>NC_067250.2:44050630-44676963 GCF_019359855.2 Lolium perenne
TTTCCATGAAGCCAAGTTAACTCATCAATCAATTGGTATATTTTGGTTATATTCAAACTTTTACTTGAAACTAGTTGGTCACGCCATTCTACTACTCGCTTAAAACTTTTACTGCGGGAAGGGAGGGGGTGATGCTACCCTGAATTTGTGGGACCCAAAAAAAAACTCGGAAATACGAGCGATGCATCAAAAAGAAACACATTCATCCCCCTCCCCCAGTGATTTGACATAGATTTGAAATCAAGGCACACGTGATTCAAAAAAGGCAATCTAAAAACATGGATTATTCATCATTTTGTACATATATATAGGGAAAATACCAAACATGCCATACCAGTGTTTTAGAGAAGAACCCTCAATTAGATTGGCACCATGTTGGACTTCGTCCAACTAAATTTCCTCCCACATGCATGTGAGCTTCGTACCACTACACAAGAACCATGCCAGACTTTTGAATCATGGCCCAATTTTATGTATATATTTGAACTTTTCATCATGCACGCATGAATACTTTGCAAAATATGTGCATTTTGGGTTGTCGCCCGTAAATGTGTTTTTGCTTGTCTACCACCAATCAAGTTTTCATTCGCGGGGAAACATGCATGACAGGATGAACATTTCCAAGGTTTCATGAATTATCTCAATGTGCATCCATATATATACAATTTCTTGGGCTAAGTCCGATAAAATGCAAATTTGATACAGTGTGTAGATGAAGTACAGATCAAACTAATAATTTAAAAAATACATGGGTGTGTGACCTGAATGTGTGGATCGAGCCAAGTACATTTTATATAATAATGGCCAAACACATGCACTGCACCCTCCTACTAGAACAAATTAAAACAAGAAGGGCGAGAGCATCATGAGATTGCTCGACGTATCTAAATTTCAAAACAAGCCGAATTAATAAGTTATTGTGGGGCTTGATAGAAAAGATCCAAACAAAGCATGCATAGTCATATCATGTGTGGTTCATAATACCTCTATGGATAATACCAAATAAACATGGCATATATACACTTCTATTTTTAAGACAAGAACCCTGCATATTTTTTTGCACCATGTGTTTGAGGCCTCGCTTACCCATAAGTGTGTATGGGAGCATTGCATGCTACAAGAAAACAATGCCAAACATTTGAATCGCATGACTCATTTTTTGGTAGTGATATATAGGTTTATGGTTTATATACAAGGTTTTGTGTTAGGGTCTAGGGGTTTAATATAATTAGGGTTTAGGGTTTATAGATATTGACATCATCTGTTTCATTTCACATTTGTGATGTACAATACTACATACCTAAGTAAAATCGATCATTCTTAGTCACTCCAAAATGAAGCTCGTGGTCGGGAGGTTTTTGGAATTTACATGTTTGAAACCCAATACCACTTCTCTTCATGCTTGACTTCATAATTAATTAAGACAGAGTTTACTGTTAGGGTGTAGATACATGATTTTTCTGGTTTGAATATGTCTAGATCGACCTTTGTACGTTTATCAACTTGAATGCTTAATGTATAACATAAGAAGACTATGTGCTTTGGTTTTTCATTTTTCATTTTTTTTATTTTTATGCCCATTTGAATTTTGGTCAAATCCTAGGTTAATTTGACCAAGAGTTAAACACGTTTAAAACATGAATATGAAAAAGTAAGCATGTATCCTTCTTAATTAGTCACTCCAAAATGAAGCTCGTGGGAGGTTTTTGAATTTCCATGTTTGAAACCAAAAACAACTTCTCTTCCTGCATGCTTGCCTTCATAAGACAGAGTTTAGGGTTAGGGGTAGATATATATATGATTTTATGGTTTGAATATGTCTAGACCTTGTTTATCAACTTGAATAATGCTTACTATATATATGACATAAGAATGCTATGTCCTTTGTTTTTCATTCTTTTGATTTTTTTCTGAATTTTTATGCCCATTTGAATCTTTTGGTCAAATCCTAGGTTTGACCCAGATTTAAACAAGTTTAAAACATGAAAATGAAAAGGGAAGCTTGTATCTTTCTTAGTCACTCTAAAATGAAGTTTTTGGGAGGTTTTTGAAATTTCCATGTTTGAAACCCAAAACCACTTCTCTTCATGCTTGAGTTCATAAGACAGAGATTAGGGTTAGAGGTGGTAGATACATGATTTGTATGTTTTGAATATGTCTAGAGACCTTGTTTATGATTACTATATATATGACATAATAAGACCTTGGTTTTTCATATTTTTTTGATTTTTTGAATTTTTATGCCCATTTGAATCTTGGTCAAATTCTAGGTTTGGCCAAGATTAGAACAAGTTTAAATCATGAATATGAAAAATTAAGCATCTATCCTTCTTAGTCACTCCAAAACTCTTGGGAGGGTTTTTGAAATTTCCATGTTTGAGACCAAAACCACTTCTCTTCATGCATGCTTGACTTCATAAGACAGAGTTTAATTAGGGTTAAGTTAGGGGTAGATATATACATGATTTTCTGGTTTGAATATGTATAGGCCTTGTTTATCAACTTGAATGCTTACTATATATATGACATAAGAATGCTATGTCCTTTGTTTTTTCATTCTCTTGATTTTTTTTGAATTGTTATGCCCATTTGAATCTTTTGGTCAAATCATAGGTTTGACCAATATTTAAACAAGTTTAAAACAAGAAAATGAAAAGGTAATCACGGATCCTTCTTAGTCACTCTAAAATGAAGCTTTTGGGATGTTCTTGAAATTTACATGTTTGAAACCCAAAATGACTTCTCTTCATGCTTGACTTCATAAGACAGAATTTAGCGGTTAGGGGTAGATACATGATTTGTCTAGTTTGAATATGTCTAGACCTTGTTTATCAATTTTAATGCTTACTATATGACATAAGAAGACTCTTTGTGCTTTTCTTACTATATGACATAAGAAGACTATGTGATTTGACCAAGATAATTTAAACAAGTTTAAAACATGAAAATGAAAAGGGAAGCTTGTATCCTTATTAGTCACTCGAAAATGAAGTTTTTTGGGAGGTTTTTGAAATTTCCATGTTTGAAACCCAAAACCACTTCTCTTCATGCTAGACTTCATAAGACAGAGTTTAGGGGTTAGGGGGTAGATACATGGTTTGTCTAGTTTGAATATGTCTAGACCTTGTTTATCAAATTGAATGCTTACTAGCTACATGACATAAGAAGACTATGTACTTTGGTTTTTCATTTTGCTGTTTTTTCATTTTCTGTCCATTTGAATCTTGGTTAAATCCTAGGTTTTGACCATGATTTATACAAGTTTAAAACATGAATATGAAAAATTAATCATCTATCCTTCTTAAGTCACTCCAAAATGTAACTCTTGGGAGGGTTTTTGAAATTTCCATGTTTGAAACCAAAAACCACTTCTCGTCATGCATGCTTGACTTTCATAAAATCGACCGAGATTAGGGTTAGGGGTTAGATACATGATTTATCTGGTTTGAATATGTCCAAACATTGTTTATGAACTTGAATGCTTACTATATGACATAAGAAGACTATATGCTTTTAAATATCAAACATATGGTAAGCATTCTTATGTCATATAGTAAGCATTCAAGTTGATAAACAAGGTTTGGACATATTCAAACCAGACAAATCATGTATCTACCACCTAACCCTCAACTAGCTCGGTCGATTTTATGAAAGTCTAGCATGAAGAGAAGTGGTTTTTGGTTTCAAACATGGAAATTTCAAAAAAACTCCCAAGAGTTACATTTTGGAGTGACTTAAGAAGGATAGATGCTTAATTTTTCATATTCGTGTTTTAAACTTGTTTAAATCATGGTCAAACACCTAGGATTTGACCTAGATTCAAATGGGTAGAAAATTTTTAAAAATCAGAAAAATGAAAAACCAAAGTATATAGTCTTCTTATGTCGTAAGCATTCAAGTTGATAAACAAGGTCTAGACATATTCAAACTAGACAAACCAGTATCTACCCCCTAACCCCTAAACTCTGTCTTATGAAGTCTAGCATGAAGAGAAGTGGTTTTGGGTTTCAAACATGGAAATTTCAAAAACCTACCAAAATCTTCATTTTAGAGGTGACTAAGAAGGATACAAGCTTCCCTTTTCATTTTCATGTTTTAAACTTGTTTAAATCTTGGCCAAACCTAGGATTTGACCAAAAGATTCAAATGGGCATAGAAATTCAGAAAAAAATCAGAAGAATGAAAAACCAAAGGACATAGCATTTTATGTCATATATATATAGTAAGCATTATTCAAGTTGATAAACAAGGTCTAGACATATTCAAACCATAAAATCATATATATATATCTACCCCTAACCCTAAACTCTGTCTTATGAAGGCAAGCATGCAGGAAGAGAAGTTGTTTTTGGTTTCAAACATGGAAATTTCAAAAACCCTCCCTAGAGCTACATTTTGAAGTGACTAAGAAGGATAGATGCTTAATTTTTCATATTCATGATTTAAACTTGTTTAAACCATGGTCAAACCTAGGATTTGACCAAGATTCAAATGGGCATAATTTAAAAAAAATCAAAAAATGAAAAACCAAGGCACATAGTCTTCTTATGTCATATAGTAAGCATTCAATTAAGTTGATAAACAAGGTCTAGACATATTCAAACCAGGAAAATCATGTATCTACCCCCTAACCCTAGCTAAACTATGTCTTATGAAGTCAAGCATGCATGAAGAGAAGTGGTTTTTGGTTTTAAACGTTTAAGCCAAAAGCCCCTTTTCAAATATTTCAAACTTATTCAAATTTGGTTCAAATTTGAAAGATATACAAGTTATAGCACACATAGTGCAGACATTTTCACACATACTGCACTTGATGCTAACCCTATAGTTTGAGGCCATTTGGATGAGGTCGAAAAAAATCTTGGATTAGAATCGTGTTGTTTGAACCCCGTAGTTGGATTTTTTTTGAACCTTGATCTATAGAACTGGGCAAAACCCTAGTTTAACCTATTTAATTATAGATTCGTATATCGATTTTTCTACAGTACCTTTTTATTATTACTATGCAGCACATGTGTGTTTGCCCGTCGAGTGAAACTCGGAGGAAGAGGGATCGCTCGGAAGGAGAGAAGAAGCACTACAAGAAGAGCACACCCACAGCAACAGATTTATCTGTATCTAAATTTCATTATAGGCGTTGCTAGTCCATATACCAACAGATAAGAATGCGTTGCGTTTTTGCGTGTTGCTAGTGTATACCGCAACACATATAGCTCCGTTGGTAATATCAGCGTTGCAAAGGAGCAACACATGCAATGTGAGTTTAGCAACTCTTGTATATGTTGGGTTGCTTACCCTACTCGACATTGGTATGCAATTATATAATATAATTTATTAATATAATTAAATATCATGAGATCAAATTTGCTCTTTTTCGCGTTCTTCTAGTCCCGTGGAAATTCTGATTATGTACGCATACTATTTTATGCAAATTTTAATAAACATATCAATCAGAACTTAAGGATATATATTAAAAAATCTTCAAGCTTTATTAATTGGAATGCAGAAATACAATCCGAGGTACATACATCAACTCGAAACAAAATAAAAATTAGAAATCAACTAGTTATCCACAGGCTTCGTGGCACATTTTTGTTCACACCTTAATCTAATCTAAATTATAAAATAAAATCATATATTGTGCCTTCCACCCCTTGGTCTAATGCCGCATGTACAATAGTCCATATATATTTACCTCCTGCAATAGAAAATTAAGCACACTTAGCACATACTTGTATAAAATGTTGTTTCACCATTAAAAAACCCAAGATATCTTTATGGTAAAGAACAAAACATAGGACTGTAATGTCTTATTAACTGCATAATCCAACCATCGGCCAAGTAAATATTTTATGTACTAACTTGTGCCCCCATGAAAATTTTCCATTAAATCCAGCTGTTCAATTAACAATATTTCATTACCTGCATAATATAACTTGTATTTACTAATTTTGGGACTAAACTTTGATGCCAACACAATAACTCTATCCAGTAACACCCAGCAGAAACATATTACAATAGAAGGTATTGTACTATCAATTTTGGTAAAATTATAAGATTGAGAGAATAGGTAGTTCACCACATGCTCTCTTTTGGTCAGGTGGATTGACCTACTAAAATAAAGTGCCATATATAACAACTTTCCCGTATCATCTATGCATGGTGACATATCCCAGAAGGAATGGGATGCCATTATGAATGAGTTCAGGGGTGGTTCCACTAGTGCAACTTATGTTTGGGCTTGAGCACTGGATGTTCAGCAAGCAAGACTTCCTGAGTAATTTTAACGTTAATTTGATGGTAGCTATACATATGAACGATAGAAGATTTTACATCAAATCAGTTGAAATATATTTTCTGGTTAATACAATATAAGAGTGCAGCCAAATTTCACTTAGAGCACATACCTAGTAGGGCATGATAACCATGCCTTATTTCTCTACAAACTCCAACACGCCAGTGTGAAATCCGTTCATTGGCATCTTTGTGCAGCTCATCTAGCATAGGATAATGTGCAGGAAACTTATTAAATCAAAACTAATGCATATCTTCTGCAAGAGTGATTCAAGTCAACAACATTATGCTAGTAAGCAGTAACTTAAGGACTACAGGCATTCCAACAAAAACTAATGCAGGTTGTCAAACTTCAAACGAAATATCATTTGTCTGATGCACACAGTTATGCTCCGCAGTCTACACCTATAGATCGTAGAATCTTGAGCAAAAAACTTAAGAGAAATGACCCTGTAGTGCACTGGCTGATCATGTACAGACAAAAAGTGCAGTAGATAGAAAGAGATGCATATATTTGGATCCAAGGACGAGCAATGCTTCCTTTGGTGATGGCATGGCTATCTCGAGTCATCAGCTGTGAGTGCAATGAAGACACGCAAGTATAAGAATGTGTGAAGAAATAAATGTATTATTTGCCTCCTTAAATGAGATAACAGTGAACATTCAAGATGCATAAATGACAAGACATTTTAGCACTTACATTCTGCTAATTTTTTTTTGAAAGGATACATTCTGCTTATTAGTTAGGATATGAATTGACAAATAATTTCTATAGGCAATATAAGATGTTTGCACATGCCAAAAGCAGGAGACATCCATTTTTTTTCTTAGTTTACTTTTCCAACTAAATAACATGCTTACTTATAGCCAGGAAGAAATCACATTATCATTAGAACTGAATAGGAAACCTGCAGGCTGCAGACATAAGGCAATAATTTCCTCTCAGTACTACTAAATTGATCTAAGATAGTAAATAACCTCCACTGCTTCGCTCATGTCTTCTGATCACAAATCACTTCTTTCTAGCTTCAGTTATACAGAATCAAGAACGAGAGACCTGGCATGACATATTGCATACAACAGATTAGCTAAAATTGGCAAGGAATTGGTAACTTAAACCAAATCTCGTAGGCACAATAATCACAAAGCAAACAAAATCCAAGTCTCCATGTAGATAGCGCCAAACCCAAATCTCCAGTGCGTAATTTTCAGGAAATTTGTCTGCCCGGTGCAAAACACAAAACTGAATCAATTGATTTGGGATAAGAATACAAAGAAGAATGTGTTTTTTAATGTATTCTAACACGAAGTACAGATCGTGCCTTGTTTAAGTCGACGAAAATCACAAGTGCTACTTCAGACAGAACAACACTGCCAATCCATTGAACTGCTAAGCAAAACCAAATTACTCAATTCTTGTTCAAACCTCTAGAAGCACTACCGATCTAGTACGCCCAGTCCTCTCTGTACAGCATATTAGAGAAACCTAAAATCAGGACTAACCTGGTCGTATATGAAACAGGGAAGCATCAGCCAGGGGAAAACACTGGGCAAGTCTCCGATGATGGATGACAGAATACGTGGTATCTGGTGAGTGCGGCGGGACGGCGTCGACACATGCATGGTAGCGGCTGGCGGCAACGATAGTAACAAGGAATGTAGAAACCCTTACCCAAAAAAAGGAATGTAGAAACCCTATGCGGCGATGGCGGCTGGGTGCTGGGAGTCGGGTGTGCGTCTGATTCCCTAGAGGTCCGGTGCCGGCGCGGAGTCGAACGGGTTCTCGTTCCGCAACCACGTCAGTACATCCATGAGAAGCAGCCCGAGGAGCACGGGGCAGTCCGATCCGCCGCCACAAGTCCTCCGACGAGGACTGCCGGTTTCCCGTTGAGGACGCTGGCGAGAGCTTCCGAGATAAAGATACGCACGGCGGCGGTGGGAGGTTGTGAGGAGGAGGCCGGTAGATCGGATAGCACTAGATCGGGATGCAGTTGCAAGACTCTTGTAGGGGATGGAAGAAGTCCTTCCTGCGCTGGGCCCAATAACACACGAGTGAAATTTCCGTATACCCGCCGATAACTCCCGTTGCGGCGTCCAAATTTTCCTCTTCCACGCATTCTATCTTTTCTTTCAAAGCTTTCGGTAACACACGAAAGGGCAACGCATGTATCCGTATCTAAGTTAAACTTTTGCAACACGTACCCATAGGGTTGCAAGTTATGTGTTGTTGTAGGGTAGTTTTTCTTGTAGTGAAGGGAGAGCATTATGGTGTCTCCCCTTTTTCGGGTGATGATGTTGACTGTTGTGCAGGGTTTGTCAGTGAGCAGGAGGTGCGAGCGAGCGAGCGCTCGAGCGAGGCCGAGAATGAGAGAGATTTTTTTTATGAGAGGGACAACCGAAGGATCCTGAAGGACACAGAGACGTCCAGTACGCATCCTGAATTCCTGATGCGTCTTCTCTTGACAAAGAAGATGGATGGGAGTTTGCGTACCTATTGCACGTGACTTGTGCTCACTGAAGTGTGGGACCTCACGCATGGGCACCACACGTAAGTGACAGACCTGTTGGTGTAAAAACTCGATTGATTATTATAGTGCATTAGAACAAAGTTTCCTATGGATTCAAAGGGTAGGAAATCCAAGTTAACTCATTTACATCCATGAAGCAAAGTTAACATATCTATCAGTTGGTACATTTTGGAGTGACTAAGAAGCATCCATGCTTACTTATTCGTTTTCACGTGTTAAACTTGTCTAAATCTTGGTCAAACCAAGGATTTGACCAAGATTCAAATGGGCAGAAAAAAAACAGAAAAATGAAAAACCAAATCAAATAGTTTTCTTATGTCACATAGTAAGCATTAAAGTTGATAAACATGTTGCCAAACTATTTGAAGGGCTATTTTTCTAAAACACTAGTATGGCAGTATGGTATTTTCCCTAGCTATGTAGAAAATGATGAACAATCCATGCCTTTTGATTGCCTTTTTTGAACCACCTTTGGCTTGACTTCAAATTTAGGTAGGGCAAAATCATGCGGGGAGGGGACGAGTGTTTCTTTTGGATGCATCGCTCGTATTTGCAAGTTTAAATCATGAATATGAAAAATTAAGCATCTATCCTTCTTAGTCACTCCAAAACTCTTGGGAGGGTTTTTGAAATTTCCATGTTTGAAACCAAAAACACTTCTCTTCATGCATGCTTGACTTCATAAGACAGAGTTTAGGGTTAGGGGTAGATATATACATGATTTTCTAGTTTGAATATGTCTAGACCTTGTTTATCAACTTGAATGCTTACTATATATATGACATAAGAATGCTATGTCCTTTGTTTTTTCATTCTCTTGATTTTTTTTGATTTTTTATGCCCATTTGAATCTTTTGGTCAAATCCTAGGTTTGACCAATATTTAAACAAGTTTAAAACAAGAAAATGAAAAGGTAATCATGGATCCTTCTTAGTCACTCTAAAATGAAGCTTTTGGGATGTTCTTGAAATTTCCATGTTTGAAACCCAAAACGACTTCTTTTCATGCTTGACTTCATAAGACAGAATTTAGGGGTTAGGGGTAGATACATGATTTGTCTAGTTTGAATATGTCTAGACATTGTTTATCAATTTTAATGCTTACTATATGACATAAGAAGACTATGTGCTTTGCTTACTATATGACATAAGAAGACTATGTGATTTGACCAAGATAATTTAAATAAGTTTAAAACATGAAAATGAAAAGGGAAGCTTGTATCCTTCTTAGTCACTCGAAAATGGAACTTTTTTGGGAGGTTTTTGAAATTTCCATATTTGAAACCCAAAACCACTTCTCTTCATGCTAGACTTCATAAGACAAAGTTTAGGGGTTAGGGGGTAGATACATGGTTTGTCTAGTTTGAATATGTCTAGACCTTGTTTATCAAATTGAATGCTTACTAGCTACATGACATAATAAGAAGACTATGTACTTTGGTTTTTCATTTTCTATTTTTTTAAATTTTCTGCCCATTTGAATCTTGGTCAAATCCTAGGTTTGACCATGATTTAAACAAGTTTAAAACATGAATATGAAAAATTAAGCATCTATCATTCTTAAGTCACTCCAAAATGTAACTCTTGGGAGGGTTTTTGAAATTTCCATGTTTGAAACCAAAAACCACTTCTCTTCATGCTTGACTCTCATAAAATCGACCGAGATTAGGGTTAGGGCGTAGATACATGATTTGTCTGGTTTGAATACGTCCAAACATTGTTTATCAACTTGAATGCTTACTATATGACATAAGAGTCAAGCATGTTTGAGACCAAAACCACTTCTCTTCATGCATGCTTGACTTCATAAGACAGAGTTTAATTAGGGTTAAGTTAGGGGTAGATATATACATGATTTTCTGGTTTGAATATGTATAGGCCTTGTTTATCAACTTGAATGCTTACTATATATATGACATAAGAATGCTATGTCCTTTGTTTTTTTATTCTCTTGATTTTTTTTTCTGATTTTTTATGCCCATTTGAATCTTTTGGTCAAATCCTAGGTTTGACCAATATTTAAACAAGTTTAAAACAAGAAAATGAAAAGGTAATCATGGATCCTTCTTAGTCACTCTAAAATGAAGCTTTTGGGATGTTCTTGAAATTTCCATGTTTGAAACCCAAAACGACTTCTTTTCATGCTTGACTTCATAAGACAGAATTTAGGGGTTAGGGGTAGATACATGATTTGTCTAGTTTGAATATGTCTAGACATTGTTTATCAATTTTAATGCTTACTATATGACATAAGAAGACTATGTGCTTTGCTTACTATATGACATAAGAAGACTATGTGATTTGACCAAGATAATTTAAATAAGTTTAAAACATGAAAATGAAAAGGGAAGCTTGTATCCTTCTTAGTCACTCGAAAATGGAACTTTTTTGGGAGGTTTTTGAAATTTCCATGTTTGAAACCCAAAACCACTTCTCTTCATGCTAGACTTCATAAGACAAAGTTTAGGGTTAGGGGTAGATACATGGTTTGTCTAGTTTGAATATGTCTAGACCTTGTTTATCAAATTGAATGCTTACTAGCTACATGACATAATAAGAAGACTATGTACTTTGGTTTTTCATTTTCTATTTTTTTAAATTTTCTGCCCATTTGAATCTTGGTCAAATCCTAGGTTTGACCATGATTTAAACAAGTTTAAAACATGAATATGAAAAATTAAGCATCTATCATTCTTAAGTCACTCCAAAATGTAACTCTTGGGAGGGTTTTTGAAATTTCCATGTTTGAAACCAAAAACCACTTCTCTTCATGCTTGACTCTCATAAAATCGACCGAGATTAGGGTTAGGGCGTAGATACATGATTTGTCTGGTTTGAATACGTCCAAACAGTGTTTATCAACTTGAATGCTTACTATATGACATAAGAAGACTATATGCTTTTAAAATTCAAACATATGGTAAGCATTCTTATGTCATATAGTAAGAATTCAAGTTGATAAACAAGTTTGGACATATTCAAACAAGACAAATCATGTATCTACCACCTAACCCTAAACTCGGTCAATTTTATGAAAGTCTAGCATGAAGAGAAGTGGTTTTTTGTTTCAACATGGAAATTTCAAAAAACCTCCCAAGAGTTACATTTTGGAGTGACTTAAGAAGGATAGATGCTTAATTTTTCATATTCATGTTTTAAACTTGTTTAAATCATGGTCAGACACCTAGGATTTGACCAAGATTCAAATGGGTAGAAAAATTTAAAAAATTAGAAAAATAAAAAACAAATTATATAGTCTTCTTATGTCATGTAGTAAGCATTCAAGTTGATAAACAAGGTCTAGACATATTCAAACTAGACAAACCAGTATTTGAATTTTTATACCCATTTGAATCTTGGTCAAATCGTAGGTTTCACCAAGATTTGAATAAGTTTAAAACATGAATATGAAAAAGTGAGCATGTATGCTTCTCAGTCACTCTAAAATGTAGCTCTTGTTGGGAGGGTTTTTGAAATTTCCATGTTTGAAACCAAAAACAACTTCTCTTCCTGCATGCTTGCCTTGATAAGACAGAGTTTAGGGTTAGGGGTAGATATATACATGATTTTATGGTTTGAATATGTCTAGACCTTGTTTATCAACTTGAATAATGCTTACTATATATATGACATAAGAATGCTATGTCCTTTGTTTTTCATTCTTTTGATTTTTTATGAATTTTTATGCCCATTTCAATCTTTTGGTCAAATCCTAGGTTTGGCCAAGATTTAAACAAGTTTAAAACATGAAAATGAAAAGGGAAGCTTGTATCCTTCTTAGTCACTCTAAAAGGAAGTTTTTGGTTTTTTTTTTTGAAATTTCCATGTTTGAAACCCAAAATCACTTCTCTTCATGCTTGAGTTCATAAGACAGAGTTTAGGGTTAGGTGGTAGATACATGATTTGTATGTTTTGAATATGTCTAGAGACCTTGTTTATGATTACTATATATATGACATAATAAGACCTTGGTTTTTCATATATTTTTTTGATTTTTTGAATTTTTATGCCCATTTGAATCTTGGTCAAATTCTAGGTTTGGCCAAGATTTGAACAAGTTCAAATCATGAATATGAAAAATTAAGCATCTATCCTTCTTAGTCACTCCAAAACTCTTGGGAGGGTTTTTGAAATTTCCATGTTTGAGACCAAAACCACTTCTCTTCATGCATGCTTGACTTCATAAGACAGAGTTTAATTAGGGTTAAGTTAGGGGTAGATATATACATGATTTTCTGGTTTGAATATGTATAGGCCTTGTTTATCAACTTGAATGCTTACTATATATATGACATAAGAATGCTATGTCCTTTGTTTTTTCATTCTCTTGATTTTTTCTGAATTGTTATGCCCATTTGAATCTTTTGGTCAAATCATAGGTTTGACCAATATTTAAACAAGTTTAAAACAAGAAAATGAAAAGGTAATCATGGATCCTTCTTAGTCACTCTAAAATGAAGCTTTTGGGATGTTCTTGAAATTTACATATTTGAAACCCAAAACCACTTCTCTTCATGCTTGACTTCATAAGACAGAATTTAGCGGTTAGGGGTAGATACATGATTTGTCTAGTTTGAATATGTCTAGACCTTGTTTATCAATTTTAATGCTTACTATATGACATAAGAAGACTATATGTGCTTTGCTTACTATATGACATAAGAAGACTATGTGATTTGACCAAGATAATTTAAACAAGTTTAAAACATGAAAATGAAAAGGGAAGCTTGTATCCTTCTTAGTCACTCGAAAATGAAGTTTTTTGGGAGGTTTTTGAAATTTCCATGTTTGAAACCCAAAACCACTTCTATTCATGCTAGACTTCATAAGACAGAGTTTAGGGGTTAGGGGGTAGATACATGGTTTGTCTAGTTTGAATATGTCTAGACCTTGTTTATCAAATTGAATGCTTACTAGCTACATGACATAAGAAGACTATGTACTTAGGTTTTTCGTTTTGCTGTTTTTTCATTTTCTGTCCATTTGAATCTTGGTTAAATCCTAGGTTTTGACCATGATTTATACAAGTTTAAAACATGAATATGAAAAATTAAGCATCTATCCTTCTTAAGTCACTCCAAAATGTAACTCTTGGGAGGGTTTTTGAAATTTCCATGTTTGAAACCAAAAACCACTTCTCGTCATGCATGCTTGACTTTCATAAAATCGACCAAGATTAGGGTTAGGGGTTAGATACATGATTTGTCTGGTTTGAATATGTCCAAACATTGTTTATGAACTTGAATGCTTACTATATTACATAAGAAGACTATATGCTTTTAAAATTCAAACATATGGTAAGCATTCTTATGTCATATAGTAAGCATTCAAGTTGATAAACAAGGTTTGGACATATTCAAACCAGACAAATCATGTATCTACCACCTAACCCTCAACTAGCTCGGTCGATTTTATGAAAGTCTAGCATGAAGAGAAGTGGTTTTTGGTTTCAAACATGGAAATTTCAAAAAAAACTCCCAAGAGTTACATTTTGGAGTGACTTAAGAAGGATAGATGCTTAATTTTTCATATTCATGTTTTAAACTTGTTTAAATCATGGTCAAACACCTAGGATTTGACCTAGATTCAAATGGGTAGAAAATTTAAAAAAAATCAGAAAAATGAAAAACCAAAGTATATAGTCTTCTTATGTCGTAAGCATTCAAGTTGATAAACAAGGTCTAGACATATTCAAACTAGACAAACCAGTATCTACCCCCTAACCCCTAAAATCTATCTTATGAAGTTTAGCATGAAGAGAAGTGGTTTTGGGTTTCAAACATGGAAATTTCAAAAACCTCCCAAAATCTTCATTTTAGAGGTGACTAAGAAGGATACAAGCTTCCTTTTTCATTTTCATGTTTTAAACTTGTTTAAATCTTGGCCAAACCTAGGATTTGACCAAAAGATTCAAATGGGCATAGAAATTCAGAAAAAAATCAAAAGAATGAAAAACCAAAGGACATAGCATTCTTATGTCATATATATAGTAAGCATTCAAGTTGATAAACAAGGTCTAGACATATTCAAACCAGAAAATCATGTATATATCTACCCCTAACCCTAAACTCTGTCTTATGAAGTCAAGCATGCATGAAGAGAAGTGGTTTTTGGTTTCAAACATGAAAATTTCAAAAACCCTCCCTAGAGCTACATTTTGGAGTGACTAAGAAGGATAGATGCTTAATTTTTCATATTCATGATTTAAACTTGTTTAAACCATGGTCAAACCTAGGATTTGACCAATATTCAAATGGGCATAATTTAAAAAAAATCAAAAAAATGAAAAATCATGTATCTACCCCCTAACCCTAGCTAAACTATGTCTTATGAAGTCAAGCATGCATGAAGAGAAGTGGTTTTTGGTTTCAAACGTTTAAGCCAAAAGCCCCTTTTCAAATATTTCAAACTTATTCAAATTTGGTTCAAATTTGAAAGACATACAAGTTATAGCACACATAGTGCATACATTTTCACACATACTGCACTTGATGCTAACCCTATAGTTTGAGGCCATTTGGATGAGGTCGAAAAAAATCTTGGATTAGAATCGTGTTGTTCGAACCCCGTAGTTGGATTTTTTTTGAACCTTGATCTATAGAACTGGGCAAAACCCTAGTTTAACCTATTTAATTATAGATTCGTATATCGATTTTTCTACAATACCTTTTTATTATTACTATGCAGCACATGTGTGTTTGCCCGTCGAGTGAAACTCGGAGGAAGAGGGATCGCTCGGAAGGAGAGAAGAAGGGAGAGCATTATGGTGTCTCCCCTTTTTCGGGTGATGATGTTGACTGTTGTGCAGGGTTTGTCAGTGAGCAGGAGGTGCGAGCGAGCGAGCGCTCGAGCGAGGCCGAGAATGAGAGAGATTTTTTTTATGAGAGGGACAACCGAAGGATCCTGAAGGACCCAGAGACGTCCAGTACGCATCCTGAATTCCTGATGCGTCTTCTCTTGACAAAGAAGATGGCTGGGAGTTTGCGTACCTATTGCACGTGACTTGTGCTCACTGAAGTGTGGGACCTCACGCATGGGCACCACACGTAAGTGACAGACCTGTTGGTGTAAAAACTCGATAGATTATTATAGTGCATTAGAACAAAGTTTCCTATGGATTCAAAGGGTAGAAAATCCAAGTTAACTCATTTACATCCATGAAGCAAAGTTAACATATCTATTAGTTGGTACATTTTGGAGTGACTAAGAAGCATCCATGCTTACTTATTCATTTTCACGTGTTAAACTTGTCTAAATCTTGGTCAAACCAAGGATTTGACCAAGATTCAAATGGGCAGAAAAATAAAAAAAAACAGAAAAATGAAAAACCAAATCAAATAGTTCTCTTATGTCACATAGTAAGCATTAAAGTTGATAAACATGTTGCCAAACTATTTGAAGGGCTATTTTCTAAAACACTAGTATGACAGTATGGTATTTTCCCTAGCTATGTAGAAAATGATGAACAATCCATGCCTTTTGATTGCCTTTTTTGAACCACCTTTGGCTTGACTTCAAATTTAGGTAGGGCAAAATCATGCGGGGAGGGGACGAGTGTTTCTTTTGGATGCATCGCTCGTATTTGCAAGTTTAAATCATGAATATGAAAAATTAAGCATCTATCCTTCTTAGTCACTCCAAAACTCTTGGGAGGGTTTTTGAAATTTCCATGTTTGAAACCAAAAACACTTCTCTTCATGCATGCTTGACTTCATAAGACAGAGTTTAGGGTTAGGGGTAGATATATACATGATTTTCTGGTTTGAATATGTCTAGACCTTGTTTATCAACTTGAATGCTTACTATATATATGACATAAGAATGCTATGTCCTTTGTTTTTTCATTCTCTTGATTTTTTTTCTGATTTTTTATGCCCATTTGAATCTTTTGGTCAAATCCTAGGTTTGACCAATATTTAAACAAGTTTAAAACAAGAAAATGAAAAGGTAATCATGGATCCTTCTTAGTCACTCTAAAATGAAGCTTTTGGGATGTTCTTGAAATTTACATGTTTGAAACCCAAAACCACTTCTCTTCATGCTTGACTTCATAAGATAGAATTTAGCGGTTAGGGGTAGATACATGATTTGTCTAGTTTGAATATGTCTAGACCTTGTTTATCAATTTTAATGCTTACTATATGACATAAGAAGACTATGTGCTTTGCTTACTATATGACATAAGAAGACTATGTGATTTGACCAAGATAATTTAAACAAGTTTAAAACATGAAAATGAAAAGGGAAGCTTGTATCCTTCTTAGTCACTCGAATGAAGTTTTTTGGGAGGTTTTTGAAATTTCCATGTTTGAAACCCTAAACCACTTCTCTTCATGCTTGACTTCATAAACATGAAAAGGAAGACTATTTGCTAACGGAGGGAGTAAGCACTCTTGCTATCAAAAGTACCAAACGATGCATACCAAAATGTTTTTTTAGAGGAATGCTAGTTCAGATTATTTAATTTTATATTAGCAGGCCAAAATCGAACCCCGTAGTTGCATTTTATGAAATTGATCTGTAGTACTGTGCAGAACCCTAGTTTAACTTATTAATAGATTCGTAGGTCGATTTTTTTTTACGTTTTTATTATTATTACTAGGCAGCACATGTGTTTGCCCGTCCAGTGAAACTCTTTCATTTCATTTTTATTTTCCGCAAGGTCGGGAATCGGAGGAAGAGGGATCACACGGGAGGAGACGAAGGGAGAGCAGTCACGGGGCCCCACTTATTTATGGTGTCTACATTTTTCGGGTGATTTGACTGTTGTGCAGGGTTGTCAGTGCGCAGAGGGTGCGAGCGAGCGAGGCCGAGAATGAGAGAGATGTTTTTGTTGGAGGGACAACCGAACGATCCTGAAGGACCCAGATTTCCAATACGCATCGAGAGCAAGCTTTTCTGACATGACACAAAATAAATAGGAAATTATGTCTAAATCCCTAAGATTTACATGGTAGACCCCAGGCTGAAAGCAAGAAATGCGATCGGGTCCTTAACAGCCACCGTCCGGATTGATCCTCATCGCAGCCGGGCACGAACCACTTGGCGCGACCAAATCGCCATGGCTAAAGAGCCTGCACACCATGGCCTCCGAGCTGAGCTAGAAACGCCCTGCCAAAACCGGCAGCCAACGGAGGTGGATAATTGGAGAGAGAGAGAGAGAGAGAGAGAGTCTTGATGCATCTCGCTTGACAAAGAATATGGCTGGGAGTTTGCTTACCTAGCGTACGTGACTTGTGCTCACTGAAGTGTGGGACCTCACGCATGGGAACCACACGTAAGTGACAGACTTGTTGTTATAATAACTCGGGTGATTATTATACTGTATTAGTACATAGTTTCCTATAGATCCTTCTTAGTCACTCCAAAAGAAGCTTTTGGGAGGTTTTTGAATTTTCCATGTTTGAAACCAAAAACCACTTCTCTTCATGCATGCTTGACTTCATAAGACAGAGTTTAGCTAGGGTTAGGGGTAGATACATGATTTTCCTGGTTTGAATATGTCTAGACCTTGTTTATCAACTTAATTGAATGCTTACTATATGACATAAGAAGACTACGTGCCTTGGTTTTTCATTTTTTTTAAATTTTATGCCCATTTGAATCTTGGTCAAATCCTAGGTTTTTCATTATTTTGATTTTTTTTTGAATTTTTATGCCCATTTGAACATTTTGGTCAAATCCTAGGTTGGGACCAAGATTTAAACAAGTTTAAAACATGAAAATGAAAATGGAAGCTTGTATCCTTCTTAGTCACTCTAAAATGAAGTTTTTGGGAGTGTTTTTGAAATTTCCATGTTTGAAACCCAAAACCACTTCTCTTCATGCTAGACTTCATAAGACAGAGTTTAGGGGTTAGGGGGTAGATACATGGTTTGTCCAGTTTGAATATGTCTAGACCTTGTTTATCAAATTGAATGCTTACTAGCTACATGACATAAGAAGACTATTTGAAGGGCTATTTTCTAATAGTTTTCTTATGTCACATAGTAAGCATTAAAGTTGATAAACATGTTGCCAAACTATTTGAAGGGCTATTTTCTAAAACACTAGTATGGCAGTATGGTATTTTCCCTAGCTATGTAGAAAATGATGAACAATCCATGCCTTTTGATTGCCTTTTTTGAACCACCTTTGGCTTGACTTCAAATTTAGGTAGGGCAAAATCATGCGGGGAGGGGACGAGTGTTTCTTTTGGATGCATCGCTCGTATTTGCAAGTTTAAATCATGAATATGAAAAATTAAGCACCTATCCTTCTTAGTCACTCCAAAACTCTTGGGAGGGTTTTTGAAATTTCCATGTTTGAAACCAAAAACACTTCTCTTCATGCATGCTTGACTTCATAAGACAGAGTTTAGGGTTAGGGGTAGATATATACATAATTTTCTGGTTTGAATATGTCTAGACCTTGTTTATCAACTTGAATGCTTACTATATATATGACATAAGAATGCTATGTCCTTTGTTTTTTCATTCTTTTGATTTTTTTTCTGATTTTTTATGCCCATTTGAATCTTTTGGTCAAATCCTAGGTTTGACCAATATTTAAACAAGTTTAAAACAAGAAAATGAAAAGGTAATCATGGATCCTTCTTATTCACTCTAAAATGAAGCTTTTGGGATGTTCTTGAAATTTCCATGTTTGAAACCCAAAACGACTTCTTTTCATGCTTGACTTCATAAGACAGAATTTAGGGGTTAGGGGTAGATACATGGTTTGTCTAGTTTGAATATGTCTAGACCTTGTTTATAAAATTGAATGCTTACTAGCTACATGACATAAGAAGACTATGTACTTTGGTTTTTCATTTTGCTGTTTTTTTATTTTCTGTCCATTAGAATCTTGGTCAAATCCTAGGTTTGACCATGATTTATACAAGTTTAAAACATGAATATGAAAAATTAAGCATCTATCCTTCTTAAGTCACTCCAAAATGTAACTCTTGGGAGGGTTTTTGAAATTTCCATGTTTGAAACCAAAAACCACTTCTCTTCATGCTTGACTTTCATAAAATCGACCGAGATTAGGGTTAGGGGGTAGATACATGATTTGTCTGGTTTGAATATGTCCAAACATTGTTTATGAACTTGAATGCTTACTATATGACATAAGAAGACTATATGCTTTTAAAATTCAAACATATGGTAAGCATTCTTATGAAGTCAAGCATGCATGAAGAAAAGTGGTTTTTGGTTTCAAACATGTAAATTTCAAAAACCCTCCCAAGAGCTACATTTTGGAGTGACTAAGAAGGATAGATGCTTAATTTTTCATATTCATGATTTAAACTTGTTTACACCATGGTCAAACCTAGGATTCGACAAAGATTCAAATGGGCATAATTTTTTAAAAAAATCAAAAAATGAAAAACCAAGGCACATAGTCTTCTTATGTCATTTTATGAGGTTTTTGAAATTTCCATGTTTGACACCCAAAACCACTTCTCTTCATGTTTGAAACCCAAAACCACTTCTCTCCATGCTTGATTAAATCCTAGGTTTGACATAAAAAGATATGTCCTTTGGTTTGACCAAGAGGTAAACAAGTTTAAAACATGAATATGAAAAAGTAAGCATGTATCCTTTTTAGTCACTCCAAAATGAAGCACTTGGGAGGTTATTAAAATTTCTATGTTTGAAACCAAAGACCACTTCTCTTCATGCTTGACTTCACAAGACAAAGTTTAGGGTTAGGGGTAGATACATGATTTTTCTGGTTCAAATATGTCTAGATCTTGTTTATCAACTTGAATGCTTACTGTATGATATAATTAAGAAGGCTATGTGCTTTGGTTTTCATTTTTTTCATTTTTCTGAATTTTTATGCCCATTTGAATTTTGGTCAAATCTTAGGTTTGACCAAGATTGAAACAAGTTAAAAACATGAATATGAAAAAGTAAGCATGCATGGATCCTTCTTAGTCACTACAAAATGAAGCTCATGGGAGTATTTTCCTCCCACACGTGAGCTTGGTACCACTACACAAGAACCATGCATATGTTAAAACTTTTGAATCATGTGTTTTTTCTTCTCTTGATTACTGCCCAAAGGAGAAAAAATATATTAAATGGGTGTTTTCTATGAAGTGCCTACCGAATGAAGTGTACACACTACCACCAATCCAATTTTCACAGGTCTGCATAAGAGACATGGTAGCTACGTACGATGGCAATTTCCAACGATCCACGGATTATCTTTGTGTGCAACCATATACTGAATTATTTCTGGGCTAAAAGTTTTATTTCAAATGTAATTGGAAGGAAGGGTACATGAATTAGAATTAAAAAACTAGGTAAATACATGACATGCCCCCAAGATGTGGAAGCCTAAAACAATGGCCAAACATGTGCGGTGCATCCAAGTATAACACATAGCATGCACCGATAGTTTGACCTAAATTTGAAATCAAGCCGAAGGTGGTTCGAAAAATCATAAAATGGCAAAACAAAGCATGAAGTTACAAATTTCTGATGTACTATATGTCCATTAGGATATTACAAGGCTGACAAGTATACCTATGTTGTAAAATTGAGCAACATAATACACAATATATATATATATATATTACCCAAAATATACGATTAAAATGTTAAAATGGACATCTAGTTTGTAATGATATAATTTTTGTACCATAAAATTCATATTATGTTGTAATCAAATTAATGATATAGGGATGCACGCTGACATTATAATCCCTAACGGAGGGAGTAAGCACTTCAGTTATGAAAAGTATCGAACAATGCATGCGAAAATGATTTTTATTGGAATACTAGTTCAACTTATTTTGTTATAAAGGGGCGTCGTGAGATTGATCGACCTAAATTTGTAAACAAGCCAAAGTTATTGTGGGGCTCGATATAAAAAGGTCGAAAGAAATGATGGAGTCATATAATTCGTGGTTTACATACTTCCACTATGAACAAAATTTACTTGAAACTTGTTGGCCATGCCATTCTGCTACCCCCCCCCCCCCAAAAAAATTCAAATATGAATCCTTGTGGCACGACCAAGTTGGGGTTCACTTCTGGGCTTCTGGCTATCTACCCAGCCGAGCATGCGGGCTCTATTACCTTGTACGAATCCTCGTTTTAAACCAAGAAGAAGTGAACAACCCCCCCCCCCCCCGCCACACACACACACACTCCTCTCTCTCTCTCTCTCTCTAACCGGCTTTAGATATCGCATCATTTGTCTCTCAGACTCCATTGATTTGCCCCAAGTTCAACAAGGTCGCTCCCTTTTCCTCTGAGAGTCCATTGACTTTTATTTGCTGGTGTCACTTGTGCTAAACTGTCATTCCTTGTACTCCCTCCGATTCATATTACTTGATGGTAATATAGATGTATCTAGACACATTTTAGTTGTAGATACATCCATTTTACCATCAATTAATATTGATCGGAGTTGCAGCGTGGTATGAGGCCTGCCGCCTGCCACCGTCGGCGAGGTTCCAAGTAAACGGTGCCAGAAGAAGAGTAGCGCGGCTCCGGATTCAACCACGAGGCCGGTGGCGATGGACGGCACCATGGAAATAAACGCTACGAATTTGGAGGCCATCGCGTACAACATCGCTGGAACGGCGCAGGTCATGTGCTCCCACGACGGCTGCGGGGTCAACGTCAGCTACCACGAGTCCCTAAGACACCAGATCGCGTGCCCGCACGACCGGTGCAACTGCACGGAGCAGGGCTGCGAATTCGCCGCCCCACCGTCAGCGCTCCTCGTTCACCTCGCAGAGGCCCACTCGATTCAGGTGCACAGGTTAGAGGATGGCAAGTCCATAGAGTTCCGGGTGACCATGATGCACCCGTGCTCGCCGTGCAGGCGGCTCATCGTCGAAGGGGATGACGGCTCCGTGTTCATCCCGTACATCGACGCGCTCGGCCTGGCCATTGTCTTGTCTTTGGTATGCGTCAGGTCAGCCACATCCGTGTGGCCGCTCTACAGGGTGAAGATCTGGGCGCACAGCCCGCCGCCGTCCTCGAAATCGGACTGCAGGCGGGATGTCGTGAAGATGTCTGCCGATGCTTCTGGCAGCGCGTCGCCGGGCGCTGTCGTGTTTGAGGAGCTCACGCCGTTCCTCGTTGTGCCGGGGCCATACCTCGTTGGTGCTGGATCGTCCAAGGAGCTGCGTTTCTACATTCGCTTATGCAAGCAGATGTAGCTACTGCTACTTTGCGTAGTTGAAAAAACTGTCAATTTGTAAAGTACTAGAGTGTTCGTACGGCTGCTATTTTTTTATGGGGTCTTTGTTTCATATTTGTGCTGAACTGTTTGTAGTAGTACTTATACTTAATAATGATGCAGCGTGGAAGTGAATACTCTTTTTTTTGTGAATCGGAAGTGAATACTCCAACTACTATATGTAATTGTAACCCCTCCATCTGATTTACTCCCTCCATCTCGATTTAGAGGGCTTGGTTTATTTTGCAGCAGGACCAAGGCATTGTTTCATTGGATGACGAAAACTCTCCGGAGCGATGCCTCCTCCGGATGACAATAAAACATGATGTACAATGGGTTGTTTTTTAGTCTTATCTTTGGTAACGAGACATCCTAAATTTGTGGTGAGAGAGATTTATGCTAAGAGATGATCTCTTAGCTAAGAGAAGGCAAAGTCTTTTTTCATCTTTCTCTTTCTTCCACATCAGCATTTATCCTACGTGGCACTGCTAAAATATCACCATTGTACATGCCCTAATACTCCACTAATGGTGTACAAAGCGTGCATGCAGCCGATCACATGCCCCCATGCAAACTTGTTTGGTTTCACACTCCACCAGCATGCACAAGGCTGTTCCCAGAGAATAGAAAAAGGAGAAAAGGGAAGGTGGAGACTAATTCGAGAAGGTTACTGGTACTTCTAATTTAAATGCATGCAGGCCTAGATGAGAGGTAATATGGGACAAATATTTGTTCAGATTAGGCCCTGTGAACCGAGACAGAGGGGTATAAAACTATCTGCACTTCCAGATCATTTCTCCTGTTTTTTAGATGTCCTTTCACTTACTATAAAAAACAAAGAAGCACTATAAGGGCTGCTTTCAATCAAAGGAATGTGGAGAGTGTAGAAATAGGAAAGGTGTAGGATTGAAATTTTCCCATAGGAATCAAATCCAACATAATTCCTATGTCAATCCTATGAATCAAAGAAGCCCTAAGTGGTTGATACGTCTCCAACGTATCTATAATTTCCGATGTTCCATGCTTGTTTTATGACAATACCAACATGTTTTGTTCACACTTTATATCATTTTTATGCGTTTTCCGGAACTAACCTATTGACGAGATGCCGAGAGGCCAGTTGCTGTTTTCTGCTGTTTTTGGTTTCAGAAATCCTAGTAAGGAAATATTCTCGGAATCGGACGAAATTAACGCCCAAGTTCCTATTTTCACCGGAAGCATCCAGAACACCCGGGAAGGACCAGAGGGGAGCCCTGGGGGCCCCACACCACACCCCGGCGCGGCCAGGGGGGGCCGCGCCCCCCTATAGTGTGGGCCCCCCAGAAGCCCTCCGACTCCGATTCTTCGCCTATTTAAGCCGTCGTGACCTAAAACTTCGACACCGCTTGACGAAACTCCAGAAAGACTCCAGGGGCGCCGCCACATCGCGAAACTCCAATTCGGGGGACAGAAGTCGCTGTTCCGGCACCCTGCCGGGACGGGGAATTGCCCCCGGAGCCATCTCCACCGCCGTCTTCACCGCCATCTTCACCGCATTCGCTGCCTCCATGATGAGGAGGGAGTAATCCATCCCCGAGGCTGAGGGCTTCGCTGTAGCTATGTGGTTCATCTCTCTCCCATGTACCTCAATACAATAATCTCATGAGCTGCTTTACATGATTGAGATTCATATGAGTTTGTATCACAATTTATCTATGTGCTACTCTAGCAATGTTATTAAAGTAGTTTTATTCCTCCTGCACGTGTGTAAAGGTGACAGTGTGTGCACCGTGTTAGTACTTGGTTTATGCTATGATCATGATCTCTTGTAGATTGCGAAGTTAACTATTGCTATGATAATATTGATGTGATCTATTCCTCCTACATATGCATGAAGGTGACAGTGTGCATGCTATGTTAGTACTTGGTTTAGTCTGTTGATCTATCTTACACTATAAGGTTACTAAAATATGAACAGTATTGTGGAGCTTGTTAACTCCGGCATTGAGGGTTCGTGTAATCCTACGCAATGTGTTCATCATCCAACAAGAGTGTAGAGTATGCATTTATCTATTCTGTTATGTGATCAATGTTGAGAGTGTCCACTAGTGAAAGTCTAATCCCTAGGCCTTGTTCCTAAATACTGCTATCGCTGCTTGTTTACTGTTTTACTGTGTTACTACTGCTGCAATACTACCACCATCAACTACACGCCAGCAAGCTATTTTCTGGCACCGTTGCTACTGCTCATACTCATTTATACCACCTGTATTTCACTATGTCTTCGCCGAACTAGTGCACCTATTAGGTGTGTTGGGGACACAAGAGACTTCTTGCTTTGTGGTTGCAGGGTTGCATGAGAGGGATATCTTTGACCTCTTCCTCCCTGAGTTCGATAAACCTTGGGTGATCCACTTAAGGGAAAACTTGCTGCTGTTCTACAAACCTCTGCTCTTGGAGGCCCAACACTGTCTACAGGAAAAGGAGGGGGAAGTAGACATCAAGCTATTTTCTGGCGCCGTTGCCGGGGAGGAAAGGTAAAAGGTACTCACACTCCGGACCTCGGCTACCAAGCTATTTTCCGCCATTGTAAGTACTCGAAGCTATTTCCTTTAGATCCTGCAATTGCATCTTTTTGTTTCTTGTTTACACTAGTTAGGCATAATGGAAAACAACAAAAAAATTGGTGAGCTTTTTAGTCTTTTTCCTGATTTAGAATTATTTGATGCAAAAATTAAAAAACCTATGGAACCTTATTTGCATGCTAGTAGTGATGTTATTAGTATGAATGCAATTACTGCTAATACTATGGATAAGTCTAAGCTTGGGGAAGCTAGTTTATATAAAAATAATCTTTTTTGCTCCTCAGCTTTGGAAGAAATATTTTGCTCTGATAATGCTTTATCTCCCAGATGCGATAACTCTAATGATGCTTCTGATATTTTAAAACCACCTGCCGAAAGCATTCCGTATAAAATACCTATGCAAATTATTGAATGCGTTATGGATAACCGTTATACAGGGGATGGAACTGTCCACCCTGGAGATCATTTATTGTTCTTGCATGAATTATGCGGTTTATTCAAGTGTGCAGGTATTGCTATGGATGAAGTGAGGAAGAAACTATTCTCTATATCGCTGTCTGGTAAAGCGGCGCATTGGTATAAATTACTGGATAATGGGGATTCTCTTGAATGGAATGATATTGTGCCCCGGTTTTATTCTAAATTTTATCCTCCTCATGAAGTGCATATTGATAGGAATTATATTTATAACTTTTATCCTCGTGATGGAGAGAGTATTTCTCAAGCGTGGGGGAGACTAAAGTCACTAATGCTCAAATGTCCCATTCATGAGCTCCCCCGTAATGTTATTGTTAACAATTTTTATGCGAGACTTTCAGGACAACACAAGGACTATCTGGATGCCTGTTCGGAGGGATCTTTCACAAGCAAGGAGATTGAAGCTAGGTGGGATCTTCTTGATCGGATTGAGGACAACGCTGAAGGATGGGAGAACGACAAAGGTAAAGAGTCAGGTATAAATTATGATTATGAATACATTGTAGCCTTTATGGATACCGATAAATTTCGAAATATGAGTGCTACTTATGGTCTTGACTCTCAAGTTGCTGCAAATCTTTATAAATCCTTTGCTTCTCATTTTGAATTGCCTAAGAAGAATTTTGATAATTATCATGAACCTTTTAAAGAGGCTTGCATGAAGAATGAAATTGTTGTTAATTATTGCAATAAGCATGTTCAAACTCCTAAGAGTGCTATTTCTTATAAGCATGTTAATTTTTGTGGAATGCATAGACCCTGTGGAATTAATCAAGTCAAAGATGAATATTGCATCCATCATATTAATGAAAAAACTAGAAAGTGGCTTAGGGCTCTACATGATCTTGGTAAAAAAGTTTGTGCCCTCTATCCTTTTATTTGTGAAGTTTGCCATGAAGTGGGTCATTTTAATTTTCAATGCTCCTCCAATGATAATTTGAACCCAATGAGTGCTGCAAACTTGTATTGTGATGATGAAATTACTCCTAATCAGCATGATGAACTCACTTTATTTTTGGGGTGTGAAGAATTGTCGAGAAAAATCTCTTTGTTACATATGAGTGATCTTGATATTGATGATGTCCTGCATGGGTGTTTTTCTTATTGCATTGATAATAGCCATACAAATACTTACATACAAAATATTTTAGAAGATGACACCTTGCCAAAATATGATAGGACCGCTGTGTGTTTTCAACTAATTAATGAAAAGGAGGGATCCTCCCAAGTTTCTTCTATTGTTTCTGAAAGTAAATCAGGTTATGCGGACAAGCTACCCTTCAAGCCTCTTCCTCCTAAAGAAGGAAATGAGGAGAAGGAAGAGAAGAAGAAGAAGAAGGGAACGAAGAAGAAGAAGAAGGAGAATAAAAAGAAAGAGGTAACGGCGTATCCCCGCGTGAATGAGATAACGCTAGGTAACCGTAAGTATGTTGCTCCTAATGATTATTGTGATAATGAATCTGAATACGATGATCTTCCTATGCCCTTTACATACATTAGCAATCATGATTTGAATGAACACACTACTTTTGATATTGCAAATCTCTCGGGAAACTAATTCTGAAAATGATGATAATAATTGCCATAGTGTCGGTGCTATCCATGCTTCCTCCCATAATAATATAGAAAGCTGTAAGCTTGGGGAAGAGGTGTTTGAAAATCCTTTTGCTACTGATCATTATGTGTTTGATACATCTCCTTCTAATAACAATGATGGTATGGTCATAGATAAACCGACTGTGAAAGATAACTATTCTATTTCTTATGATGACACTGTGCCTCCGATCTTTGATGATTATTATAAAGAATGCTATGATATAGGTTATAATTATCCTTATGAAACTTGTCATAGTCATGATTGGATTACCAAAAACAATTCTTTTAATATGCAACTTGTTTACCATGTTCAAATTCTTGATAATAATCTTGCTCCAATTACTATTAATGAGAATAACTCTTCTTATGCCAAAATTAATGATACTTCTATGCATATGAACCATGATAAGAATGTTTTAAGTGATGGGTATATTGTGGATTTCATCAATGATGCTACTGAAAGTTATTATGAGAGAGGGAAATATGGTTATATGCATCTTAATAATATTAAGTTTCCCCTCTTTATGTTGAGAATCTTGAAGTTACTCGTGTTTTATCCTCTTATGCTTGTCACTTTGTTCTTCATGAATTCATTTGTGTACAAGATTCCTCTTCATAGGAAGCATGTTAGACTTAAATTTGTTTTGAATTTGCCTCTTGAAGCTCTCTTTTGCTTCAAATACTATTTCCGCGAATGGATTATTAAAACTGCTGAGCCCATCTTAATGGCTATAAAGAAAGAACTTCTTGGGAGATAACCCATGTGTTATTTTGCTACAGTACTTTGTTTTATATTTGTGTCTTGGAAGTTGTTTACTACTGTAGCAACCTCTCCTTATCTTAGTTTTGTGTTTTGTTGTGCCAAGTAAAGCCGTTGATAGAAAAGTAAGTACTAGATTTGGATTACTGCGCAGTTCCAGATTTCTTTGCTGTCACGAATCTGGGTCCACCTCCCTGTAGGTAGCTCAGAAAATTAAGCCAATTTACGTGCATGATCCTCAGATATGTACGCAACTTTCATTCAATTTGAGCATTTTCATTTGAGCAAGTCTGGTGCCATTTTAAAATTCGTCAATACGAACTGTTCTGTTTTGACAGATTCTGCCTTTTATTTCGCATTGCCTCTTTTGCTATGTTGGATGAATTTCTTTGATCCACTAATGTCCAGTAGCATTATACAATGTCCAGAAGTGTTAAGAATGATTGTGTCACCTCTGAATATGTTAATTTTTATTGTGCACTAACCCTCTAATGAGTTGTTTCGAGTTTGGTGTGGAGGAAGTTTTCAAGGGTCAAGAAAGGAGGATGATATACTATGATCAAGAAGAGTGAAAGCTCTAAGCTTGGGGATTCCCCGGTGGTTCATCCCTGCATATTTCAAGAAGACTCAAGCGTCTAAGCTTGGGGATGCCCAAGGCATCCCCTTCTTCATCGACAAATTATCAGGTTCCTTCTCTTGAAACTATATTTTTATTCGGTCACATCTTATGTGCTTTACTTGGAGCGTCTGTATGCTTTTGTTTTTGTTTGTGTTTGAATAAATGCTTGTGTGGGAGAGAGACACGCTCCGCTGGTTCGTATGAACACATGTGTTCTTAGCTCATAATATTCATGGCGAAGGTTGAAACTGCTTCGTTAAATTATTATATGGTTGGAATTGGAAAATGCTACATGTAGAAATTGGTGTGATGTCTTGAATAATGTGATACTTGGCAATTGTTGTGCTCTTGTTTAAGCTCTTGCATCATATACCTTGCACCCATTAGTGAGGAAATACATAGAGCTTGTTAAAATTTGGGTTTGCATGAGTGGTTTCTCTAGAGTCTAGATATTTTCTAGTAAGATGTTTGAACAACAAGGAAGACGATGTATAGTTTTATAATGCTTGTAATATGTCTTTTATGTGAGTTTTGCTGTACTAGTTCGTGCTTGTGTTTGCTTCAAACAACCTTGCTAGCCTAAACCTTGTATCGAGAGGGAATACTTCTCATGCATCCAAATCCTTGAGCCAAACAACACTATGCTATTTGTGTCCACCATACCTACCTACTACATGGTATTTTCCGCCATTCCAAAGTAAATTGCTTGAGTGCTACCTTTAAAATTCCATCATTCACCTTTGCAATATATAGCTCATGGGACAAATAGCTTAAAAACTATTGTGGTATTGAATATGTAATTATGCACTTTATCTCTTATTAAGTTGCTTGTTGTGCGATAACCATGTTCACTGGGGACGCCATCAACTATTCATTGTTGAATTTCATGTGAGTTGCTATGCATGTCCGTCTTGTCTGAAGTAAGAGAGATCTACCACCCTATGGTTAAGCATGCATATTGTTAGAGAAGAACATTGGGCCGCTAACTAAAGCCATGATCCATGGTGGAAGTTTCAGTTTTGGACATATATCCTCAATCTCATATGAGAAAATTAATAATTGTTGCTACATGCTTATGCATAAAAGAGGAGTCCATTATCTGTTGTCTATGTTGTCCCGGTATGGATGTCTAAGTTGAGAATAATCAATAGCGAGAAATCCAATGCGAGCTTTCTCCTTAGACCTTTGTACAGGCAGCATAGAGGTACCCCTTTGTGACACTTGGTTAAAACATGTGCATTGTGATGATCCGGTAGTCCAAGCTAATTAGGACAAGGTGCGGGCACTATTAGTGTACTATGCATGAGGCTTGCAACTTGTAAGATATAATTTACATGATACATATGCTTTATTACTACCGTTGACAAAATTGTTTCATGTTTTCAAAATAAAAGCTCTAGCACAAATATAGCAATCGATGCTTTCCTCTTTGAAGGACCATTCTTTTACTTTTATTGTTGAGTCAGTTCACCTATCTCTCTCTACCTCAAGAAGCAAACATTTGTGTGAACTGTGCATTGATTCTTACATACTTGCTTATTGCATTTGTTATATTGCTCTGCATTGACAACTATCCATGAGATATACATGTTACAAGTTGAAAGCAACCGCTGAAACTTAATCTTCCATTGTGTTGCTTCAATGTCTCTACTATGAATTTATTGCTTTATGAGTAACTCTTATGCAAGACTTATTGATGCTTGTCTCGAAAGTACTATTCATGAAAAGTCTTTGCTATATGATTCAATTGTTTACTCATTGCATTTACATTGTTTCGAATCGCTGCATTCATCTCATATGCTTTACAATGGTATGATTAAGATTATGTTGGTAGCATGTCACCTCAGAAATTATCTTTTATCGTTTACCTACTCGAGGACGAGTAGGAACTAAGCTTGGGGATGCTGATACGTCTCCAACGTATCTATAATTTCCGATGTTCCATGCTTGTTTTATGACAACTAGATGACACCCCGCGCGTTGCTGCGGAACGTATAAGTTTATAGTCACCGAAGAACTACATAAATAAAAACAATGTCAATGTTAGGTCCAGTGGATAAGAGTAAATAAGAAATGTTTGATTAATCTATTGCGCTGACTCATTATGAAAAACAAATCAAAGAAACAGTGAGACGTTGCTTATGACTCCGGCCTAGAATTCCCAAACAGAGGAAGTATTTAATATGACATTGCCTAATTGTAGGTATGATTATGCAATTCTGAATAGCATGCGGAAATCTTGAGCTCTGCCACATAGTTGACAATAAACTTCTGAAATGAATATTTTGATTGAGCCCAATGCTTAAAGGGAATGTGTCGCCTTAGCCAATTACTTAGCAGCTGTGAACAACTGGGATTTTATACACCTTTACAAAAGTAACAGCTCATGAAGTTGTACTGGATCTGCAATCCATTAAGCACTGAAGATGGCGAGTATTGCATTAGTCCAGATGTAGGATTCAGGTGGTATTTGACCCGTAGTAGAATATGAAATGCCATGAAACAGCGATAAGCCTCCAATTCAAGGAAAATGGTAAGGATAATCTGATTTCTTGTTAGACAGATTTGAGGTAGATTTACTACGGGGTATTTTCTGGAACACCTGCATGACAGAAGGATCATCACTTCATCAGTACTAATCAACATTTTCTGAGGTGAAGTTGATGGAATATGCATCGGGCATGAATAAATTTGAAAAATAAAAAGAAAGAAGACCAAATATATGTGATTTCACGCACAAAGAAGAAAGATTGAGATGGATAGGTATAGGTTTAGGGCAAGTAGATACCTTCTTGAGCCTTGCAGGGACCGTTCATGCCTGGGACGTAGCAGACGGCGACGGCATTGATCACCAGAATTTGAAGCAAGATTGCCTTCATAAGATTTATACAGACCATGAATCAGACCAGAGCGGGGAAAGGATGGAAGGATGTGAAGACGGATAGGATTCTGATTTCTGAAATATAAAGTACATTGGAGAGAGACACTACATGAATGAGGGAGCCGAGAAGCTCCATTAATCAAAGACACACACGGTTGTCTATTACTCATGTCTCTGCCGGTTCACTCTCTGCATGGAGAACATGAAGAGCCAAAAGAAAACCCATCAATGCATACATCATGAGTAGAAACGCTGGATAGAGTTCATGGCATATTGATCTTTGGACTGGCTGAAACCCGGGAAGAGAAAATTGAGGGTATAATAGAGCTCTCATTAATAAAGGATGGTAAAAATTGTTGTTGGTGTGGTAGGCTGCTGATGTGGCAAGCTGATGAGGTGGATAGCTTGCATGTTGAGATAATTCCTTGTAGTGGGGTGCTCCTATTTAGATATAAAAGATACCAACATGTTTTGTTCACACTTTATATCATTTTTATGCGTTTTCCGGAACTAACCTATTGACGAGATGCCGAGAGGCCAGTTGCTGTTTTCTGCTGTTTTTGGTTTCAGAAATCCTAGTAAGGAAATATTCTCGGAATCGGACGAAATCAACGCCCAAGTTCCTATTTTCACCGGAAGCATCCAGAACACCCGGGAAGGACCAGAGGGGAGCCCTGGGGGCCCCACACCACACCCCGGCGCGGCCAGGGGGGGGGCCGCGCCCCCCTATAGTGTGGGCCCCCCAGAAGCCCTCCGACTCCGATTCTTCGCCTATTTAAGCCGTCGTGACCTAAAACTTCGACACCGCTTGATGAAACTCCAGAAAGACTCCAGGGGCGCCGCCACATCGTGAAACTCCAATTCGGGGGACAGAAGTCGCTGTTCCGGCACCCTGCCGGGACGGGGAATTGCCCCCGGAGCCATCTCCACCGCCGTCTTCACCGCCATCTTCACCGCATTCGCTGCCTCCATGATGAGGAGGGAGTAATCCATCCCCGAGGCTGAGGGCTTCGCTGTAGCTATGTGGTTCATCTCTCTCCCATGTACCTCAATACAATAATCTCATGAGCTGCTTTACATGATTGAGATTCATATGAGTTTGTATCACAATTTATCTATGTGCTACTCTAGCAATGTTATTAAAGTAGTTTTATTCCTCCTGCACGTGTGTAAAGGTGACAGTGTGTGCACCGTGTTAGTACTTGGTTTATGCTATGATCATGATCTCTTGTAGATTGCGAAGTTAACTATTGCTATGATAATATTGATGTGATCTATTCCTCCTACATATGCATGAAGGTGACAGTGTGCATGCTATGTTAGTACTTGGTTTAGTCTGTTGATCTATCTTACACTATAAGGTTACTAAAATATGAACAGTATTGTGGAGCTTGTTAACTCCGGCATTGAGGGTTCGTGTAATCCTACGCAATGTGTTCATCATCCAATAAGAGTGTAGAGTATGCATTTATCTATTCTGTTATGTGATCAATGTTGAGAGTGTCCACTAGTGAAAGTCTAATCCCTAGGCCTTGTTCCTAAATACTGCTATCGCTGCTTGTTTACTGTTTTACTGTGTTACTACTGCTGCAATACTACCACCATCAACTACACGCCAGCAAGCTATTTTCTGGCACCGTTGCTACTGCTCATACTCATTTATACCACCTGTATTTCACTATCTCTTCGCCGAACTAGTGCACCTATTAGGTGTGTTGGGGACACAAGAGACTTCTTGCTTTGTGGTTGCAGGGTTGCATGAGAGGGATATCTTTGACCTCTTCCTCCCTGAGTTCGATAAACCTTGGGTGATCCACTTAAGGGAAAACTTGCTGCTGTTCTACAAACCTCTGCTCTTGGAGGCCCAACACTGTCTACAGGAAAAGGAGGGGGAAGTAGACATCAGTGGTTACCGGTGCTTAATGCACAGTTCCAAAGAGTTCATCCCGCAGTCCAAATAACTAATAATCAGATGATGTCAATTTTTATGTATGTAGTTGTGCCTATTACCATCACAAATATAGTCTCAAATAGTATGATGGCGGAGATACACATTTTTTAACTACCATGATTTTCGGAAAATGCTTAGTCAATTTTGACATAATTTGACTTTCTAAAAATAATAGGGAGTATAAGCCTTAAGCTTTGAGATGGAGGTACTATATTGGGTTTTCCTCGTCTTAAGCAAAATCCCTTCCCATCCCCTTAAATAGAGTACTCCAGCCTCGAGGCTAGGAGATAAGAGAGGCCATCGATATGCCATACTCCTCGCGCGCTCGCAATGCTGGAAACTGTCACCGTTACCCTGAAGATGGACTCCACCGTGCTTCACTGCATTTTCTGCTCCCAGCCCCTCAAGCCCCCCGTCTTCAAGGTCGATCCCTTTCCCTCCCACACTCCATTGATGTTTCTTTTGTGGGTTCACTACTGCAAAAATGGGAATCCACGAACTTTGATTTGTGCAGTGCAAGGGTAATCATTTGGCCTGCGGCCGCTGCCTCAGCGAGCTTCCCGGGAACCGGTGCCATAGGTGCGTGGAACCCCGCGGCGGATTCGAGCAGGACCCGGCAATGGACGCCGTCGTATCAGCGGCGATTGTTGAGTGCCCCCACAGCAGCTGCGGGAGCTTGGTGGCCTACCACCAGGTCCACGACCACAAGATTGCATGCCCGCACGCCCCTTGCGCTTGCACGGACCCCGGCTGCGACTTCGCCGCCCCGCCAACAGCGCTCGTCGCCCACTTCGCAGCGGCCCACTCGATCCAAGTGCACAAGCTCCCGCCGTACAACACGACCAAAGTGTTCCAGGTGCCGGTGCCGGGTTCACCGTGCCTGCGGATCATCGCCGAAGGGGAGGACGGCGCCGTGTTCGTCCTGATCATCGGCGTGCTCGGTTCGACTTCGACCACCATCGTGTCTACCGTGTGCGTTAGGGCGGCCGCGTGCATGTGGCCTCTGTACACGGCAAAGATGTGGGCGAATGGGCCGGCGTCGTGCTCGTTGGCGCACGCGAGGAGCAGGGCGGACACTGTGAGTGTGTCTTTGGAGGCGTCGAGCTGCGCCTTGCCGGGCGACGTCGCATTTGATGAACTCACGTTGTTCCTCTCGGTGCCGCCGCTGTACCTGGTGCTTGGTGGACCTTCCAAGCTGCTGCGTTCTACATTCGCATCGAGAAGGAGAACAATTAATCCTCAAAATAAGTACTCCTACTCCATATGATGATACGTACTAGTATAGTGCTAATGCGGATGTAACCTCTAGTAAAGTACTAGTACTAACACTGTCTGAGTTGTACTATTATTTCAGTTTCGCTTCTATTGTTGGGTAACATCACCAGGAACATAACTTGAACTTATTGGTTTCAAATCTGTGACAACAAAAGAAAAAGAACAAGAAAGGGAGTACTCCGTAACAGTTTTTCGTCCTGCTAATGCAACCTTGAGGTGACAGGGACAACTTTGTACGGAGTACAAAGCATCGTGCTCATATAAATATACGTACAAAATCATCAGCAGTACCTCGATAGGTGCCATGTCCATTGATAGACTGGGTAACTGGGAGATGGATATTACTACTGGATAGCTGTCCTGACGTGATAGGATGCCTACATACACCCTACTCGGCAGGTGACGATACCTTCCCAACGAAGGTATCCAGTCCCATCCATTGATTATTTTATTATGGATGGAGAGCATTCTAGAAGAGATATCATGTCTTGGGACAGAGGTTCGGCTTAATCATGGTTTTGATATGGCCACGACTTTTGTCATTTAAGGCAACACCTATGGGAACCAAAAGATTACTGAAACAACAACTACGTACATTTTACTTGACGCTAGTGTAGATGTATCTAGACATATTGTAGCTATAGACACTTCCATTTTAGCATCAAGTAATGTGGATCGGAGGGAGTAATACAATACAGTATACTCAGTATAAGGTTAACTTTGGCACACGCTGGGACGCACATATTTGTTAGAAGTACACACATGCAAGACAGAGCATAGAGTAAAATAATTACTCTACTATTTACTTATGAGCAACCAAAAGCTTGTACGTATCCACTATATATATGGGAATGGACTACACTTATTTCTTGTGGATGAGGATAGCTGTTGTGGACAACACAGTGCATGCTGTTAGAGTGAAACGGCACACTTATTATGGATCGTAGGGAGTATGCAAGATAAAAAAAGATCTACCATACATATTATTATTATATACTTTTTTGCGAATCTTATTTTATACTTATCAGTTATGTACTCACGACACTGGGAGCATACACACACACGATCGTACATACTACAGTAGTACTGTACTGCTTTTAACACTACTTGCAAGATAAAATATAGCTGGATGTACAGAACTACTTATCACTGGGTGCATTAGTGCATACACACACGATCGTATACATACTAGTACTGTACTGTACTACTTTTAACACTAGGCTATCCTTTTCAGTGATCTTCCTCTTCAGCTTCCACAGCCTGTACCATGCTGCTCTTCTTCTTCTTCTTCTTCTTCTTCTTCTTCTTCTTCTTCTTACTCCCGCTGTCCTGGAATTCCGCCAATTTTTGTTGACCCTTCTCAAAGTTCACTATTGCCTGTATACCTCATATGTCGCGTATGCGTCGATGCTTGCATACATGATATGCTTCATGGACAAGGGCACCTGCTTCCACAGCTTGTGTTCCTCATGCGTAAGTTTTTCATGATAGATTTGTACTGGCTGTCTATAATGGCCGCAGCATAGTCAGCCAACGAATCCTTATTGTTACTAGTGGAATCGGCAGGCTTCCACCTTTTCTGGATGTCCACGAAGTTCGCCACTGAGAGGTTGCAATGCCCAAGCTTGGTAATGTCGTTGCCGATGTCAACACCTGCAAATGTTATGTCAGCCTTGCCAAGAAAGTCAGCGAGTTTGGGGCATGGCTGGTCGGCCGAGGAAATCTGGTACAGGAGGCAGTCCGTGCCCATGCACAACTGTATGAGGGCAGCCTTCTGTTCAGGCCCATAGGTGTACTCTACGTCCAGGCCAACAATTTTGTACGAGTTTTCTTTCTCCAAGATCAACTCGATTTTGTTGATGTGTTCCTCCACCTTAGACGCCATATTGGTATAGTTGGCCGTAATGGTGGTTGTTCCATGAGCGAGGAAAGTGTGCCCGTGGTAGAACGCTTCCATGGAGGGTAGCGAGAGGGGCACATGCGAGAGTGTCAGGGAGAAGACGAAATGAGGAAGACGAATGTTAACCGCCACGCCAGAGCCTGGAAACCGCTAGATGCATGCATTTTGGACGGTTTTGAAGATGACGGGCCATAGGGCACGAATGCAGTTTCCTTGTTAAAATAATAATAACCGCCCACGTACCTAATTAATTGGATGCTTATTTGTTTCTCGAGAGGAGCCTAGTTTTTTCTACTACTCCGTACGAAACTCTGAGGATCTAAATCATCAGCATTAGTACAAAGAGATTCAAAAGTAATAGTATTACCTTCGTCTAAAAGGAGGTGTCTTAGTTTTGTCTAATACGGATGTATATAGACATATCTTAGTTGTAGAAATTACAAATATGTCTTCCTTGCACCACTTAGCTACCACTGCAAACACTAACACAAGGTAGATCAGCATCATGCAATGTAGACATTACAGTATTTTTGTACTACTGTACTTGTCTTCCCTGGTCTATGATTCAATATCTAGTATACTGTACTACTTATACACCAGGGAGATTCAAAATACGAGTTGAGCGCCAAAACTCCCGCCTCCATACACGTATTTCGAATTCCCATTCGACCCCTATTACCAATGACGCAATGGTAGACAAGTGAAGCCGGCGTGGGTTGGGGTCTCGTTCGTAATTTACACATCCCCTCTGATATATATAGTCTACCGCCTTCCTTTCGTCTTCCCCGTTTCCGCCAAAAATCTGTCGCAATACTCCAGGCCCATCATCTCTCACCTGCCGGACCACCGCACCGGAATATCCCGGCCGTACTTAGCCGGCCTACCACCTCACCTACCTGAGGTTACCGACTCCCTCGTCCGCAGCACCAGATCCGCTTCACCAACGCCGCCGTGTACTGCATCGGATCTGCTTCACCGACTGCTTCGTCCGCAGCACCAGATCCGCTTCACCAACGCCGCCGTGTACTGCATCGGATCTGCTTCACCGACTGCTTTGTCCGCAGCACCAGATCCGCTTCACCAACGCCGCCGTGCACTGCACTATCTGAGTTCACCGACTCCCTCGTCTGCCGTAGCTGATCCGCTTCACCAACGACGCCGTGCACTGCACCGGATCTGCTTCACCGACTCCCTCGTTTCAGATCTGCTTCCCCGAAACCATCATCGACCGCCCCAGATCTGCTTCCTCGACGCCGACGCCCACCGCAACCGCAGCACCCCCGCCGTCGTCGACGTGACCCGCAAGGATGCCGAGTATGACTACACGAAGCCGCCGTTGAGGTAACCAGGCCCCCTCCCCCCTACACGTTTTGGGCTGTTACCATAGAAGGTTCAAGCATGTCTTGGTCAACTAGAATGTGTCTATATACATCTGAATCTAGTCATAACTGAGATTTATATTAGCATGTAAGTATCTAGAATTGGTTTATTGTCATGCAATCCAATCTAGTTAAACCCGTGTCAATCTATACCTATACCTAATAATATATAATAATAAAGAAACTAAGGCAAAATTTTCGTCCAACTTCAAACTACCCATAAATTTCCGAAAATTACACCTATTCCCCCCGCGAGTTAATACTGATTCGTCCGTCTAAAAAAGCATTGACAGAGAAGTCCCATAGATCCAGCTCCGCCCTGCTCTCAATGCGCGTGGCAGATGGCAGAAACCTGCGCATTTGCCCATGCCACTCCTCGAGCTCTCTGTCTTGATGTGCTTCACACACCTTGATGTGCTTCACACACATGGCTTATAATACTAGGAAGCTTGTACATGACCCTTTAGATTGTTGCCATGTGCCAGAATCCAAACCCTATACCATACTTCTAGAATACTCTACAAACTCTAGATATTTCATACTACTCGTAAATATCTTACTCTAGAACATTCCCCATTCTACAATTCTCTCTACATACCTTGGATACTTCATGACTAAGCTAGCTCCTTTACTAGCCAACCACATTGATAAGATTACTACTAACAATCTCCCCCATAATCTTGTCATATAAACTATCTTTACTACGTATTAAATTTAAAACAGGTCGCGGTGGTTGGTGATGGTACGTCAAACGTGTATACAACTCACCCGAACATAAAAAGTAAGGTCAGCGTGACCGGCTCCATGAGGAGTTCTTATCAGGATTAGTTAGGTCACGACCAAAATCCAATCCGTAGCACTAGGTAGCAAAATCAGCACCCCTTTCCTAATTCTAATCGCTAAAACAAGCATAGATCGGTTCAGTCACACATCTTTTTCGTTCGCTCCCCTTTTTATTCTCTAAGGAACCCTCTCCTTAATGAGCGTAGATTGATGGAGATGGCTTTTGTACTGGTCAATCTTTATATCAGCAGGTGATCCGTCCTTTCTCCTCTGCCGTGGTTCATCAACGCGTGTCTGACAGTCCCGGTTAGATCGGCACGATCGGCAAAAAAGAAAAAATCCAAAAGAGACCCATTGATTAGGCTCCTCTTGCCGTGCAACTTTAAATTTTCTAACTTTTCTTTCATTCGCAAACATATAGTGACAACTTATATGACTCTAGGTTTCTTTTCCTAATTTTTGCACGTGCATGCATTTTCCATTAAAAATTCGTAGGACATACAAATCTCAACACTTATGCAACTAAAAATCCTTTAAAAACAAAACTTTCAGACCCTGCAGCATTTAAGAGGTTAGTGACAAGAATCAACCACATGTTTAGGAGCGCAGTGACATTCTCGCTAAAAAACCATGTTTCACGCGTGGGTGTTTCATTAATAAAGAGAAATATCTGATTAGTAAAGAGAAATATCTGTTCAGTTGGGGCCACGTTTCGACGTGTGTTCTCGACGAATCAGTTTCTCAGACAAAGTATCTCGAAGGTGTTCATAGAGGTAGCATGTGCATTTGTGCGTTCATAGAAGCGAGTGTATGTACTTAGTGAGCATTTATATTGTACCGTGTTTTGTAAAAAAAGATGGTGTGAAAGGGCACCTTTTACGATATACTCCCTCCGTCCCAAAATGTAAGGGGTCTAAGGATTGGTCAAAAGTCAAACCTTACAAACTTTGACCAAATATTTAAAAAATATTTACATCTACAATATCAAATTGACATATTAAGAAAATATACTTTAGGGTGAATCTATTGATAATGATTTAGTATTGTAAATATTTATATTTTTTTGTATAAACTTGGTCAAATTTTAAAAACATACTTTTAACTAATCCTTAGACGCCTTATTTTAGGCACTGACGGAGTATCATTCAATAAATACTATGAATTATTCGATCGTTTGTTCAAACATGTCAATTAGATCGTTCGATTGATCAACTCGGATCGGTCGATCGAGCATCAGAGTTGTCTCCGTGGTGACAAAAAATAATGCACATTGTATAAGATTGACGTACCACAGATTGTAAAGAAAAATGAGGACCATGTGGCCACACATCCTGGACATAGACATTGTGATTATATTCCATTTATTCTATTTTTGGAGAGAGCGATCTTTCGTTATTAACCCGTTGCAACACACAGGTATTATGCTAGTATCCCCTAATCCAGATCACATGGACCATGCACTTCATCTTGTGATGGCATCACACCGACTCACGTCAAGCAACGCCGCCGCACCCTGCTTGTTAGCCTCACATCGACTTCATATTAGATATCATGTAGTGCATTTCAAGTACCAAATCACTGAGAACCAACCTGTGGTTGGATGGTTAGGAGGCAGTGGCACCCCCAGATTTGACGCTTTGGTGTCTCAAAAATGGAGGAATATTCTTGTGTGGGATGCGGCGTTCCCGATGACATTGTGGTGATAGTGGTGACTTCGTCAATCTCAATACCCGTCGGATCACTTTCTTGGATGCATTTTCCTGGATGTGCTCGAAGGGGTAGAGTGTGTGTGCGTGAGTGATGAGTGTATGCATGTACATGTGAGCGTCTATGATTGTACTGTGTGTTGCAAAAAATAGTATTAATTTTTATCTTGTTCATACTAAGACTAGCAAAACGTTCCCTGCTCTATAAACTCTCAAGAAACACCCCTATAATATCTATCTAGTTCGTCCCAATGTTAGAACAGTAATTGCATGCTATGTAATTCATCTATTTTTGTTAGGAAACCTACATGTTTATTTGCTTTTCTTATTCTCAGGTGTCAGGTTGTGTGCTGGTACCATAGCCGCCGTCTGTTTTGTTCGTTGCAAAATGTTGTTTTATATTCCGCCATTCTGTGCTCTTCTGTGTTCACAAGGTTTTAAATTATAATTTCCATCTGTTTTATTGTAAACAATGACGGTAAATGCCAATTACTATTTCCTTTCTGCTATCCTTTTGCCATCCTGTAGTACATGTGTGAACTCATTGCTCTGGTACATTTAAATTCTTCATTGTTTTTATTCTTCAAGAGCTGCAACCCTAACTCTTTGCTGTAATTTCATGTTGCACTATCACATGGAACACAACAAATCGTGGAGTGAATAACCCCTATAATCCAGTAAGTACCTTTCATTTTTGTATTGATATGCTTATCGTGCTGGGAACCAGTTTGTGTTTAACACATTTACTCTCCATATAGATAGGATAACTGGTTTGAAATAAATCATGTTATTTATATGACTGCACGTCTTCGTTCATTTTCCTGCTAGCTTCTCAAACTTGTTCTATTGCCTGTCTAATCTTTTTTTTGTTTGATCATGATTAAACCAATTTAATTGTTCTGCTTAACTTAAATGATCTGGCATTTTATTCCAGCCACATAATGTTTGATTGCTCTTGCACTTCCTCATACCGTTATGTCTTCTGGATTTCATCCATACATGATAAGAATGTTTTGCTTGGTGAATATGAGTCAGATGATGATTCAATTGGTTATTAGTCCTTGATTCATTGAGTTGACTGATGATTAAAACATATAAACCTTGGCACTTTCTGGCATGCTTGTTGTGGGATATAATGAGCATATTTGTTTTTTGTAAGATTTTTTTTTCTGATTTCACTGTTGATTAATCCAATGCCACCTTCTGTAGTAGGAAATCCACCTTCAGTGGGTATCATAAATAAGATATGTTGTTTCTTTTTGGCTGACCCATCTTTTATTTTTAGGCACAAAATGGTTCATTTGTTTGTTTCTCCTTCCCTTATATTGGGCTCATGGGTTAAACATTGAAATAATATGTCAGTTTATATGAATCCCAGAATGGTTGCTGTCTAATCTATCTTAATTGGTCCTGCTCGTTTATATTTGGCACCAAATGGATATATTTCTCGTTTATCTGAGGCATTCCCATGGCTGGCCGATGATGAAAATAATGAAATTTAGGGGGTTGGAGATTCTCCAACTGCACAATGTCTGGCTAGTTTTGTCCACATGACCACTTTTGTGGAACTTAAGGGATCTGAAGCACCCCTTCCAAGTGTCAATTTTAATTGTGGACTGAATTATGCAGTTTCCTGGCTTATTTTATTATGCACAGACTGTCTAGTTACTTGATTTATTTTGTTCATATTTGCCATCCGGTTGCTCTGCCTGTTGCAATGGGGTTGATAGCTTGCTTTGTTATATTATGCCTTATGCTTTGTGAAAATTTGCCATCTGTTTTGATGCTTTGCAAAAATCTGTGACAACTAATATAGTTGTTTTCTCAAATTGTATGGTTCTGTAACCTGCACTGTCTTGTTTTCAGCCCCTGAATAGAGCAAGGAAGGCAGATGGCAGGGCATGTACATCAAGTGTCCATGTCTTTCCACAGCACAGCCATGACAATGCCAATTCATCTGATATTCTGATGATATCTACTGTCCCAGCCATTCCAGCACAAACAATCACTGCCTTTGCACACGAATCAATTGATATAATGCAGCAGCAAAGAGATGAAAGAAATTCAAAAATCGACATAACAGTCAATGAGATACATGAATTGAAAAATAGGCAAGCTTGGATTGAGCAGATCCTTAATAATCTACTCTGCAGATCTAATGGAAAGCCAGCTGTTACTTGCACTCCGATGAATTCTACCTAAAAGAAATGCAGTTTTGCCGATGATGCCATTTGTATGGCTTGTATCATTTGAGTTATTTCGACTTGTTGTGGTATTTGAGAATTTTTCCTGTTATTGTAACACTTGAGCTTTTTTCATGTTATTGCTATAGTTTGCAATAATTGTAACAAATTTTCAATGTAATGATTATTTGATCTTGAGCTTTTTTCCTGTTATTGCTATAGTTTGCAATCATTGTAACAAAATTTCAATGTAATGATTATTTGATCTTGCACTCGGCCTTAAACAGAACTACTAGTATGGTCTCACAATTTTTTATCATTATACTTTGCAAGATTTAGCGGATGCCCCAAATTCAGTGCATCTCCACCGGCGGCCCCGATAGCGATTTGGGGGCCTGCATCGATTTAGGGCTCGCACCGGTGCGCTCCAAACGGCGCCTGTCATTTGTCGAGCCCAATAGAATCGCCGGCATCCCATGCCGGCCCCTTTGACAAGGGCGCGAATCGGGCACCCCGGTTGCCTTTGCGGAACGACGGTTTTCTCTGGTGGGGGCGCCTTGTCCGCGAGAGGACGCGACGGTTCGCATCGGCCGCGACGCGGAAAGGTTGGTCGTCGGTGTTTAAGGTCATGTAAGAGGTAGTTATAGTACTCGTATGTGATTTTGGTGATGTGGAGGAAAAAGAATGAGGAGAGAGAAGGACTATGTGGTGCCGATTCAAAGAAACCGGATCAAGCAGTACAAGTGGGACCCAGCAGAAATATGACATGCATATTTTACTTATCCTAAAGCAAGTGGCCTGATACGTCTCCAACGTATCCATAATTTCTGTCGTTCCATGCTTGTTTTATGACAATACTTACATGTTTTGCTTGCACTTTATGATGATTTCATGTGTTTTCCGAAACTAACCTATTAACAAGATGCCACAGTGCCAGTTCCTGTTTTCTACTGTTTTTGGTTTCAGAAAGGCTGTTCGGGCAATATTCTCGGAATTGGACGAAATCAACACCAAACATCCTATTTTTCCCGGAAGCATCCAGAACACCGAAGGAGAGTCGGAGGAGAGCCAGGGATCCACCAGAGGGGTGGGCCACGCGGGCCAGACCCTGGCCGCGCCCCCCTATGGGGAGGCCACCCTGTCGACCCTCCTGCGCCGCCTCTTCGCCTATATAACCCCTTTCGACCTAAAAACGCAGTACCAATTGACGAAACTACAGAAAGACTCCAGGGGCGCCGCCGCCATCGCGAAACTCCAATTCGGGGGACAAAAGTCTCTGTTCCGGCACCCTGCCGGGACGGGGAAGTGCCCCCGGAAGCCATCTCCATCGACGCCACCACCTCCATCATGCTCCGTGAGTAGTTCCCCCATGGACTACGGGTTCTAGCAGTAGCTAGTTGGTATACTCTCCTCCATGCACTTCAATACAATGATCTCATGAGCTGCCTTACATGATTGAGATCCATCTGATGTAATCGGTGTTGTGTTTGTTGGGATCCAATGGATGATACATTATGATTAGTCTATCTATAAAGTTTGTGAAGTTATTGTTGCTGCAATCTTGTTATTCTTAATGCTTGTCACTAGGGCCCGAGTGGCATGATCTTAGATTTAAGCTCTATACTTATTGCTTAGATTGTATCTACAAGTTGTATGCACATGTCGCTGTCCGGAACCAAAGGCCCCGAAGTGACAGAAATCGGGACAACCGGAGGGGATGGCGGTGATGTGAGGATCACATGTTTTCACCAAGTGTTAATGCTTTGCTCCGGTGCTCTATTAAAAGGAGTACCTTAATATCCAGTAGATTCCCTTGAGGCCCAGCTGCCACCGGCTGGTAGGACAAAAGATGTTGTGCAAGTTTCTCATTGCGAGCACGTACGACTATATATGGAAAACATGCCTACATGATTAATGAATTGATGTTCTGTCTTAATGCTTTATCAATCCTATCAATTTCCCAACTGTAATTTGTTCACCCAACACTTGTTATTGGAGAGTTGCCACTAGTGTAGATCGCTGGGAACCCCGGTCCATCTCTCATCGTCATATATTCGTTCTACATGTCATTGGAAGTAGTATCAACTATTTTCTGGTGCCATTGCTCCTGTGTTACTATTACTGCTGCTGTGTTACTGTTACTATTGCTCTCATATTACTGCTGCTTTCACATCACCCCTATTACTAGTGCTTTTCCAGGTGCAGCTGAATTGACAACTCAGTTGTTAAGGCTTATAAGTATTCTTTACCTCCCCTTGTGTCGAATCAATAAATTTGGGTTTTACTTCCCTCGAAGACTATCGCGATCCCCTATACTTGTGGGTTATCAAGACTGTTTTTTGGCGCCGTTGCCGGGGAGGCATAGCTCTACTCATAAGTTCACCTGGGGAGTACACTCTACCTCTCTCTCTGTTTTATTTTGTTTTGTTTTGCTTAGTTTACTTTTTCCTAGTTTACTTGTGCTTAGTTTATTTCTGTCTAGTTTTATTTTGCTTAGTTTACTTTTGTCTAGTTTATTTGTGCTTAGTTTATTTCTGCCTAGTATTATTTTGCTTAGTTTACTTTTGCTTAGTTTCTTTTTGTTTTGTTTTACTTTTCTCATATACCCAAAAATCCATAAAAATTTGAAAAACCTAAAAATTAAAAACTGCTGTTATGGGAGAACCTACAACCTACTTGGAGCTTATAGAATATTATAATAATTATAGAGAATCAAGAACTGGTAAAGTAATGAGTGCTATGATAGAAAAATTGAATACAATTGCTAAAATTTTGCTTAAACGCCATGATATAAATTGTTGCTCTAAAGAGGATACTAAACATCTGAAATTTCAATGTGGCTTTAGTGAGGAATTTTTAATTAAGAACTATAATCGGAATTGCTATATTCATTATGGGTTCGAAGAGGTAGAACAATTTGTCTTATTTATGGGAGCCTCTGAGATAGAATCCTTCATGGTTAAGAATTATGAAACTTGTGTTGTTTGTAAGGACCTTAAAGATTATGTCTCTTCTATCCTTACTTGTTGCATAGAATGCTACAGTGATAATCCTTATATCATTGATTATAAAGAGAGACTCATTAATGCACAAGAATGCACTCACAATTTGCAGGAACCTGTGGAAGAAGAAGTTGATGAACCTGAAAGCTCATTGGATGAAAAAGAGGAGGAAATTGATGAACCTGAAAGCTCATTGGATGAAAAAGAAGAGGAGAGTGATGAACAAAAGGAGGAAGAATGGATTAGCTACCCATGCCAACCTTCTAATGAGAGTAACTCTTTATCTCTTACACTATTTGATTGTCCTCCATGCTTACCGAAAGAGGTTGAATGTTATATTCCTGTGGATTCTCTTGAAATATTCCCTATGAGTAATACTTTTGAGAATAATTATGCTACTGTTATTTATGATAATCCATGCTACTTTGATAAATCTTATGATAATGCTTTGTTTGTGCCTGATGTTGAAATGCATGGTACTAAAGAATTTTGCGTAGCAAATGTTTATGATAAAGCTCTTGATAATGGTCCTATGTTACTTGATAATATTAATCGTAGTACTACTGAAAATGGGATTGGAGAGTTCTTGACTTTATCTATGAGTCCCATATCTCTTGAGATTGATAAATCATCTTGTTATATTATTGATAAAATTGGATTTGAAAGTTTTAATCCCACTATTTTTGAGCTTGATAAAAATTATATGTTTATGGATCATGAGAAACATGCTTTATGTAATAGTTATATTGTTGAGTTTGTTCATGAAGCTACTGAAAATTATTATGAGAGAGGAAAATATGGTTGTAGAAATTTTCATGGTACTAAAACACCTCTCTATATGCTTAAAATTTTGAAGTTACACTTGTTCTATCTTCCTATGCTTGTTACTTTGCTCTTCATGAACTTGTTTATTTACAAGATTCCTTTTCATAGGAAGCATGTTAGGCTTAAATTTGTTTTGGATTTGCCTTTTTGATGCTCTCTTTTGCTTCAACTCTTATTTCTTGCGAGTGCATCATTAAAACTGCTGAGCCCATCTTAATGGCTATAAAGAAAGAACTTCTTGGGAGATAACCCATGTGTTATTTTGCTACAGTACTTTGTTTTATATTTGTGTCTTGGAAGTTGTTTACTACTGTATCAACCTCTCCTTATCTTAGTTTTGTGTATTGTTGTGCCAAGTGAAGCCTCTAATCGAAGGTTGATACTAGATTTGGATTTCTGCGCAGAAACAGATTTCTATCTGTCACGAATCTGGGCTGTTTTCTCTGTAGTTAACTCAGAAAAATATGCCAATTTACGTGCGTGTTCCTCAGATATGTGCGCAACTTTCATTAGTTTTGAGTTTTCTGATTTGAGCAACGGAAGTATTTCTTTAAAATTCATCTTTACTGGCTGTTCTGTTTTGGCAGATTCTGTCTCTGTTTTTTGCATTATCTCTTGTGGACTTTAAGCAAGGCTTTCTACACGTGGAGAGCTGTAGCTAATGTTTTATTGAGTTCTTGCAATGTGTCACTACAGGACCAAGGTGGATTCAAGTTTTTTGAGTACTAACCCCTCTAATGAAGTTTATGAGAAGTTTGGTGTGAAGGAAGTTTTCAAGGGTCAAGAGAGGAGGATGATATATGATCAAGAAGAGTGAAAAGTATAAGCTTGGGGATGCCCCCGTGGTTCATCCCTGCATATTTCAAGAAGACTCAAGCGTCTAAGCTTGGGGATGCCCAAGGCATCCCCTTCTTCATGAACTTATCAGGTTTCTTCTATTGAAACTATATTTTTATTCGGTCACATCATATGTGCTTTACTTGGAGCGTCTGTGTGTTTATTTTCGTTTTGTTTGTGTTTGAATAAGATCGGATCCTAGCAATCCTTGTTTGGGAGAGAGACACACTCCGCTTTTTCATATGAACACTTGTTCTTCGTTTTACTTTTAATGTTCAATGATAAAAGTTGGAAGCTACAATACTTATTTGGTTGGAAACAGAAAATGCCTCATAATGTCTTGGATAATTTGACACTTGGCAATTGTTTTGAGCTCTCAAGTAGATCATGATTAAGTTTTTTCATGTAGTTTAAACCTATTAGTGGAGAACTACTGTAGAGCTTGTTAAAATTGGTTTGCATGATTGGTCTCTCTTAAGGTCTAGATATTTTCTGGTAAACGTGTTTGAGCAACAAGGAAGACAGTGTAGAGTATTATAATGCTTGCAATATGTTTTTATGTAAGTTTTGCTGTACCGGTTCATACTTGTGTTTGCTTCAAATAACCTTGCTAGCCCAAAGCCTTGTACTGAGAGGAAATGCTTCTCGTGCATCCAAAACCTTGAGCCAACCACTATGCCATTTGTGTCCACCATACCTACCTACTACATGGTATTTCTCCGCCATTCCAAAGTAAATTGCTTGAGTGCTACCTTTAAACAATTCAAAATTTATCACCTCTGATTTGTGTCAATGTTTTATAGCTCATGAGGATGTATGTGGTGTTTATCTTTCAATCTTGTTGGGCAACTTTCACCAATGGACTAGTGGCTTCATCCGCTTATCCAATAATTTTGCAAAAAGAGCTGGCAATGGGATTCCCAGTCCCAAATTAATTAACCAAAATAGACACTCCTCCATGGTATGTGATTGTTGGACGGCACCCGAAGGATTCGTTTAGCCATGGCTTGAGAAAGCAAAGGTGGGGAGGAGTGTCATCATAATAAAACTAAAATAAAAAGCCACTCCTTCATGGTATGAGATTGTTGGCAGGCACCCGAGGATTCGGTTAGCCATGGTTTGTGAAAGAAAGGTTGGAAGGAGTGCCACACAAAAATAAAAATAAAATGGGAGCCGCTCTTTGAAGGTTTGTCTGGCAAGGGGATTAGAGTGCCCACTACCATTCGTTGACAACAACAAACACCTCTCAAAACTTTACTTTTATGCTCTCTTTATGTTTTCAAAACCAAAGCTCTAGCACAAATATAGCAATCAATGCTTCCCTCTGTGAAGGGCCTTTCTTTTACTTTATGTTGAGTCAGTTTACCTACTTCCTTCCATCTTAGAAGCAAACACTTGTGTCAACTGCGCATTGATTCTTACATACTTGCATATTTGCATTCATCATATTACTTTATGCTGACAATATCCATGAGATATACATGTTGAAAGATGAAAGCAATTGCTGAAACTTATATCTTCCTTTGTGTTGCTTCGATGCCTTTACTTTGAATTTATTGCTTTATGAGTTAACTCTTGTGCAAGACTTTTGATGCTTGTCTTGAAAGTACTCTTCATGAAAAGTTTTGCTATATGTTATCTATTTGTTAGCAACTATAAATCATTGCCTTGAGTCACTTCATTCATTTCATATGCTTTGTAATAGTATGATCAAGGTTATGTAAGTAGCATGTCACTACAGAAATTATTCTTTTTATCGTTTACCTGCTCGGGACGAGCAGGAACTAAGCTTGGGGATGCTGATACGTCTCCAACGTATCCATAATTTATGTCGTTCCATGCTTGTTTTATGACAATACTTACATGTTATACTTGCACTTTATGATGATTTCATGTGTTTTCCGGAACCAACCTATTAACAAGATGCCATAGTGCCAGTTCCTGTTTTCTGCTGTTTTTGGTTTCAGAAAGGCTGTTCGGGCAATATTCTCCGAATTGGACGAAATCAACGCCAAACATCCTATTTTTCCCGGAAGCATCCAGAACACCGAAGGAGAGTCGGAGGAGAGCCAGGGGGCCACCAGAGGGGTGGGCCGCGCGGGCCAGACCCTGGCCGCGCCCCCCTATGGGGAGGCCACCCTGTCGACCCTCCTGCGCCGCCTCTTCGCCTATATAACCCCTTTCGACCTAAAAACGCAGTACCAATTGACGAAACTCCAGAAAGACTCCAGGGGCGCCGCCATCGCGAAACTCCAATTCGGGGGACAGAAGTCTCTGTTCCGGCACCCTGCCGGGATGGGGAAGTGCCCCCGGAAGCCATCTCCATCGATGCCACCGCCTCCATCATGCTCCGTGAGTAGTTCCCCCATGGACTACGGGTTCTAGCAGTAGCTAGTTGGTATACTCTCCTCCATGTACTTCAATACAATGATCTCTTGAGCTGCCTTACATGATTATGATCCATCTGATGTAATCGGTGTTGTGTTTGTTGGGATCCGATGGATGATACATTATGATTAGTCTATCTATAAAGTTTGTGAAGTTATTGTTGCTGCAATCTTGTTATTCTTAATGCTTGTCACTAGGGCCCGAGTGGCATGATCTTAGATTTAAGCTCTATACTTATTGCTTAGATTGTATCTACAAGTTGTATGCACATGTCGCTGTCCGGAACCAAAGGCCCCGAAGTGACAGAAATCGGGACAACCGGAGGGGATGGCGGTGATGTGAGGATCACATGTTTTCACCAAGTGTTAATGCTTTGCTCCGGTGCTCTATTAAAAGGAGTACCTTAATATCCAGTAGATTCCCTTGAGGCCCGGCTGCCACCGGCTGGTAGGACAAAAGATGTTGTGCAAGTTTCTCATTGCGAGCACGTACGACTATATATGGAAAACATGCCTACATGATTAATGAATTGATGTTCTGTCTTAATGCTTTATCAATCCTATCAATTGCCCAACTGTAATTTGTTCACCCAACACTTGTTATTGGAGAGTTGCCACTAGTGTAGATCGCTGGGAACCCCGGTCCATCTCTCATCATCATATATTCGTTCTACATGTCATTGGAAGTAGTATCAACTATTTTCTGGTGCCATTGCTCCTGTGTTACTATTACTGCTTTACGTATTCTTTATTACTATTGCTCTCATATTATCGCTGCTTTCACATCACCCCTGTTACTAGTGCTTTTCAGGTGCCGGCTTTGAATTGACAACTCAGTTGTTAAGGCTTATAAGTATTCTTTACCTCCCCTTGTGTCGAATCAATAAATTTGGGTTTTACTTCCCTCGAAGACTATCGCGATCCCCTATACTTGTGGGTTATCATGGCCCACTTCACCAAGCCATGCACATTACCTCCGATTCATATTAATTGACTTCAATGTGGAGTATCAATTTCCATCACAGATGAGTCGAACAAAATTGTTGGTTCGCTTTTCCTGTCAGAACCTATGCATCGATGCTCTGTTATGTGCGGAACGGATTCAATGGACGTTTTGGTTCGCTTTTGATACACATAGTGCATGGTCTAAAGTTACAGACAGTCTGTAGGCTTCTTACAGACACCATTTTTGTTGTTGTATGAAGGGTGTCTATAACTTATACTCATATATAGCTATGACTAGATAACTTACAGATAGACTATTGTATACACTATCTATAGCATTGTCTATACTCCGTAGATGACATGGAGTAGTATTACAGACAACATCCCTCTAAATCAATGTACATGTGGCGCGGAAATCGAGGCAGCGACTGGCCACGAGGGAAGCGACTGGCCATGCGGCGTCCAGTCGCCTTAAATGTGGGCAGTTGCTACCGCTAGATAGGACGTACGCCGTCCACCACCGCCGCTCCATTCTCTACTCTCCACATCAAGATGCCCGCCGTCTGAAGACCACCTACTCGATGGTTGGCCTCAACGGCCGCGCGCCGCCTCGGCACCACCGCAGCCGCAGCCGCAGCCGCGGCCGCGAGCCGACGAGCACAGCTCCGACGAGGACGAGGGCCCACGGTTCGAGGCGTGGCACGATGTATACGTAGCGAAGCGGAAGCGAAGGTGGCGGAGGAGGCAGCGCGATCGGGCGAGCCGCCGCGAGGCCCGCCGACCCGGAGCAGGCGGCGATCCTCGCGTCACTGAACGCACAACGATACCAGCGGTTGAGGGAGGAGGAGCGCGAGTTCGTCAACGACGCGAACCTCGAGCACGTCCTCGAGATATCGCGCCAGCGAGCGGCCACGGAGGAGGCGGGACGCCACCTCATGGAGGCGGAGCGACAGAAGCTCGCAGAGCTCAACGCTCATCGCCACTACGACGCGTTCGCTCGCCCGGCAGGCGAGGCGCGCGAAGATCGAAGCTTCTCGGGAAAGGCTGGAAGCGCGGGGACAGCGCCGCCGGCAAGCCCTGCGACCCCGGCCGCCATGCTCCACCGCCGATGCGCGAAGCAACGGAGGAGAGGCGGGCACGGAAGCGGGCGGCAATGGCGAAGAACAACGACGAGGCAGGGCCGTCGAGCGCCCTACCGACGGCCGATGAGACCAGGATTAAGTTTATGTTTAGTTATGTTTAAATTCGAGCAACTTTGGTATAAATTTCGTATGAATTTGGGTTTTTAGATGTCAATTTAAATTTTAAAATCTATCGGGGCTGCCGTTTTGGGGCCGCCGGTGTGGGAGCAGCGTCCCCAAATAGAGGATGCTGTGCCGGTGGAGATGCTCTTATAGATAGATAATGATCATGGTAACCGAAAAAATCGTCAACGTGATGATGATTTGATGTTGCACTCGACCTTGAACATAAGTACTAGTACGGTCTCACAATTTTTTTAATCATTCTACTTTGCAACATTTAGCAGATGCACCAAATTCAGACATAGATCATGATCATGGTAACAAATTTTCAACATGATGATGATTTGATGTTGCACTCGGGCTTGAACAGAAGTACTAGTACGGTCACTCAAAATTTTAGCATTATACTTTGCAACGGATGCACCAATTTCAGAGATAGATCATGATCATGGTAACAAATTTTCAACGTGATGATGTTTTGATGTTGCACTCGGCCTTGAACTGAAATACAAGTACGATCTCACAATTTTTTATCATTATAATTTGCAAGATCTAGCGGATGAGCCAATTTCGGCCTTGAACAGAGGTACTAGTACGGTCTCACATTTTTTGATGATCATGGTAGTAACCGGTATTTAATGTGATGATGATTTGATTTTGCACTCGGCCTTGAACAGAGGTACTAGTACGTTCTCACATTTTTTTATCATTATAGTTGGACCTTAGCCAAATTCAAAATCTCATAGCGGCAAAACTTCCCGCCCACAAAATACAAAAATTTCACACGCTTCCAAATTCCCATTCTACCCCTGTGGAGATGACAGCAAGGTCGGTTGGTGGGGGGGTATGCACGTCATTTTTTGGATCACCACCTCCCTAGCCCGGAAACCCTCCCAGAAAAAAATCATTTCCCTCAGACCACCCACCGGAACTTCCCAAGTCCCTCTCTCCCACCTCCACGACCACCGCACCGGAACATCCCCGCCGGACTTCCCTGGCCTACCCGAGCCCTCGCGATCCTCGTCATTCGGCTGCCTGCCGGAGCCGCTTCATCGACGCCGTCATCAACCGGACCGGATCATCCCCGCCGTACCTCGAAACCATATGCTCATCCAGCAGTCTACCGCAGTCGCTTCAGCTGAGCCGCTTCGCCGGATCCGTCTTCCACCGCATCGGATCTTGCTCACCGACACCGCTGTGCATGAACCGGATCTACTTCACCGGCGCCTTGCATGATCTAAACTCTTCTACTGTCGCTTTTCTATTGCTTGCCTGCAAGTTCTTGTTTAATCTTGGGGGAACCTGTTTGTGCTAACGACGCGCCATTACGTTTTTGCAGATGAGATGAGTAACCATGAAGTGTAATGGCCATCTCTCCAACCCCAAGTAGCACATATAGCATACTTCATCACCGGATCTATCAACCCCAGGAAGATCTGTTGTGACTCCCACAGAGTGCTTCTCCTAATGTAAGTCCCTTGTTTTAGCGCCATGTTCTGGGTTCAGATGCTTGTTTGTTTGAAGCTCTTTTAGTTCATTCCTAGCTATGACCATAACACCTTGCTATTTTCTAGTTCATTGCTAACTTTAAGCGATTGAACATTTTGGTTTGCATTCCCTGCTCTGTAGATGTAGCCATCATAACTTCTATCTTGCTCAGTCGTTGTTACAAAAATTATAGGTATTATAGTAACATCCTGGTATTATTTAGTTCATGGCCAATTTTAAGTAATTGCACATGTTGGTTCGCATTCCCTGCTCTATAGCTTTTGGCATCGTAACTTCTATATTTGGTTTACATTCCCTGCTATGTAGATCTAGCCATCATAACTTTATCTTGCTCAGTCGTTGTTACAAAAATTATGGCCTGCTACTATGTTGTTTGTGCCAATTTTTTACTCCATGAACATGTTGGCTTGCATTCCCTGTACTACATGTGATGCCATTGTTTTGTATCTAGTTCATTGTAAGCTAACAAAGTAAGGACTTACTTTGGCATGCTATCACTCTGCTATCTAGCCTGTAGTACAAATAAACTTGTCATACTACTAGATAATAATTTTGCGTGCCATCTTGTTCTTCAAAAGCTGCATTATTGACTTGTTTCTCTGACTTGGCATGACGCTCACATATGGAAAGCTGAACATATTGGTTTGCATTCCCTCTTATACAAGTTCACAGGTGATCCCACTATATTCTGTATCTGGTCCATCCTAAGCTCCATCATTAATTGTCCTCTATGTGTTGCTCATTACAAGTTTATATCCCGAAACATCTTGATTTGCATCCCCTTCACTATAAGTTCGGGAGTATTATTTAGTTCATGGCCAATTTGAAGTAATTGCACTTGGCACATGTTGGTTCACATTCCCTCCTCTTTAGCTTTTGCCATCGTAACTTCTATTTTTGGTTTACATTCCATGCTCTGTAGATGTAGCCATCATAACTTCATCTTGCTCAGTCGTTGTTACAAAATTTATAGCCTGCTACTATGTTGTTCATGCCAATTTTGTACTCCCTGAACATGTTGGTTTGCATGGGACTCGACAGTAGTAAGTCTGCTGTTTCATTCTAACATGCTCTGTTATATTGGCTGTTGGTATGCGGCATGCACTCTTTGTTTGCTTATTGTGTGCATTACAATGATCTTCTTATAACGACGAAATGATGAGTTCCAAATTCTTTGGCAAACAATATTGTAGTGTCTTTGCCTTTCCATTGTTGCTGTCTTAACTTGTAATGTCTTTGTTTCAGATATAGGTGCTGCATGGACAACTTAAAAGATTGCCGGATCGCTTCATTGTATTGCTAGGTTTAATTACCATTCAATTTCTCTGGGTTCTGTAATATTTTTTCAAAGCCTTGCAGCTGATGTAATATTTAGTTAGTTTTTATAGTTCTTTCGCGCATTTTTTCTTTGGTGCTTGTGGTAAGTGAGGCTATCCGACAGAAATCAATGCTGCGTAAATATTCTCAGTATCTAAATCACGAATTCCCATCCCTTAAACGGCCCAATTAAGCGAAATCACATATGTGCCGGCCCGCAAAATCCTAAAGCGCCTATTATGCCGGCATATAAACAACAACTAAACGGGTTGGCCCACTTACTTATTGGACCAGCCCACTTGATTTACCGTGGACCCCACACTCTAATTGGGCCGGCCCATTTGCTTTAAGGTGGACCCCACCCACTACTGGGCCGGCCCACTAACTAGCTGGGCCAGCCCAATTGCTTTTGTGGTGGACCCCACATACTAAATGGGCCGGCCTTTTAAGTGGAAAGTGGGACCCACCTGTGTTTTTGGCCCGGCCCACTTGCTATATGGTGGACCCCACACACTAAATGGGCCGGCCCTTTAAGAGGAAAGTGGGACCCACCTGTGCTTTTGGCCCGGCACACTATCTTGTTGGGTCGGCCCTTTAACAGGAAAGTGGGACCCACCTATGCTTTTGGCCCGGCCCACTATCTTGTTGGGCCGGCCCACTTGCTACATGGTGGACCCCACATGCTAAATGGACCGACCCTTTAACAGGAAAGTGGGACCCGCTTGTGCTTTTGGCCCGACCCACTATCTTGTTGGGCCGGCCCACTTGCTATATGGTGGACCCCACGTACTAAATGGGCCGGCCCTTTAGCAGGAAAGTGGGACCCACCTGTGTTTTTGGCCCGGCCCACTTTCTTGTTGGGCCAGCCCATTTGATCTAATGTGGATCCCACGTACTAAATGGGCCGGCCCGATAGCAAGAAAGTGGGACCCACATGCTAATTGGGCCGGCCCAATAACTTCTTGGGCCGGCCCAGTTGTTTTAAGGTGGACCCCACTAGGTAAATGGGCCGGCCCGATAACAGGAAAGTGGGTCCCACATGTTTTGTGGGCCGGCCCTTTTGCCTGTTGACCGGTCAAACGAGTGCATTCGGCCCTGCCCACATTCTTAGTGGGCCGGCCCATTAAAGTTTTGACCAGTCAACCTTAGAGGTTAGGCCCGGCCCACGAAACTAATGGACCAGCCCAGCTATATAGTTGACCGGTCAAACTAAGTCAGCTGGCCCGGCCCGCAAACTTAATGGGCCGGCCCGCTTAAGACGTGGCAGGCCTCGTGTGGGCCTACCATCTACCACGGGGTTTCAGCGGTTAACGTCGTTAATCGCGATTAACGGCGTACGCCACGTGTCGGTTGCATGACGTCGGCGATCAACGGGCTCCCGGAAACACTTCTGCAACGGTCCAATTTTCCGTGGCGGAAGGGCGCCCAAGCGCGACGGACCAAAAAAACGTGGTAGGACTTTGCCTGACGCAGTTTCGACAACAGAACCCATATCGTCGGGTTAGGCCCATAGGCGACGAAAAATACCCCTTAGCGGACGATTTTGAGACGTTGTCTATCAGAACTTTTCTTGTAGTGATATGGGTAATCGTGGACCGGTTGACGAAGAGTGCACACTTCTTAGCGGTCAATCATCAGGACAAAGGAGAGAAACTCATCGATCTTTACATCAAAGAGATCGTGAGTAAACATGGAGTGCCCAAGAAGATCGTGTCGGATCGAGGATCCGTGTTCACGTCAGCATTTTGGAAGCAACTACACGAAGCTTTAGGATCCAAGTTGGACTATAACACCGCCTATCATCCTCAGACAGGTGGACAAACGGAAAGAACTAACCAGATTCTAGAGGATATGCTTAGGGCTTGTGCCCTAGACTTCGGAGGATCATGGGAGGAGCACTTGCCACTAGCAGAGTTTTCATACAATAACAGCTATCAAAGCAGCATCAAGATGGCACCGTTCGAAGCTCTGTATGGAAGGAAGTGTAGATCACCGATATGTTGGTATGAAGCCGGAGCAAGCAAAGAGTTCAATCCTGATTATGTCAAGGAAAAGCAACAAATAATTGACATTATAAGAGATAGGTTGAAGATAGCTCAAAGTCGGCAAAAGAGTTATGCCGATCAGAAGAGAAGAACATGGGAGCCACAAGTTGGAGACATGGTATATCTCAAGGTGAGCCCGATGAAAGGACTGCAGAGATTTGGAGTAAAAGGAAAGTTAAGCCCTAGGTACATCGGACCTTTCAAGATTCTGAGTCAAAACCGAGGGTTAGCCTTTGAATTGGAACTACCGGGAAGGTTATCTCAGGTTCACAACGTATTCCATGTGTCGCAACTCAGAAAGTGTTTAAAGACCCCAGATGAACCAGTATCACATGAAGAGCTCGAGTTACAACCAGATTTGACCTACATCGAGAAGCCAGCGAAGATTCTCGAGGAGAACTGGAAACAACTCAGGAATCGAGCCATAAAATATTGCAAGATACAATGGAAGCATCATCCCGAGAGGGAAGCCACCTGGGAAAAGGAGGAAGACCTGAGGAAAACATACCCCGAACTTTTCAGGTATTACAACCACAACTTCGGGACGAAGTTTTCTTTAAGGGGGAAAGGCTGTAATGTCCCAGGTATAGAGACGATCGAGGGGTAGATTTTAGAAAGGGATGTGCATTGCATTGTAATTTACGGGGAAATTTTGCGCTTTTAAAACAAAACTGCATCGAAGGGGGACAGGTTTCTCTCTCGATACCTTACAGGGTTAGGGTTTCGAGAGTGCGATGAACTTGTTCTTACTTATCTAAATTAGGGTTTTGAGAAGAGAGAAGTGATATTGCATTGAAATCTTAAGTTGCATGATTGAACTACAAGATAAGTTGTATGATTGAATTCAAACCAAATTTGAATTTGAATTTCAAATTCAAACATCAAATGGTCATCACATAATTCAAACTTGAGATGATTTATTAAACAATTATCATTAATCAAGAATATGAATAATAAAACACTTAGACAAAGCTCATTAGAGAGAAACTTGAGCTTTATTGATATTCACACAAAATACAATGTCAATTACAATATACAGAATTGAAATATAAATTTACAACACATTACAAGAATTGAAGAAATAGAAAAAGAAAAAGGAAAATTACAAGGAATTTAAATGACTTAAACTACATTGTGATCTTCATGAATTCTTTGATCAAGAGGATCTTGAGTTGCATCTTGATCATCTTCTTGATCCCTGCACACACATATGACAAACAGAGCATTATGCCAAGTGGCAAAGCCACTTGGCAGGTTAGCAAATAAAAATGAGATGGAATGGATATGAACAAGGTTCAGCCGAGCTGATCCTCTCATCAGCCCAAGTCCCAAGCTTGTACACTCACACACACAGGCTGCACACACAGCATGTGTGCATGCAGCACACACACACACAGTGAGTCACCAGGGTGGGATGTGAAGCTGTCGACCAGGGAAGCAAAGGCTGGCCATATTTAAGCTTTTCACAGTCAAACCCTAACCATTCCATCGACAAGGCACCAGAGTAAGTAACCAGTAGCAAGAACAGCAAACCAACAACACAAGAACAGGAAGAACAGCTTCACTGTTCAACCTGCTCAAGAATACCACTGACTCAAATCAAGCATCACAAGCCAGCAGGAGGAGCAGGGCAAGCACCAAGTCATTGCTGAAGCAAACCCTCTACACCAACCCTATTTCTAGGAGCTGGAGTGAGGTATATACATCATCATGAGCAAACCAGATGGTTTTGTTCATAAATTGCACAGGCATGATCACAAGCACACAAAGGGTGGGGTAACCCTGTTTTGATCATCATTTGGTCAGAGACCAAGTGAAACCTGGAAGAAATGGCAAGGACTAGGGATCAATCAAGCCTATACCCATGGTTATGCCAACCAGAATAGTGGTAGCATCATCCAAATGGAAACAGGAAAGAAAACAATCCCAAAGACTTATCAAAGTACAACCAGATCACACTAGCCCTTCTAAGACCATCAGAATATAGACATTTATATGTCTATTTTCATTTCAACATCAATTATACTGGAAGCCCATATGACTACCAGTAATATTGCACAGTAGCATACAGAAGGGGTAGGAGCAACCTTTACTAGCACATCAAGCATTGCTAGGGTCACAACAACTACCTAACCACAAAGTAAAGCCACAAGAGAAGCATATCATCACTCCAAGGAGTTCATGCATCACAGGAGGTGCCAACACATGTTGGTTTCCATCCAGATAGGGCATAGGATGCACCAGATCACTACTGCATCAAGTAGATCGTGTCTATTGTCAGAAATAGGAAGCCAAGCTTCACTGACAAGCATAGGTAAATAAAAACCACACACCAGGCCACTGCATCATTACCCAGATGGGTTCAGAGTGAGCTAGGGTACCCAACAACTGTTGGCATCCCTCTAGCTTCACTTAATCAATCTACATGATCAATACTGCTCAGCAGTTCACATCAATTATCCACTCAATCAACAAAGGCAACACAGATAATTGATATCAAAAGTAAATCATGAAACAGACACTTGCAAATGATCCAGTGGATCACTGCAAGCAACAGCAAACACTGAATTAGGCAGAGCCTACACTAGCACAAGTGCATGTGTCACACAGACACCAGAATGAGCACCAGATAGGCCCAGACAGAAGCTTAACAATTAATCAACAAGCCACTGTTGATCACATGCTCACCAGAGCTTGCTAACACTTGATACAGATGGCTATAAGCAAGCATAGCACCAGAAATGAGCCAGCTACTGAAGAATTACACCCAAGCCTTAACTGAATAAACAGATACTGAAGTAATAATCATATGATTGTATCCAGAAGCACATCAAAGGCTTGATGAACCACTGGATCTTGCTAAACAAATAAAGCACATATCACTAATCACTGAATCATACAGTTAAGCCAACAGTAATGCTCAATTGAGCATGCTCATGAATTTGAGCACAAGGAACAGCACACCATTGCTCTGGCACTTGCAAAATTGCAAGTAATACACACAGAACTCAAGCCAGAGCAGTATTCATGAACACACTTGATATCTAGCAAGCTTATTAACAAGAATAGAGGCACATAGGTAGAGCTAGACAAGGAATGCAATCATAGCCAACACTCAAAACTAGAAATTCTTGCACAGAGATAAGGTGCCTTCACACAAAGAAGAAAGACATCTCAGATAAGCAGCACAAAGAAAGACAAAGAAGAAATAAGAAAGAAGAGTAAGCACGGCCACAGAGCAGCATAAGCACAAGGAACAGCAAGCAATGGCCAGAGCTAGAGGATGAAGAGAAGAGCAGGCAAGAAGGAGAGAGAGGAGGGGATTAATGGAGCGTGTACCTGGAGCAGACCACCGGCGTGCCATGGCGGCACGGCGGCACAGGCCACCACGGCAGCGCCAAGCCGCGCCTGGCCTGGCGTCGCCGAGCAAGGGCGCTCCAGCACCGCCACGGCGCCTGGATCGACAGCGGGCGACGGAGCACCACAGATCACCACGGCCGTGCCGCAGAGGCGTTGGGGACGAACGGAGGTGGCGGTGAAACACGGATCGGCACGGACCGAACGGTGCACCATCGTTCGGCCGTTCGATTGCGACCAAACTCGTCGCCGGCGATGGCCGGAGGCGGCCGGAAAATATCGGCGAAGACGGCGGCGACCACGGCGTCGCCAGAGCTCGTTAGGGTTAGGGTTCGGACATGAGCGAGAGAGAGAGGGAGAGAGTGAGTGGGTTGGGCCGGACCAGGTGGGTCGGCCAACCTAAACCGTTGGGCCACCCTGATAGGTGGGGCCCAAGGGCAATTTGGTCTTTTCACAATTTCATTAAAAATCAGAAACTTTGAAATCAAATAAAAAATTGATAAAGACTCTAAAAAAATAATTAAAAATATGAAAATTTATCAGCATAAAATTCTCTATCTAAATAAAATATCAAAGAGAAATTTTAAAGACAAATAAGTATAAGTCTTAATTTGATGATTTAAATAAGGATTTAAATCACACATATTATTTTCAACAAAGAAAATAAGTCCATTAATGGCATTGGATTTTAAAAACATCTTGACAATATTTCAAGATTGTATTTTACCCTAAATTAAGTATCTCCAAATTGTTCTTAGTATTAACCCTCACATGAAATAATAACGACATCGGAAGGGGGGAACAAACCCTAAAACTGGAATCATGCATAATTGCTTCTTTAACCATTGCCCTTATCGGACAATGATGCTATTTTTCAGAGACAGAGGACAAGGGTCAGTCCACACCATCCAACTACAAAACTTTGCAGTGTTCAGGCAAGTTCATCACTTGCTCATGTCATTTGTGTATTTCTATCAAATTACTTGCAAAGTACTATGGTTATCACTACTGCACAAAAAACCAAAACCACTATTTTCATAACTATGAATATGACTAAGTGGTTGGCAATGGAACCATGGATTGTGTTGATATGGTGGAGGTTCCATTGCAAAGGGTTTATATCCATCTAGGATTAACAACCAATGTCGCCAGTGATTCTTGTGCCGTAATACCCGTGTTAACCATAAGATCCGGAGTGGGACGGAGTAGTCAAAAGTGTTTCCACCTCTCGTTCATCAACGGACGCGCTTTACCGTAGTACACTTGTAATCCAAGGGGGCAAGCTGGTGAGGCTGGGGAGTCCTAAGTCCCCATGGCGTTGTCCGTAGTACACTTGTCGCCCGAAGGAGCAAGATGGTGAGGCTGGGGAGTCCTAAGTCCCCATGGTATTGCGGTCTATGATTGGTTGCAGCTACCGGCGAAGGAGTTTGGTTCGATCCCAGACTGTCGTCGTGGTCGGGGTCCACCCTGAAATATATGGGAATAATGGGACCGGCGAGGACCCAGGGTCGGGGCATGCAACAAAGGGTGGGTGTTCGAGGTAGCGGAGGAACATGATTGGCTAGACCTTATACCGGGCCTCACACCGAAGGAAGTGTGGACGGGAAAGCTGCCCGGTTGGCACCAAGGTTAAGATCTCTTATGGGTAAAGCAACACACCTCTGCAGAGTGTAAAGAACCGTGACCTGTCACTCCCTGTTCCGGGATATGGAACTGCGAACGCGGCCGGAAAGGAGCTCCATGAAGTTCTAGTAAACCGGTGAAGGCTGACGGACATAGCTCTTGGAAATAAAAGCAATCTCTTGAAGAAATGTTTATCAAAACTTGCATTGGTATTAGACTTTCTGGTCTAATATCGTAGCTAGTGCATTAAACACCTCTTCTCTATAATGAACTTGTTGAGTACGCTCGTACTCATCCCAATCTTAAATCCCTTGCTTAGATTGTCTGAATCGTCTGGAGGAGGACTACGACCACACTGAAGGAGCCGAGATCATCGGCTATGAAGAACCAGACCTCTCTGGAGGTGTTGAAGGCGTAGACTATCTCATAGTCTACGGAACCGGGGAGGCTTCCGGAGGAGATCAAGCCTAGAACATCAAGTAGTAGTAGTAGTAGTAGCCGAGCAGCCCGAACTCTTAGTATTTAGCTGCTCGAGAGAATAAATGTACAACTTAATGAGACATCTATATTGTAAGCTAAGTTGGGTTCGCCTCGAACCCAGGAGTATTCCTCTTAGGACCCAAGAGGAGCTCCGAGACGATATGTGTATGATATTTTTAATATTAAATGAATGAGTTATGGACCTGCTATGTTCTGTTGTACTATTCTGAGGGATGTAATATTTGCGGAATGGTACTTCGTGAATGTTATATCAACGACTGGCATACTACAACATGCAGTGGTATGCAGGGTCACCACATGGAGTCCCTCCGGGACTCCGCCTTCCTTAGTGGTTTCTTCCGGACTTTTCTAGAACCTTCTAGAACCTTCCATAGAACCTTCCGGATCATTTTAAATATTATAAAATGACTTCCTATATATGAATCTTATTCTCCGGACCATTCCGGGACTCCTCGTGATGTCCGGGATCTCATCCGGGACTCCGAACAAATATTCGAACTCCATTCCATATTCAAGTTCTACCATTTCAACATCCAACTTTAAGTGTGTCACCCTACGGTTCGCGAACTATGCGGACATGGTTGAGTACTCACTCCGACCAATAACCAATAGCGGGATCTGGAGATCCATAATGGTTCCCACATATTCAACGATGACTTTAGTGATCGAATGAACCATTCACATGCGATATTTTACTTGTCCGAGGTTTGATCATCGGTATCACTTTATACCTTGTTCAACCTCGTCTCCTGACAAGTACTCTTTACTCGTACCGTGGTATGTGGTCTCTTATGAACTCATTCATATGCTTGCAAGACATTAGACGACATTCCACCGAGAGGGCCCAGAGTATATCTATCCGTCATCGGGATGGACAAATCCCACTGTTGATCCATATGCCTCAACTCATACTTTCCGGATACTTAATCCCACCTTTATAACCACCCATTTACGCAGTGGCGTTTGGTGTAATCAAAGTACCTTTCCGGTATAAGTGATTTACATGATCTCATGGTCATAAGGACTAGGTAACTATGTATCGAAAGCTTATAGCAAATAACTTAATGACGAGATCTTATGCTATGCTTAATTGGGTGTGTCCATTACATCATTCATACAATGATATAACCTTGTTATTAATAACATCCAATGTTCATGATTATGAAACTAATCATCCATTAATCAACAAGCTAGTTAAGAGGCATACTAGGGACTCTTTGTTGTCTACATATCACACATGTACTAATATTTCGGTTAATACAATTATAGCATGATATATAAATATTTATCATAAACATAAAGATATATAATAACCACTTTTATTATTGCCTCTTGGGCATATCTCCTTCAGATATGAGATGAGAGAAATAAGGAAAGGATAAGATAGATGATATGAGAGGAAAGAGGAATCGTGGGCAACTTGTGCAAGGATCTAGGCATCAATTTTTAATTGGATAAAAAGCAATTGTGAACAATGTCGAAAACTCCAAAACGCTGAGATTTTAGCAGATGGGTTCACAATCAGAATCATTTCCATATGAGCCTATGTATGATGATACCATATGAAAAGTGCCGGCCAACATATATGAAATAATAGTATGAATAGAATCTGTAGTTGTGAAATCTAAAGAAAGACATTTCCAGCATGTCCACACAATCTCGTGTCTTAATTGTGAGTTGTTGCAAAATCCACATCTATTATCTTCCAAAAAAATATTCTAACACTGCAGCAGGCCTCATGTATTAATCCTATCAGTGAAAAAAGCTAGAACAACAACAGTTTAGATGACTGTATGATTTTCATAGAAAATGAAAACTTATGGGAGGATAGTGTCATGGGAGAACTTTATATATACCTTCGGGATGCTAAAACCTGAAGTTTTCTGAGACGAAGGCTTTGTTGAAAATAATAGAATAGGAGCATCGCAGGCCTCCTCTAAAAGAGGAACAGGCCTCCTCTAAAAGAGGAACATGGAAAATATCACAGGAGTTATCACAGTTGAAGACATGCTGGACTGAAAAAACATTAATCTTTCACAAAGTAAAATATGTTAGGGCACTATTTCTTGTTCTTAAGAAATCGCCGATCCAAATATCAAGACAGCTAATACCAGATTTCCCATTTTTTTCGATGCAAGTAGAGCTTCCAAGATAATAACTGAATCCCTCTCTCATAAGTAATAAGCGGCAGTGGTAGATTTTTGGCACCAGGAGGCTCCCAAATCAGATTCACCAAAGGTAAGCCATGATGATAAAATAAAATGAAGCAAGTTCTTCATAACCATGTCATTTTTCACTTTTGATAGCACCAGCAGGACTGTCAGCTGACTCACATTCCACCCAGAAGAGGAAAATTATCCACCAGAAAATGACCCAACAACTCTCCCATCAGAAGTACCATGGAAGCAGCAGACATACATCTTCCAAGCGGAGATGGAGCATGCAAAGCAGAAGATGGAACCACTGAGGAATGCCTCCCGGCCATGGCATCAACAGTGGCATGGCAACCTACAACATCAATCAATCAGTAAACAACATGACATTGCTGGTAAATTTCTATGATTAATATAAATTTCTATGAGTCTCCCGCTACACCGCCTTGGAAGCTTTCCCTCTTCATCCGACCATCGAGCACACAGAGCCAGCAAGGTCCATCACCACCAATCCCATCACCGCGAACAGCTCGCCTTCCAGAAGGATCTAGGGCAGCGCTGTGAGGTCTGGCCACGCATCACCGCGAACAGCTGGTCCTCCAGCGGAAGCCGAACGACGGTGAGAGGTCTGGCCGACGCTGAGGAATACCCAGGCAAAGCTGAAACTGCAGAGATCGATAGCATGGCCGGAAGGGTTGGAGGATCCTCCATGGCGGCAGGGAGAGAGGAGTCCGGTGGATGTAGATGTGAAGATCAGCCAAAGGGGTCGGTGGAGACATTCAATACTCCTCCTGGACATCAATGACCACAAGGTTTCTTCTGGATCCGGCGAGGTCTGACGGAGATGACATCGACAGAGAAGATGAGACCGGACCTCGTTCGCTGGCTCGCCGCTGCGTGCATCTACATGACGGTGCCGGAGGCCGTTGAGAACATCTTCAAACGAAACCCTCCATTATCGCGATGGTGCTGCACGCAGAGGGTGACCGATGCTCCTCCGTGCCGCTAGTCCCCTTGGGAAGGAGAGGAGGGGTCCGACCTTCTCGTCAGCCAGCCGCAGAGAGAAGGCCAGGCAGGGAGAGGAGATCGCCGGGAAGGATGTGGGCGGCGGCGTTGGGAAGGAGGAGAGCAGTCAATTCCTATTTTTTCTTGGCATGGCAAATTGGAGCGGTGGAGACGTGCAGATCGATGGTTGCTCGATGTGGGGTCTCCACGCCGCTTTGACCGTCGTGAACCGGGAAACCGGGGATTGTGAGTATAGAAGAGAGAGAAACCTGTAAGAAGGGATGGGCAACCCGAAACCATAAGGAGTAATACCAGAAGAAGCCGGTCAGATCTGATTTTTTCACGCGAGAAAAAGGGAAAGGAAGTCCCGCACGTCCAGAACTATCAGCTCGTGAATAGGGGAAAATGCAATCGTGCCAAAACCTGATTGGTGGAAACGGGACCATCAACATCAACAGTACCCAAAGTAATCTCCTTGCGGCAGAAAGGGTTAGCTTTGATATAGTTTATTATTATTATTATTATTTATTTATAATAACCTATATAAAAGACAATCAGTTTACCATGTCTCATATTAATTTAGCCCACTGTAGATGTGCTAATTTTGCTCACCTTCCTTTAGTAGCTGGGTGACACGTAGACATATTCACGTTCAATTCCTTGCCTATTTTGTTATTGAAATTTCACATTTTTTTCTTGACTGTTTATTGCTTTCGGTTGGTTTCCGGTTGCCGGTCATCCCAAATCCCCCATAAAAGCGAATCCCCTCCCTGGCAATCGAGCGCTCGAGCAATCACTTTCTGTGGCGCGGAAGCGCTCGCGCAGCGAGTCAATTCCCTTTTTATCACCTAGTGTTTAATTGCGTTCACATGTGTTCACACTAACAGCTTGTATTACTACTTTGCAAGTTGCATGCAGTAAAGAGCGTTCACACTGCATGCATGCACATGCACAGATCATCTCATTGATTTGCATTTAATGAGCTAACTTTTCAGCATGCTTTCGTAAGTTGTTGCATGCATACACATAGCATCTCACTTTTTTTCTTCAGCACGAGGCAGATTCTCAATTCTCTTTTTGCAATTCCCTTTTGGTTTTTTTTCGTACGGTAATTCATGTTTAAGGGGATCCTTTTGCAATTCCCTTTTTCGGGCCAGTGGTTTTTAAGGGGGGGAAAATAACGGGTGGGAAGATCCACTTGCAACTCAAATGAACTACCACTTGCTACTCAAATTAAGTATTATTTTTAAGCTGTAAGCTAACAAAAGTTGCTAAAATATTCTAAATGAAATTTACTTTTTTAGGGTTGCTGGGTATTTATATTTACCGTTGATAAATAACGGGGCACCGGGTTGATAACTTGTAAACAAAAAAAGTGTCGCTACATATTTTAAATTAAATAAAAAAATTAGGGTTGATATTTATTTATATTTACCATTGATAAATAGCGGATCATCGGGTTGATAGCTTGTAAACTAAAAAAGAGTCGCTAAAATATTTTAAATGAAATACTTTTTAGCGTTATTATTTATTTATATTTATAGTTGATAAATAACGAGGCACAAGGTTGATAGCTTGTAAAATAAAAAAATGTTCGCTAAAATATTTCTAAATGAAATACTTTTTAGGGTTGGTAGTTATTTATAATTATCATTGATAAATAACTAGGCTCAGGTTGATAACTTGTAAACTAAAAAGAGTCGCCAAAATATTTGAAATAAATTTAGATTTTTAGGGTTGGTAGTTATTCATATTTACTATTGATAAATATCGTAACACCTGGTTGATAGCTTCTAAACTAAAAAGATTCGCTAAAATGTTTAAAATAAAATTAACTTTGGGGTTGATAATTTTATACATTTACCGTTGATCACTCAAGTACGGAGGGGTTGATTATTCCAAACATAGAGGGTTGATAACTTTTAGTCCGAAAAAAAGTTGCTCGAAACATATCAACATGGGTGCTAGTTTTGAAGATCTCGTCAGAGACGGATTTATTGGTGAAAGCGAATCTTAATTTGGAGTTGTCGTTTGAAAGTTAAAACGTTTTGAATTTTCAAATTTGGAAAAGATTCCACGTGACATCAAGCAGATTCGTCGATTTGTGCATGTATGCGTAACTTTCCTCAATACCCTGCACCAGGTTGATAATTTTATACATTTACCGTTGATCACTCAAGTACGGAGGGGTTGTTTATTCAAATAGAGAGGGTTGATAACTTTTAGTCCGAAAAAAAGTTGCTCGAAACATATCAACATGGGTGCTAGTTTTGAAGATCTCGTCGAGACGGATTTATTGGTGAAAGCGAATCTTAATTTGGAGTTGTCGTTTGAAAGTTAAAACGTTTTGAATTTTCAAATTTGGAAAAGATTCCGCTGACATCAGCAGATTCGTCTATTTGTGCATGCATGCAGAACTTTCCCTCAATACCCTGCACCAGGTTGATAATTTTATACATTTACCGTTGATCACTCAAGTACGGAGGGGTTGGTTATTCAAATAGAGAGGCTTGATAACTTTTAGTCAGAAAAAAAGTTTGTCGAAACATATTAACATGGGTGCTAGTTTTGAAGATCTCGTCGAGACGGATTTATTGGTGAAAGCGGATCTTAATTTGGAGTTGTCGTTTGAAAGTTAAAACATTTTGAATTTTGAAATTTGGAAAAGATTCCGCTGATATCAGCAGATTCGTCTATTTGTGCATGCATGCAGAACTTTCCCTCAATACCCTGCACCAGGTTGATAATTTTATACCTTTGCCGTTGATCACTCAAGTACGGAGGGGTTGATTATTCAAATAGAGAGGGTTGATAACTTTTAGCCCGAAAAAAAAGTCGTCGAAACATATTAACATGGGTGCTAGTTTTGAAGATCTCGTCGAGACGGATTTATTGGTGAAAGCGGATCTTAATTTGGAGTTGTCGTTTGAAAGTTAAAACGTTTTAAACTTTTAAATTTTTTCTTTTTGCATGCATGCAAATGTACGGCAAGATAAAACACGTTTGCTCCTAATCATGTCTGAAACCGATCGCTCACTAATCTCCTAGCGATCGAGCGCCAGCTAAGGCAGCCCCCATAAAAGACAAAGAAAGAATACTCTGGTGATTCTTCCACCGCTTTGACTAGACCTCTCTAGAATAGACTGACTGGTTTATCTCCCCACGTCTTCTCAATTTCCGCCTGGCCTTCTCAAAGAAGATAAAATTCCACCGCCGCTCCTCCTCGGCACCTCCTTTCCTACTGAATTGCGGCCAGGTCGCCAGCCTCAGAACCTGAGATCAGAGATGAGAACGGCGATGGTCTGGGCTTCAGCAGTGCGAGAATCGACTGAGCGGCCGACCATGGCGCGAGGGGAGTGGCCAGGCCGCGAGTCGGAGCGTGGTGCCGGAGTCGGGCGGGCGCAACGAAGGGCCAGAGCTAGCGGGTTCTGGAGCTGGAGGGCGCAGAAAGATGGAGCAGCCGGCTGCGTCAAGGACGGCGCGGACGCGGAGTCGGCGGAGTGGCCGGGCCGCGAGCTGGAGCGTGACGCCGGAGCCGGGTGGACGCGGCGAAGGGGCGGAGCTGGCGAGTTCCGGAGCTGGAGGGGGTCAGGCGCATCAAGCGCGGTGCGGGCGCGGAGTCGACGGAGCGGCACGGTCAGCGCAGCCGACAAGGGCGTGGTCCGGCACGGCGCGAGCCAGAAGGGAGCGGCACGGAAGTCAGAGGCGCGAGTGGAGCGGTGGGGCTCGCCGGAGCCGGAGCTTGGCGTGGAGCATGTGGAGAGGCCGGAGGGCACGGGGGGAGGACGTCGTGGGAGCAGGACGACGGTAGGGCGATGGAACGCGAGCCGGCGCTGGCCGAGGAGCGAGCGGAGCGTCGGACTTGGGCGCATGCGTGGCCGGAGCGGCAGAGGTGCGGGACTCTCGAGCTGCAGACGTATTCCGGGAGCAGGGCGCCAACGGCGGGCGCGCGGCCATGCCGCACAGGGGAGGAGCATGGGTGTGGTATCAAGCACGGTGGCGCGCTGAGGGTGCGAAGGGCGTCGCGGGATGCAAATGGCGCGGGTCCGGAGGGGCGGCGCAGGCGGCGTCCTGACGGACACGTGCCGTGCGGGCCAACGCAGGTGAAGGAAGATGCATGATGACTTGATGAGGCTCGCTCGAGGGAGTGTCTGGCCGGGAGCCAGAGGAGGGTGCTCCAGGGGCGCACGCGGGAGCCGCCGGCGGGGTTGCGGCCTCGCGCAGGGCTAGAGGAGGTTGCGCAGAGCTACGCAGGGCGGCGGCCGGCGCGGGAAGAGCAGTTTCGCGGGTGCTGGCAGGCGCGCAGGAGAGGAGGGAGCCATCGATCGTGGCGTGGCTAATCCAGAGCGGAGCAGGGGAGGGAGGCGACCACCACACAGCCCCACGGCCCCCACGGGCGCCGGCCGCGTCGTGCTGCACCAGTGAGGCAAAATCCTCCTATTCTCTCTAAGTTGGTTCTCATTTCTGTGATTGAATTGGTTCTTTTGGGATGCATGCTTTAGGCTCCATTGTAGATATTTATTTCATATCGTCAATGGAATGGAGAGATGTATGGACCGCGAGTTGAATTAGCCAACTGGACCAAAAAAATCAGGTTTCAGTAATAACAAGATTTGTCCATTTGTACTCAATAGTTAAATTGAGGATAAAGGTTCTAAAATGCAAGCAAACCTCTATGATAATCACATCAACACCATGATTTTACTCCAATATCAATGTATAAACATGGACTGATACAGAGTAACTTACTAAATCCATTTTTATCCTGATTTGGGTTTGTCCAATTTTCTGGCCTGACTTTCATCTGCTACCATTTTTTAACCTTCTCATTCTATTTTACTCAAAGGTTACCTATTTGCTAAGTCGAAACACTTCCTATTGCTGTTAGCTGAACGCATTTCTAGGTGCTATGCAGGCATTCTAGGGCTTCATACAGCGAAGGTATGTTTTGTTTATTTCACGAGTCAGTTTAGATCCTTACTGTACATGTGCCAACATGCTTATTTCTTATAATTTCTGTAGAAAGCTTGCTATTTCTGTTTGGTATCAGAAAGCTCATCTATCTCAAATGGAATAGTTCATGAGAGGAACAAAGAACAAAAGGACGATAATATTTCTGTTTCATATCAGAAAGCTCATATATCTCAAATGGAATAGTTTATGAGAGGAACAAAGAACAAAAGGACGATGATATTTTTATTTTTTTGGTTTTGAATGGTCATTTGTATGCTTACAATATTATACCAAACGTGTTACAGGAGAATGAGAAATGACAGGGTTTATTCAAATCAGTAGTTTTTCATGTAATATTAGACTGAAAAAATGGTAAGCTACTATCGTATATACAACTGATGACTGATCTCTACATTTGCTCACAACATTACAGGGTCTGTGACTGAACCTGAAATGTGCTCACCGCATAGTTGATTTGCACGGACAACTTTTGTTACATCGGCTGCAAGCCATGTTGAGAGAGAGTAAACGTATCTAGACTTAAATACATTCTCTATGTCTGGATTAATTTGTTGAGACTTTCCAAGGTATGCTCCTACATAATAATATATGCATTGGCATTTCAATGAAAGACGTACCACAACCTGCAGTGTTTTTCTTTTTCTTGGCTATTCATTTTTTCGCATTATGCCAGACTCAGTTCGTACAGTTCACATTTGCCATAAAGTAGTTTGAAGATATTACCGACAAAGATGAATTGGTCCCTATGGCCAAAGCTAGGTTCGTTGAGCTGTCCACCAGTAAACTAAGTACGGAATATTTTTGCTTCCAGGTTCAGTCCTTTCAACCAAAGACAACCAAAGACCAGTGCAACAACGCGACAACCAAAATAACACCACTGATAAACATGCCAACATGCTCTCACCAATACAGCAGAGCAACCAACTAAAACTACACCTGTGATAGGCACACCAATATGATCCTTCACTCAACAGGACTGGAAAATATATGTTCTTCTTTAGCTTGGAGTTATATCGGAACTTTCTTCGCTTATAGTTATATCGTTTCTTCTTTCGCATGGAGAAATTTTGTAATATTAAACATGGTGACCACATAAGAATTCAGTTGATGAGTTCATAATATTTTGACCAAATCTGAGGCAGGGTGATTTTCTCTTATAAATTGATCTTCATGAGTTTATAAATTGACGTTTCTGTATTTAACTGAAAGGTTCATGGTGCTTAGTTTCCAGGTGGCCTTTTTGATTTGCCAAATTATTAACAGAAATATGTATACTTAAGGAGTCATCAATTGCATCGACCAAGATGCACTTCATCCGCTACCTTACTCTGGTCACAATATCGGAAACTAGGGTTCATTGTACATATTTACTTCCTGATGTAGCCATTTGGTAAAATAGTAGTAGCATAATATCATCTGTTTTACTTTTCCCTACTGAAAACAGTCTGTTGTTTTTACCAACCACTGTACATGTTCAGAACTTCACATGTTAAAACATGGATAGGCATTAAACCATTGTCTTGCTTAATTGAGGAAATTTCCCATTTTGCTTATCTAGCAATTTGCGTATTCATCTTGCTCTCTGAATTTCTTTAGTATGTCAGTGTTTTCTTTCAGATGTCCTTTATTTATCAAAGATCTCTGCCAATACATTTCAAAATTAGTACATTAATTGGTCGCATTGTTCACAAAGAACCTTGGTTCTTTTCCTTGGTCCAATTGTGTTGTGCTTGCTTAGCTGATCACTATTCTGCAGAACTAGGCCAAATATGGTTTGGGTCGCAACAAAAGAAGAGTCTGTTTGCACCTCACAATTTTCAAAGGATATGTCTTCAGATCTTTAAGCTCTGTTTTCCCAGATGACAAGATTCATCGAGCTCACCTGAAAATTTTCAAAGGATATGCCTTCAGATCTTTAAGCTATGTTTTCCCAGATGACAAGATTCATCGAGCTACCACATAATTTTCAAGTAACAATGATGAAATGGGGCAACAATACATATCAGGTCGTCCAGGCAGCAGCTGAAAACAGAAAAGGTAATTGTTTTAAGCAGATCACACAATAACTAAAAAGTTTGCATACTCGCCATTTTTTACTTCGTTTGGATAAATGGACTTGCTTCTTATTTATTACGATCATGTAATTAAAGCATTTAGGTATTTCGTAGAAAGGAATTGATTATTTTGGTCTGACAAGTAGTGAGTTAGTTATGGGTTACTAACTTTTTGCACAAAAACTTTAGGAGCATATGGGAATTGATTACCTCCTCCACACCTGAGGTTGTCTCCGTCAACAACGCTCTCGACCCATAAAGCCCTGGCGATGGCTGCGCCAAGCTCAACTTGCCCATCGACCTACTGCTCGACCTTTCACAGGGATGGAAGACTCAGACTATCAACGAAGCCGCAGGTGCCGTACAAGCACTGAAGGTCCCCACTCAAGCAAGGAGCAATGCCGTCCGCGGACCCAACACAAAATGCCTCCAAAGAAGACTGTAAGCATCCCCTCATCTGACAAAGAGGACAACAATGCATATTATTGATGAGCTTGACACCAACTATCCGCAACAAAGTATGGCTAATTTTGGTAATCAGCTGCACTGTCCTTCTGAACCACCAAGCTCTCCATCCTCTACGGAGCAACATACCTCTCCCGACTGATAGCCCATATATAGAGCAGGCTATGCTCTGCTTTTGTCATCTGAATTTTGCTACTCTATAGATAATCGGTAGATGGCACAAAGTACTATCGATGACTAGAAATCATGTAGTGTGTAAATGCAGAAAAACCCAAAGAATGTACTATGTAATGCATGTCTCTATCTTACGATGCTTTCTGTTTGTATCCATATCAATAAGCAATCTTCCGCAATGATCTGTCCATGTTACTGATACGTCCAAAACGTATCTACTTTTCCGAACACTTTTGCTATTGTTTTGTCTCTAATTTGTGTATTTTGGATACAACTAACACGGACTAACGCTGTTTTCAGTAGAATTGCTCTGGTGTCTCGTTTTTGTGCAGAAACTCAACTTTCAGGAAAATCCCCGGGATTAATTCCAATGGGCCTATTTTCACATAACATAGACGAAATCGCCAGAAGACATCCAGAACACCGCCGCCATCGCGAAACTCCGTCTCGGGACCAGAAACTCCGTTCTGGCACTCCGTCGGGACGGGGAATTGGAGGAGATCATCGCCATCATCACCACCGACGCCTCTCCATCGACCAGCCATGTTTCCCCCATCCATGTGTGAGTAATTCCCCCGCTGTAGGCTGAAGGGGATGGTAGGGATTGGATGAGATTGGTCATGTAATAGCATAAGATTGTTAGGGCATAGTGCCTAGTGTCCGTAATTGGTACTTTTATGATATTGTTGCAACTTGTTATGCTTAATGCTTGTCACTAGGGCCCGAGTGCCATGATCTCAGATCTGAACATGTTATCAATTCATGATGATATTCATTGCTTTATGATCTTACCTGCAAGTTGTATACACATATTGCTGTCCGGAACCCGAGGCCCCAAAGTGACAGAAATTGGGACAACCGGAGGGGAAGGCGGTGATATGAGGATCACATGTGTTCACGGAGTGTTAATGCTTTGCTCCGGTGCTCTATTAAAAGGAGTACCTTAATTTCCAGTAGATTCCCTAGAGGCCCGGCGGCCACCGGCTGGTAGGACAAAAGATTTTGTGCAAGTTTCTCATTGCGAGCACGTACGACTAAATATGGAACACATGCCTATGGATTGTTTAGTACTTGGATACTGTTTTATTACTATCTGCAAATGCCCTACCTTGATTGTTACATGAGTTTCTCTCATCCATGCAACGCCCGTTCATCCATCCCTGTGCCTACAATATTTTAATCCTGCTGTTTACTATAATCACTACTGCTGTCTTTGTTACACTGCTGCTGATATTTCACTACTGCTACTGCTATTAAACTGTTGCTACTGATAAACTCTTGCGAGCAAGTCTGGTGCAGCTGAATTGACAACTCCGCTGTTAAGGCTTACAAATATTCTTTGGCTCCCCTTGTGTCGAATCAATAAATTGGGTTTTACTTCCCTCAAAGATTGTTGCGATCCCCTATACTTGTGGGTCATCAAGACTATTTTTTGGCGCCGTTGCCGGGGAGCATAGCTTTATTTACAAGTTCACTTGGATTGATATTGTTCGCTGCAAATTCTCCATCATGGGTAAACCTCACGATACTAAAGTCGCCATATTACCATCCACTACAAGAAAAGGTACAACTCTGAGTACCTCTGCTGCTCTCACTACAAGAGATGTGATATTTGTTGACGAAAAGCCTGGTGATGAAGTTGCATACCGTCATGGATATGTCCTAATAGGTGACGAATTCATCTGGCGTCAAGCACTTAAGTTAATGCTTGACGGTTTGCTTTTTCGTCAACGAAAAATCGTCACCCATTACCAAACCCGGAAGGGCTGCCATCGTCTCTGTTAATAGGTGACGAAATGAAGATCGTGGTGTATGTAAACCGTCATTGAATATAATACGGATCCACATGTCAGGTTATAAATAATTTATTATAATTTTATTTAATTATTTCTTGTGGGACCCACTAGTCCAGAAAATATTAAATTTTATAAGTTTTCAATATCATGCGTGACCCACTTGACAGGAACAGAATTAATTCAATAAAAATCGTGGTTACAAAGAATCGAACCCATTTGTTTGGATTGAATGACGTGGACTGTTACCGCTGAGATGTTTCTGAACTAATTATTTATTTCCGTAACTAGGCTCAATAAAAATATTAGAAACCCACAATTACATGTAGGACCAGCCTGCCATATAGATAGCATTCATTTTGCATATTAAAAATCAAGTGCAGCAAGGAGGAATCGAACACAAGACCTCCACCAAGTAAGGGTGTTAAGAAACCAGTGCACCAATTGACACAATTTGATTTAGTTGGATACGGAATAATTTTCTAGTTTGTATGCAGCGAGGCAATTACTAGAAAATGGAATAAAAGTTAGAGAATTGGGGACTCGAACCCAAGATTTATTTCCGTATTAGCCTCAATAAAAATATTTCCCACTTGATCTCAGTTATTAGAAACCCACAATTACATGTAGGACCAGCCTGCCAAATATATAGCGTTTACTCGAACCCAGGACCTCGGCAAAGAAAGCATTACAGCTTAACCGCTAGACCACCGCACACTTCATGATTCAATAAAAGCGGGACATATAAGTAATATCTATGCAGCATGGCAATAAATAAAAAACAATAGATAAATCCCATTCTTTTGGCATAGTTTACGATAAAGTTCCCATATTTGACACATAGGTGTATCTTGACATGAGAAACAATGTTGCCAAAGTGAATTTTTATATTATTTATAGAAAATTCATTTTTTGCATTTTCTAAGTGCCAAAAATGACTTTTTTGTGAAGCAAGTACGAAAAACATGGCGCAAAATGGCACCAGTACAATTTTCACGGATATTAGTCCATATTTGAAGGATCATCCCGAATTATTAGGATTTTTCTCTCTTTCTACCTAATTTCGCTTATTTAAATGACTTTATGTCAATTTTTCAAAATTAATTCAAATTTGAACTACAAGCGTGTGATGGTTTCTCTTAATTTTTTGAAAAAATAATTTTAAGATACGCAAGTAGTGATTATATCACAGAACCATTGATAGTTTTGTAAAAATCGACCCTTTTCAATGAATAGTTATCCTAACCATTTTGACCATGCTTTCAAAAAAAAAAAGTGAAAACAAACTCAAAAAAAATAAATCCTTTGGCATGGGGTCCCTTTATGTGTAGTAGAAGCTAGGATAAATGATAAACATCAGTTTTGACAAACCTTTCAAAAATATTATTCACAAGAAGGAATATCATGTATAAACATCTATAGGTTTTAATCCAAATGACCAAGGTATGGCCATTCTTGTGGCATAGTTTGTGATAAAGTGCCCATATTTGGCACATAGGTGTATCTTGACATGAGAAACAATGTTGCCAAAGTGAATTTTCGTATTATTTATAGAAATTTCATTTTTTTTCATTTTCTAAGTGCCAAAAATGACTCTTTTGTGAAGCAAGTACAAAAAATGGTGCAAAATGGCACCAGTACAATTTTCAAGCAAAGTAGTCCATATTTTAAGGATCGTTCCTAGGATTTTTCTCTCTTTCTATCTAATTTCGCCTATATAAATGACTTTATGTCGATTTTATGAAAGTAATTCAAATTTGAACTACAAGTGTGTGATGGTTTGCTTTAAATTTTTTCCAAAAATCACTTTAAGGTACATAAGTATTGATTATATCACAGAACCATTGATAGTTTTGAAAAAATCGTCCCTTTTCAATGAATAGCCATCGTAACCATTTTGACCATGTTTAAAAAAAATCAAATAAAGTGAAAACTAACTCAAAAAAGAAATCCCTTGGCATGTGATCCTTTTATGTGTAGTTGCTAGTATAAATGATAAACTTAAATTTTGACAATGTTTCAAAAATATCATTCACAAAAATGACTATCACCTATAATCATCTATAGGTTTCAAACCAAATGATTAACGTATGGTCATTCCCGTGTCATAGTTTGTAATAAAGTGCTCATATTTGACACATATGTGTGTCTTGGCATGGAAAACAATTTTGCCAAACTGAATTTTCAAATTATTTGTTAAATCCTTGATCCAGCGTCATTGTGTCGGGCCAATCAGAACGCAATGATTTGCCTCCCACGGATTGCCCCCCAAATACGCCATCTGAACGTCCGCCCTAACGATCTTTGCGTCCCATCCGTCCGTACACATAGACGCAGTGCCGCACCTAAACCCTAAAGCCAACCACACCCACGATCCTTCTGCGCCACCACTCGTCTGTTCTCCCGCCGCCGCCACAACTGCCCCACTCTGCGTCCGCCTCCGCTCCTCCCCTCCAGAACTAGCCTCCCCCTTGCGCTCCTCGCCCCAGCTGCCTCCTTCCGTCCTCGTGTCTGAACACCAAACCATTGTCCTGGCTCAGCCTCCTCTCCGCCCCACTACTAGCCATCGAGACTGAGCTGCGTACATGCTGCCGATGAAAGCCTGCTACGAGGGGATCCAGGGCCGGTGGCTCATCCGGTCGTTGCCGGCCTCGCGTCCCTCAGATCTGGCAGCCCCGGGCCTCCCCAGATCTGATTGGATTTTTCTGGATCTCTCATCATCTCCTTCCTCCTCCCCACGCGAGTGATTGGATCGTTCTGCTCATGGTTTTTGTTGAAATCGTGCAGGGGTATGTGGCGTGGGAGTTTGTGAATCAGGGAGTGCAGCCAGGGGAGCTCACCATCATCCCCTTCCTCCTCATCTCTCTGCTGTAGTGAATTCCAGATTTATTTTGCGGTGTTCCCCTTTGTAATTCTAGGTATATTTTCTTGCTGACATGCTTTGGAGGTTCAGTACACTGTAAATTGTAAATTGCTAGCTAATGACTTTTCATATATATCAATACTAGACTAATTGTTTGCTAATTTGTCCACTGCATAATTTGAGACGTTGTTACCTAGTCAGTTTAGTAATCTGAATACTTACTACTACAATTGGTACTACTGCTATTGCCATATCTTGTGGACCTCTTTAGACTACTAGCTCGTCACCATCAAACCTATGTGATACAATAGAGGTATTGCTTTCCTAAGGTTTTCGTTCAGATTAATAGAAATAAGGTTACAAAGGTCGCTTACTAGAGTGCATTTGTACTCTAGCCTCTAGGCTAGATCCATATAAGGAAGCAATTTCCCCTTGGTATATCTTGATGTATATAAGTTCTGCCTGATTTGCCATTGGCAGGTCCTCATGCTGGCTGAGCGCATAAACAAGATGCACATCCCCATCCATCTGATGTCCTCAAAGTCAGGTATGCACAGGCCCCTCTTTATCTACTCTGTACAGAAGATGGAACAAACTGCAGCTTGTTTCGTATGCATGAGCTCCATCTTAAGCATGTTCATATACCTATTATAGCATGCGTTCGTGATATCTATCTGTAGAGTCACGAGGAATTAACCTCCTGATTTCTACTGTTTTGGTAACATCATTAAGTTCAAATACCTAGAGGCTGCTTATTGTACATAGTGTGTAGCATGGTCTAAAGAGAACTGCAAATCTGTAGAGTCATGAGGAATTGACTTCCTGATTTCACAGTGTTTTGGTTACATTAAGTTCAAATATCTAGTTGTTGCTTATCATACATAGTGTATAGCATGTTCGGAAGAGTACTGCAACTCCAAAGTAGATCATTTAAACATATGTTGTGCCTTTTTTTCTTGGTAAATATGTACTACTACATTTTTAGCTATTTGCAAGACAATTGTTTGAGTGAGACATGAACCTGCAGTTGCTACTAAGCTAACATACTACAGATTTAGACCTCGTGTAGTTTGTGGTTCACGAATGATAGCACTAGTATTCATTGAGTACATGAGTTGCATTATTATTTTTCCTTAGTTAGCATAGATTTCTTGACCACGTCTATGCATGCATCACTCGATCCTAGACACAGTAGTGCCAGGTTGTAGTAGCATTTTCCTGTCTGTCCAACTAGGGAACTACTTGACTGGTATTGTCATTCTGAATTATTGTGGGAGGGCGCTGCACGCCGGCCACCAGGGCATGATTGGGGTGAGTTTATAAGATTTCGCCGGATTGGCTGCACATTGGAGAAGACTATGGGTATTCGTTTCAAAATCTCACCAGGTACTAAATTGCAGTATCTCCGCCACATATGTTCAGTTTATTCTTGTCAACATAGAAAATGCCAGCAAGACTCATTATTTTCTTTCTTTCTGGAAATAAAAGAAGAGAGATATAATCTGTTTATTCTTGTGCATTATCTAATCTGGTAATGAATACGTGTGCAGGTACTAGCTAAATGTAAGGTTGCTGTCAAGAGGAATTTGTTGAGAGGATCATGGCTGCATGCAAGCAAGCTGATATTTTGTTGTTAGATGCTTAGATGCTTGAAATACTAGTATGATGTCAAGCGTTCATAAGTTTTGGGGACCTGATGTAGTCTCAGGCTGTAACTTTATGTGTTTGTAAATTTTTTTTGTGAATATCTGTCGGTTATATGTTGCATATTTGACTTCATATATTTCTAGATTTTCATTGCGTCAAAACATCTAGTTGGTTGAAAACAAATCCAAAAATACCAAAATAACGTCATGAATAAAATGCAATAAAATGCAATCTCGCACCGTGTGGGTCTCCAACATGACATAATGCCACGTCACTACCATTTGGACCCACATGCCAGCATCCACTTAAGTGATGTCGGACCCACGTTGTCAGCAGCCACATCAGCATGATGGGATCCACATGTAAGGCCATGTCAGATTTTTTGGACCAATCAGATTCTTCCTAGCATTTTGATATTGACGAAATTCCCAATTTTTAGTGACAAATCTGTCTGTCAACGATTAACACTAAACGTTGACGGATTTCTAAGTCGTCACAATCAAACGTTTGACGTTGACGAAAATGAGCATACCGTCACCCCCGATATTTTATGACGGAGCTTCTGTGACGAACCCCTTGACGATCAAAATTCGTCACCCCAATGTAATCGTTGACGAATTTTGGCTTATACATGACGAAATTGATTTGTCAAAAAATATATTTTCCTTTGTAGTGTCTTGATTCACCATCTGTGATAAGTCAACTTGTTTCACCACCACAAGCTTCACATGCTGGTACTTCTGCTGAATCTGAAAATTCTTATAATTTTGATGATGCTTCTGCTGTGCTTGATGATAGTGGTTCGTTAGGATCTTTTCTAGATGCTACAATTGCTATGTCTAGACAAATTGATAATACTGAAACTCCTAATGAAAATATTGTTACACCTGTTAATTCACCTGAGTCTGTTGAATACTCTAGTGATGATAAGATTATGTGGAACTTGATGATGATTTTATTGTTAAATGCAATGCTACTTCTGATGCAAGTAAAATTAAAAAGCTTCTTGCACAACATACTGTTAGATATAAACTGTCTCCTGATCCTAAATTTTCCACATCTCCTATAAACATTAAGGATAAGGATTATGATTTTTCTCTTGATTTATCTCATATATCCATTGTTGAGAAAACACCTTTTTGTGGTACTGAAAAAGAAAGTGTTGTAGAACACATGATTGAGCTGTCTACTCTAAGTAGCTTGTTTTCTGATGATGTCAAGAAGCGTACTTATTTTGTTGCTAAATTTTTTCCTTTCTCATTAAAGGATGATGCTAAAACTTGGTATAATAGTTTGCCTCCTGATTCTATTGATAGTCCAAGTGGTTTGCTTGATGTTTTCTTTCGGAAATACTTTCCTGCTAGTGCTCAACATATTGCTTTGCAGAAAATTTATAGTTTTGACCAGGAAGATGGAGAGAAATTGCCTGAACCTTGGGCAAGATTTTGCTCTCTTATCAGAGCTCGACCTGGACATGATCTGGAAAAACATGATTTACTTGATATATTTTATAGTGGACTAACCATTGAGTCTAGGGCATACCTGGATAGTTGTGCTGGTTGTGTTTTCAGGAAAAGAACTCCGGACGAAGCCGAAAAATTATTGGCTAGAATAGGCCGAAATCATGATGATTGGACTACACCTGAACCAACCCCGACACCAATATTGAAGAAGAGGGGTTTGATTAAATTAAATGATGAAGATATGACACTACAAGAAAAGTTGCCATGGCCGACGAAGTTGAAGTCGCGTCGTGGTTGCTGGTGTACCATGGCCGACGATTTTGGGTCTGTCCGTTGTGCATGTCAAAACGTTTTTTTTCTCGTTTTTGAGGCCACCTAGCCCGACGAAAACGGCGAAAACGTTGCGTATGGTGGCCCGGGACGTGGTGCATCTCGAATTCTCGGGTTCGCCGGCCGAGTCAACGCAAATCCGCACCGCCGAGGGATGTAGGGCCCAGATGGCAGCCTCTCTGGCATTGTTTTTTTTCTCGATCGCGCCATCTCGTTCAACGTTCTCCGATCGAGCCGTTTACGATGCAGGATCATGGGTCCCACATGTCATCCTCTATGAACCAAAATTCTTTATATTCTTGGATTTTTTTGACCCCCTAATTTCTGGCTACTTCCTTTTTCTTTTGATCCCTTGCCGCCTTGGAAACGTTGAGACCGCTACTGCTAATTGGGACCCGCATGTCATCCTATATGAGCAATCAACTTTCTTTTCTTGGAGATTTTTTGGCACCTCATATTTGGTCACTTGCCTTTTTCTTTCGATCCCCTGCCGCCTCTCAAACACTGATACCGCTGCTGCTAAATGGGACCCGCATGTCATCCTCTATGTACTATAAAACTTTCTTTTCTTGGATTTTTTTGGCACCTCATATTTGGTCACTTACCTTTTTCTTTCGATCCCCTGCCGCCTCTCAAACGGTGATACCGCTGCTGCTAAATGGGACCCGCATGTCATCCTCTATGTACTATAAAACTTTCTTTTCTTGGATTTTTTTGGCACATCATATTTGGTCACTTACCTTTTTCTTTCGATCCCCTGCCGCCTCTCAAACGGTGAGACCGCTGCTGCTAAATGGGACCCGCATGTCATCCCCTATGTACTATAAAACTTTATTTTCTTGAATTATTTTTGGATCCTGATATTTGGTCACTTGCCTTTTTCTTTCGATCCCGTGCAACCTCTCAAACGGTGATACCGCTGCTGCTAAATGGGACCCGCATGTCATCCTCTATGTACAATCAAGTTTCTTTTCTTGAATTATTTTTGGATCCTGATATTTGGTCACTTGCCTTTTTCTTTCGATCTCATGCCACGTTTGAAACGTTTAGGAACCTGCAGGCTCATGGGACCCGCATGTCATCCTCTATGTACTATAAAAGTTCATTTTCTTGGTTTTTTTCACCCTCTGATTTTTGGCTATTTCCTTTTTCTTTTGATCCCCTGCCGCCTTTGAAACGTTGAGGACTCTACTAGCTCATAGGTCCCACATGTCAGCCTGTATGAACAATAAAACTTTCCTTTCTTGGAGTTTTTTTACCCCCTAATTTCTGGCTACTTTCTTTTTTCTTTTGATCTCAAGCCGCATTTGAAACGTTGGGACCGCTGCTGCAAAATGGGACCTGCATGTCATTCTCTATGTACAATAAAGTTTCTTTTTTTGGATTATCTTTGTCTCCTGTTATTTTGTCACTTGCCTTTTTCTTTCGATCTCATGCCGCCTTTGAAACGTTGAGTAAGCTGCTGGCTCATGGGTCCCGCATGTCATCCTCTACGAACAATAAAAATTTCCTTTCTTGGAGTTATTTTTGACCCCTAATTTCTGGCTATTTGCCTTTTTTCTTTTGATCTCCTGCCCCCTTTGAAACGATTAGGACGCTGTTGGCAGGTCGGTCCCACATGTCATCCTCTATGAACAATAAAAGTTTCCATTGATGGATTTATTTTGAACCCCTAATTAATTTCTGGATATTTCCTTTTTTTTCTTTGATCCCCTACCGCCTTGGAATCGTTGAGGATGCTGCTGCCTCATGGGTCTCGCATGTCATCCTCTCAGAACGGTAAATGTTTCTTTTCTTGGATTTTGTTTACCAAATGATTTTTGGCTTATTTTTTCTTTCGATCTCCTGCCGCCTTTAAAACGTTGAGGACGCTGCTGGCTCACGGGTCCCACATGTCAGCCTCTATGAACAATAAACGATGAGGATGCTGCTGCCTCATGGGTCCCGCATGTCATCCTCTCAGAACGAAAATGTTTCTTTTCTTGGATTTTTTACCAACAAATTTTTGGTTTATTTTTTATTTCCATCCCCTGCCGCCTTTAAAACGTTGACGACGCTGCTGGCTCATGGGTCCCCGATGTCAGCCTCCCCGTACAAGAAACATGTGATATCTTGATTATTTTGCAGACAATAAACAGTGTATTGCGCTCTGAGCTATTTCAAACGGATAAATTAAATCTTTATTTTTACATAAACAAATTTATATGTTGAATCTCCTTGTTTTTTGTTTTTGCGAAGCATATGACTTTCCTGTTTTTTTTAGAAAAATCCGAACTTTCCTGTTTTGGAGTGGGCTGAAATTGTACGAGTCAAAAGGCCCAGCAGGATAGTTCGCAGGCCCAGATGTCCAGATGCAGCCCAATTGAAATATTCCTTTTCTTGGATTTTTTGACACCCTTATTTCTGGCTACTTCATTTTTCTTTTGGTCCTGTGCCGCCTTGGAAACGTTGAGACCGCTGCTGCAAAATGGGACCCGCATGTCATCCTCTATGTACAATAAAATTTCTTTTCTTGGATTATTTTTGGCTCCTGATATTTGGCACTTGCCTTTTTCTTTCCATCCCATGCCAAGTTTGAAACGTTTTGAGGAACCTGCTGGCTCATGGGACCCGCATGTCATCCTCTATGTGCTATAAAAGTTTATTTTCTTGGATTTTTTTCACCCTCTGATTTTTGGCTCCTGATATTTGGTCACTTGCCTTTTTCTTTCGATCTCATGCCACGTTTGAAACGTTTTGAGGAACCTGCTGGCTCATGGGACCCACATGTCATCCTCTATGTACTATAAAAGTTCATTTTCTTGGTTTTTTTTTCACCCTCTGATTTTTGGCTATTTCCTTTTTCTTTTGATCCCCTGCCGCCTTGAAAACGTTGAGTAAGCTGTTGGCTCATGGGACCCGCATGTCATCCTCTATATCCATCAACTTTATTTTCTTGGATTTTTTTACCCCCTAATTTCTGGCTACTTTCTTTTTCTTTTGATCTCAAGCCGCATTTGAAACGTTGGGACCGCTGCTGCAAAATGGGACCCACATGTCATCCTCTATATACAATAAAAGTTTCTTTTCTTGGATTATGTTTCACCCTCTGATTTTTGGTCACTTTCCTATTTCTTTCGATCTCATGCCGCCTTTGAAAACGTTGAGGAACCTGCTGGCTCATGGGACCCGCATGTCATCCTCTATGTACTATAAAAGTTCATTTTCTTGGTTTTTTTTCACCCTCTGATTTTTGGCTATTTCCTTTTTCTTTTGATCCCCTGCCGTCTTTGAAACGTTGAGGACTCTGCTGGCTCATAGGTCCCACATGTCAGCCTGTATGAACGATAAAACTTTCCTTTCTTGGAGTTTTTTTACCCCCTAATTTCTGGCTACTTTCTTTTTTCTTTTGATCTCAAGCCGCATTTGAAACGTTGGGACCGCTGCTGCAAAATGGGACCCGCATGTCATTCTCTATGTACAATAAAGTTTCTTTTCTTGGATTATCTTTGTCTCCTGATATTTTGTCACTTGCCTTTTTCTTTCGATCTCATGCCGCCTTTGAAACGTTGAGTAAGCTGCTGGCTCATGGGTCCCGCATGTCATCCTCTACGAACAATAAAAGTTTCATTTCTTGGAGTTATTTTTGACCCCTAATTTCTGGGCCGGCCCTTTAACAAGAAAGTGGGACCCACCTGTGTTTTTGGCCCGACCCACTTTCTTGTTGGGCCGGCCCACTTGCTATATGGTGGACCCCACATACTAAATGGGCTGGCCCTTTAAAAGGAAAGTGGGAGCCACCTGTGTTTTTGGCCCGGCCCACTGTCTTCTTGGGGTGGCCCACTAGCTATATGGTGGACCCCACATACTAAATGGGCCAGCCCATTAACAGGAAAGTGGGACCCACCAGTGTTTTGGGCCCGGCCCACTGGCTTGTTGGGCCAGCCCATTTGATCTATTGTGGACCCCACGTAATAAATGGGCCGGCCCGATAGCAGGAAAGCGGGTCCCACATGCTAATTGGGTCGGCCCAATAACTTCTTGGGCCGGCCCACTTGCTTTAAGGTGGACCCCACTTTGTAAATGGGCCGGCCCGATAACAGGAAAGTGGGTCCCACATGTCTTGTGGGCCGGCCCTTTTGCCTGTTGACCGGTCAAACGAGTGCATTCGGCCCATTTAGTTTTGACCAGTCAACCTGAGAGGTTAGGCCCGGCTGACTGCCCAGGACTGGCGCGTAGTTGACGAGGGAGGAAATGGTGTAGCTTTCCTTCGTTCCCCGGCAACGGCGCCAGAAAATAGCTTGATGTCTACGCACGGCTCTTTTCCTGTAGACAGTGTTGGGCCTCCAAGAGCAGAGGTTTGTAGAACAGCAGCAAGTTTTCCCTTAAGTAGATCACCCAAGGTTTATCGAACTCAGGGAGGAAGAGGTCAAAGATATCCCTCTCATGCAACCCTGCAACCACAAAGCAAGAAGTCTCTTGTGTCCCCAACACACCTAATACACTTGTCAGATGTATAGATGCACTAGTTCGGCGAAGAGATAGTGAAATACAGGTGGTATGAATATATATGAGCAGTAGTAACGGCACCAGAAAATAGCTTGATGCTACAACTGGCGTTTGGTTGATGGTGGTAATATTGCAGGCAGTACAGATGCAGTAGAATAGTAAACAAGCGATGATTGCAGTATTTGGGAACAAGGCCTAGGGATTATACTTTCACTAGTGGACACTCTCAACATTGATCACATAACATAATAGATAAATGCTATACTCTACACTCTCTTGTTGGATGATGAACACCACTAATTGTGTAGGATTACACGAACCCTCAATGCCGGAGTTAACAAGCTCCACAATATTCGATATTCATATTTAAATAACCTTAGAGTGCATGATAGATCATTGCAATTACACCAAGTACTAACATAGCATGCACACTGTCACCATCACACTATGAAGGAGGAATAGATCACATCAATACTATCATAGCAATAATTAACTTCATAATCTACAAGAGATTACAATCATAACCTACGCCAAGTACTACACGATGCACACACTGTCACCATTACACCGTGGAGGAGGAATAGACTACTTTAATAACATCACTAGAGTAACACATAGATGAATAGTGATACAAAACTCATATGAATCTCAATCATGTAAGGCAGCTCATGAGATCATTGTATTGAAGTACATAGGGAGAGAGATTAACCACATAGCTACCGTACAGCCCTTAGCCTCGATGGAGAATGATACGTCTCCAACGTATCGATAATTTCTTATGTTCCATGCTACTTTATTGATGATACCTATATGTTTTATGCATACTTTATGTCATATTTATGCATTTTCCGGCACTAACCTATTAACAAGATGCCGAAGAGCCAGTTGCTGTTTTCTACTATTTTTGGTTTCAGAAATCCTAGTACGGAAAAACCACGGTACGAGAAACCTTCCAGAGCCGCCGCCATCGCGAAGCCAAGATCTGGGGGACAGGAGTCTCTGTTTCGGCACGCCGCCGGGACGGGGAAGTGCCCCCGGAAGGCATCTCCATCGACACCACCGCCATCTTCATCGCCGCTGCTGTCTCCCATGAGGAGGGAGTAGTTCTCCATCGAGGCTAAGGGCTGTACCGGTAGCTATGTGGTTAATCTCTCTCCCTATGTACTTCAATACAATGATCTCATGAGCTGCCTTACATGATTGAGATTCATATGAGTTTTGTATCACTATTCATCTATGTGTTACTCTAGTGATGTTATTAAAGTAGTATATTCCTCCTCCACGGTGTAATGGTGACAGTGTGTGCATCGTGTAGTACTTGGCGTAGGTTATGATTGTAATCTCTTGTAGATTATGAAGTTAATTATTGCTATGATAGTATTGATGTGATCTATTCCTCCGTCATAGTGTGATGGTGACAGTGTGCATGCTATGTTAGTACTTGGTGTAATTGTGTTGATCTATCATGCACTCTAAGGTTATTTAAACATGAATATCGAATATTGTGGAGCTTGTTAACTCCGGCATTGAGGGTTCGTGTAATCCTACACAATTAGTGGTGTTCATCATCCAACAAGAGAGTGTAGAGTAGAGCATATATCTATTTATTCTGTTATGTGATCAATGTTGAGAGTGTCCACTAGTGAAAGTATTATCCCTAGGCCTTGTTCCCAAATACTGCTATCACTGCTTGTTTACTGTTTCTTTGCATCCGTATCGCCTGCAATATTACCACCATCAACCACACGCCGATTGTAGCATCAAGTATTTTCTCGCTCGTATTCTTGCTGCTCATATATTCATACCACCTGTATTTCACTATCTCTTCGCCGAACTAGTGCACCTATACATCTGACAAGTGTATTAGGTGTGTTGGGGACACAAGAGACTTCTTGCTTTGTGGTTGCAGGGTTGCTTGAGAGGGATATCTTTGACCTCTTCCTCCCTGAGTTCGATAAACCTTGGGTGATCCACTTAAGGGAAAACTTGCTGCTGTTCTACAAACCTCTGCTCTTGGAGGCCCAACACTGTCTACAGGAAAAGGAGTGTGCGTAGACATCAAGCTATTTTCTGGCGCCGTTGCCGGGGATCTGAAGAAAAGTTAAACCACAAAGATCTCTAACTCCCATGTCAACTACACGCCAGCAACTGTTTTCTGGCGCCGTTACCGGGGAGATCAAGACACGCTGCAAGGGGAGTCTCCACTTCCAATCTCTTTACTTTGTTTTTGTCTTGCTTTACTTTTATTTAGTACTTTGTTTGCTGCACTAAAACAAAACACAAAAAAATTAGTTGCTAGTTTTACTTTATTTGCTATCTTGTTTGCTATATTAAAAACACAAAAAAATTAGTTACTTGCATTTACTTTATCTAGTTTGCTTTATTTACTATTGCTAAAATGAGTAATCCTGAAGTTGAAGTCCGTTCGTTTAAGCAACACGGGGAGAATGTTTAAAAGATGCTTGGTATAGAATTAGTTATGCCCATAATAGGTGCACTAAGAAACACTCCACCACTATCCTACTCAGGAATCTTTATGTTGGTATCTCTAGCTGGAATAGGTATGTTCTTGATCGTCTCGCGGGAGGTAACTTTCTAAGTACTCCTGCCTTAGAAGCTAGTTGCATTATTGAGAGTCTATTTGGAATACCACCTGTTAATAAAGTTAAAATTGAAATCTCTCTTGAAGATGTCATGAAAAAGTTGGAGACCATAGAGCAAAATCTTCCAAGTATTGAGACTAATTTGGGAGCATTACTTGATAGCACTGATAAACTTGATAAATCTCTAGGTGGAATTAATGAGAGAATTGCCATCTTAGAAGCTTGTGCTATTCATGATAATCAAACCCAAAGGATTAGTGAACTTGAAGAGGCTATGGGAACATTGGGTTCAACCTTTTCATCTATTAAGTTTAGAGAGAAAGCTTATGTGGGTAAGGAGCAAAAGTTCATGTATGTCTCTAAGGTGCCTAAACCAAAAAACCATTATAGGCCTAAAATTGACAAAGCTCTCAATACCACTATTGATAATGGAGCATCCAATGCTTCGTCTCTTGATAATACTTGATACACACTTTCTGCGCCTAGCTGAAAGGCGTTAAAGAAAAGCGCTTATGGGAGACAACCCATGATTTTACTACTGCACTTTTGTTTTATATTTGAGTATTGGAAGTTGTTACTACTGTAGCAACCTCTCCTTATCTTAGTTTTGTTGCATTGTTGTGCCAAGTAAAGTCTTTGATAGTAAGGTTCATACTAGAATTGGATTACTGCGCAGAAACAGATTTCTTGCTGACACGAATCTGGGCCTAATTCTTGGTAACTCAGAAAATTATGCCAATTTACGTGAGTGATCCTCAGATATGTACGCAACTTTCATTCAATTTGAGCATTTTCATTTGAGCAAGTCTGGTGCCTCTTAGAAATTCGTCTTTACGGACTGTTCTGTTTTGACAGATTCTGCCTTTTATTTCGCATTGCCTGTTTTGCTATGCTTGATGGATTTTTCTATTCCATTAACTTTCAGTAGCTTTGTGCAATGTCCAGAAGTGTTAAGAATGATTATGTCACCTCTGAACATGTGAATTTTGATTGTGCACTAACCCTCTAATGAGTTGTTTTGAGTTTGGTGTGGAGGAAGTTTTCAAGGATCAAGAGAGGAGGATGATACAATATGATCAAGGAGAGTGAAAGCTCTAAGCTTGGTGATGCCCCAGTGGTTCACCCCTGCATATTTCAAGAATACTCAAGCGTCTAAGCTTGGGGATGCCCAAGGCATCCCCTTTTCATCGACAACATTATCAGGTTCCTCTAGTGAAACTATATTTTTATTCCATCACATCTTATGTACTTTGCTTGGAGCGTCTGTTTGTTTTTGTTTTTGTTTTGTTTGAATAAAGTTGGATCCTAGCATTCATTGTGTGGGAGAGAGACACGCTCCGCTGTTGCATATGGACAAATATGTCCTTAGGCTTTACTCATAATATTCATGGCGAAGGTTGAATCTGCTTCGTTAAATTGTTATATGGTTGGAAACGGGAAATGCTACATGTAGTAATTGGTAGAATGTCTTGAATAATGTGATACTTGGCAATTGTTGTGCTCATGTTTAAGCTCTTGCATCATATACTTTGCACCTATTAATGAAGAAATACATAGAGCTTGCTAAAATTTGGTTTGCATAATTGGTCTCTCTAAGGTCTAGATATTTTCTAGTAAGGGTCGAACAACAAGGAAGACGGTATAGAGTCTTATAATACTTACAATATGTCTTTTATGTGAGTTTTGCTGTACCGCTTCATACTTGTGTTTGTTTCAAATAGCCTTGCTAGCCTAAGCCTTGTATCGAGAGGGAATACTTCTCATGCATCCCAAATCCTTGAGCCAAACACTATGCCATTTGTGTCCACCATACCTACCTACTACATGGTATTTCTCCGCCATTTCAAAGTAAATTGCTTGAGTGCTACCTTTAAATTTCTATCCTTTATCTTTGCAATATATAGCTCATGGGACAAATAGCCTAAAAACTATTGTGGTATTGAATATGTACTTATGCATTTTATCTCTTATAAGTTGCTTGTTGTGCGATAACCATGTTCCTGGGGACGCCATCAACTACTCTTTGTTGAATATCATGTGAGTTGCTATGCATGTCCGTCTTGTCTGAAGTAAGGGCGATTTACCATGAGTTGAATGGTTTGAGCATGCATATTGTTAGAGAAGAACATTGGGCCGCTAACTAAAGCCATGATCCATGGTGGAAGTTTCTGTTTTGGACAAATATCCTCAATCTCATATGAGAAAATTAATTGTTGTTGAATGCTTATGCATTAAAGAGGAGTCCATTATCTGTTGTCTATGTTGTCCCGGTGTGGATGTCTAAGTTGAGAATAATCAAAAGCGAGAAATCCAATGCGAGCTTTCTCCTTAGACCTTTGTACAGGCGGCATAGAGGTACCCCTTTGTGACACTTGGTTAAAACATATGTATTGCGGTGATAATCCAGGTAATCCGAGCTAATTAGGACAAGGTGCGGGCATGATACGTCTCCGACGTATCGATAATTTCTTATGTTCCATGCCACATTATTGATGATATCTACATGTTTTATGCATACTTTATGTCATATTTATGCGTTTTCCGGAACTAACCTATTGACGAGATGCCAAAGGGCCGATTCTTTGTTTCTGCTGTTTTTGGTTTCAGAAATCCTAGTAAGGAAATATTCTCGGAATCGGACGAAATCAACGCCCAGCATCCTATTTTTCCACGAAGCTTCCAGAACACCCGAGAGTTGCCAGAGGGGAGCCCTGGTGGGCCCAGGAGGTAGGCCGGCGCGGCCCAGGCCCTGGCCGCGCCGCCCTATCATCTCACCGCCTCTTCGACCCTCTGACGCCGCCTCTTCGCCTATTTAAGCCCCCTCGACCTAAAACCTCGAGACGGAAAAGCCACGGTACGAGAAACCATCCAGAGCCGCCGCCATCGCGAAGCCAAGATCTGGGGGACAGGAGTCTCTGTTCCGGCACGCCGCCGGGACGGGGAAGTGCCCCCGGAAGGCTTCTCCATCGACACCACCGCCATCTTCATCACCGCTGCTGTCTCCCATGAGGAGGGAGTAGTTCTCCATCGAGGCTCGGGGCTGTACCGGTAGCTATGTGGTAAATCTCTCTCCTATGTACTTCAATACAATGAGCTCATGAGCTGCCTTACATGATTGAGATTCATATGAGTTTTGTATCACTATTCATCTATGTGCTACTCTAGTGATGTTATTAAAGTATTCTATTCCTACTGCATGGTGTAAAGGTGGCAGTGTGTGCATCATGTAGTACTTGGCGTAGTTTATGATTGTGATCTCTTGTAGATTATGAAGTTAACTATTACTATGATGGTATTGATGTGATCTATTTGGTTATGTTGATCTATCTTGCACTCTAAGGTTATTTAAATATGAACATTGAATATTGTGGAGCTTGTTAACTCCGGCATTGAGGGTTCGTGTAATCCTACACAATTAGTGTTCATCATCCAACAAGAGTGTAGAGTCTAGCATTTATCTATTCTATTATGTGATCAATGTTGAGAGTGTCCACTAGTGAAAGTATGATCCCTAGGCCTTGTTTCCAATACTGCTATCGCTGCTTGTTTACTGTTTTACTGTGTTTTTACTGCCTGCAATATTACCACCATCAACCACACGCCAGTCCTGGGCAGCAAAGCACTTTTCTGGCGCCGTTACTACTGCTCATACTTATTCATACCACCTGTATTTCACTATCTCTTCGCCGAACTAGTGCACCTATTAGGTGTGTTGGGGACACAAGAGACTTCTTGCTTTGTGGTTGCAGGGTTGCATGAGAGGGATATCTTTGACCTCTTCCTCCCTGAGATCGATAAACCTTGGGTGATCCACTTAAGGGAAACTTGCTGCTGTTCTACAAACCTCTGCTCTTGGAGGCCCAACACTGTCTACAAGAATAGAAGCTCCCGTAGACATCAAGCACTTTTCTGGCGCCGTTGCCGGGGAGGAAAGGTAAAAGGCACTCATACTCCGGTTCCGTAACAAGATGCTTTTCTGGCGCCATTGTGTTTGTGCTCGAAGCTATTTCCTTTATATCCTGCAATTGCATCTTTTTGTTTCTTGTTTACACTAGTTAGGCATAATGGAAAACAACAAAAATATGAGAGATCTTTATGAACTTTATCTTGAATTAGGACATGATGTGTTTGAACAGAGAATTTAAAAACCCATGGAACTTTATATGCATGCTAATGGTAATGTTATTAATATGAATTCTTTGAACACTATTGTTGCTAATGCTATGGAAAATTCTAAGCTTGGGGAAGCTGGTTTTGATGAGCATGATCTTTTTAGTCCCCCGGGCATTGAGGAGAAAATTTTCTTTGATGATACTTTGCCTCCTATTTATGATGATTATACTGATAGTAATCTTATGTTACCGCCTGTTATGGAGGATAAATTTGATTATGATTACAATATACCTCCTATATTTGATGATGAGAATAATAATGATAGCTACTTTGTTGAATTTGCTCCCACTACAACTAATAAAATTGAGTATGCTTATGTGGAGAGTAATAATTTTATGCATGAGACTCATGATAAGAATGCTTTATGTGATAGTTATATTGTTGAGTTTGCTCATGACACTACTGAAAGTTATTATGAGAGAGGAAAATATGGGTGTAGAAATTTTCATGTTACTAAAACACCTCTCTATGTGCTGAAATTTTTGAAGCTATACTTGTTTTATCTTCCTATGCTTGTTACTTTGCTCTTCATGAACTTGTTTATTTACAAGATTCCTTTTCATAGGAAGCATGTTAGACTTAAATTTGTTTTGAATTTGCCTCTTGATGCTCTCTTTTGCTTCAAATACTATTTCTTGCGAGTGCATCATTAAAACTGCTGAGCCCATCTTAATTGCTATAAAGAAAGCACTTCTTGGGAGATAACCCATGTGTTTATTTTGCTACAGTAATTTTGTTTTTTATTTGTGTCTTGGAAGTTGTTACTTCTGTAGCAACCTCTCCTTATCTTACTTTATTGCATTGTTGTGCCAAGTAAAGTCTTTGATAGTAAGGTTCATACTAGATTTGGATTACTGCGCAGAAACAGATTTCTTGCTGTCACGAATCTGGGCCTCATTCTCTGTAGGTAACTCAGAAAATTATGCCAATTTACGTGAGTGATCCTCAGATATGTACGCAACTTTCATTCAATTTGAGCATTTTCATTTGAGCAAGTCTGGTGCCTCAATAAAATTCGTATTTACGGACTGTTCTGTTTTGACAGATTCTGCCTTTTATTTCGCATTGCTTCTTTTGCTATGTGGGATGGATTTCTTTGTTCTATTGACTTCCAGTAGCTTTGGGCAATGTTCAGAAGTGTTAAGAATGATTGTGTCACCTCTGAACATGTGAATTTTTGATTATGCACTAACCCTCTAATGAGTTTGTTTCGAGTTTGGTGTGAAGGAAGTTTTCAAGGGTCAGGAGACGAGGATGATATACTACGATCAAGAAGAGTGAAAAGTCTAAGCTTGGGGATGCCCCGGTGGTTCATCCCTGCAAATTCAAGAAGACTCAAGCATCTAAGCTTGGGGATGCCCAAGGCATCCCCTTCTTCATCGACAAATTATCAGGTTCCTTCTCTTGAAACTATATTTTTATTCGGTCACATCCTATGTACTTTGCTTGGAGCGTCTGTGTGCTTTTGTTTTAGTTTTTGTTTGAATAAATGCTTGTGTGGGAGAGAGACACGCTCCGCTGGTTCATATGAACACATGTGTTCTTAGCTTTTAATTTTCATGGCGAAGGTTGAAACTGCTTCGTTAATTGTTATATGGTTGGAAACGGAAAATGCTACATGTAGTAATTGGTATGATGTCTTGAATAACTTGATACTTGGCAATTGTTGTGCTCATGTTTAAGCTCTTGCATCATATACTTTGCACCTATTAATGAATAAATACATAGAGCTTGCTAAAATTTGGTTTGCATAATTGGTCTCTCTAAGGTCTAGATAATTTCTAGTATTGAGTTTGAACAACAAGGAAGACAGTGTAGAGTCTTATAATGTTTACAATATGTCTTTTATGTGAGTTTTGCTGCACCGCTTCATCCTTGTGTTTGTTTCAAATAGCCTTGCTAGCCTAAGCCTTGTATCGAGAGGGAATACTTCTCATGCATCCAAAATACTTGAGCCAACCACTATGCCATTTGTGTCCACCATACCTACCTACTACATGGTATTTCTCCGCCATTCCAAAGTAAATTGCTTGAGTGCTACCTTTAAACAATTCAAAATTTATCACCTCTGATTTGTGTCAATGTTTTATAGCTCATGAGGAAGTATGTGGTGTTTATCTTTCAATCTTGTTGGGCAGCTTTCACCAATGGACTAGTGGCTTCATCCGCTTATCCAATAATTTTGCAAAAAGAGCTGGCAATGGGATTCCCAGTCCCAAATTAATTAACAAAAATAGACACTCCTCCATGGTATGTGATTGTTGGACGGCACCCGAAGGATTCGGTTAGCCATGGCTTGAGAAAGCAAAGGTGGGGAGGAGTGTCATCATAATAAAACTAAAATAAAAAGGCACTCCTTCATGGTATGAGATTGTTGGCAGGCACCCGAGGATTCGGTTAGCCATGGTTTGTGAAAGAAAGGTTGGAAGGAGTGCCACACAAAAATAAAATAAAATGGGAGCCGCTCTTTGAAGGTTTGTCTGGCAAGGGGGTTAGAATGCCCACTACCATTCGTTGACAACAACAAACACCTCTCAAAATTTTACTTTTATGATCTCTATATGTTTTCAAAATCAAAGCTCTAGCACAAATATAGCAATCGATGCTTTCCTCTTTGAAGGACCATTCTTTTACTTTTATGTTGAGTCAGTTCACCTATTTCTCTCCATCTTAAGAAGCAAACACTTGTGTGAACTGTGCATTGATTCCTACGTACTTGCATATTGCACTTATTATATTACTTTGCATTGACAACTATCCATGAGATATACATGTTATAAGTTGAAAGCAACCGCTGAAACTTCATCTTCCTTTGTGTTGCTTCAATACCTTTACTTTGAATTATTGCTTTATGAGTTAACTCTTATGCAAGACTTATTGATGCTTGTCTTCAAGTACTATTCATGAAAAGTCTTTGCTTTATGATTCATTTGTTTACTCATGTCATTTACATTGTTTCGATCGCTGCATTCATTACATGTGCTTACAATAGTATGATCGAGGTTATGATGGCATGTCACTCCAGAAATTATCTTTGTTATCGTTTACCTGCTCGGGACGAGCAGAAACTAAGCTTGGGGATGCTGATACGTCTCCGACGTATCGATAATTTCTTATGTTCCATGCCACATTATTGATGATATCTACATGTTTTATGCATACTTTATGTCATATTTATGCGTTTTCCGGAACTAACCTATTGACGAGATGCCGAAGGGCCGCTTCTTTGTTTTCTGCTATTTTTGGTTTCAGAAATCCTAGTAAGGAAATATTCTCGGAATCGGACGAAATCAACGCCCAGCATCCTATTTTTCCACGAAGCTTCCAGAACACCCGAGAGTCGCCAGAGGGGAGCCCTGGTGGGCCCAGGAGGTAGGCCGGCGCGGCCCAGGCCCTGGCCGCGCCGCCCTATCATCTCACCGCCTCTTCGACCCTCTGACGCCGCCTCTTCGCCTATTTAAGCCCCCTCAACCTAAAACCTCGAGACGGAAAAGCCACGGTACGAGAAACCATCCAGAGCCGCCGCCATCGCGAAGCCAAGATCTGGGGGACAGGAGTCTCTGTTCCGGCATGCCGCCAGGACGGGGAAGTGCCCCCGGAAGGCTTCTCCATCGACACCACCGCCATCTTCATCACCGCTACTGTCTCCCATGAGGAGGGAGTAGTTCTCCATCGAGGCTCGGGGCTGTACCGGTAGCTATGTGGTTAATCTCTCTCCTATGTACTTCAATACAATGTTCTCATGAGCTGCCTTACATGATTGAGATTCATATGAGTTTTGTATCACTATTCATCTATGTGCTACTCTAGTGATGTTATTAAAGTATTCTATTCCTCCTGCATGGTGTAAAGGTGGCAGTGTGTGCATCATGTAGTACTTGGCGTAGTTTATGATTGTGATCTCTTGTAGATTATGAAGTTAACTATTACTATGATGGTATTGATGTGATCTATTTGGTTATGTTGATCTATCTTGCACTCTAAGGTTATTTAAATATTAACATTGAATATTGTGGAGCTTGTTAACTCCGGCATTGAGGGTTCGTGTAATCCTACACAATTAGTGTTCATCATCCAACAAGAGTGTAGAGTCTAGCATTTATCTATTCTATTATGTGATCAATGTTGAGAGTGTCCACTAGTGAAAGTATGATCCCTAGGCCTTTTTTCCAATACTGCTATCGCTGCTTGTTTACTGTTTTACTGTGTTTCTACTGCCTGCAATATTACCACCATCAACCACACGCCAGTCCTGGGCAGCAAAGCACTTTTCTGGCGCCGTTACTACTGCTCATACTTATTCATACCACCTGTATTTCACTATCTCTTCGCCGAACTAGTGCACCTATTAGGTGTGTTGGGGACACAAGAGACTTCTTGCTTTGTGGTTGCAGGGTTGCATGAGAGGGATATCTTTGACCTCTTCCTCCCTGAGATCGATAAACCTTGGGTGATCCACTTAAGGGAAACTTGCTGCTGTTCTACAAACCTCTGCTCTTGGAGGCCTAACACTGTCTACAAGAATAGAAGCTCCCGTAGACATCAGGGCACTATTATTATACTATGCATGAGGCTTGCAACTTGTAGGATATAATTTATATGATGCATATGCTTTATTACTACCGTTGACAAAATTGTTTCTTGTTTTCAAAATCAAAGCTCTAGCACAAACATAGCAATCGATGCTTCCCTCTGCGAAGGGCCTTTCTTCTACTTTTATGTTGAGTCAGTTCACGTATTTCCTTCCACCTCAAGAAGCAAACACTTGTGTGAACTTTGCATTGATTCCTACATACTTGCATATTGCACTTGTTATATTACTTTATGTTGACAATATCCGTGAGATATACATGTTATAAGTTGAAAGCAACCGCTGAAACTTAATCTTCCTTTGTGTTGCTTCAATACCTCTACTATGAATTTATTGCTTTATGAGTTAACTCTTATGCAAGACTTACTGATGCTTATCTTGAAAGTACTATTCATGAAAAGTCTTTGCTATATGATTCAGTTGTTTACTCATTACATTTACCATTGTCTCGAATCGCTGCATTCAGTACATGTGCTTACAATAGTATGATCAAGATTATGATGGCATGTCACTTCAGAAATTATCTTTGTTATCGTTTACCTACTCGGGACGAGCAGGAACTAAGCTTGGGGATGCTGATACGTCTCCAACGTATCGATAATTTCTTATGTTCCATGCTACTTTATTGATGATACCTACATGTTTTATGCATACTTTATGTCATATTTATAAAAATGATATAAAGTGTGAACAAAACATGTAGGTATTGTCATAAAACAAGCATGGAACATAAGAAATTATCGATACGTCGGAGACGTATCAGCATCCCCAAGCTTAGTTCCTACTCGTCCCGAGTAGGTAAACGATAACAAAGATAATTTCTGAAGTGACATGCTACCAACATAATCTTGATCATACTATTGTAAAGCACATGAGATGAATGAAATGATTCAAAGCAATGGTAAAGACAATGATTAAACAACTGAATCATATAGCAAAGACTTTTCATGAATAGTACTTTCAAGACAAGCATCAATAAGACTTGCATAAGAGTTAACTCATAAAGCAATAAATTCAAAGTAAAGGCATTGAAACAACACAAAGGAAGATTAAGTTTCAGCGGTTGCTTTCAACTTTCAACATGCATATCTCATGGATAATTGTCAATGCAAAGTAATATGATGAATGCAAATATGCAAGTATGTAAGAATCAATGCACAGTTAACACAAGTGTTTGCCTATAAGATAGAAGGAAGTAGGTAAACTGACTCAACATAAAAGTAAAAGAATGGCCCTTCAAAGAGGGAAGCATTGATTGCTATGTTTGTGCTAGAGCTTTGATTTTGAAAACATAAAGAGAGCATAAAAGTAAAATTTTGAGAGGTGTTTGTTGTTGTCAACGAATGGTAGTGGGCACTCTAACCCCCTTGCCAGACAAACCTTCAAAGAGCGGCTCCCATGAAACATTTTTATTTTTGGGTGGCACTCCTTCCAACCTTTACTTTCACAAACCATGGCTAACCGAATCCTCGGGTGCCTGCCAACAATCTCATACCATGAAGGAGTGCCTTTTTATTTTAGTTTTATTTAGATGACACTCCTCCCCACCTTTGTTTTCTCAAGCCATGGCTAACCGAATCCTCGGGTGCCGTCCAACAATCACATACCATGGAGGAGTGTCTTTTTTTTGTAAAATCATGGAGGTTAATTAATTTGGGACTGGGAATCCCATTGCCAGCTCTTTTTGCAAAATTATTGGATAAGCGGATGAAGCCACTAGTCCATTGGTGAAAGTTGCCCAAGAAGATTGAAAGATAAACACCACATACTTCCTCATGAGCTATAAAACATTGACACAAATAAGTGGTAATAACTTTTGAATTGTTTAAAGGTAGCACTCAAGCAATTTACTTTGGAATGGCAGAGAAATGCCATGTAGTAGGTAGGTATGGTGGACACAAATGGCATAGTGTTTGGCTCAAGGATTTGGATGCACGAGAAGTAATCCCTCTCGGTACAAGGCTTAGGCTAGCAAGGTTATTTGAAACAAACACAAGTATGAACCAGTACAGCAAAACTTACATAAGAACATATTGCAAGCATTATAAGACTCTACATTGTCTTCCTTGTTGCTCAAACCCTACTAGAAAATATCTAGACTCTAGAGAGACCAATCATGCAAACCAAATTTTAGCAAGCTCTATGTATTTCTTCACTAATTGGTGCAAAGTATATGATGCAAGAGCTTAATCATAATCTATATGAGCACAACAATTGCCAAGTATCAAGTTATTCAAGACATCATACCAATTACTACATGTAGCATTTCCCGTTTCCAACCATATAACAATTAACGAAGCAGTTTCAACCTTCACCATGAACATTAAAAGCTAAGAACACATGTGTTCATATGAACCAGCGGAGCGTGTCTCTCTCCCACACAAGCATTTATTCAAACAAAACAAAAATAAAAACAAACAGACGCTCCAAGTAAAGTACATAAGATGTGACCGAATAAAAATATAGTTTCAAGAGAAGGAACCTGATAATTTGTCGATGAAGAAGGGGATGCCTTGGCCATCCCCAAGCTTAGATGCTTGAGTCTTCTTGAAATATGCAGGGGTGAACCACCGGGGCATCCCCAAGCTTAGAGCTTTCACTCTTCTTGATCATATTGTATCATCCTCCTCTCTTGACCCTTGAAAACTTCCTCCACACCAAACTCAAAACAAACTCATTAGAGGGTTAGTGAATAATCAAAAATTCACATGTTCAGAAGTGACACAATCATTCTTAACACTTCTGGACATTGCTCAAAGCTTCTGAAAGTCAATGGAACAAAGAAATCCATCCAACATAGCAAAAGAAGCAATGCGAAATAAAAGGCAGAATCTGTCAAAACAGAACAGTCCGTAAAGACGAATTTTAAAGAGGCACCAGACTTGCTCAAATGAAAATGCTCAAATTTAATGAAAGTTGCGTACATATCTGAGGATCACTCACAAAAATTGGCAGATTTTTCTGAGTTACATACAGAGAACCCTGCCCAAATTCGTGACAGACAGAAATCTGTTTCTGCGCAGTAATCCAAATCTAGTATCAACCTTACTATCAAAGACTTTACTTGGCACAACAATGCAATAAAACTAAGATAAGGAGAGGTTGCTACTGTAGTAACAACTTCCAAGACACAAATATAAAACAAAATTGCTGTAGCAAAATAAACACGTGGGTTATCTCCCAAGAAGTTCTTTCTTTATAGCCATTAAGATGGGCTCAGTAATTTTAATGATGCACTCGCAAGAAATAGTATTTGAAGCAAAAGAGAGCATCAAGAGGCAAATTCAAAACAAATTTAAGCCTAACATGCTTCCTATGCAAAGGAATCTTGTAAATAAACAAATTCATGAAGCATAATGCAACAAGCATAGAAAGATAAAACAAGTGCAGCTTCAAGATTTTCAGCAAAAAGAGAGGTGTTTTAGTAACATGAAAATTTCTACAACCATATGTTCCTCTCTCATAATAACTTCCAGTAGCATCATGAGCAAACTCAACAATATAACTATCACATAAAGCATTCTTATCATGAGTCTCATGCATAAAATTATTACTCTCCACATAAGCATAATCAATTTTATTAGTTGTAGTGGGAGCAAATTCAACAAAGTAGCTATCATTATTATTCTCATCATCAAATATAGGAGGCATATTGTAATCATAATCAGATTTATCCTCCATAACAGGTGGCACCAAAAGACTACTATCATTATAATCATCATAAATAGGAGGCAAAGTATCATCAAAGTAAATTTCCTCCTCAATGCTTGGGGGACTAAAAATATCATGCTCATCAAAACCAGCTTCCCCAAGCTTAGAATTTTCCATATCATTAGCAACAATGGTGTTCAAAGTATTCATACTAATATGTTCCATGGGTTTTTTAATTTTCGCATCAAACCATCCATGTCTTAACTCAGGAAATAATTTTAAAAGCTCACTGTTTCTTTCCATTATGCCAAAATAGTGTAAAACAAGAAACAAAAGATGCAATTGCAGGATCTAAAGGAAATAGCTTCGAGCACTTACAACGGCGCCGGAAAATAGCTTAGTAGCCGAGATCCGGAGTGTGAGTACCTTTTACCTTTCCTCCCCGGCAACGGCGCCAGAAAATACTTGACTGCCCAGGACTGGCGCGTAGTTGACGAGGGAGGAAATGGTGTAGCTTTCCTTCGTTCCCCGGCAACGGCGCCAGAAAATAGCTTGATGTTTACGCACGGCTCTTTTCCTGTAGACAGTGTTGGGCCTCCAAGAGCAGAGGTTTGTAGAACAGTAGCAAGTTTTCCCTTAAGTAGATCACCCAAGGTTTATCGAACTCAGGGAGGAAGAGGTCAAAGATATCCCTCTCATGCAACCCTGCAACCACAAAGCAAGAAGTCTCTTGTGTCCCCAACACACCTAATACACTTGTCAGATGTATAGGTGCACTAGTTCGGCGAAGAGATAGTGAAATACAGGTGGTATGAATATATATGAGCAGTAGTAACGGCACCAGAAAATAGCTTGATGCTACAACTGGCGTGTGGTTGATGGTGGTAATATTGCAGGCAGTACAGATGAAGTAGAACAGTAAACAAGCGATGATTGCAGTATTTGGGAACAAGGCCTAGGGATTATACTTTCACTAGTGGACACTCTCAACATTGATCACATAACAGAATAGATAAATGCTATACTCTACACTCTCTTGTTGGATGATGAACACCACTAATTGTGTAGGATTACACGAACCCTCAATACCGGAGTTAACAAGCTCCACAATATTCGATATTCATATTTAAATAACCTTAGAGTGCATGATAGATCATTGCAATTACACCAAGTACTAACATAGCATGCACACTGTCACCATCACACTATGAAGGAGGAATAGATCACATCAATACTATCATAGCAATAATTAACTTCATAATCTACAAGAGATTACAATCATAACCTACGCCAAGTACTACACGATGCACACACTGTCACCATTACACCGTGGAGGAGGAATAGACTACTTTAATAACATCACTAGAGTAACACATAGATGAATAGTGATACAAAACTCATATGAATCTCAATCATGTAAGGCAGCTCATGAGATCATTGTATTGAAGTACATAGGGAGAGAGATTAACCACATAGCTACCGTACAACCCTTAGCCTCGATGGAGAACTACTCCCTCCTCATGGGAGACAGCAGCGGTGATGAAGATGGTGGTGGTGTCGATGGAGAAGCCTTCCAGGGGCACTTCCCCGTCTCGGCGGCGTGCCGGAACAGAGACTCCTGTCCCCCAGATCTTGGCATCGCGATGGCGGCGGCTCTGGAAGGTTTCTCGTACCGTGGCTTTTTTTCGTATCGAAGATTTAGGTCAGGGACCTTTAAATAGGCGAAGAGGCGGAGTCGGAGGGCTGACGAGGCGGTGACACCATAGGGGGGCGCGGCCCACCCCTGGCCGCGCCAGCCTGGTGTGTGGGGCCCCCAGGGCTCCCCTCTGGTGGCTCTCAGGTGTTCTGGAAGCTTTGTGGGATTTTAAGATTCTGGGCGTTGATTTCGTCCAATTCCGAGAATATTTCCTTACTAGGATTTCTGAAACCAAAAACAGCAGAAAACAGGAACTGGCACTTCGGCATCTCGTCAATAGGTTAGTTCCGGAAAACGCATAAAAATGATATAAAGTGTGAACAAAACATGTAGGTATTGTCATAAAACAAGCATGGAACATAAGAAATTATCGATACGTCGGAGACGTATCACCGGCCCACGTAACTAATGGACCAGCCCAGCTATATAGTTGACCGGTCAAACTAAGTCAGCTGGCCTGGCCCGCAAACTTAATGGGCCAGCCCGCTTAAGACGTGGCAGGCCTCGTGTGGGCCTACCATCTACCACAGGGTTTAGCCGGTTAACGCCGTTAACTGCCAGTTAACGGCGTCTGCCACGTGTCAGTTTGCATGACGTCAGCAGTCAACGGGCTCCCGGAAACACTTCTGCAATGGTCCGATTTTCCGTGGCGGAAGGGCGCCCAAGCGCGACGGACCGAAAAAAACGTGGTAGGACTTTGCCTGACGCAGTTTCGACAACAGAACCCATATCGTTGGGTTAGGCCCATAGGCGACGAAAAATACCCCTTAGCGGACGATTTTGGGACGTTGTCTATCAGAACTTTTCTTGTAGTGTGAGGGAAGCCAAGAAATCTCTTAAGGAGAAAGGTATTAAATCTGAAGATGTGAAGAATTTACCTACCATAGAAGATTTATGTAAGATAACTCCCCCTTCATCCATGATTGAGGTACACTCTCTTCAACGCTTTACTAGGGAAGATATTCCTTATTCAAAACCTCCTGCTCAATGACTTAGATGAGTTTGATAATTATATTGTTAAGCAAGATAATCTTAATATGAGAGTAGTAATGGAAAATTCTCAAGCTATTAGTAAATTGCATGATATTGTGGAGAGAACCTCCAATGATGTTAAGATGCTTGTCAAACATTTTCATATGGTTCAAACTCAAATTGATCAACTCACTAAAGTGCAAAATGACTTGTTAAAAAATAGTTCTAAAGAAAAACATGCTTATGAAGTAACAACTAGAGGCAGTGTTTCTACTCAGGATCCTCTATATCCTGAGGGGCATCCCAAAAGAGTTGAACAAGATTCTCAACGAATTGAACCTAGTGCTCCTTCTAAGAAAAAGAAGAAGAAATATAAAATTGTTGTAGAATCCTCTGAGCCTGTTAATGATCCTAATAGTATTTCTATTTCTGATGCTGAAACTGAAAGTGGTAATGAACATGATAAAGATAATGATAAGAATGATGCTTCTGATAAAGAAGAGATTGAAGATGAACCTGAAAAGCATGCTAAAAATAAAAAGTATACTAAAGAAGATTTTATTGCTAAGAAACATGGTAATGAAAGAGAACCTTGGGTTCAAAAGCAAATGCCTTTTCCTGCTAAGAAACTAAAATACAAAGGAGAAGAACACTATAATAAATTTTGTGATTGGATGAAACCTTTGTTCTTGCAAATCCCTTTGACTGATGCTATTAAATTGCCTCCTTATTCAAAGTATATGAAAGATATTGTCTCTAACAAAAGGAAAATTCCTAATGAGGAGATTTCCACTATGCTTGCTAATTACTCTTTCAATGGCAAAGTTCCAAAGAAGCTGGGTGACCCAGGTATACCGACTATTCCTTGTTCCATCAAGAATAATTATGTTAGAACTTCTCTATGTGATTTGGGAGCAGGTGTTAGTGTTATGCCTTTTTCTCTTTATAAGAGACTTTATTTGGATAAGTTGATACCAACTGATATATCTTTGCAAATGGCTGATAAATCTACTGCTATTCCTGTTGGTATATGTGGGGATGTTCCTGTTCAAGTTACTAATAACTGTTTAATATTAACTGATTTTGTTGTGTTGGAAATGCCCGAAGATGATAATATGTCTATTATTCTTGGGAGACCTTTTCTTAACACCGCAGGGGCTGTTATCGATTGCAATAAAGGAAAAGTTACTTTCAATGTTGATGACAAGGAGCATACTGTTTATTTTCCCAAGAGGATTGATAAAGTATGTGGAGTTAATACAATTTTTCATGTGAGAACTATCAAAGTGGGAGTTATTGATTGTCCTATATATGAGTGATACGTCTCCGACGTATCGATAATTTCTTATGTTCCATGCCACATTATTGATGATATCTACATGTTTTATGCACACTTTATGTCACATTTGTGCATTTTCTGGAACTAACCTATTAACAAGATGCCGAAGTGCCAGTTGCTGTTTTCTGCTGTTTTTGGTTTCAGAAATCCTAGTAAGGAAATATTCTCGGCATTGGACGAAATCAACGCCCAGGGTCCTATTTTGCCACGAAGCTTCCAGAAGACCGAAGAGGAGACGAAGTGGGGCCACGAGGTGGCCAGACTATAGGGCGGCGCGGCCCAAGCCCTGGCCGCGCCGACCTGTAGTGTGGGCCCCTCGTGACGCCCCTTGACCTGCCCTCCCGCCTACAAATAGCCTTCATCGCGAAACCCCCAGTACCGAGAGCCACGATACGGAAAACCTTCCAGAGACGCCGCCGCCACCAATCCCATCTCGGGGGATTCAGGAGATCACCTCCGGCACCCTGCCGGAGAGGGGAATCATCTCCCGGAGGACTCTACGCCGCCATGGTCGCCTCCGGAGTGATGTGTGAGTAGTCTACCCCTGGACTATGGGTCCATAGCAGTAGCTAGATGGTTGTCTTCTCCCCATTGTGCTTAATTGTCGGGTCTTGTGAGCTGCCGAACGTGATCAAGATCATCTATCTGTAATTCTATATGTTGCGTTTGTTGGGATCCAATGAATAGAGAATACTATGTTATGTTGATTATCAATTCATGTCTATGTGTTGTTTATGATCTTGCATGCTCTCCGTTATTAGTAGATGCTCTGGCCAAGTTGATGCTAGTAACTCCAAGAGGGAGTATTTATGCTCGATAGTGGGTTCATGTCTCCGTGAATCTGGGGGAGTGAGAGAAACCTCTAAGATTATGGATGTGCTGTTGCCACTAGGGATAAAACATTGGTGCTATGTTCGAGGATGTAGTTACTGATTACATTACGTGCAATACTTAATGCAATTGTCTGTTGTTAGCAACTTAATACTGGAGGGGGTTCGGATGATAACCTGAAGGTGGACTTTTTAGGCATAGATGCATGCTGGATAGCGGTCTATGTACTTTGTCGTAATGCCCAATTAAATCTCACAATACTCATCATAATATGTATGTGCATGGTCATGCCCTCTTTATTTGTCAATTGCCCAACTGTAATTTTTTCACCCAACATGCTGTTTATCTTATGGGAGAGACACCTCTAGTGAACTGTGGACCCCGGTCCAATTCTCTATACTGAAATACAATCTACTGCAATACTGTTCTACTGTTTTCTGCAAACAATCATCATCCACACTATACATCTAATCCTTTGTTACAGCAAGCCGGTGAGATTGACAACCTCGCTGTTTCGTTGGGGCAAAGTACTTGGTTTGTGTTGTGCAGGTTCCACGTTGGCGCCGGAATCCCTGGTGTTGCGCCGCACTACATCTCGCCGCCATCAACCTTCAACGTGCTTCTTGGCTCCTACTGGTTCGATAAACCTTGGTTTCATACTGAGGGAAAACTTGCCGCTGTACGCATCACACCTTCCTCTTGGGGTTCCCAACGGACGCGTGCTGTACGCATATCAAGCTCTTTTTCTGGCGCCATTGCCGGGGAGATCAAGACACGCTGCAAGGGGAGTCTCCACATCGCAATCTCTTTACTTTGTTTTTGTCTTGCTTAGTTTTATTTATTACTTTGTTTGCTGCACTAAATCAAAATACAAAAAAATTAGTTGCTAGTTTTACTTTATTTACTGTCTTGCACCCTATATCAAAAACACAAAAAAATTAGTTACTTGCGTTTACTTTATCTAGTTTGCTTTATTTACTGTTGCTAAAATGTGTACTCCTGAAAATACTAAGTTGTGTGACTTCACAACCACAAATAATAATGATTTCTTATGCACACCTATTGCTCCACCTGCTACTACAGCAGAATTCTTTGAAATTAAACCTGCTTTACTAAATCTTGTTATGCGAGAGCAATTTTCTGGTGTTAGTTCTGATGATGCTGCTGCCCATCTTAATAATTTTGTTGAACTATGTGAAATGCAAAAGTATAAAGATGTAGATGGTGACATTATAAAATTAAAATTGTTCCCTTTTTCATTAAGAGGAAGAGCTAAAGATTGATTGCTATCTCTGCCTAGAATAGTATTGATTCATGGACTAAATGCAAGGATGCTTTTATTGGTAGATATTATCCCCCTGCTAAAATTATATCTTTGAGGAGTAGCATAATGAATTTTAAACAATTAGATACTGAGCATGTTGCACAAGCATGGGAAAGAATGAAATCTTTGGTTAAAAATTGCCCAACCCATGGACTGACTACTTGGATGATCATCCAAACCTTTTATGCAGGACTGAATTTTTCTTCGTGGAACCTATTGGATTCAGCTACTGGAGGTACCTTTATGTCCATCACTCTTGGTGAAGAAACAAAGCTTCTTGATAATATGATGATCAACTACTCTGAATGGCACACGGAAAGAGTTCCACAAGGTAAGAAGGTAAATTCTGTTGAAGAAACCTCTTCCTTGAGTGATAAGATTGATGCTATTATGTCTATGCTTGTGAATGATAGGACTAATATTGATCCTAATAATGTTCCGTTAGCTTCATTGGTTGCACAAGAAGAACATGTTGATGTAAACTTCATTAAAAATAATAATTTCAACAACAATGCTTACCGGAACAATTCTAGTAACAACTATAGGCCATATCCTTATAATAATGGCAACGGCTATGGTAATTCTTATGGGAATTCTTACAACAATAATAGGAACACACCCCCTGGACTTGAAGCCATGCTTAAGGAATTTATTAGTACACAAACTGCTTTTAACAAATCTGTTGAAGAAAAACTTGGGAAAATTGATATACTTGCTTCTAAAGTCGATAGTCTTGCTGCTGTTGTTGATCTTTTGAAATCGAAAGTTATGACTAATGAAAATCTTAATAATAAAATTGTTACTACAGCAAATGCCATCCAAGTTAGAATTAATGAGAATATAAGATTGATGGCCGAATTGCGTGCTAGGTGGGAGAAAGAAGAAAATGAAAAAGAAGATAATATAGCTAAAGTTTGGACTATTACCACCACTAGTAATGCTAATGCTACACATGTTGCTGCACCTCCTACTATTAATAATAAAAGAATTGGTGTTGGCAATGTTTCCACTTCTAATGCAAAGCGCGAGAAACTGCCTGAAACTGCTAAAACTGCTGAAACTGCCTGTGATAAAACTGCTAAATTTTTTTCCAACATTGGGGATGATGATCCCATTGCTTTAGATTATAATGGTTTGAATTTTGATGATTGCCACATCTCTGAAGTTATAAAGTTCTTGCAAAAACTTGCTAAAAGTCCTAATGCTAGTGCTATAAATTTGGCTTTCACAAAACATATTACAAATGCTCTCATAAAAGCTAGAGAAGAGAAATTAGAGCGCGAAGCCTCTATTCCTAGGAAGCTAGAGGATGGTTGGGAGCCCATCATTAAGATGAAGGTTAAAGATTTTGATTGTAATGCTTTATGTGATCTTGGTGCAAGTATTTCCGTTATGCCTAAGAAAATCTATAATATGCTTGACTTGCCACCGCTGAAAAATTGTTATTTGGATGTTAATCTTGCTGATCATTCTACAAAGAAACCTTTAGGGAAAGTTGATAATGTTCGCATTACCTATAACAATAACCTTGTCCCCGTTGATTTTGTTGTCTTGGATATTGAATGCAATGCATCTTGTCCCATTATATTGGGAAGACCTTTTCTTCGAACTGTTGGTGCTATCATTGATATGAAGGAAGGTAATATTAAATATCAATTTCCTCTCAAGAAAGGTATGGAACACTTCCCTAGAAAGAGAATTAAGTTACCTTTTGATTCTATTATTAGAACAAATTATGATGTTGACACTTCGTCTCTTGATAATACTTGATACACACTTTCTGCGCCTAGCTGAAAGGCGTTAAAGAAAAGCGCTTATGGGAGACAACCCATGTGTTTTTACTACAGTACTTTGTTTTTATTTTGTGTCTTGGAAGTTGTTTACTACTGTAGCAACCTCTCCTTATCTTAGTTTAGTGTTTTGTTGTGCCAAGTAAAGTCGTTGATAGTAAAGTTCATACCAGATTTGGATTACTGCGCAGAAACAGATTTCTTTGCTGTCACGAATCTGGGCAAAATTCTATGTAGGTAATTCAGAAAATTATGCCAATTTACGTGAGTGATCCTCAGATATGTATGCAACTTTCATTAAATTTGAGAATTTTCATTTGAGCAAGTCTGGTGCCTCGATAAAATTCGTCAATACGAACTGTTCTGTTTTGACAGATTCTGCCTTTTATTTCGCATTGCCAGTTTTGTTATGTTCGATGGATATTTCAATTCCATTGACTTTCAGTAGCTTTGTGCAATGTCCAAAAGTGTTAAGAATGATTATGTCACCTCTGAACATGTATATTTTGATTGTGCACTAACCCTCTAATGAGTTGTTCTAAGTTTGGTGTGGAGGAAGTTTTCAAGGATCAAGAGAGGGAGATGATACAACATGATCAAGGAGAGTGAAAGCTCTAAGCTTGGGGATGCCCCGGTGGTTCACCCCTGCATATATCAAGAAGACTCAAGCGTCTAAGCTTGCGGATGCCCAAGGCATCCCCTTCTTCATCGACAACATTATCAGGTTCCTCCCCTGAAACTATATTTTTATTCCATCACATCTTATGTGCTTTTCTTGGAGCGTCGGTTTGTTTTCGTTTTTGTTTTTGTTTGAATAAAATGGATCCTAGCATTCTTTGTGTGGGAGAGAGACACGCTCCACTGTAGCATATGGACAAGTATGTCCTTAGGCTCTACTCATAGTATTCATGGCGAAGTTTCTTCTTCGTTAAATTGTTATATGGTTGGAATTGGAAAATGATACATGTAGTAAATTGCTAAAATGTCTTGGATAATGTGATACTTGGCAATTGTTGTGCTCATGTTTAAGCTCTTGCATCATATACTTTGCACCCATTAATGAAGAAATACATAGAGCATGCTAAAATTTGGTTTGCATATTTGGTCTCTCTAAGGTCTAGATAATTTCTAGTATTGAGTTTGAACAACAAGGAAGACGGTGTAGAGTCTTATAATGTTTTCAATGTGTCTTTTATGTGAGTTTTGCTGCACCGCTTCATCCTTGTGTTTGTTTCAAATAGCCTTGCTAGCCTAAACCTTGTATCGAGAGGGATTACTTCTCATGCATCCAAAATACTTGAGCCAACCACTATGCCATTTGTGTCCACCATACCTACCTACTACATGGTATTTCTCTGCCATTCCAAAGTAAATTGCTTGAGTGCTACCTTTAAATTTCTATCCTCTACCTTTACAATATATAGCTCATGGGACAAATAGCTTAAAAACTATTGTTGTATTCAATATGTACTTATGCACTTTATCTCTTATTAAGTTGCTCGTTGTGCGATAACCATGTTCACTGGGGACGCCATCAACTACTCTGAAGTAAGGGCGATCTACCACCTTATGGTTAGAGCATGCATATTGTTAGAGAAGAACATTGGGCCGCTAACTAAAGCCATGATCCATGGTGGAAGTTTCAGTTTTGGACATATATCCTCAATCTCAAATGAGAAAATTAATTGTTGTTACATGCTTATGCATAAAAGAGGAGTCCATTATCTGTTGTCTATGTTGTCCCGGTATGGATGTCTAAGTTGAGAATAATCAATAGCGAGAAATCCGATGCGAGCTTTCTCCTTAGACCTTTGTACAGGCGGCATAGAGGTACCCCTTTGTGACACTTGGTTAAAACATGTGCATTGCGATAATCCCGGTAGTCCAAGCTAATTAGGACAAGGTGCGGGCACTATTAGTATACTATGCATGAGGCTTGCAACTTGTAAGATATAATTTACATGATACATATGCTTTATTACTACCGTTGACAAAATTGTTTCTTGTTTTCAAAATCAAAGCTCTAGCACAAATATAGCAATCGATGCTTTCCTCTTCGAAGGACCATTCTTTTACTTTTATTGTTGAGTCAGTTCACCTATTTCTCTCCATCTCAAGAAGCAAACACTTGTGTGAACTGTGCATTGATTCCTACATACTTGCATATTGCACTTATTATATTACTCTATGTTGACAATATCCATGAGATATACATGTTACAAGTTGAAAGCAACTGCTGAAACTTCATCTTCCTTTGTGTTGCTTCAATGCTTCTACTTTGAATTATTGCTTTATGAGTTAACTCTTATGCAAGACTTATTGATGCTTGTCTTGAAGTACTATTCATGAAAAGTCTTTGCTATATGATTCAGTTGTTTACTCATGTCATATACATTGTTTTGATCGCTGCATTCATTACATATGCTTTACAATAGTATGATCAAGATTATGATGGCATGTCACTCCAGAAATTATCTTTGTTTATCGTTTACCTGCTCGGGACGAGCAGGAACTAAGCTTGGGGATGCTGATACGTCTCCGACGTATCGATAATTTCTTATGTTCCATGCCACATTATTGATGATATCTACATGTTTTATGCATACTTTATGTCACATTTGTGCATTTTCTGGAACTAACCTATTAACAAGATGCCGAAGTGCCAGTTGCTGTTTTCTGCTGTTTTTGGTTTCAGAAATCCTAGTAAGGAAATATTCTCGGAATTGGACGAAATCAACGCCCAGGGTCCTATTTTGCCACGAAGCTTCCAGAAGACCGAAGAGGAGACGAAGTGGGGCCACGAGGTGGCCAGACTATAGGGCGGCGCGGCCCAAGCCCTGGCTGCGCTGACCTGTAGTGTGGGCCCCTCGTGACGCCCCTTGACCTGCCCTTCCGCCTCCAAATAGCCTTCATCGCGAAACCCCCAGTACCGAGAGCCACGATACGGAAAACCTTCCAGAGACGCCGCCGCCGCCAATCCCATCTCGGGGGATTCAGGAGATCGCCTCCGGCACCCTGCCGGAGAGGGGAATCATCTCCCGGAGGACTCTACGCCGCCATGGTCGCCTCCGGAGTGATGTGTGAGTAGTCTACCCCTGGACTATGGGTCCATAGCAGTTGCTAGATGGTTGTCTTCTCCCCATTGTGCTTAATTGTCGGGTCTTGTGAGCTGCCGAACATGATCAAGATCATCTATCTGTAATTCTATATGTTGCGTTTGTTGGGATCCGATGAATAGAGAATACTATGTTATGTTGATTATCAATTCATGTCTATGTGTTGTTTATGATCTTGCATGCTCTCCGTTATTAGTAGATGCTCTGGCCAAGTTGATGCTAGTAACTCCAAGAGGGAGTATTTATGCTCGATAGTGGGTTCATGTCTCCGCGAATCTGGGGGAGTGAGAGAAACCTCTAAGATTATGGATGTGCTGTTGTCACTAGGGATAAAACATTGGTGCTATGTTCGAGGATGTAGTTACTGATTACATTACGCGCAATACTTAATGCAATTGTCTGTTGTTAGCAACTTAATACTGGAGGGGGTTCGGATGATAACCTGAAGGTGGACTTTTTAGGCATAGATGCATGCTGTATAGCGGTCTATGTACTTTGTCGTAATGCCCAATTAAATCTCACAATAATCATCATAATATGTATGTGCATGGTCATGCCCTCTTTATTTGTCAATTGCCCAACTGTAATTTTTTCACCCAACATGCTGTTTATCTTATGGGAGAGACACCTCTAGTGAACTGTGGACCCCGTTCCAATTCTCTATACTGAAATACAATCTACTGCAATACTGTTCTACTGTTTTCTGCAAACAATCATCATCCACACTATACATCTAATCCTTTGTTACAGCAAGCCGGTGAGATTGACAACCTCGCTGTTTCGTTGGGGCAAAGTACTTGGTTTGTGTTGTGCAGGTTCCACGTTGGCGCCGGAATCCCTGGTGTTGCGCCGCACTACATCTCGCCGCCATCAACCTTCAATGTGCTTCTTGGCTCCTACTGGTTCGATAAACCTTGGTTTCATACTGAGGGAAAACTTGCCGCTGTACGCATCACACCTTCCTCTTGGGGTTCCCAACGGACGCGTGTTGTACGCGTATCAATGAGCCTAAAGAAGGATATCAAAATATTATGATTGGATCCATATCAATACAATACAAGGTAACATGATTGATTTGAGGTTTATTTCTTCTTATGTTATGTAAAATTTATTTGGTGGCAAGACTTGATCAACCTTGTTAACAAGTACATTTTATATGCATAGAGGAGCTAAACAACATTTCTTTCTTCCTCCACTTATTTTACTCGCTGTAGCACTATTTGTTTTGCAAGGTTCTTTAATTGTTTAGAAATTTCAAAATCTTTTTCTGCCCAGTAATAATAATTTTAACACCCAGAAATGTGCATTTTTCAAAGTTTTCAAAAATTTACAAAAATTATACCGTTGGTCTTATTTTTTGAAGAGCTACCTGGGAGCACCTGGGGCTGACCAGTGGGGCACCCCAGGGCTGCCCCCCATGTGCCGGCGCGGCCAAGGAGGGCGGCGCGCCACCCGGTGGTGTGGGCCCCTCCTTGCCCCACTAACTCATCTCTTCCTCCCATCTCACTCTCTCTCCCGAAAAAACTCATACCAACTTTCTCTCACTCGCGTTTTTGCTCAAGAACTCGGGATTCTTCGATCTCTTTGCTCAGCCCAGATTTCTGTCTGAAATTTGGCACATTTGCTCTCCAGTTTGTGACTCCTCCGATTATCCAAATAGAATTTTGTTTGGTTGAGTATATCTTGAATATTTTGCTGCTGTAGGTAACATGTTAAGTGAGCTTGCATGCTTGTTCTAAGTTGTAAAAAATTAGTTTTGATGCATGTTTAGTACTCTACCAAGTTCCTATAGTAGTTTCCCTCAATTATATGTCTCCAAATCAACTTTTATAATGTTTGTTGAAAAATTTCAGAAAATGGAGTGGAATAGGCACCAACTGAACCAACAAGAATTGGAAGTGCAAGAATTTATGAGAGTTCACCGCGAAGAGGGAGTATACCCCTCTTACTACCCATGCGTTGATTTTATGAGGAGTGCAGGAATCTTGCGGGATGTTCAAAATCTGATTTCCAATGCAGGGTTGGAAGGTTTTGTTGTTGGTGAACCTTACCAATATGCAAAACTAACCATGTCAGTGGTGCAGGATTTTGAATTAAATTGGTCCCAAACTAACCCCATGGTTCGATACAAAATTTATAATAAAACTGTCAACTTGCCCTTTGATGATTTTTGTGCAGCAATTAGAGTGCCACAATGGGGATCATGCGAGAAGGTTAGGGGACTGCCACAGGAGCTCTTGAGTCTCTACAAGATGATTTGTCAAGGGAGAAGCTTCTCAGATGATAGTGGTAAAATCAGTAGTATTCAACTCCCAGCTATTCGCTACTTTGCTTATTTCATCACCAAGTGCGTTCTTGCTAGAAAGAATGCAAATAAGTTATCTATCCAGGATTTGGCTTTCCTAGCTGCTGCATTGCAATGTGATAGGACTTATAATTTGGGTGCTTTGATAGCCTATAGACTTGCTACTAACCGTGAGAAGGGAGGAATTTGTGGAGGTCTCATCGCCTCTCGTTTATTAGCTATGCATGGTGTAGAACCTCACCATCTTGATATTCAGCTCTCCATGGAGAAACTTGACATTGTTTCCATGATTGAACATGACTTTGTTTCTGATTTGTCTAATTTGAGTAACCTATCTTACAAGATAATATTTTACAAGAAAAATTGGAGAACAACTAAGAAAACTGAAAGGCTAGTAGGATTGCCTGCACCTGTTTTGTTTAACCTTGATTCCAGGAAAAATTGGTCAGTCACGGAAGATGAACTGAATGCATACATAGAGGGGGATGACCATCATGCAGGGGACGGCACGGAGGAGGCCGAGGAACACCTCGACTTATCATCCGATGCAGCGAGCTCTTCGCATCAACATTTTGGGCATGTGGAGCCTTCACCCTTTTCTTCTGCACAGGGACCTTATTATGACCACACCATGTATGATCCACCGGCGTGGAACCCTGACCCTCGCTGGGGTTGAACTCCACTTAGGCCAAAAGCCTAAGCTTGGGGGAGGTATACCGGCATCACTCATTCATTGCATATTATAATTGCTGGATACTTGTACAAACTTATTTAGCTTCTTAAAGTGGTTTCTAATAAGAGGGAGATGATATTTGGAGAAGTGCTGTTTGAAAACAGATTCTGTACTGATACCAAAAAAATTATCAAAAACAGCCAGAACGTTATTTTGCGAAGCCAATTTTTGTGCATGTTCCCCAGGTTATTATCTAACTTTAATTAGTTGGGCACTTTTCGAGTTGAGCAGCGGAAGATTTTCTTAAAAATCGATTACTGTACTGCTGTCAAGTTTGACGAATTTCTGCTGCTTTGTGTTTATGTGACTCTTTTAGTTTTTATTTTCTTGTTTTTGCTTTGTTTCTTTCCTAAAACACAAAAAGACCAAAAATATTTCTGTTGTTTCTCTTTACCATTTGTTTATTTTGGTTTCTTGCTCCTATTTTGCTTTATTTGCTATCGTTGGTTTGCTATAAGAAAATCCAAAAAGATTTTGATTTGTTTGCTTGCTTCCATTTATTCTTGTTTCCAATTCGAAAACACCAAAAATATTTGTTGTTCTTCTTTGGTTTTGTAAAGTTCATTATGGAGTTCAGCGGTCTTCGGTGGCTGGAGCTTGGTTTTCATTCCATATTATTCAAGCTACACAAGTGAAAGGCAATAACGACGATCTACGACAATTCGACTGTGGTGAGAGGCTGGTCTGAACTTTATTTGTTTTCATTTTTGTACATATACTCATCCATGTGAGCATGCTTAGTTGGTTCATGTGAGGTATATGTCATTTAAGAAAGTCTGGTAGTTCATGATCTCTCATGTTTAGCTCCAATTTATTAATATGAGTAGCATGTCATGAATATTTGCTTGCATTGTTTTATTCATAAATAGGTATGACATTGTGGTATCCTCCTCTGAATAATTCACTTGAATTGACTTGGCACATGCTCACGCATGCATATGACTGAACAAAAGTCAATTAAGCCTCGATGATTTACTTTGCCTCAGAGTTCTTGTATCACTTTTATGTCTCTGTTAATTTATTTTGTCGCAAGCATGATTATGACAGTTATTGCTCTCTTGATTGTCGCTTACCAGTCTATTGCTAGTCTTCACTTGTACTGAGCGGGAACGCTGCTCGTGCTTCCAAACCCCTGAAAACCAAGTTATTCCAAAGTATCCACCATAAATACCTATGCATGGCATTTCAAACCATTCCAAGTAAATTCTCATGTGCTACCTTTAAATCTTCAAAATACTTCTCAATTTGTGTCAATGTTTTATAGCTCATGAGGAAGTATGTGGTGTTTATCTTTCAACCTTGTCATTTACTCCTGACAGACTTTCATCAATGGACTAGTGGCACATCCGCTTATCCACTGATGACCCACAAGTATAGGGGATCGCAACAGTCTTCGAGGGAAGTAAAACTCAATTTATTGATTCGACACAAGGGGAGACAAAGAACACTTGGAAGCCTTAACAGCGGAGTTGTCAATTCAGCTGCACCTGGAAACAGACTTGCTCGCAAGGGTTTATCAGTAGTAACAGTTTTATAGCAGTAGCAGTAGAGAAATAACAGCAGCAGAGTAACAGAGACAGCAGTAGTGATTTTAGTAAACAGCAGGATTAAAATACTGTAGGCACGGGGACGGATGACGGGCGTTGCATGGATGAGAGAAACTCATGTAACAATCATAGCAGGGCATTTGCAGATAATAATAAAACGGTGTCCAAGTACAAAGCAATCAATAGGCATGTGTTCCATATATAGTCGTGCGTGCTCGCAATGAGAAACTTGCACAACATCTTTTGTCCTACCAGCCGGTGGCAGCCGGGCCTCAAGGGAAACTACTGGATATTAAGGTACTCCTTTTAATAGAGTACCGGAGCAAAGCATTAACATTCCGTGAACACATGTGATCCTCACATCACTACCATTCCCTCCGGTTGTCCCGATTTCTGTCACTTCGGGGCCATCGGTTCCGGACAGCGACATGTGTATACAACTTATAGGTAAGACCATAAACAATGAATATCATGATGAAACAATAACATGTTCAGATCTGAGATCATGGCACTCGGGCCCTAGTGACAAGCATTAAGCATAACAAGTTGCAACAATATCATCAAAGTACCAATTACGGACACTAGGCACTATGCCCTAACAATCTTATGCTATTACATGACCAATCTCATCCAATCCCTACCATCCCCTTCGGCCTACAGCGGGGGAATTACTCACACATGGATGGGGAAACATGGCTGGTTGATGTAGAGGCGTTGGCGGTGATGGCGGCGATGATCTCCTCCAATTCCTGTCCCGGCGGAGTGCCGTAACGGAGACTTCGGCTCCCGCGACGGAGTTTCGCGATGTGGCGGCGTTACGGAGGGTTTCGGCGACTTCGACTTCTCTCCGGGCGTTTTTAGGTCGAGGCCGATAAGTAGTCCGAAGGAGGGCGTCGGGAGGCCGGCCGACGGCGCCACCCCAGCGGGCCGCGCGGCCCCCCCTCGGCCGCGCCGCCCTATGGTGTGGGGCCCTCGGGCCTCCACCTCAATTGTCCTTCTGGCTCCGTTAGTTTCCTGAGAAAATAGGGCCTTCTGCATAAATTCCGAGGATTTTCCCGAAAGTTGGATTTCTGCACAAAAACGAGACACCAGAGCAGTTCTGCTGAAAACAGCGTTAGTCCGTGTTAGTTGCATCCAAAATACACAAATTAGAGGCAAAACAATAGCAAAAGTGTTCGGGAAAGTAGATACGTTTTGGACGTATCAACTCCCCCAAGCTTAGCTTATTGCTTGTCCTCAAGCAATTCAGTTAACAACTGAGCGATAAAAGAACTTTCACGAACACATTTGCTCATATGATGTATATATTCTCATGCAATGGCTAATACTTAAGCAGTTCATAATGAGATACATGCAAATAAGATCATCTAACAGCTATGTCAATCATGGAGAGGTACCAACAATTAATAAGAAGCATCATGAATCATGTATATAAGCAAGATTGCAATGTTCATAAGAGAGTATGATAAAGTGGTATCTCGCTTTTCGTATTTGATTGGCAAAACATAAATGCCCGGGCACCTGGAGTTCATAGAAAGACTAGAAGTAGTGATTGTCAAAAGATAAATGCATCAAAGTTATACCACAATCAATCATATTTTGAGACAAGCATATTATACTAAGAATGACAGTTGTGCTCTCAAGATAGTGCTCAAAGAAATAATGGAGACACAACATAAAAGTAAAAGATTGACCCTTCGCAGAGGGAAACAGGATTAACATGCGCTAGAGCTTTTTATTTTTATAAAGACAGGAGTAAAATTATTTTGAGAGGTGTTTGTTGTTGTCAACGAATGGTAATGGGTACACTAACTACCTCGCCAACCGGACTTTCAAGAGCGGCTCCCATGAATTATTGCATATTTATTTGGCACTCCTTCCAACCTTTCTTGCACAAACCATGGCTAACCGAATCCTCGGGTGCCTGCCAACAATCTCATACCATGAAGGAGTGCCTTTTTATTTTAGTTTTATTATGATGATGACACTCCCCCCAACCTTTGCTTACACAAGCCATGGCTAACCGAATCCTTCGGGTGCCGTCCAACAATCACAAACCATGGAGGAGTGTCTTTTTAAGTTAATTAATTCGGAGTAGGGAATCCCATTGCCAGCTCTTTTTGCAAAATTATTGGATAAGCGGATGTGCCACTAGTCCATATGAGAGTCCGTCAAAAGTAAATGACAAGGTTGAAAGCTAAACACCACATACTTCCTCATGAGCTATGAAACATAAACACAAATTGAGAAGCATTTTGAAGGTTTTAAAGGTAGCGCACGAGAATTTACTTGGAATGGTTTGAAATGCCATGCATAGGTATTTATGGTGGACACTCTGGAATAACTTGGTTTTCAGGTGTTTGGAAGCACGAGCAGCGTTCCCGCTCAGTACAAGTGAAGGCTAGCAATAGACTAGGGAGCGACAAATCAAGAGAGCAAAGAATCGTCATAATCATGCTTGCGGCAAAATAAATTAACGGAGGCATAAAAGTGATACAAGAACTCTGAAGCAATATAGATCATCGAGGCTTAATTGACTTTTTGTTTAGTCATATGCATGCGTGAGCATGTGCCAAGTCGATATAAATGAATTATTCAGAGGAGGATACCACAATGCCATACTTACTTATGAATAAAACAATGCAAACAAACATACATGACATGCTACTCATATTAATAAATTGGAGCTAAACATGAGAGATCATGAACTACTAGACTTTCTCAAATAACATATACCTCACATGAACCAACTAAGCATGCTCACATGGATGAGTATATGTACAAAAATGAAAACAAATAGAGTTCATACCAGCCTCTCACCACAATCAGATTGTCGTAGATCGTCATTATTGCCTTTTCACTTGTGCAGCTTGGATAATATGAAATGAAAACCACGCTCCAGCCACCGAAGACCATTGAACTCATAAAGAACTTTACAAACCAGAGAAGAACAGCAAATATTTTTGGTGTTTTCAAATTAGAAACAAGAACAAAAAGAAACAAACAAACAAAGCAAAATCTTTTTGGGTTTTCTTATAGCAAACTAGCAATAGCAAATAAAGTGAAACAAATGCAAGAAACCAAAGCAAACAAATGGTGAAGAGAAACAACAGAATTATTTTGGTCTTTTTGTGTTTTGGGAAAGAAACAAAACGAAAACAAGAAATAGCAAATTAAAAGAAACACAGAAAAGAGAGATGACAGAAATCTGCCAAAACCTGACAGCAGTACAGAAATCGATTTTTACAAAAATCTTACGTTGCTCAGATCGAAAAGTGTTCAACTAATGAAAGTTAGAAAACAACCTGGGGAACCTGCACAAAAATTGGCAGCTTAAAATGACGCCCTGGCTATTTTTAAGAATTTTTACGGTAACGCTCCAGAATCTGTTTTCAGGCAGCACTTCCCCAAATATCATCTTCCTCTCATTAGAAAACCACTCAAACGAACAAAACAAGTATGTGCAAGTATCCAGCAACCATAATATGCAAAGAATGAGTGATGCCGGTATACCTCCCCCCAAGCTTAGGCTTTTGGCCTAAGTGGAGTTCAATCCCATCGATCCCATGAAGTAGTGTCTCCGTAGTATGACGAAGATGGATCGTATTCCGGGTATGTGCTAGAAGAAGCACCGGGATATGTGACGGTGTAATCATAGGAGGGCTCGACGTCCTCGGAGTCATGCTGCTGGTGGAAATCTTGTATCTTCATATGTTCATCCACCTCCTCCTTAGTGCACGACCATGACTGCCTGTCAATACTGAACAAACCTGGTTGGGGAAGAGGGATTTCCTTCTCCTCCCCGTCAGAAAACAACATTCTATACACCATATTATCTAAAGTAGAGTCAATGGTAACAAAATGATGACTCTTCATAGCAGTAATATCGAGTCTCCTAGGGGCCAATGGCACATCATTAGGATCAATAGGAAGATTAAGAAATGTTAAAATGCGCAGTGCAATGGTTCCTCCAAAAATAGGCCCCCTGGTAGTCAGGCGGCGAGCAATAAGAGCACCAAGGTGATAGGATGTTTGACCAGTAAGTGCAATATTCAGGAAAGCAAGATGGTAGCTAGAGATATTACTAGTGTTCTCCCTACCAAGAATGCTAGTAGCAATGTAGTATGCAAAATACTTAATGGCGGGGAGTTGGATGTTCCTTATCTTGCCCCGCTGAATGGTGCGACAATCATCATCGGTGATCCCTCGGTAGAGCTCCAACAAGTCCCGGGGGTTGTCATCAATCCTACTTGCTGTACCTACAGGGGCAATATCCAAGGCACGACAAAAATCCTTCAATGGCATAGTAACAGGATTACCATAGATCCTGAATGCAACCGTTGGCTCATATTGTTTGTTGTTGAACTGGAAACTCTTGACGAAGATTTTGGTGAGCAAGTAGTATTGCTCCCTTTCATCTCCCATATAAGTGGTTAACCCTGCCCTGTTGACAAGGGTTAGGAAATCCTCCAATATCCCTGCATTCCTTAGAAAATCATAACATGGAAAAGTAGAAGCATTAGGAGGCCCGTTGTCCTCTTCGGGCGCGAAGCTAGGCGCGATGATGTCTTCATTATATGATCGCCTAATCCGGGTGGCGGCCCTAGAAGGCCTCCCGGTGCTGGTTGTCCCTTTCTTGAACAACTCTCCAAAGCTAAACTTCTTCATAGCTTCTCTGAAATTTTCAACAAATGACATAAAAATTTGATTTGGTGACATATAATTGAGGGAAACTACCATAGGAACTTGCTAGAGTACTAATCATGCATCAAAACTAGTTTCTACCACTTAGAACAAGCATGCAAGCTCACTAAACATGTTACCTACAGCAGCAAAATATTCAAGATATACTCAACCAAACGAAATTCTACTTGGATGGGTGGAGGAGTCACATACCGAAGAGCAAATGTGCCAAATTTCAGACAGAAATCTGGGCTGAGCAAAGAGATCGAGAAATCTGGAGCTCTGGAGCAAAAACACGAGAGAGAGGAACTTGGTACGAGTTTTTTCGGGAGAGAGAAGGTGCTGGGAGGAAGAGATGTCAAAGTGGGGCAAAGGGGGGCCCACACCACATGGTGGCGCGGCCACCTCCTTGGCCGCGCCGGCCTGTGGTTTGGTGCCCTCTGGTGCCCCACAGGTCATCCTCTGGTGCTCCCAGGTGCCTCGTCGAAAAATAGGACCAACGGTATAATTTTTGTGAATTTTTGAAAACTTTGAAAAACGCACATTTCTGGGTATTTAGTTTATTATTACTGGCCAGGAAAAATTTCGAAATCTTCAAATAACTAAAGAACTTTGCAAATTAAAAGTGCTACAGCAACTAGAGCAAATGGAGGAAGAAAGATATGTTGTTTACCTCCTCTATGCATATAAAAAGTATCCGTTAACAAGGTTGATCAAGTCTTGCCACCAAATAAATTTTCATAGCATAAGAAGAAATAAACCTCAAATCAATCATGTTACCTTGAATTGTATTGATATGGATCCAATCACGAGAGTTTGATATTCTTCTTTAGGCTCATATATAGGACAATCAATAGTTCCCACTTTGATAGTTCTCACATTAGAAATAGTATTAACTCCACATGCTTTCTCAATCCTCTTGGGAAAATAAACGGTATGCTCCCTATCATCAACATTGAAAATAACCTTTCCTTTGTTGCAATCAATAACAGCCCCTGCGGTGTTAAGAAAAGGTCTCCCAAGAATAATAGACATATTATCATCTTCAGGCATTTCCAACACAACAAAATCAGTTAATATCAAGCAGTTAGTAGTAACTTGAACAGGAACATTCTCACATATACCAACAGGAATAGCAGTAGATTTATCGGCCATTTGCAAAGATATATCAGTAGGTATCAACTTATCTAAGTAAAGTCTCTTATAAAGAGAAAAAGGCATAACACTAACACCGGCTCCCAAGTCACATAGGGCAGTTTTAACATAATTATTCTTAATAGAACAAGGAATAGTAGGTATACCTGGGTCGCCCAACTTCTTTGGAATTTTGCCATTGAAAGAGTAATTAGCAAGCATAGTGGAAATTTCCTCATTGGGGATTTTCCTTTTGTTAGTAACAATATCTTTCATATACTTTGAATAAGGAGGCAATTTAATAGCATCAGTCAAAGGGATTTGCAAGAATAAAGGTTTCATCCAATCGCAAAATTTATTATAGTGTTTTTCTTCCTTTGATTTTAGTTTCTTAGCAGGAAAAGGCATTTGCTTTTGCACCCAAGGTTCTCTTTCATTACCATGTTTCTCAGCAATAAAGTCTTCTTTAGTGTACTTTTTATTTTTAGCATGCTTTTCAGGTTCTTCTTCAACCTCTTCTTTATCAGGAGTATCATTCTTATCCTTATCTTTATCATTATCATGTTCATTACCACTTTCAGTTTCAGCATCAGAAATAGAAATACTATTAGGATCATTAACAGGTTCAGAGGATTCTACAACATTTTTATGCTTCTTCTTCTTTTTCTTCCTAGAATGAGCACTAGGTTCAATGCGTTGAGAATCTTGTTCAATTCTTTTGGGATGCCCTTCAGGATATAGAGGATCCTGGGTAGAGACACCACCTCTAGTTGTTACTTCATAAGCATGTTTCTCTTTAGAATTATTCCCTAACAAGTCATTTTGCACTTTAGTGAGTTGATCAATTTGAGTTTGAATCATATGAAAATGTTTAACAAGCATCTTAACATCATTGGAGGTTCTCTCCACAATATCATGCAATTCACTAATAGCTCGAGAATTTTCCATTAAATGATTCTCTACTCTCATATTAAAATTTTCTTGCTTAACAATATAATTATCAAACTCATCTAAGCATTGTGCAGGAGGTTTCGAATACGGAATATCTTCCCTAGTAAAGCGTTGAAGGGAGTTTACCTCAATCATGGATGAAGGGGGAATTATCTCACATATATCTTCTATAGGAGGTAGATTCTTCACATCTTCAGATTTAATACCTTTCTCCTTGAGAGACTTCTTGGCTTCCCTCATATCTTCATCATTCAATTTAATCATACCCCTCTTCTTCAATATTGGCGTTGGAGTTGGTTCAGGCGTAGTCCAATCATCATGATTCCGGCTTATTTTAGCCAATAATTCTTCAGCGTGCCCTGGAGTTCTTTTCCTGAAAACACAACCAGCACAACTATCCAGGTATGCCCTAGACTCAATGGTTAGTCCACTATAAAATATATCAAGTAAATCATGCTTTTCCAGATCATGCTCAGGTCGAGCTCTAATAAGAGAGCAAAATCTCGCCCAAGCCTCAGGCAATTTCTCTTCATCTCCCTGGTCAAAATTATAAATTTTCTGCAAGGCAATATGTTGAGCACTAGCAGGAAAGTATTTGCGGAAGAAAACATCAAGCAATTCTTTCGGACTTTTAATAGAATTTGGTGGCAAATTATTATACCAAGTTTTAGCGTCATCCTTTAATGAGAATGGAAATATTTTAGCAACAAAGTAAGTACGCATCTTGACATCATCAGAAAACAAGCTACTTAGAGTAGATAACTCAGTCATGTGTTCAACAGCACTTTCTTTTTCAGTTCCACAAAAGGGTGTTTTCTCAACAATAGCTATATGAGATAGATCAAGAGAAAAATCATAATCTTTATCCCTAATGTTTATAGGAGATGTGGCAAACTTAGGATCAGGAGACAGTTTATATCTAACAGCATGTTCTGCAAGCAACTTTTTAATTTTTCTTGCATCAGTAGTAGCATTGCATTTTTCAATAAAATCATCATTAAGCTCCACATAATCTTCCTCAGGATCATCACTAAAATAATCAAGTTCAGGTGAACTAACAGGTGTAGTAGCATTAGGAGTTTCAGTATTTTCAATTTGTCTAGACCTAGCAATTGTAGCATCTAGAAAAGATCCCAATGAACCACTATCATCAAGCACAGTAGAAATATTATCAATATTATGAGAGTGTTCAGATTCAGCAGATGTACCCACATGCGAAGCATGTGGTGGTGAAACAAGTTTATCAATCACAGATGGTGAATCAAGAGCAGCAGAGGTATTCAGAATTGTACCTTTTCTTGTAGTGGATGGTAATATGGCGATCTTAGTGTTGCGAGGTTTACCCATGATGGAGAATTTGCAGCGAACAATATTAATCCAAGTGAACTTCCAAATAAAGCTATGCTCCCCGGCAATGGCGCCAGAAAATAGTCTTGATGACCCACAAGTATAGGGGATCGCAACAGTCTTCGAGGGAAGTAAAACCCAATTTATTGATTCGACACAAGGGGAGACAAAGAACACTTGGAAGCCTTAACAGCGGAGTTGTCAATTCAGCTGCACTGAAACAGACTTGCTCGCAAGGGTTTATCAGTAGTAACAGTTTTATAGCGATGAGAGAAATAACAGCAGAGTAACAGAGACAGCAGTAGTGATTTTAGTAAACAGCAGGATTAAAATACTGTAGGCACGGGGACGGATGACGGGCGTTGCATGGATGAGAGAAACTCATGTAACAATCATAGCAGGGCATTTGCAGATAATAATAAAACGGTGTCCAAGTACAAAGCAATCAATAGGCATGTGTTCCATATATAGTCGTGCGTGCTCGCAATGAGAAACTTGCACAACATCTTTTGTCCTACCAGCCGGTGGCAGCCGGGCCTCAAGGGAAACTACTGGATATTAAGGTACTCCTTTTAATAGAGTACCGGAGCAAAGCATTAACATTCCGTGAACACATGTGATCCTCACATCACTACCATTCCCTCCGGTTGTCCCGATTTCTGTCACTTCGGGGCCATCGGTTCCGGACAGCGACATGTGTATACAACTTATAGGTAAGACCATAAACAATGAATATCATGATGAAACAATAACATGTTCAGATCTGAGATCATGGCACTCGGGCCCTAGTGACAAGCATTAAGCATAACAAGTTGCAACAATATCATCAAAGTACCAATTACGGACACTAGGCACTATGCCCTAACAATCTTATGCTATTACATGACCAATCTCATCCAATCCCTACCATCCCCTTCGGCCTACAGCGGGGGAATTACTCACACATGGATGGGGGAAACATGGCTGGTTGATGTAGAGGCGTTGGCGGTGATGGCGGCGATGATCTCCTCCAATTCCCCGTCCCGGCGGAGTGCCAGAACGGAGACTTCTGGCTCCCGCGACGGAGTTTCGCGATGTGGCGGCGTTCTGGAGGGTTTCTGGCGACTTCGACTTCTCTCCAGGCGTTTTTAGGTCGAGGCCGATAAGTAGTCCGAAGGAGGGCGTCGGAGGCCGGCCGAGGGGGCCACACCACAGGGCCGCGCGGGCCCCCCCTGGGCCGCGCCGCCCTATGGTGTGGGGCCCTCGGGCCTCCACCTCAATTGTCCTTCTGGCTCCGTTAGTTTCCTGAGAAAATAGGGCCTTCTGCATAAATTCCGAGGATTTTCCCGAAAGTTGGATTTCTGCACAAAAACGAGACACCAGAGCAGTTCTGCTGAAAACAGCGTTAGTCCGTGTTAGTTGCATCCAAAATACACAAATTAGAGGCAAAACAATAGCAAAAGTGTTCGGGAAAGTAGATACGTTTTGGACGTATCATCCACCAATTTTGCAAAAGAGCTGGCAACGGGGTTCTCAGCCCCAATTAATTAACTTTCATCAATAATTCTCTTCACATGTTTTGCCCTGATTTATCAGTAAGCAACTTAATTTGCAAATAGTGTTGGAGATATGCCCAAGAGGCAATAATAAAAATGGTTATTATATATCTTTATGTTTATGATAAATGTTTATATACCATGCTATAATTGTATTAACCGAAACATTGATACATGTGTGTTATGTAAACAACAATGAGTCCCTAGTAAGCCTCTTAACTAGCTTGTTGATTAATAAATGATTATAGTTTCATAATCATGAACATTGAATGTTATTAATAAAAAGTTTATATCATTATATGAATGATGTAATGGACACACCCAATTAAGCGTAGCATAAGATCACGTCATTAAGTTATTTGCTATAAGCTTTCGATACATAGTTACCTAGTCCTTTCGACCATGAGATCATGTAAATCACTTATACCAGAAAGGTACTTTGATTACATCAAACACCACTGCGTAAATGGATGGTTATAAAGGTGGGATTAAGTATCCGGAAAGTATGAGTTGAGGCATATGGATCAACAGTGGGATTTGTCCATCCCGATGACGGATAGATATACTCTGGGCCCTCTCGGTGGAATGTCGTCTAAATAGCTTGCAAGCATATGAATAGTTCATAAGAGACCACATACAACGGTACGAGTAAAGAGTACTTGTCAGGAGACGAGGTTGAACAAGGTATAGAGAGATACCGATGATCAAACCTCGGACAAGTAAAATATCGCGTGACAAAGGGAATTGGCATCGTATGTGAATGGTTCATTCGATCACTAAGTCATCGTTGAATATGTGGGAGCCATTATGGATCTCCAGATCCTGCTATTGGTTATTGGTCGGAGAGAGTTCTCAACCATGTCTACATAGTTCGCGAACCGTAGGGTGACACACTTAAGGTTTGATGTTTTATTAGTAGAACTTGAATATGGAATGGAGTTCTAAGTATTGTTCGAAGTCTCGGATGGGATCCCGGACATCACGAGGAGTTCCGGAATGGTCCAGAGAATAAGATTCATATATAGGAAGTCATTTTATAAGTTTGAAAATGATCCGGTGTATTTATGGAAGGTTCTAGAAGGTTCTAGAAAAGTCCGGAAGAAATCACTTTGGAAGGCGGAGTCCCGAAGGGACTCCACCACCCATGGCCGGCAAACCCTAGAGGGGGGAGTCCAAGGTGGACTCCACCAAGGGGGCCGGCCACCCCCCCTCATGGAAGGGTGGGAGTCCCACTTGAGGTGGGAATCCCACCTTGGGTAGGTTTCCCTACACATGGAAGGTTTTGGGTTGGGGTCTTATTCGAAGACTTGTAGTCCAACACTTGGGGGTTCCACCTATATAATGAGGGGCCAAGGGGAGGGGGCCGGCCACCACAACACCACCACCTTGGCCGCACCCCAAGGAGGCCGGCCACCCCCTCCCCAAACCCTAGCCGCCCTACTCCTCCCCCTCTCCCGCAACACTTAGCGAAGCTCCGCCGGAGATCTCCATCGCCACCGCCTCCACGCCGTCGTGCTACCGGATTCAAGGAGGAGCTACTACTTCCGCTGCCCGCTGGAACGGGTAGAAGGACGTCGTCTTCATCAACACCGAACGTGTGACCGAGTACGGAGGTGCTGCCCGATTGTGGCACCATCAAGATCTTCTACGCGCTTTTGAAAGCGGCAAGTGATCGTCTACCGCAGCAACAAGAGCCTCATCTTGTAGGCTTTGGAAATCTTCAAGGGTGAGTCTCGTTCATCCCCTCGTTGCTCCCGTCTTCTAGATTGCATCTTGGCTTGGATTGCGTTCCCGCGGTAGGAAATTTTTTGTTTTCTATGCAACGAATCCCTATAGTGGTATCAGAGCCGTGTCTATGCATAGATGGTTGCACGAGTAGAACACAATGGTTTTGTGGGCGTTGATGCTTATGTTGTCTTTAGTTTGAGTACTTTGCATCTTTGTGGCATAGTGGGATGAAGCGGCTCGGGCTAACTTTACATGACCGCGTTCATGAGATTTGCTCCACGCTCGACATGCAACTTGTATTGCATAAGTGGCTTTGCGGGTGTCTGTCTCACCTACTATAGTGAAGATTAAATTTACTCTTCTATTGACAACACTAGTATCACCGTTGTGGTTCATGTTCGTAGGTAGATTAGATCTCTCTCGAAAACCCTAAACCACGTAAAATATGCAAACCAAATTAGAGACATCTAACTTGTTTTTGCAGGGTTTGGTGATGTGATATGGCCATAAAGTGATGATGAATATGTATGAGATGATCATTATTGTATTGTGGCAACCGGCAGGAGCCTTATGGTTGTCTTTAAATTTCATGTTGAGTAGTATTTCAAAGAAGTTGTAATAGTTGCTACATGGGAGAACAATCATGAAGACGACGCCATTGACCTTGACGCTACGCCGACGATGATGGAGATCATGCCCGTTGATGATGGAGATCATGTCCGTGCTTTGGAGATGAAGATCAAAGTCGCAAAGACAAAAGGGCCATATCATATCACATATGAACTGCATGTGATGTTAATCCTTTTTATGCATCTTATTTTGCTTAGATCGCGACGGTAGCATTATAAGATGATCCCTCTCACTAAAATATCAAGATAATAAAGTGTTCATCCTTAGTAGCACCGTTACTAACACTTGTCGTTTTGAAACATCTCGTGATGATCGGGTGATAGATTCAACAAGTGCATACAACGGGTGCAAGCCAGTTTTGCACACGCGGATACTAAGGTTGCCTTGACGAGCCTAGCATGTACAGACATGGTCTCGGAACACGTGATACCGAAAGGTAGAGCATGAATCATATGATTGATATGATGAACACTTTGAGTGTTCGCCATTGAAGTTACATCTTGTCACGTGATGATCGGACTTGGTGTGGTGGATTTGGTTCGTGTGATCACTAAGACAATTCGAGGGATATTGTTTTGAGTGGGAGTTCACCTAGTTTTTAATTTTGTTGAATTAAAATTTGAACTCAATTTGTCATAAACATTAGTCTAAACTATTGCAAATATATGTTGTAGATATGGCATCCCCAATCAATTTTAACCAGTTCCCAGAGAAAGAAAAGCTTAAGAGCAACGGTAGCAACTTCACCGACAGGTTCCGTCATGTGAGGATCTTCCTCGCTGGTGGAAACCTGCAATATGTGCTTGATGCACCGCTAGGTGACCCTCCTGCAGAAACTGAAACCAATGAAGTAAAGAATGTTTACGCGACTCAGAAAACTCGGTACTCTCAAGTTCAGTGTGCCATCATATGCAGTCTGGAAGCCGATCTTCAAAAACATTTTGAGCACCACGATCCTCATGAGTTGGTCAATGAGTTGAAATCTATCTTTGAAACTCATGCGGCCATGGAATGCTATGAAGCATCGAAACACTTCTTCAGCTCCATGATGGAAGAAGGCAGCTCCGTTAGTGAGCACATGCTCGCCATGACCGGGCATGCGAAGAAACTCAGTGACTTGGGAATAGTGATTCCTAACATACTCGGGATTAATCGTGTCCTTCAATCACTGCCACCTAGTTACAAGAACTTTGTGATGAACTACAATATGCAGAACATGAACAAAGAGTTACCTGAACTCTTCGCCATGCTGAAATCTGCTGAGATTGAGATCAAGAAAGAGAACCAAGTGTTGATGGTCAACAAGACCACCAGTTTCAAGAAACAGGGCAAGTCTAAGGGAAAATTCAAGAAGGGTGGCAAGAAAGCTGTCACGCCTCCTATGAAACCTAATAACGGCCCTAAGCCTGATGCTGAGTGTTATTACTGCAAGGAGAAGGGACACTGGAAGCGTAATTGCTCCAAGTATTTGGCTGATCTGAAGAGCGGCCTTGTCAAGAAGAAGAAAGAAGGTATATCTGATATACATGTTATAGATGTTTATCTTACTGGTTCTCGTACTAGTACCTGGGTATTTGATACTGGTTCGGTTGCTCATATTTGTAACTCGAAACAGGAACTAAAGAATAAACGAAGACTATTGAAGGATGAAGTGACGATGCGCGTTGGAAATGGATCCAAGGTCAATGTGATCGCAGTCGGCACACTCCCTCTACATCTACCTTCGGGATTAGTTTTAAACCTCCATAATTGATATTTTGTACCTGCGTTGAGCATGAACATTATATCTGGATCTTGTTTAATGCAAGACGGTTATTCATTCAAGTCTGAGAATAAAGGTTGTTCTATTTTTATGAATAATATCTTTTATGGTCGAGCACCTGAAAAGAATGGTTTATTTCTATTAGATCTCGATAGTAGTGATACACATATTAATAACATTGATGCTAAGCGAATTAAATTGAATGATAATTCTACTTATATGTGGCACTGTCATCTTGGTCATATTGGAGTGAAACGCATGAAGAAACTCCATACCGATGGATTACTAGAATCACTTGACTTTGAGTCACTTGATAGATGCGAAGCATGTCTGATGGGAAAAATGACTAAGACTCCATTCTCTGGTATTATGGAGTGAGCTACAGACTTATTGGAAATCATACATACCGATGTGTGCGGACCAATGAGTGTAGCCTCGCGCGGTGGTTATCGTTATGTTCTAACCTTCACAGATGATCTGAGTAGATATGGGTATATCTATTTCATGAAACATAAATCCAAAACTTTCGAGAAGTTTAAGGAATTTCAAAGTGAAGTAGAAAATCAACGTAACAAGAAGATTAAATTTCTATGATCTGATCGCGGAGGTGAATATCTGAGTTATGAGTTTGGCATGCATTTGAAGAAATGCGGAATACTTTCACAATTGACACCGCCGGGAACACCACAACGAAACGGTGTGTCCGAACGTCGTAATCGAACTCTCTTAGATATGGTTCGTTCTATGATGTCTCTTACTGATTTGCCGTTATCATTTTGGAGTTATGCATTAGAGACAGCTGCATTCACTTTAAATAGGACACCATCTAAATCCGTTGAAACGACACCGTATGAATTATGGTTTAATAAGAAACCTAAGCTGTCGTTCCTTAAAGTTTGGGGTTGCGAAGCCTATGTAAAAAAGTTACAACCGGACAAGCTAGAACCCAAAGCGGAGAAATGCGTCTTCATAGGATACCCTAAGGAAACTATAGGGTACACTTTCTATCACAGATCCGAAGGCAAAATCTTTGTTGCTAAGAACGGAACCTTTCTTGAGAAAGAATTTCTCACTAAAGAAGTGACTGGAAGAAAAGTAGAACTCGACGAGATTACTGAATCTTCACTCGTTGATCAGAGTAGCGCAGTACCGGAAGTTGTTCCTGTACCACCTACACCGGCAACAGAGGAAGCTAATGATAATGATCATGAAACTTCCAACGAGATAGCTACTGAACCTCGCAGATCGACAAGGGAACGTGCCACTCCTGATTGGTATGATCCTTTGTCTAAATGTCATGATTGTGGACAACAATGATGAAGACCCTGCGACGTATGAAGAAGCGATGATGAGCCCAGATTCCAACAAATGGCAAGAAGCCATGAAATCCGAAATGGGATCCATGTATGATAACAAAGTGTGGACTTTGGTAGACTTACCTGATAGCCGCAAGGCTGTCGAGAATAAATGGATATTCAAAAGAAAAATAGATGCTGATGGTAATATTACTGTCTATAAGGTTTTCGACAAATTCAAGGTGTTGACTACGATGAGACTTTCTCACCAGTAGCGAAGCTAAAATCTGTGAGGATTTTGTTAGCAATAGCTGCATTTTTCGATTATGAGATTTGGCAGATGGATGTCAAAACAGCGTTCCTTAATGGAGACATTGAGGAAGAGTTGTATATGGTACAACCCAAAGGTTTTGTCGATCCTAAAAATGCTGACAAGGTATGCAAACTTCAGCGTTCAATTTATGGACTGAAGCAAGCATCAAGAAGTTGGAACCGACGTTTTGATAAGGTGATCAAAGACTTCGGGTTTATACAGTGTCATGGAGAGGCCTGTATTTACAAGAAAGTGAGTGGGAGCTCTGTAGCGTTCCTGATATTATATGTAGATGACATATTATTGATTGGGAATGATATAGAACTATTAAGCAGTGTAAAAGGTTATTTGAATAATAGTTTTTCAATGAAAGACCTTGGTGAAGCATCGTATATATTAGGTATCAAGATTTATAGAGATAGATCAAGACGCCTAATAGGGCTATCACAGAGTACATACCTGGACAAGATTCTAAAGAAGTTTAGAATGGACGAAAGTAAGAAAGGATTCTTACCTATGTTATCAGGCAAGGTCTTGAGTAAGACTCAAGGTCCGGCTACGGCAGAAGAAAGAGAAAGGATGAGTCAGATCCCCTATGCCTCGGCAGTAGGCTCTATCATGTATGCCATGCTATGTACTAGACCGGATATAGCACATGTTGTTAGTTTGACTAGCAGAATCAAAGTGATCCAGGAATGGAACACTGGACAACGATCAAGAATATCCTGAAGTACTTGAAAAGAACTAAGGATATGTTTCTTTGTTATGGAGGTGACCAAGAGCTCGTTGTAACAAGTTACACCGATGCAAGTTGGAACACTGATCCTGATGACTCTAAGTCTCAATCTGGGTACGTGTTTATATTGAATGGTGCTGCAGTAAGCTGGGCAAGCTCGAAGCAGTGCACGGTGGCGAAGTCTTCAACAGAATCGGAGTACATAGCGGCTTCAGAGGCTTCATCAGAAGCAATATGGATGAAGAGGTTCATTGTAGAGCTCGGTGTGGTTCCTAGTGCATTGGACCCACTAGTCATCTACTGTGACAACATGGGTGCCATCGCCAATGCACAAGAACCAAGGTCACACAAGAGGTTGAAGCATATCAAGCTGCGTTATCACTCGATTCGCGAGTACATCGAAGATGGAGAAGTAAAGATTTGCAAAGTACACACTGATCTGAATGTAGCAGATCCGTTGACTAAAGCTCTCCCTAGGGCAAAGCATGACCAACACCAGAATGCCATGGGTGTTAGGTACCTTACAATGTAATCTAGATTATTGACTCTAGTGCAAGTGGGAGACTGTTGGAGATATGCCCAAGAGGCAATAATAAAAGTGGTTATTATATATCTTTGTGTTTATGATAAATGTTTATATACCATGCTATAATTGTATTAACCGAAACATTGATACATGTGTGTTATGTAAACAACAATGAGTCCCTAGTAAGCCTCTTAACTAGCTTGTTGATTAATAGATGATTAGAGTTTCATAATCATGAACATTGGATGTTATTAATAACAAGGTTATATCATTATATGGATGATGTAATGGACACACCCAATTAAGTGTAGCATAAGATCACGTCATTAAGTTATTTGCTATAAGATTTCGATACATAGTTACCTAGTCCTTTCGACCATGAGATCATGTAAATCACTTATACCGGAAAGGTACTTTGATTACATCAAACTCCACTGCGTAAATGGGTGGTTATAAAGGTGGGATTAAGTATCCGGAAAGTATGAGTTGAGGCATATGGATCAACAGTGGGATTTGTCCATCCCGATGACGGATAGATATACTCTGGGCCCTCTCGGTGGAATGTCGTCTAAATAGCTTGCAAGCATATGAATAGTTCATAAGAGACCACATACCACGGTACGAGTAAAGAGTACTTGTCAGGAGACGAGGTTGAACAAGGTATAGAGAGATACCGATGATCAAACCTCGGACAAGTAAAATATCGCGTGACAAAGGGAATTAGTATCGTATGTGAATGGTTCATTCGATCACTAAGTCATCGTTGAATATGTGGGAGCCATTATGGATCTCCAGATCCCGCTATTGGTTATTGGTCGGAGAGAGTACTCAACCATGTCCACATAGTTCGCGAACCGTAGGGTGACACACTTAAGGTTTGATGTTGTATTAGTAGAACTTGAATATGGAATGGAGTTCGAAGTATTGTTCGAAGTCTCGGATGGGATCTCGGACATCACGAGGAGTTCCGGAATGGTCCGGAGAATAAGATTCATATATAGGAAGTCATTTTATAAGTTTGAAAATGATCCGATGTATTTATGGAAGGTTCTAGAAGGTTCTAGAAAAGTCCGGAAGAAATCACTTTGGAAGGCGGAGTCCCGAAGGGACTCCACCACCCATGGCCGGCTAACCCTAGAGGGGGGAGGCCAAGGTGGACTCCACCAAGGGGGCCGGCCACCCCCCTCATGGAAGGGTGGGAGTCCCACTTGAGGTGGGAATCCCACCTTGGGTAGGTTTCCCTACACATGGAAGGTTTTGGGTTGGGGTCTTATTCGAAGACTTGTAGTCCAACACTTGGGGGTTCCACCTATATAATGAGGGGCCAAGGGGAGGGGCCCGGCCACCACAACACCACCACCTTGGCCGCACCCCAAGGAGGCCGGCCACCCCCTCTCCCCAAACCATAGCCGCCCCACTCCTCCCCCTCTTCCGCAACGCTTAGCGAAGCTCCGCCGGAGATCTCCATCGCCACCGTCACCACGCCGTCATGCTGCCGGATTCAAGGAGGAGCTACTACTTCCGCTGCCCACTGGAACGGGGAGAAGGACGTCATCTTCATCAACACCGAACGTGTGACCGAGTACGGAGGTGCTGCCTGATTGTGGCACCGTCAAGATCTTCTACGCGCTTTTGAAAGCGGCAAGTGATCGTCTACCGCAGCAACAAGAGCCTCATCTTGTAGGCTTTGGAAATCTTCAAGGGTGAGTCTCGTTCATCCCCTCGTTGCTCCCGTCTTCTAGATTGCATCTTGGCTTGGATTGCGTTCTCGCGGTTGGAATTTTTTTGTTTTCTATGCAACGAATCCCTACACAAATACCACTTTATCATATCCTTTTATGAACATTGCAATCTTGCTGATAGACATGATTCATGATGCTTATTATTAATTTGTTGGTACCTTTTCCATGATTGACATAGCCATTAGATGACTTTATTTGCATGTATCTTATTATGAATTGCTTAAGTACTTGCCCATATCATGAGAATATTTACATCATATGAACAAATGTGTTCGTGAAAGTTCTTTTATCGCACTCAGTTGTTAACTGAATTGCTTGAGGACAAGCAATAAGCTAAGCTTGGGGGAGTTGATACGTCCAAAACGTATCTACTTTCCCGAACACTTCTGCTATTGCTTTGCCTCTAATTTGTGTATTTTGGATACAACTAACACGGACTAACGCTGTTTTCAGCAGAATTGCCCTGGTGTCTCGTTTTTGTGCAGAAACTCAACTTTCAGGAAAATCCCCGGGATTAATTCCAATGGGCCTATTTTCACATAACATAGACGAAATCGCCAGAAGACATTCAGAACACCGCCGCCATCGCGAAACTCCGTCTCGGGACCAGAAACTCCGTTCTGGCACTCCGCCGGGACGGGGAATTGGAGGAGATCATCGCCATCATCACCACCGACCAGCCATGTTTTCCCCATCCATGTGTGAGTAATTCCCCCGCTGTAGGCTGAAGGGGATGGTAGGGATTGGATGAGATTGGTCATGTAATAGCATAAGATTGTTAGTGCATAGTGCCTAGTGTCCGTAATTGGTACTTTTATGATATTGTTGCAACTTGTTATGCTTAATGCTTTTCACTAGGGCTCGAGTGCCATGATCTCAGATCTGAACATGTTATCAATTCATGATGATATTCATTGCTTTATGATCTTACCTGCAAGTTGTATACACATATTGCTGTCCGGAACCCGAGGCCCCAAAGTGACAGAAATTGGGACAACCGGAGGGGAAGGCGGTGATATGAGGATCACATGTGTTCACGGAGTGTTAATGCTTTGCTCCGGTGCTCTATTAAAAGGAGTACCTTAATTTCCAGTAGATTCCCTAGAGGCCCGGCTGCCACCGGCTGGTAGGACAAAAGATGTTGTGCAAGTTTCTCATTGCGAGCACGTACGACTAAATATGAAACACATGCCTATGGATTGTTTAGTACTTGGATACTGTTTTATTACTATCTGCAAATGCCCTACCTTGATTGTTACATGAGTTTCTCTCATCCATGCAATGCCCGTTCATCCATCCCTTTGCCTATAGTATTTTAATCATGCTGTTTACTATAATCACTACTGCTGTCTTTGTTACACTGCTGCTGATATTTCACTACTGTTACTGCTATAAAACTGTTGCTACTGATAAACTCTTGCGAGCAAGTCTGTTTCCAGGTGCAGCTGAATTGACAACTCCGCTGTTAAGGCTTACAAATATTCTTTGGCTCCCCTTGTGTCGAATCAATAAATTGGGTTTTACTTTCCTCGAAGACTGTTGCGATCCCCTATACTTGTGGGTCATCAGTTACCGAGTAAAATCTAACATGCAAAGTACAATCATTCCGTCTTATATCAAATAGTCACTGATCTTACGACATACACAACTATAACTGAAACATGTTAATCCATAGACCTTCTATCTATTTGTACTATGTGTAATTGTGTGTATCTGCAATAAATAAATGCATCAAGTATTGCCTCTCTTTTACGAGTTTTTACGTTGCTTTTTACTGCTATTGCAAGTATATAGTGTTGGCTGAAATGAAGTGTGCTTTAACTCGACGCTTTTGCGAATGGTGCCTCTAGATTCCCCTATCACATAGACTGTGGTTTAAATTCTCTAAAATTTAGATCTCTTGCATATGTGTTGTTTGTTCTGCTTTAATCTCTTCAATTTTCAATTGCCCCGGATGAACACAATGATGACGTATTTCAAGGCAATCTAACTGTTCTGTCTTTCTAGCCTTTGCTATTCGTTTTCTTCAGCCCCACAATTTTGGTTCAAATTAGGCGCTATCAACCAGCAATGAACGGACACAAAACTCTTGGGACGCCACAGGAAAATATATCATACCAGCCACATATGGCTAAATCCATGCTTGCTCACACTTATCCTCATCGGCTTGCAGTTCCCCGCATTGCTTTCTACACCAGCAGTTATACAGAGCCGCATCAGCGCCACCTCCCGCCCCGGGCCAGCAAGGTGCCTATGCTGGCGGAGGCCAGCCTCAACACCTGCAGCAAGGCGCCTACTCTAGCGGAGACAAGCCTCAGGACAGTGGAGAACGGGCCAGTGGCAGGACCGGCATTGAAGATGTGAGTGGAGGGCATGCTGTGTATAGATCTTATGGCTGACCTCCGCGTTCTTCTGCCCAAAAACATGCAGAAACACGTGTGCATCGCGCCGCTAGTAATCTACCGACATACTACCTTCTGCTAACACCACCGCTGACATCTCAATAAAAAAGCATCCCCATAAGGCGCTCTCCCAATAAGGCTGGGGCGATGCTCCCATTTCGAAAAAAAACAAGGCGCTCTCCCCATAATAGTGCTTACACAATTAGCACTAATTCATGCTTAATAACATTTTACACACAAAAAGGTCACGGGCGCGGCGTGCGCCGTGCCACTGCCTCCTAGTAGTATATATATGAGGACGTTACCTTATTATATCTGACATAGCTAGATAGAAAAATGAGACAAAACATATAAATTTTTATTTGCTGGGACAAGGTTTCGTACTCGCAAGTCGCAAGTTACAGACGACCGTCTTCTAACCATACATTTCTTGATGTTCTACTTATGGACGTTATAGCTTTATACATTTGTTCAGTTCTTTTTTTTTTTTGCTTTTTTCTCGTCAAGATGACACTTAGCATATTTGATTTGTCCAGTGAATATCAGTAAGAGGGTCATGTATGTATATTTTACTTAACATTCGGTCTAGGTGCTTAGATATTTTGTACTGATGTTCTACTTAAGGACGTTATAACTTTATACATTTGTTCAGTTCTTTTTATTTTTATTTTTTCTCATCAAGATGACACTCAGCATATTTGATTTGTCCAGTGAATATCAGTAAGGGGGTAATGTATGTATATTTTACTTAACATTCGGTCTAGGTGCTTAGATATTTTGTACTGAATGTTGTTGCTATAGTAAAATATGTTGTTGCAAATATATGTATTTCTTATTTAAATGATGTGCTTGGTTGGAATAAAAAAATATGGTTTATTCCTGCATCAATATTACTGAAAATTTTAGCTTGGCGCACAAAGTTTAACGACCATAGTTTTGAAAAACTATAATCAATATGTGGGGAGTACTGTTTTGGAACATAGAGCATATGCTCCCTCTATTTTGAAATACATCTTACACATATTATGATTTTTTTAATGAAATAATAAATTCGCACGTACATCTTCAGGTGCTATATGGTCACAAAGTTATTTCATTAAATATCGACTCGTCATGTGACGTGTATAAAAAAGACAAAATTCAGTGATAAAAATAATGTTTTTCACAAGATAAATTTTCGCATATGACCTTTGGTGCTGTCTTAATGCGGGTCCCACCTGTTCCGCTGAAACAAATAAAATTTATTATGCGAGGCGAAGGGTTTGATCTTGTGACCTGCCGCTACAGCTAACCGTGGGTTGCAAATGGACTGTATGTGTTCCATATAGAGGACGTTACTTTCTTATAAAAGTTTTATTGACCAAGTAGGTTTCACTAGACCAAGCCCAAACACAAAACAAATAAAATTTAGAGTACACGGAGGAGGTTCAAAATCGCGAGCTGCTGCTAGGTCTAATTCTTGATTGCCTCTAGTCTAATTCTTACACAAAAAATACAGACCGCTTAACTGGAGAAGACATGTTTTTATACAAAGTAGTAAATAGTATAAAACAATAGAAGAATACAACATTTAGAAAACTATTATTTACCACATGCATGTATATTATAACCCAATTTACCTTGTATTAATATTTAAAGACAAAACACTCTATCATATAACATAGTATATATGTCGAATTGTATTTGTAATCTAATGTATATTTATCAAATGAAATATAATACCAATGTTTTCACAAAGTTTACATGTCCATGTTTCTCCTATATTTTACTTACTTCAATAGTTGTAATCAGAGCTGTAAAAAATACTCTGAGGCCAGAAAAAATATATCTATTCATGAAATCTAGGCTAGCAATAACGAATTGTGCACTATGAAGTTTTAAAAACGTGTTCTAGATCTAGCTAAATGGGGTGTACATTACTTAATTTTTCATGGACAACTCCGAGGCTAGGCAAAATATATCTGTTCATGGCGCTTGCAATAACAAATCGGCACTATGAAGTTTTTAAAAACAAATGCTTCGTTGCGAAAATTGTATACACTAAACTATTTTAGAACAAAGGGCCATGCATTTGTATTTCACAGTCGACCCAGAATCATTTAACGGAATAGTTTATTTTTATATTCTTAAATTGGCTAGCATAGATGCATAAAAGCTCTCAAGAATAATGACAACATGCATCCATCTTATATATATACAATCAAAGATAAAACGGCAGCATTCATCCATTACTCTTCTTAAATTACATGCTATATAATTTTCGCAAAAAAATGTGCGTGCTACTAAAATTGAGTAGCTTCATGTCTTGTAAGGGTGGTGAAAAATGCATCTTGACTGTCGAGATACGAACAGCACGTCCAAAATGTGGAACACAGATGGTGCTTGGTCTAGTGGCAACAAGCAGTAACCTGTAGCTATGGTTGAAAATGAAAGGGAAACTTTCCTTCTGTTTCCGAAGAAAAAGGAAATGGAGGGCCAAATACGAAAAAGGAGGCGGCATTTGGAGGAAAAGAAACGGAAACGGTAAAATCATAAACGGAAATGGAAAAGAAAACGAGGGAGCCCTTTCCGACGGAAAGGGAAACGGCAGAGGAAATTCCAGAAAAATAAATACGGAAAGTTTCCGGAAATATAACCTAGAGAGGCCGTGCATTTAGTAGGTCTACATTTACACATGAAACTGGGCTTGGCCACGTACCAAATCCACTAATTACTCTACCCCTAATCACTTTGTATAATTACGTGTGCATGCAACCGTTAAACTATGTGTGTTACTTTATCTTGAATTGCCGCTTGTCGAAGTTAAGTGATATATCTTGTCTTATTATTATTTTTATTTATGTGTGTCTTTCAGTCTACAAATCAAGGGATTATGCCGCATTGTGTCGTGGAAAATATCCATATCCGCTACGTATCCATTCTGTATTCATATCCGATGATTTCCGTTTTCATATTCATTTTCGGTGTTTCCGATTCCATTTTCGATTTCGACAAGATAGAGGGAAACAAAAACGATAAAGCATGTTTCCGTCCGTTTTCGTTTCATTTTCAACCCTACCTGTAGCAGCAGGTCACGATATCAAACCCTCATCCACGCATATTAAATTTTATTTATTTCAGCTGAACTGACATTTGGGGCCCCATTAAGGGGTGATATTTAATTTATTTATTTCAGCGGAACTGACATTTGGGGCCACGTTAAGACTGCGACAGAGAAAAAAAGTTGTTGATTTAGAAAAATAAAAATACTCATTACCAACATATATCCTAACATGGTGATATTGAGGTGTGTTGCTACGGGTTCATTTCTATCCAAATTAAGCTCGTATCCATCATCGACCAAATCACGATCGTTTCATCCAAACTATAAGAGAGACGAACGTTGAAAGGAAGTTGGCAGAATGCCCATCATGGTTAACATGACGAGCACAATTGGACGACGGACAAAACTCCAAAGAAATCGCCGCAATGACGATGAACATCGGAGCATGGAAAGACGGAGCTCCCGGATATCGGCAAACTGGTTGAGATGGCGCATTCACTTCACTTTTGTGTACAAGCAAGTTTTGTGTAAAATGGTCACAAACATAAAACACAGAGAACTGAGCTAAAAAATTCTTTAATAAGTTAAACTAATAATAGAGTGCATGAGAATGTAAATATTTTTTCTGATGCATGTCAAGGTTCCTTTCCGTTTACAATTAGCTAAACCGTTTAAATATGGAGGCGTGGATCTCTGCCCACTTGGCCAAACAACGGTGCTGGTTGGCTTGTTGACTCTCAGCTTGACGATCAACCACTTGCAACCTATATAAATCCGTGTGACTCAATATAAGTAGGCGAGGTGGTACTATCGAACCTTTGATTACCGTAGCATCAGGTCGGGACGTAAGTCATGAGCCTCTGTTTGCGTAAAAACTATAGGCCCAGTAGTACAACAATCACCCGGCCTTTCTGGTTTGGGCTATTGGACCCGCAAGCGACGGGGAGATCGCTAGCGAGAGCACCCACGGTGCGACAAACTCACCGACGACGGAAACCATGTGGGAACCCTTTTTTTCTTACTAGTAAAAATGCCCGCGCGTTGCAGCGGAAAAATATAATGTCACTTGTCACATGCACATATCATATGCTTGGCCCGCGTTGTTTTGTACGAGCCAATCTTGTACGTATGGCGTAATCGTAATGTGAATAAAAAAGGCACCACATATAAAAGGTATACATATCGTATTTATACATACGAGTATATATGGGTTGAATATAAGTTTCGGCGGACCCAACGTGGCAAAAAAAAACCAAATATGACTCTTCAACTTCGGTAGGGGGAGCACTGAATCAGGGCTTATCCGAGAAGGTTCAGCATTGCCAACCTCAGCATGCCATGCCTTAGTCCGGTCCAAAGGAATTTTCTTTCTGTGCTTACTACGACCGGCAATACAAATGTTTGTGACTTTTTGTATCCCAAAGGAATTTGCTTTCTGGTCTTCCATGGAAGCTAGGCGTGTGCTTCCGGTCGTTAGCAACTTCACTTATTCATCGATTAGTGTGTGAAGTGTGAACTTTGGCCAAATCAATCAAAGGATGATCAAGCTAGGCACGTAGCACGCATTCACTTTGGTTTTGTGGTAAATCAGCTCACCAAAAGCAGCTCATGTGTAGTACATGTCTGATTAGAAGTTCAGAACCCACCGCCTAAAGAGACCAGCAAGGCTACCACGTACATGGCCCGATCCAGCGCAGGCGGGGCTGGAGGTGTTTGCAACGCGAATTAAGACGAAATCTTGGACCAAAGAATCAATTGAAGGCAGGATATGAATCGCAATGTTCGGTTGTTGCTGCCATGCACAGAATCAAGCATGTCCTGTTTCTGCACTTCTACAACAACGTGCGAGTTAGCATGAGATGCGAGAGCGCAGAGCTCCGAGGCGGCGGTGCCGTCCCGCTTGAGGAGCCACCTCGCGGTGGACTGGACCTCGCGCCGCAAGCAGGGACAGAGCTGCAAGAGGAACAGCGCGGCAGCAGGCATGGAAGACCTTGATAGAGAACCGGGGCGCCGTGAGGGTCCCCGACGTAGAGCGTGCGGCCAACTATGCATTGACCCGCTGATCATGTCGTTCCGGTTCAGGCGTCGCCGATGCAGATCGCGCGGCCAACATAATCTGCCTTGACCTGCGCCTGGCAGTCGTTCGGCGCCAGCTCGCTGACCTCAACCATGAAGACGTTGGCCATCCTACGGGAACCAATCGACTGTACGCTGCCGGCGCGGTAACTGGTGGCGCCCATGGTGAGCCGGACGTCGTCCACAACCACATAATCGTCGGCGTTGACCATGACAAGCTTCCGGCCAGCTTTTTGATCGGTCTCGCGTGGGGTTTTGGAGGTGGCGAAGCAATTGGATCTAGACATTTTATTTGAGGAGAGAGTCGAACGGGTTGAAGCTAAACTCAGCTGACTTAGCGGACGACGTTCGGACGGATACGGATCACAAACAAAACCTCGACGTGGAGTTGTATTCGAAAGTCCCGGTTTGAGCTATTTAGGGAAGTGGAGGTGATGGAAAAGGACTCCCGCACGGTTCCATGACATGTTTACGCAGCAGCCACGGAAGAAAGCGTATTGACGGAAGAACGAAAGCGCAAACTGACGGACCGAACCGCGGAAACGCTTCTCCCTTTATTATTAGGTATAGATAAGCGGTGGCAGCTCCCGTAAATTCAATAGAATAATAGAGACAATTCTATAACGGATGAAAATTTTGAGGAGAAACCTTACTTCTTTTATTAGTAGGTATAGATTTGGGGTGTTTTTGCAAAAACTATAGCGGCACATGTCAGTTTTTGATTAACTGAGGACCAAATCTTCACATTGTACACAATTTATAGGACTGCAGTTTCATCTTTTGCAAGATGTAGGACTAAACCTTCACATCGTAGCAAACAGAGCTTGGCTCTGGTGGTTAGTTCCCTTGTGGTGGAACCAGTCCACCCAGGGTCAAGTCCTAGATTTGATATGGGTGTTTGCATTTACCTGGATTTATTTCAGGATTTAACCGGTATGCTTTCAGTGGTAGGTGACGTGCCCGTCATTGGACCAAAGGTGTAATTAGCTCTGCAAACTCACACAAGCGTCGATCTGCAGTCCAGGTCAACTCTATGTCATTTTCATAGTTTTTTTTTTGCGAAACATCGCCCGCCTACTAGATAACTTTGCACGAAACCCCTCAATCTTTCCCACGATGGAGCATCGCACACCGCCACCCTAGCCCTAGTTCAATCGTCTCTAATCAGGAGAGATTTGGGGATTTGTAAGTATTATGAGAGAGAAGGAAATATGTGGGTATTTTTTTGTTGCAAAAAATGACTGAACGGTATGGTGTGCTGAAATAGATCAATCTTGATCACACAGTTGTGATCTGATGCTAATTTCCATGTTTCCACTCGATGTTGGTTTGCACTAGATACTTTGTCTTCCTTCGTTCTTTTTTACGGGAGCTTTTTTCGTTTTGGTTATCAGTTCTTTTTCTAACTTGGCCTTTTCTATTTTTCTTTCTTTTGTCATTTTGTTTACTTTTTCTTTCTTTTTCTATTCACCTCCGCATGTACCACACCTGCAGATAACGCAGATACTGTTTGACCTGGGCAAGAAGCTCCTGTTTAACTTGTACATGTGGCACAACTGTCCGTCTGTCCCTTGGGGAGGCCCAACGGTGTCAGCCCAGATTCCAGTCCGAACCAATTTTCGTGCAGGAAAATATAATTCTATGGCACCTGGACGGCTGGACAACCGACGCTCCATATGTAGCACTAAAATGTAGGCAGTGTAGTTTGAATATTCTGAATGCAATGAGGAGATTGATAAAACAAAACTTTATTAATGAAAAGGGCAACAGATACATATAGAGTTTGTGTGCACCGAAGGAAAAGGAACACAAAATTGACTATGCGTGCATGCTTGGACCACCAATCATTCGTGCAAGCTTCCTCCTAGCCCTAAGAAAGTATGCAACATAGTCTATGTAAGTGCAGGGAGGAGCATGCTATACATGAGTTCATGCACACTTATTATACGCTGGGAAGTAAACAAACACACACAAACTCAACGGAGAGCAGCTAGCTAGCTCTCATGGATTTTCGGTCATGCACGAGGAAATACAAAGGACACTGCAAGCAGAGGACACCCGGCTTAAGCAAGCCTCTTGCGTCAAAGGGACGGTGTTGCAAAGGCCCTGGCACGACGCTGTCGCGAAGGTCACACACGTAGGTAGGCATTTACTTTTACATGTTGAAATATCATCACATGCCACCGCCATGGATGGCAGCACCAGCATGACGCAGATGGCTATGGCTGCCAGCTTAAGCGCAGAGGAATGGACGGGGGCCATTGGTCGTAGATCTGGCAAGTTACGTAGCTAGCTACTAGGAAGAAGATAGAGAGGGAGGCAGATAGCTAGTAGGATCGAAATGGCCACAGATGATGTGTATACGGTGAGGCGGGCGAAGCTATTTATAGAAGCAACCACAAGGTCCTGGCCTCTTGGGACATAATGACAACCATGTGAAGCCACATGTAGCTGTTAGTTTGTATCATAAATATTTAGATGATGCACAATATTTCATACAGTTGACTTCAAAGGTGCGTGATCCGTCCTCGATCACGTATGCATACGAATCCAGATCAAAAGTACCTCCCGCGGGCAGCCGACGGAGAAACCAGATGGCCATTATCGGTGCAGTCCAGCTGATGTTTTAGTTTCAGTTAACGTTTCTTTCAGGTTTCAGGTTTTAGACTTAGGGCTCCTTTGATTCATAGGATAGAAAAAATTATAGGAATATGAAAAATATAGGATTAGAATGTCATGGCCACTTGAATCCTATGAGAAGATCAAGTGTGTTTGATTGTAGCAAAGAAATTTTCCATAAAGTATGACATCATTTTTTTTTCTTATAGGATTTACACTACAAGATTCCTAAAGGATTAGTTCCTATAGGATATGTTCCTATGAATCAAACAACATGTGTAGGAAATTTTCCTATAGGATTCAAATCCTACACCATTCCGTTTAGGCAATGGTTTGGAGCGAGTCTCACGCAGCCCACGATTTGTTCGTGGGATGGCACGAACGCGAAGATCGTGGTCATTATTTCCCTTTGAAAGCTAAATAAAAGGAAGTAGAAAGGAGCAAAAAAGTTGCGGTAGTTTGAGCAGCGCAAAACCCTAGCCTTTGTTCATCATCTACCCCCGCTCTCTCTCTCCCTCACCAATCCTAGACTTACGGCGACAATCAAAGCTGTTTAGAAATGGTAGGGACTCCACCACCACCTACGAAGGCGAAGCCATCCCACGTCATGACTCCACCCGCATCGAAGTCACCTTCTGCGTCCAGGTCACCATCAGGAGGCACGCGGCACGTGCGCTCCCCAAACTGTGGCTAGAGCAGGACGAGTAGGCCAGCAGGCGGTGAGATCGTGCTTCAGCAGCAGCATGTGGTGCGCGAGATCAGCAGCGGCGGGGACACCAGCCTCGTCTTCCCGATGCTCAAGCGCGGGGACTAGGTGAACTGGGCCATGGTCAAGGAGGTAAATCTCCAGGCTACATCCCTGTGGGACGGGATCGAGGACGACGACGTGTCCTGTCATGAGGACAAGCAGGTGCTGGTGGCACTGCTCCGATCTACCCCGCCCGAGATGCATCTGATGCTGATCGGCAAGGGGACGGCGAAGGCGACATGGGGGGCCATCAAGCTGAAGAATCAGGGGAGTGATCGCGTGCGCGATACGCGTGTGCCACGGCTCTGCATCGAGTTCGAGTTGATCTCCTTCAAGGACGACGAGCGCATCAACAAGTTTCGGATGATAATATCGAACCTCGCCTCTACTCTGCGCTCCTTCGGCGACATCGTGGACGACGAGAAGATCGTAAGGAAATTTCTTTCAGTTGTGCCAACTCACTTTGTACATGTAGGGTTCTCCATCGAGACTGTACTCGATCCAGCCACCATGAACATCGAGGAGGTGCTCGGGCACCTGCGTGCGGTGGAGGAGCGCCTAGAAGGCAAAAAAGGCGCGACGGAAGGACAACTTCTTCTCAGAGGAAAGAAAAAAGCAGGGCCGCAACAGAGACTGTGGAAGCGGCGGAAACGGCGGAGGCCGTGACCGCGCGTACGCAAACTCCGGGCGCAAGGTCGGCCAGGTTCAACATAAACCAGTGACACCACCAGCCGCCGTAGATGACGCCATCCGCGAAAAGTGTAGATACTTCAAGGAGAAGGGCCATTGGGCCCACGATTGTCGCAAGAAGAAATGCGATGAGGCACAACGCGACATGGCAAACCTCTCCATCGAGGAGGACACCGATCCCACCATGATGACGACATTCATCATCGAGGTAACTGAACCAGGAGTGGAACTCCACACCATGGCGGCTGAAACAGGGGAATTCCCCGCTGGGGGTGACACACCAATCCGCTCAGGTTCGCACTTCCTCTACAAGGAGGACATGCCAACGTCCAGCCCGTGCACGCCGGCGTTGCCTAGGATCTGGCGTGGTACCTGGACTCCGGCACCACGAACCACATGGCATGCGACAAGTGCGCCTTCGCTGAGCTGGACGAGAAGATCTCCGACAAGGTGAGGTTCGGAAACGGTTTGGTGGTCGCGATATGAGGACACAACACCGTCATGTTCACCATCGACGGGGGTGCACACCGCGCGTTCAGCGACGTCTTCTATATCCCGGCGCTCAAGTCGAGCGGGTTAGAGATATATTTGGTATAGGTATATTAGGTAGTTTAGGATTTGTAATCTCTACCTACCATATCTCTAGGAGAGCTATCTTAGCCTCTAAGTCTGTACCACTATATATACTCGCCTGAGAGGCTCAATACAACATCCAACATATTCCGCACATCCCTCTTTATCGTTCTTCATGGTATCAGAGCAGCGATGTTCCTGACCCAGCCACCGCCCACTCTTCCGCGCCTCGCCGTCCCCGGGGAGGTCTATCTCCATGGCCTACTCCGGGGGCTGCGCAACCCGTATGAGGGTTCGTCCATCGATCGGCTGATCAGCTGCCCTCTCGTTTTTTTTCCAATCTATAGACCAGTTTTCTTTTTGTCCGCCGGTTGCTCGACCGACGTTTTCTTTTTTGGTTTTATCGATGATAGATCGGATTGAGTCTCACACCTCCATTGTCATCGCCCGCCTCTCCTCTGACAACGACATCAACGGTCCACACCTGCACAACACTACCTCCCTCCATTGTTGCACCTGCCTCTGCAGGCTACCGCAGTCTCTACGGCAGGGTGTCGCGTCCCTTGGCGGCTGTTGCGCCTACCTAGGCAGGCTGCCGCCGTCGACCCATTGTGTCTGTCTTGGTTTCCATTGCCCGGGACTACATCGACAAAGCCGCCATCGATTCTGATCTGCGCGTCGTCCACGACATGTCGCGTACAGCGCCGTTGTCGGTCTGATCAACCGATCGCACGAACAACTCCACCAAGCACGTGCCCAAGCACGTGCCTATCACCGATCGAGCTACGGGCTGCCGTTGTGTCGACCCTTCGGGTCGCAACCCCGCTGCCTTTGGTCCACACTACTGGCCTCTGGCGCGCCTTCGAAGGCATGTACGTAGCTTGTGGCCTCCTGCCGCTGCACCGACTCGCGCCCTCGGGTGGCGGCATCGCTGCACGCGGTCACCTTCGCTATCCCCCGCGCATCGACGTTCCAGTCTAGTACTGCGCCGCCCCCATCGATGCGGGTCGCCATCGTCCCGCAAGGTCTACGTCACGCCACCGAGTTCTTCCTCGCCTACTTCGAGAACCACCGCCGCACCTCTACAATCTAGGCGTCCAACATGACAACACTTGGTAGCCGCTTGTTTCGCCGCCTTCTATGTCTCCATCCATAACGACCTCGTCGCCAGCATCATCGTCTCGTCCCCAACTACTTCGTCTACTCTGAAAACCATGGACTGCATTGGCACCTCTCCATCTTCGCTGCTCTGCGACTCGGCACCGTTCTGGAGGCCTCCTCAGCTGGTCCCTCTAACACTGGCGCATGGTCCATGATGGTCCATGCCTCGCACGCCCGGTATTGGCACCACCGGTACGTGCCTTCATCCCTGACGCGTACCCGGGCCTGGCAAGCTCGGATCCACGCCTTGTCCTCCTCGGCTTCGACAACTTCTTCCTCGGCATGGACTCTTCTACGACTGCCTCGACCGCGTCGCCGACTTTGTCTTAGCGTACTCGGTTCAGGCACAACCGGAGTATACTTTCGTCCCCGACGTGTGCCTGGTTCTGGCAAAACTAGGGCCACACCTCGGCATCGATGGTTCGGACTGCATCGACTCGACATCGACACCCCTCTTCGATGACTGCCCGACACGTCTCCGTCACTCTCCTCGCGCACTATGCGCTTGCGGCTTCATGTGCGTCTACCTCGACATCGGCAGCTGACCACGACATCGATCACGGCATCCCCTCGCGTGGCTACCCAGACCAAGGTTGGAGCACCCACGCTCTCGGCTACCTCGACATCGGCACAAAGGGCTATCACCTCGCATGGGCATCTCGGCTTCTTCTACAGTCCAAGCATCCGCGACGCGACATCTTCCACGATGCTCAGGCTACGACTGTGGGGGAGTGGCATTACGTTGGTTACTACCTTCGGTTTCTCTCTAGTCTGACCATCCGCGACGTTACTGTTGTTCACGTCAATACAACTACGACTCTGGGCGAGTGTTAGAGATATATTTGGTATAGGTATATTAGGTAGTTTAGGATTTGTAATCTCTACCTACCATATCTCCAGGAGAGCTATCTTAGTCTCTAAGTCGGTACCAATATATATACTCGCCCGAGAGGCTCAATACAACATTCAACATATTTTGCATATCCCTCTCTATCGTTCTACATAACTTAATCAACCTCAGACAGTTGGACAAGAACTGTTTCGAAGTGAAGATCAGGCGTGGCCTCCTCTCCATCCACGACGTGCACGAGCGACTCATCGTCAAGGTACCACGATCACCAAACCGGCTGTACAAACTCACTTTTCGGCCGGTCCAGCCCGTGTGCCTTGCAGCTCAGTATGACTCAACGACGTTGCAATGGCACGCGCACTTCGGCCATCTCCACTTTGACGTGATGCAGAAGATGGTGCGCGGCGACCTAGTGAATTGAGCCTGTGGAGCATATCTTCGAGGCATGTCTCGTCGGAAAGCAATGGCGCAAGCCATTCCCGTAGAAGGCGAGGTTTCGGGCGGACGATCTGCTCGAGCTGGTGCACGGGGACCTCTGCGACCCCTCACAACGGCCACTCTACGAGGGCTCCGTTGTTTACTCCCGTTGGTTGAAGACCACATCAGGTATATGTGGGCATCACTTCTGGCCTCCAAGGACGAAGTGGCCTAAGCGATCAGCCGCTTCCAGGCGCTGGCGGAGAATGAATCCGAGCGGAAACTATGCACTCTCCGCACCAATCGGGGAGGCGAGTTCACCTCTACCACGTTCACCTCCTACTGCAACAACACCGGTGTCCAGCGTCACCTCACTGCACCGTACTCCCCACAAAATAACGGGGTGGTCGAACAACGCAATCAGACCATCATGGCGATAGCGAGGAGCATGATCAATGCCAAGGGAATGTCGAACTACTTATGGGGCGAGGCCGTGCTCACCGCGATCTTCGTCCTGAACCAATCGTTCACGCGGAGTGTCTCCGACATGACTCCGTACGAGGCTGCGCACGTTTGGCTATGTGGCGCACGTGAAGAGGGCGCATCCCCAGCTGAAGAAACTCGATGATCAGAGAACTCCGATAGTATTCATCGGGTACGAGGTGGGCTCTAAAGCGTACCGTGTATATGACCCGGCGGCGAAGCGCATGCATGTCACACGCAACATGGTGTTCGATGGGGACGTCTGTTGGGACTAGAGCAAGGAGGAGACCACGACGGTCAACATGCCATTCATCACTGAGTACCTTGTGCATCGCACCGATGTGCTGGCAGCTGCCAGCCCTAGACCGGCAACTGGATGTACCTCTACACCTGCAACCGCATCATCCTCTCCGGCAACACCACCAGCTCGAGCTTCGTTGGTACATGCGTCACCACGAGAAACTGATACAAGCGCTGATGTACACACGCCCCTGCAGTTCAAGGTGGACAACCGATGATCACATGTGGAAAGCAAGGTATCGTCCAACCTAACAAGCAACTTGATGACTATGTCCTCGACAGGGGCAGCGAGGAGCTGCTCCTGACTGCAGGTGATCCATGCACGCTAGCAGAGGCTGAGAAGGAGAAGGTGTGGCAGTGCGTCATGATAGAAGAACTGGCTTCCATCGAGGAGAACAATACATGGTCCCTCGTCGATCCTGTGCCAGGACATCGGCTGATCGGCATGAGGTTGGTGTACAAGCTCAAGGACTCGAACGGTGCCATCGTCAATCACAAGGCGCGCCTCGTAGGCAAGGGCTATGTGCAGCAGCAAGGCATCGACTTCAAGGAGGTCTTCGCGCCTGTCGCACGGTTGGAGTCCGTGTGGCTCATGCTCTCACTCTCCGCCCGCCGCAGCTGGGCGGTGCATCACATGGATGTAAGCATGTGTTCTTGAACGGCGAGCTGCAGGAGGAGGTGTACTTGGTACAACCTCCAGGATTCGTTATTGACGGGCAGGAGACCAAGGTGATGCGGGTTCACAACACTCTCTACGGTCTCCGACACGCACCGCATGAGTGGAACACGAAACTGGACACGACGCTCGACACGCTCGGGTTCCGTCATAGTGTCTCGGACCACGTTGTCTACACATGGGGGTCAGGGACAAGGACGCCTCCTTGGGGGTATACGTCGATGATCTCGTCATCACCGACGCAGACGACAGCGGGATCGCTTGCTTCAAGTCTAAGATGTAGAGGGAGTTCTGCATGAGCGACCCGGGTATTCTCGCTACTACCTCGACATCCTAGTGCGTTAGGACAAGGACGACATCTCCATCTCACAGATGGCTTACGCTGACAAGCTCCTCGAGCTGGCCGGGATGGGTGGCTGCAACACAAGCGCGTCCCTGATGGAGGCAAGGCTCAAGCTGAGCAAGCGGAACACAATGGCAGAAACGGACGCCACGACATATAGGAGCATCATCGACAGTCTGCGGTACTTGGTGCACAAATGACTGGACATCGCCTTCGCCATGGGGTACGTAAGCCGCTACATGGAGAAGCCCGCCGTTGAGCATCTGGCGGTTGTGAAGCGCATACTTAGGTATGTTGCACGCATGCACACACTGGGTTGCTTCATGGGTCGCGACGCACTCACAGACGATCACCTTGTCAGCTATAGCAACAACAATATGGCCAGAGACCTCGACGACCGCAACTCCGGCGTGCTCTTCTTCCTTGGCAACTACCCCGTCAGCTAACAATCCACGAAACATAAGGTGGTGGCGCTCTCCACATGCGGAGTAGAGTACATCGCCGCCACCACAGTGGCATGACATGGCATCTGGCTCTCGCATCTACTAGCTGATCTCACTAGAGAAAAACCAGCTCCGGCAACCATAAAGGTGGACAACAAATTTGCAATATCTCTCTGCAAGAACCTGATGTACCACGAGTGCAGCAAGCACATCGACGTCTGCTACCATTTCATCTGGGAGTGTGTCAAGGAAGGCAAGGTAGCTGCTGAGTACAAGCATAGTTGAGCAGCTCGCGGATACTGACGAAGCCGCTCGGGCGAGTTCAATTCCAGGAGCTGCGAGACAAAATTGGCATGGCCAAGTTCCAGTAGAGCAGCAAAGATTAGGGGGTGATTGTTAAATAAACCCAATTGTGGTTTGTAACATCCCAGAACTTAGGACAAACGAGGGGTAGATTTAGTAAAGGGTTGTGCATTGCATTGCAAAATGGGGGAAATTTTCGCGCTTAATTGCATAAAACCTAAGAGGAGGTTTCTCTCTCATTGCTATTAGGGTTAGAGTGAAGAGAGTGCTATGAACTTCAACATGATCTCTTTTGAAAGTTAGGGTTTTGGAGAAGAATTAGAATTGGCATTCCAAATTTGAATCTCGAACATAGAATAATAAAAGTGAACAATATTCAAATGAATCCATAATTCATAATTCAAATTAATATACCACTTATACAAAATATTTCACAAATGAATTTCAAATAATAAGAAAGAGCTCATAAGGAAAACCTTGAGCTTTATTGATCACATCCCACACATACATTGTCTTTACAATAATCTTTGTTTACAAGAATTGGTAAGAATATAATAAAAGAAATAAAAGAAGATTACAATTTGGTCTATAAATAAAATCCTAAACTATAATTATTGGATCTTCTTGTCCCCGTGAAGGTTAAAGTGTTAAAACCCTGCACAAAACAAAAACACCAAAGTAGTAATTGATAAAACAAGTGGCAATTCCTGGAGATAATCATTAACCAGGACAAGGTGGAACCAAAGGTGGGTTCAAGTTTCAACCCAAGCACACACACAACTCACAAGGAGCCTTGCATGCTCAACACCAACACCACCACAAGCTTAGTCACCAAATGCACCAGGCTTGTGTGTCAAGCATAGGCAGCAACAAAAGCTGCTACAAATAGATAGACTCAGCTGGAGAAGCCACAACCGTCGACCAGTTCACATTCAGCAAGAAACAAAGGAACAACAACAGCTGTTCATAGCTGTTCTTCAGCAAGAACACATCCACACCACAGAAACCATCCATTTTCTCCAACCAAACCAGAGACAAACCAACCAGTAATCATGGTTACATAAAGCAAGAATCTCCAGGAGCTAGGAGGAGAAGGAAAACACAACCAAATCCATCAAGTAAAGCTCATCAGCAACCAAAAGCAACCATCTAGGAGCTGGAGCAAGGTATAATCAATACCTGGAGTGGATCCAGATGATCCAATCCATACTTATGCATGCTCACGCAATATTCATGAGCAGATGCTCTTGGAAGGGTTAACATCGGTATAGACCAAGGGGTGTTGGCAGAAAGAGATCAAGCAGAGACATATTCTTTCCAGAGGCTATATTGTGCAAACAAAAGATCATAGATGCACAGATGGTAAACCAATCGATTAGTACATAGTCACTAGGAGCTACAGAGACCACTTAGCAACCGTAGCTATTTAAACCATCAGTAAATAGTGCATTTTCTTCACAAAACAAATCACAATGGCATTCATACATATATGATTCCCTACTGTGCATGATTCCATTGAGATCAGCCAACTATTTGTTATCCAACAGTGAGAGCAACCTAAGCAGTAGCAAGTGCTACTGTGGTCACATCAACCACAAACCATCAATTAGAAATAATTATAAGTCCTCATTACCCATAATGAGTTTAGAATATTTAAATCTTCCAATTGATCTTGGAGATAATACACATCATAAATCAATGCATATAATCAAAAATGCATAAGCAGTTCATATAAATACAAGGGACCAATGCATGAATTTAATCAATTCATTGCTCAATAAGCAACAGCAACACAGTGAGGCAACCAGTAGGATACCCAAAGGCACCATAGTCATTGATCCAAGGTCAATGTGCTATAAGAAGCAACAACAGCTCACCAGTACATGGTAAGCAACCACATCAAGCAAATACAATTGCATTAGCCTAAGACAATCATCAAGATCACTTAAGCAAGGAGCCAGTAACCTAGCCACTAGCAATGTGTGATCCAAATGGAGCATCTGGAGCAGATGCAATTCATAGGAGAGCACAGTAATCACCACAAGCACCAGTTAGTTAGACACTGCTAACAGCAAGGAACAAATAAGCATGCGATCAAGCACATGAGCAACAACAGGTATAGCTAGGCTAGCACAGAAAGCAGTAGAACATAATCAAGCAATTGACATAGCAAGAGTAGGCTTAGGAAGAGCACCAGTGCAACAAAGCATGACCAATAGGCAGCAACAGCACAAGGTTTAGGTCAATCCGTATCTAGAGCCAAGGTAGAAGAAGGAGAGAGGAGAGTAGATAGGGGTAGAAATGATGTACCTGGTGAAGCACATGGCGGCGTCCATGGCGGAACGGTGGCGCAGGCCTGCCACGTCGGCACCAAACCACGGCTAGGCCGGTGCCATCCAAGCACCACCACTAGCAAGGGCGGTGAGCAGCACCCGCACGTCCACGGGTGCCAGTTCGTCGGAGATCGACACCAACCCGCAAACCCTAGGCGCAGTAGGGCTTGCGCATGAGAAGGAGAGGCGGAGGCATTCAAATCGACACAGATAGAACGACGCGCCATCGTGTTCTGCTTCAAATGCGACCAAAAGCGAGGTCTAGGACCAAAGAGGTGGCCGGAGCGAGCCAGCGACAGCGGAGGCAATTTGGGGATCGCGGGAGAGGAAGACGATTAGGGTTAGCGTTCGAAAAGAGTGAAAGAGAAGAGTGAGGCCGCTGGGCCGACCGAACTGGGCCGATCCGATTCAACCCGTGGGTTGACCTAGCAGGTGGGTCCAGGGGCATTTCTATCTATTCACATATTAATTTAACCCTGTCCACTTTAAAAATTGCAAATAAATCCAGGATAACTCCAAAAATTCAAGAAAAATAAGAATAATTCGTAAAAATATTCCTTAACCAAAATAAAATATGAAATGAAATAAACAATACAAATTTAAAGTTTGGAATTTTGAAATGAATTCCAAATTGAAATTTATGATTTGAAATTTTGCTTTGAAATAAAAATCAAGGAAAATTCCAAATGACTTCAAATGTTTTCTAAATCTAATATTTTCAAAAAGAGAAAATTCTATTATTCCAAATCCTTTTCTTTTGGGGTAAATATTTCCAAAAGGAAAATTCTATTATTCCAAATCCTTTCATTTGAAATAAATATTTCCAAAAAGTAAAATTCTATTTGACGTGGGCATTATCCTTCGGGTAACTGTTATTGCCCTATCCTGTATGGCCCAACTGGAGGCCCATGAAGGCACCCGATGGCAAGATGGTCTACTACGTCGGTGCCAGAGAAGGTTCCTTGAAGAACAAGGCGAAGAAACGAAGAATACAAGGAAAGTCTAGAACTAGGGTCCTTTGTATCCTAGTTGTACCCAGACAGATCTCTCGAGACCTGGCTCCCTATATAAGGGCCAGGAGAGGGGCTGCCGAGGGACACACGAAATCTTAGCAACTTTAGCCACCATAAGTCCAGAGCTAGGTCCCCCGTAGTACTTAGCCTCTCGACGAGATCACAACCAAACCCTTCGGCACCCCATTGTAACCCGATATTTTCATAATCAAGATCAGACAGGCAGGACGTAAGGGTTTTACCTCATCGAGGGACCCGAACCTGGGTAAATCACTTTCCCCGCTTGTTTGATAACCGATGTCTCGTGTCAGCCTACAGGATTCCATCTACCCTAAGCCCCAAACGGAGGGCATTGCCGATGAGTACCCTCGACAATTGGCGCCGTCTGTGGGAACCCTATTGGCACAAGATCCGTCATCGGCAGATCCAGCCATGTCATCGGCAGCTTCGTTGACACCGTCAGCATCACCAAGCTTGGGGAGTCCGATCCGGTTTGGCTCCTATGAGTTCACCCCGCACAGTGACTCTTCTCGCTCGACCTTCTCGGGTCTACAAGGAAACATGGATATGACGTTCGGGACCATCCACTGCAACATCAACATGGAAGGATTCCTTCGTCTGCTGGAGTCATTCATCCCCAGATCGGCAAGGAAGTCGCCCCCACCGGCCGCAGGACCGATCATGTCATCATCAATCGATCTTTCGGCTAGCTTGACAGACTCGACAAATTCATCTCCACCATCGAATCTTCGATCGACGTCTTCGATGTCGGTTGGATCTGATAACCCTGCATCATCGGAGATGACCTCGTACTACTGCCTGAACTGCGACACCAGGCACGGGTTGGGGTCGAGTGACACACCGTTCATCTGCAGTGCCAGGTATTCGTCGGGAGAGGATAGTGTCGGCAGCGTTGTCAAGGAGGCCACCTGGAAAGCAGCGTGTCATCAAGTATATGCTGCCAATAACGCAGGAAACACGGAAACGGTGGAGGAGGAGATCACACCCCTCGCTCCAGCAGACAATACAATCGTGAAAATAGCGCCAGTAACAACAACATCGATTACACCATCGCAGAGGAAGAATGGGCAGCAGTACTTAATAACACACCGCTTCCCACCGGAACTTCGGTTGGGACCCTCAATGCCTATCGCTCTATCTTGGAGAGAAATCAGGAGCGACTATCGAACGAGCAGGCCACCCTCGAAAGACGTCTGTTAGCAGCGGATCAATCTAGTGAACGACGGAGGGGCTCACGAGGAAGCGTGTCTCGGAGCAGCCAAGGTATAGGGAGGAACCAATCAAGGCTATCCCGACTTTCGGAGGATGATGCTAGAGAAATAACGTCAAACCTATCCAAGTCCTTCATGACTACGGACACTGCGGGTATGTTAAGGCCAAAAACCATTGAAGGAGCAATTGCCAACCTCGCAGCATACCTCATCAACCAACGACCCGAAGGTTCTATGGCACAAGCTCATCGGGGCACCCTAGAAAGCCTCGCAATCTTGGGAGACAATCTGGTTCCACGAAAGGAAAATCTCACGCTCCAAGCCAGCGGCTCGAAGCACCGTTCAAGGGACGCCCGGGACGAAATTACCCAGAGTAGAATCGACAAAGCCAGGAGACGGCAAGCCGCAAGGGAGGAGTATGATAGCGACACCTCAGAAGAAAGCCAAGAGTACGTTGGTGAGATGAGAGGAGCTGATTGCTTAAGCTACAAGATCCGAGAGACAATGCCACCCAAGAGGTTCAAACCTACTCCTACTGATGCCGCTAAGTATGATGGACAGCAGGAGCCGAGGTCTTGGATAGATGATTACTTGCAGACTCCTGCACAAAGGAAATCAGATAACAACAATGAAGTGCTTGCAAATTTTCCTGAAAGATTCGGCACGGGCCTGGTTGAGAGGCATGCTGAAGGGTTCCATCAAGTCGTGGGATGACCTGGTGGACACTTTCGTCACAAAATTCCAAGCAACCTACAAGAGGCCTGTTGGGATCGATGAATTACGGCACTGCCAGCAGAAGCCGAAGGAGTCGATGCGTGCGTACATCGGGAGGTTCACTGAACTCCTGAACGCCGCTGAAGATGTTTCCGTCGACAGGGCAATCGACGCCTTTAGCGATGGCATTCGATGTGAAACCTACATAGAGGATCTTGGGCGCAAGAAGCCGAAGACTATAACAAAGTTAACGGAGATAGCCAACAACTGGGATGATGGCGAAGACAACGTACGAAGGCCTCGACAACATAGTGACGACGAAGACGACGATCAGCCGAGGCATGATTCGGGTGGACGAAGGGATCGTCGTAAGAAAAGGAAAGACCGTAGTTACGATGATAGCAACTTGATAGCCGCGGGATATTCCGATCGACGAGATGATCGGTATGTTGACAGGCGAGACGATCGATAGGACAACAATCGGAGTAACTCTGGGAACCGTGGCAACTATAAACCACGACCTCAGAGGACCCCCGAGTTACCCTTCACTGAGCAGATAAACGCTCCTTGCTACTTGCACGCGTACTTCGATCCTAAAGATAACAAGAAAAAGTCAAGCCACCTTCTCAGAGACTGTCGACAGTTCATCGAGATGCAGAAGCTCATCCAGCAGCAGCAGCCAATCACCCCTCCACCCCCACCTCAGCACCAGGTCCAGCAAGTTCAGCCCCACAACTCTAACGAGTCCTTTCCGCCACCACATGGACAAATGAGCATGATTCACATGACCGGTGTTTCGAGAAGGGAGATGAAGAAGCTCACCCAAGAAATCAATCTGGCAGAAAGCATTATGGCCAATATTCCCGAATATATCGACTGGTCATCTTAGAGCATTATGTTCAGCAGAGCGGATCACCCGATGACAATTCCAAAGCCAGGGCACGCTGCCTTAGTAGTTGAGGCGCATATCGGAGGGTTTAAGATGAGCAAAGTTTTCATGGACGGTGGAAGCGGATTAAACTTGATATTCCTCGGCACGATCAAAAGCATGGGTATCACGATGAGAATGCTAGAATAAACAGATACCTGTTTCCACGGAATTCTCCCCACCTTACTGACGTACTCTCTTGGAAAAGTTTACCTGAACGTCGTCTCTGGAAAACCCGACAACTTCAGGAAGGAAAAGATTGAGTTCGAAGTAGTAAACTGGGAATCGCAGTACCATGCTATACTCGGAAGATCAGCTTATGCCAAGTTCATGGCTGTGCCGCATTACGCATACTGTGGGGACCCCGGACTAGCTGTCCGAAATTCCCTGTTATGTATACAGTTCACGATCCCATGATCAGTGCGCCGTGAACACATAACCGAACTGATATCAAATTACACCATCCATTACAAAGCGGAATAAGAAAATTACAACATGGTCACATGACCAATACTTACATAATAGCCTCGAAGGGCCTAACTAAACATCAGAGTAGCATCATCACTTCAGCAGCGCAGTACCCAAGTCATCTGCCATAACCCTACAGGCAACTGACTGGGAAGACGTTCCTAGCTCGCATAGACGTCGCCAACTCCTTCTTCATCCATCGTGTTCCTCCAAGTCTGGCCAAGTAAATAGCCAGGGACAAAGCCGTGAGTACATTGGAATTGTACTCGCAAACCATCAAGAAGGTGATAACAATTCTAACTAGAGAAGACAAGAGAGGAAGAATAGTTTCTCTCGTGGATAAAGCATGTGAAAGAGAAATAGTTTCTCTTGTTGATATAGCATACCGGCATCTCAAGTGATGCGGACACTATGGTGGTCCTATGACATCTCTATATCTTTGTTAAAGAAGAGTTAGCATACCACCATCTCATTTGATGGGATTGCTAGGGAAGTCCTATGACATCTCTATATCTTTGTTAGAGAAGAGTTAGCATACCGGCATCTCATTTGATGGGAATGCTAGGGAAGTCCTATGACATCTCTATATCTTTGTTAAAGAAAAGTTCCTCTACATGAAACACTAGGAAGAGTCACCCCATCTTGTTTCATTTTCCTCAACCATCTCCACATGGTCGGCACAACATCTTTCCCGTACCCTTCTGGTACTTCCAACACACGCATTTCCTTTGGAAATCATTTTCAAAACCAAAACTCGACACAGCTCGGTAACGGCCATCCCAACCGTCCATGACCGCGGACGCGGCTATTCGAATAGTTTTAACTCTGCAGAGTGTGTGCACTTTCCCCACAAGAACCGATAAATCCGCCGGGATCATCCCTGGTTCGACATACAAAAGTATGCGAGACTCGGATAATCAGTCATAGTCCTTCGCCTGTCTCCCTTGACAAGAGTCCTTCCCTGCGGGCTTACCGCTTCCCGGCACCCCGGCACCATACCTCCTTTTGAGCGTATCTCCGGCGCCATGACAGAAGACCCTCAGTAATCGTCCGGCTGCAAGTTAATGCAGTGTATTGCCTCCTTCAGAGCGCAACCCGGTGTCAGAGGTCATCGCGACCCTCCTAGAGAGTTGTGAAGGTGGCTCATGCCAATTTCAACAGACGTCAGACTAAGCCCGTACCCACTTTGGATAATGTGGTTGCGCTGTGTAATTGTTCCGGGCGAATACAAAGAACCATGTGTCGTTTTTCTGAAAAACCCAAGTCACACCCACACTTTCCTCTTTCCAACCATCTTTGTCAAGATCCTTTTCTTTCATAAACCATACGCTTGGGTAAGGTTGCCTCACCCAAGGTTTTCATAAACATTTACAACAAGGTAAACCTTGAGGGGTTCCCAACCTATAGTTTCATGAGTTGAACTAGTATTGCACTACGGCCGAGATGAGAGTCATCCCGCCATAGATGAGGTATAAAGGGGTAGTGGAGTGGATCATACTTGCTTAAGGTAAGCATGTATTATGACAACACAAGGAGGAATATACTCTCAGATTTGTGGTGCTAACTACACAACTTAGATAGTGGAGTGTCACTATCCAACATATTCTCCAAGATGGTACACGGCATACTCCTCTCAAGTTGAGAATACACCAAGATCATGACATTGATACCTCTATACTACAAAAGGGGTGGGTGTGGTGTAAGTTACTATCTTGAGATGGAACATGCTCAAGTTGAGCATACAAGATAACCAAGTGGGATAGCACGGCCATGTTACCATGCATCCCATAACACAAGGACAAATAGTGGAGCCTCACCACTAGGGAGTACCCCACTTGCAATCACACATAGATGACATAAATAGAGATAATAACACACATAGAATGAAGGTGCTTTGAACATCAACAAATGACATCCAACTAGACACCGGATCAGATATCAAAAGATGGCTTGCCTTGGCTTATTTGTCCCCGGACTTCTTCAACTCCATAAATACAAGAATCCCAACAATATAAATAAAATCCTCGTCCGATTCCACTTCTTCTTCTCCGGAATTGTTCGCATCTATCGCCGGAAAATATAAAAGGAACACAATCAATCACATTGCATCAACAAGACAACATTCATCAATCAACAACTAACCATGCAGCCAAGGTATAACATACTAAGGACCTATAGATACCACAAAACAACTTTAAGAGTTTTAGTTTAGAAAACCCCATTTATTTACCTAGTAAAGGTATGAGTGCATCACAACTTAGCAATTGCCTCTCTCGGGTATCACCATGGTATAAACCAAATATCCCCTGGTAGATAACATCCTAAAGAGGACAAGTGCATTATTTTGACATCAAATACATTCACAAAGCATTTTCAAACATTTTTGGAAAAGTAGAAAACAGTTTTCCTAACTTAATTTGTTCCCATAACACTACAACCAAAATAGGAAGCAAACCATATTCCACATCATTTGGAAACTTAAGCAAATCAAAAGAGCTAATGTTAGGTTGCAGAGGTTTTGTTTTGCAAGCATAAAACAAAGGTTGCCCACCTCTACTAAAAAGAGTTGGTCAAGGGTTTTAGATAAACCGAAAAGTTTTGTTTCAACAATGCATGTCACACATAAACATTACTAACAGCAACAAATATGTATTAACAGAGACTAATAATAGTTTTCCTAGATAGCCAGTACTAATACAAGACTAACCCAATTGGAATCACCCAAAAATATTAAACCTACAATTTTAGGAATTTCTTTGAATCTGACTATACAGAAAACAAGATCTGTAAGCCATAAATCGTAGAAAAATCCTAAAAATATGAGGCCACTGGCATTTGAAAGATATTTAAACAGAGATTCACACACAATTGGATTTGGGTTCAAATTGTTTTAGAAACTCTCACAAATGGATTTACAAGTTTACTGCATGTTTTCACCATTTGCTTTAACTATGGAGTTGCAGAACAGATAAAGGTTAGAAACTTGTTTGAGATGATTAAGAAAACATTCAGTAATCCTACAGAATTGGAATCACTCAATTAGGTTCAAAAATGGATTTTTGATGAATTAAAATCTAACAGCCATGTCTGCAGAACACACAGAACAAGTTTAATTCACCAAAAATCATACACAAATCACAAAAATATGAGGTCTTCTGAATCTGAAAGGTATTGAATAGGTGGTTCTTACCCAGTTGGTTTCATTCTAAAATTAGTTTTCAAACTCCTGGTTTAATTCGACAAAGTCAGATCTGACCAGATCTTGATCTGCGAACCATTTCAGTTTCAGGAGGTCAATCGAAGTGAAACCACCGCCAAAATGAAGGTACGGGAGAGGGCTTTCAAGTGCAGTTGAGGTTGGTCAAAAAGGTTTGGTAAAACGGAAGAAATCTCACAAACAGTGATTCTGCATGTTTGCAGAACTTTATTTACCATGCAAAATCCCTAACGAATTTGAGGATAAGACCAGTGCCAAGTTGTAGATATTTTCAATACCTATCTGTGGAACTTTGAATCACTCGATTTGGATCTGCACACAAGATTTGGCGGATTTTACAAGTTTGTACCAGAATCTGAAACAGCAAGATACAGAAATTACTGCAAGGTTTTGGACGAACTTTGCTCAAGAACTTCAGATCTGAGGATAGCTCAACCTTCTCCATGCTTGGACCAACATGCACCTGCATCAAGATCCAATCTAGTGAGAGGAGAAAGGAGAAAGTGAGGTGGACTCATCAAAGATTAGGGGAGAAGAGAGGGAGAGAGATGCTCTCATGGTGAGGGGAAGCTTGAGGGAGGAGGGAGCTCCATCTTGGTGGCTTTCCATGGCCATGGCCGGCCATGGAGCTAAGGAGGAGCAGCAGCTCGTGGGGAGGAAGGGGGAGGAAGGTATGAGGGAGTGGAGTGTGAAAGAAATGAGCCAAGGGGAGTGGAGGTGGCAAGCCAAGCTCTTATATAGAGGGAGGATGGTGGCTGCCTCCATTTTGATTGGCTAAGGTGGGTGGCTGCCCATTTATTTGTTGGGGTAGTTGGGAGGCAAGGCTTGCAAGAGAAGGAAATGAAGAGGAGGGGCTGGCCGAATTTCAAGTCATGGCCGGCTCCTTTCTTGTCATGAGCAAGAGAGAAATGTGAGAGAGATGCACAACATTCATGTGAATAGCTCAAGGCATGATGTTGAGAAGATAATGTCATTGAGTGACTTTGATAATGATAAAAATAGGAGTAGATACATATAGATAAAAAAGGAGTATGAAGGTGACATGTGCCATGAGAATAATCTCCACCACTTTGGTTGAGACCAACTTATGATGAAGATGGTTCCCAAGGTATAGTTGATGAATAAAAGTTTTTAATAGAATTGAAAATTGAAGGATTGGGGTTGGCCGCATGCAACAATGCATGAGAATGCCAAGGTAGATGGGATGGTGATGGTGGTTTAGTCAATGATAGAGCAAGGTTAAGAGAGAAGGTGAGTGAAGTATCCATATAGTCACAAGGATGAATATATTGACATAACTCATCAATTTATGAGATCAAGGTGATGATGGAAGAGAATATAAAGTATTTGAAACACCTCAATTGTCTAGGGACAATTGGGAATGAACTCAAGTGGAATGGAATTTGAAAATGTTGAGAGAACTAGTTGGAACATAGGAGTTCAAAATGTTCTACTTACTTTCCCAAGTGAAGTAGAGTTTTCTCAAATTTAAAGCAAACAAGAAATGGTATAGGTACCATAAACAAGCCTTTTGTTAAAAAGAAGGCAAGATAGAAAATAATTGTTTTAGAAATCAGTACTAGGTAGAAATGGGATGAGAAAACAAAACCCATTTCAGTTCCTTGTTTTCCTGGGAGAAATATCTTGAAAAGTTTTAGTAAAACTAGAAGTAGTTTTGTGATCAAAACTAGAGAAGGAAAATCAATAGGATTTTTGAGAGAGAAAACTAATTTAGGGAGAAGTGTTCTCAAGGGTAGATGATGGCTACAAAATGTACCCATCATTCCCACTCTTGGTGTTGTGAAGATTGATCTTGAATAAAAACAAGAGGTAAAAGTAAAGAAAGTGATCTAGTGCAGAAACACTGGATAAGGTATGAGATCAAGTTGGATATAGGAGTTGCAAGGATAGACTGAGACATGCAAGACGTGGAGGTTGAAGAGGGTGTTGCATAGATGAGATCCATGCATTGAAGTCAACAATAACAGTTGTGAGTGCTTAGAGATCAATTGCCAAAATCTGGACATTTTAAGCCTGTCTACACAGATGGTCGACATGGCCTCAAAACCAACAAGGATGAGTGGGTATAAGAGAGGGATGTAGCTAGGGGTAGATGATCCCAAATTTTGAATTAAGGATGATTGAGCTATCTTGTACCACCAAGAGAAAAATAAAAATAGCACACTCATGTTGCCATGAGGAGAAGAGTTTGATGTAGTAAAAAGGAAAACAAATTTTTCCTAAGTCACAAATGTGTTTTATTAGGTGAGTTGTTTGTCTAACCACTAGAGTTGTTGTTCTTTGAGGTGGCTCAAGACAAAACTCAACAAGAAAAACAATACAATACATCTACCAACAGATCAAAGCAATTCATCTTAACAGATAGATCAAGGCAATTCATCTTAATTAGTCTATAGAAAAAGTTTTTGTTCCCCCTAATTTTTGTAATAAGGACAATTAATCAAGGTTGCAAAAGTTGGGGTGTTACAGATCTTCCACCCTTAAAATAATCTCGTCCCGAGATTACTGAGCGTAGAACTGGAGGGGTTGTAAAGCTTAACGAAAGTTAGACTCCATTCTTCTGTAGATGTGCTGTTGTAGAGTAGATCGTTGCTTCATCTTCTAGCAGACGTGACGGATTCCTACCGATGGCGAGCTTCATGAAGAGGTTGACTACTCCATGATGTTGGATCTGTAGCTTCGTAATGATCCTTGCGGGATTCATGACTTTGGAAAAGTTAGTGCACTCCAATGGTGCCTTAGCAGGGTTGAAAACTTTTTAGAGTTAGTTTAAATTTAGTGGAAGATGAAGTATTCCACCCTTAAAATTGTTCATCGGGGAGGGGGCGTTAAAAATTGTAAGCTTCGGCCACGGTTCTTGTCGGGCGCTTTTTGGAGAAGCCATTGATCTGTTGAGTTGAACATCTTCAGTGGGTGTTGAGTAGTCCACGGCTTCAAGAGGGGTTAGTGTAGTCCCACGTTTCCAACGGTGTTTTTAGAAAGCTTTAAGATTTTAGGTTTAGCTCCAACTTTTAGTGGAAGACGAAGTCTTCCACCCTTAAGAGTTTTCATCGGGCTTTCGGAAAAACTCAGAGCTTCTGCCTTGTGGTCCTATCCGGGGCTTCTGAAGAAGTCGTCGATCTTCCGTATTCAGTTGTAGAATCTTCGGGGCGACGTGCAGACCACATCTTCAAGAGGCACTCACGTGTTAACTGAGCCATATGGGACGCGCGGCGAGTTAGTAAGTTGATGAAACATCTAGTTGGTATCCATATGAAACAGCAACAGAGGTCGTCGAAGACAATCTTCAGCTTGAGGGTCGGTGTTGACCGGTTAAGAAGTGAGCGGGCCGTTTACACTTAATCTCGAGTCTCCCGGTATCTTCATGAGCTTCACTTGATGAGGACCAGATAAACCATGTGATGTAGCTTGGCTTTGACGCTATTGTCTTCTCAGCTTGTTAGACGGCGTGTTAGAGGGTGATTTCAAGAAGATCCTAGAGGTTAGCGCGATTATACTCCAAGGTCGGACCAAGTTTGTAGGTCTTCTCGCAGAGGTGCAGTCACTCTTGAAGGTAGGGCTTCTTCTTTCTTGGCGTAGTGGAGATGCTCCAGCTGATCTTGAAGGAAGTCAGCGTAGATAGGGGTCGGGTTAGTTTTCTTGACGGTTGAAAAACAACTTCCCACGGGTTTAGAGTTAGAGTCTTTCGTTAGTCTACCCAATTTAACTAATAGTTAGCAATACATCGGCGAGGCAAACTTTAATCCTATCATTGCATGTGACACCCATACAACCATAACCAGAGACACAATATCACTAACAGAGGCTACTGGTATTTTTCCTATATGCACCATAACAAAACAAGATCAACACAATTGGAACCATTCAAAAATATTTATTTTTCAATTTTTGAGACTCAAAATACTAACCAGAAACAGTGATCAAGTTTTATTTATTAAAAATCGCACAAAAATTCTAAAAATACAAGGTCAGTGGCATCTGAAAGATAATTTCATACTGGTTCTAGTGCAATTGGAATCACATCAATCGGAGCTACCAAACTATTTTTATTAGCAAAACAGTACACTGGTAGATTTCCATTTTTAATTTCTGTTTTACACATTCCAAACAATTAAAAAGGGCGGGAACGTCTAAATAGCAAGACATACATGCACACAACAAACAGATACAAACACTCAAGGCAGCACATTAGGGAACTACAAGCAATCAACATACCAAACAAAGCAGTCTAAGTATCTAGAGATACCTAACACGTGGGGGTAGCTCAATCGAAGCGATTGAGTTTTTCCTATCCATCCTATAGGTTTGGGGCTGGTCACATATGTCGACGTCTTCATCTTGCTGGCATCGACTTCAACTTGGATCCTTGTAGCATTTGGTGGTGAAGGGGCTGGGTGTTGAGTCATTGATGTTGAGGCGGAGGAGAAAACTGTGTAGAACTTCTAGTCTAGACATCCCGGAAACATGAGGTCTTCGAAGAGGTAGCTGTTGAGGTGCTTCTGAAGTAGAGATCTTCTCGTGGCTGGCCTAAAAATAACTAGTCAAGAAATTGAGAACTTGATCCTTGACGACTGCGAAAGTGCGAGTCCAAAGAGGAACAAGGTCAGCTCTCTGACAGACTTTGGTGACAACCAAAGACATGATCCTTTATCCCTTTATGTGCACGGCTAAGTCGGCATCCAATCTTCAATAGCTGTCGTTGGAGATACACGAGTCTTCCCGAGGGATTGATCCATCTTTGAGTTTGAGTCTCCAGTCTGAGTTGGGGACATCGTCTAACATGTGGGTTTGAAGTGGATGAGACAATAGAGTAAGAATTTTCAAACATTTTAATAAAGCGGAGAGATGAGAATTTAGAAGCTTTGAAGAAATAAGAGGAGTAGAAGCTATGCTTCCTACTAAAGAAATAATTTGTTTCGTAAATAGTTTTTCCCAATTACTTGTCTCCTAACTAACGTCCATGCTAACTAAGGTCTCCTACAGTCAGGATAGCTCTGATACTAGCTCTGTGGGGACCCCGGACTAGCTGTCCGAAATTCCCTGTTATGTATACAGTTCACGATCCCATGATCAGTGCGCCGTGAACACATAACCGAACTGATATCAAATTACACCATCCATTACAAAGCGGAATAAGAAAATTACAACATGGTCACATGACCAATACTTACATAATAGCCTCGAAGGGCCTAACTAAACATCAGAGTAGCATCATCACTTCAGCAGCGCAGTACCCAAGTCATCTGCCATAACCCTACAGGCAACTGACTGGGAAGACGTTCCTAGCTGGCATAGACGTCGCCAACTCCTTCTTCATCCATCGTGTTCCTCCAAGTCTGGCCAAGTAAATAGCCAGGGACAAAGCCGTGAGTACATTGGAATTGTACTCGCAAACCATCAAGAAGGTGATAACAATTCTAACTAGAGAAGACAAGAGAGGAAGAATAGTTTCTCTCGTGGATAAAGCATGTGAAAGAGAAATAGTTTCTCTTGTTGATATAGCATACCGGCTTCTCAAGTGATGCGGACACTATGGTGGTCCTATGACATCTCTATATCTTTGTTAAAGAAGAGTTAGCATACCACCATCTCATTTGATGGGATTGCTAGGGAAGTCCTATGACATCTCTATATCTTTGTTAGAGAAGAGTTAGCATACCGGCATCTCATTTGATGGGAATGCTAGGGAAGTCCTATGACATCTCTATATCTTTGTTAAAGAAAAGTTCCTCTACATGAAACACTAGGAAGAGTCACCCCATCTTGTTTCATTTTCCTCAACCATCTCCACATGGTCGGCACAACATCTTTCCCATACCCTTCTGGTACTTCCAACACACGCATTTCCTTTGGAAATCATTTTCAAAACCAAAACTCGACACAGCTCGGTAACGGCCATCCCAACCGTCCATGACCGCGGACGCGGCTATTCGAATAGTTTTAACTCTGCAGAGTGTGCGCACTTTCCCCACAAGAACCGATAAATCCACCGGGATCATCCCTGGTTCGACATACAAAAGTATGCAAGACTCGGATAATCAGTCATAGTCCTTCGCCTGTCTCCCTTGACAAGAGTCCTTCCCTGCGGGCTTACCCCTTCCCGGCACCTCGGCAGCATACCTCCTTTTGAGCGTATCTCCGGCGCCATGACAGAAGACCCTCAGTAATCGTCCGGCTGCAAGTTAATGCAGTGTATTGCCTCCTTCAGAGCGCAACCCGGTGTCAGAGGTCATCGCGACCCTCCTAGAGAGTTGTGAAGGTGGCTCATGCCAATTTCAACAGACGTCAGACTAAGCCCGTACCCACTTTGGATAATGTGGTTGCGCTGTGTAATTGTTCCGGGCGAATACAAAGAACCATGTGTCGTTTTTCTGAAAAACCCAAGTCACACCCACACTTTCCTCTTTCCAACCATCTTTGTCAAGATCCTTTTCTTTCATAAACCATACGCTTGGGTAAGGTTGCCTCACCCAAGGTTTTCATAAACATTTACAACAAGGTAAACCTTGAGGGGTTCCCAACCTATAGTTTCATGAGTTGAACTAGTATTGCACTACGGCCGAGATGAGAGTCATCCCGCCATAGATGAGGTATAAAGGGGTAGTGGAGTGGATCATACTTGCTTAAGGTAAGCATGTATTATGACAACACAAGGAGGAATATACTCTCAGATTTGTGGTGCTAACTACACAACTTAGATAGTGGAGTGTCACTATCCAACATATTCTCCAAGATGGTACACGGCATACTCCTCTCAAGTTGAGAATACACCAAGATCATGACATTGATACCTCTATACTACAAAAGGGGTGGGTGTGGTGTAAGTTACTATCTTGAGATGGAACATGCTCAAGTTGAGCATACAAGATAACCAAGTGGGATAGCACGGCCATGTTACCATGCATCCCATAACACAAGGACAAATAGTGGAGCCTCACCACTAGGGAGTACCCCACTTGCAATCACACATAGATGACATAAATAGAGATAATAACACACATAGAATGAAGGTGCTTTGAACATCAACAAATGACATCCAACTAGACACCGGATCAGATATCAAAAGATGGCTTGCCTTGGCTTATTTGTCCCCGGACTTCTTCAACTCCATAAATACAAGAATCCCAACAATATAAATAAAATCCTCGTCCGATTCCACTTCTTCTTCTCCGGAATTGTTTGCATCTATCGCCGGAAAATATAAAAGGAACACAATCAATCACATTGCATCAACAAGACAACATTCATCAATCAACAACTAACCATGCAGCCAAGGTATAACATACTAAGGACCTATAGATACCACAAAACAACTTTAAGAGTTTTAGTTTAGAAAACCCCATTTATTTACCTAGTAAAGGTATGAGTGCATCACAACTTAGCAATTGCCTCTCTCGGGTATCACCATGGTATAAACCAAATATCCCCTGGTAGATAACATCCTAAAGAGGACAAGTGCATTATTTTGACATCAAATACATTCACAAAGCATTTTCAAACATTTTTGGAAAAGTAGAAAACAGTTTTCCTAACTTAATTTGTTCCCATAACACTACAACCAAAATAGGAAGCAAACCATATTCCACATCATTTGGAAACTTAAGCAAAACAAAAGAGCTAATGATAGGTTGCATAGGTTTTGTTTTGCAAGCATAAAACAAAGGTTGCCCACCTCTACTAAAAAGAGTTGGTCAAGGGTTTTAGATAAACCGAAAAGTTTTGTTTCAACAATGCATGTCACACATAAACATTACTAACAGCAACAAATATGTATGAACAGAGACTAATAATAGTTTTCCTAGATAGCCAGTACTAATACAAGACTAACCCAATTGGAATCACCCAAAAATATTAAACCTACAATTTTAGGAATTTCTTTGAATCTGACTATACAGAAAACAAGATCTGTAAGCTATAAATCGTAGAAAAATCCTAAAAATATGAGGCCACTGGCATTTGAAAGATATTTAAACAGAGATTCACACACAATTGGATTTGGGTTCAAATTGTTTTAGAAACTCTCACAAATGGATTTACAAGTTTACTGCATGTTTTCACCATTTGCTTTAACTATGGAGTTGCAGAACAGATAAAGGTTTGAAACTTGTTTGAGATGATTAAGAAAACATTCAGTAATCCTACAGAATTCGAATCACTCAATTAGGTTCAAAAATGGATTTTTGATGAATTAAAATCTAACAGCCATGTCTGCAGAACACACAGAACAAGTTTAATTCACCAAAAATCATACATAAATCACAAAAATATGAGGTCTTCTGAATCTGAAAGGTATTGAATAGGTGGTTCTTACCCAGTTGGTTTCATTCTAAAATTAGTTTCCAAACTCCTGGTTTAATTCGACAAAGTCAGATCTGACCAGATCTTGATCTGCGAACCATTTCAGTTTCAGGAGGTCAATCGAAGTGAAACCACCGCCAAAATGAAGGTACGGGAGAGGGCTTTCAACTGCAGTTGAGTTTGGTCAAAAAGGTTTGGTAAAACGGAAGAAATCTCACAAACAGTGATTCTGCATGTTTGCAGAACTTTATTTACCATGCAAAATCCCTAATGAATTTGAGGATAAGACCAATGCCAAGTTGTAGATATTTTCAATACCTATCTGTGGAACTTTGAATCACTCGATTTGGATCTGCACACAAGATTTGGCGGATTTTACAAGTTTGTACCAGAATCTGAAACAGCAAGATACAGAAATTACTGCAAGGTTTTGGACGAACTTTGCTCAAGAACTTCAGATCTGAGGATAGCTCAACCTTCTCCATGCTTGGACCAACATGCACCTGCATCAAGATCCAATCTAGTGAGAGAAGAAAGGAGAAAGTGAGGTGGACTCATCAAAGATTAGGGGAGAAGAGAGGGAGAGAGATGCTCTCATGGTGAGGGGAAGCTTGAGGGAGGAGGGAGCTCCATCTTGGTGGCTTTCCATGGCCATGGCCGGCCATGGAGCTAAGGAGGAGCAGCAGCTCGTGGGGAGGAAGGGGGAGGAAGGTATGAGGGAGTGGAGTGTGAAAGAAATGAGCCAAGGGGAGTGGAGGTGGCAAGCCAAGCTCTTATATAGAGGGAGGATGGTGGCTGCCTCCATTTTGATTGGCTAAGGTGGGTGGCTGCCCATTTATTTGTTGGGGTAGTTGGGAGGCAAGGCTTGCAAGAGAAGGAAATGAAGAGGAGGGGCTGGCCGAATTTCAAGTCATGGCCGGCTCCTTTCTTGTCATGAGCAAGAGAGAAATGTGAGAGAGATGCACAACATTCATGTGAATAGTTCAAGGCATGATGTTGAGAAGATAATGTCATTGAGTGACTTTGATAATGATAAAAATAGGAGTAGATACATATAGATAAAAAAGGAGTATGAAGGTGACATGTGCCATGAGAATAATCTCCACCACTTTGGTTGAGACCAACTTATGATGAAGATGGTTCCCAAGGTATAGTTGATGAATAAAAGTTTTTAATAGAATTGAAAATTGAAGGATTGGGGTTGGCCGCATGCAACAATGCATGATAATGCCAAGGTAGATGGGATGGTGATGGTGGTTTAGTCAATGATAGAGCAAGGTTAAGAGAGAAGGTGAGTGAAGTATCCATATACTCACAAGGATGAATATATTGACATAACTCATCAATTTATGAGATCAAGGTGATGATGGAAGAGAATATAAAGTATTTGAAACACCTCAATTGTCTAGGGACAATTGGGAATGAACTCAAGTGGAATGGAATTTGAAAATGTTGAGAGAACTAGTTGGAACATAGGAGTTCAAAATGTTCTACTTACTTTCCCAAGTGAAGTAGAGTTTTCTCAAATTTAAAGCAAACAAGAAATGGTATAGGTACCATAAACAAGCCTTTTGTTAAAAAGAAGGCAAGATAGAAAATAATTGTTTTAGAAATCAGTACTAGGTAGAAATGGGATGAGAAAACAAAACCCATTTCAGTTCCTTGTTTTCCTGGGAGAAATATCTTGAAAAGTTTTAGTAAAACTAGAAGTAGTTTTGTGATCAAAACTAGAGAAGGAAAATCAATAGGATTTTTGAGAGAGAAAACTAATTTAGGGAGAAGTGTTCTCAAGGGTAGATGATGGCTACAAAATGTACCCATCATTCCCACTCTTGGTGTTGTGAAGATTGATCTTGAATAAAAACAAGAGGTAAAAGTAAAGAAAGTGATCTAGTGCAGAAACACTGGATAAGGTATGAGATCAAGTTGGATATAGGAGTTGCAAGGATAGACTGAGACATGCAAGACGTGGAGGTTGAAGAGGGTGTTGCATAGATGAGATCCATGCATTGAAGTCAACAATAACAGTTGTGAGTGCTTAGAGATCAATTGCCAAAGTCTGGACATTTTAAGCCTGTCTACACAGATGGTCGACATGGCCTCAAAACCAACAAGGATGAGTGGGTATAAGAGAGGGATGTAGCTAGGGGTAGATGATCCCAAATTTTGAATTAAGGATGATTGAGCTATCTTGTACCACCAAGAGAAAAATAAAAATAGCACACTCATGTTGCCATGAGGAGAAGAGTTTGATGTAGTAAAAAGGAAAACAAATTTTTCCTAAGTCACAAATGTGTTTTATTAGGTGAGTTGTTTGTCTAACCACTAGAGTTGTTGTTCTTTGAGGTGGCTCAAGACAAAACTCAACAAGAAAAACAATACAATACATCTACCAACAGATCAAAGCAATTCATCTTAACAGATAGATCAAGGCAATTCATCTTAATTAGTCTATAGAAAAAGTTTTTGTTCCCCCTAATTTTTGTAATAAGGACAATTAATCAAGGTTGCAAAAGTTGGGGTGTTACACATACCTCAAGCTGAAAATGCCTGGGAACAATGGAACAAACATCACAGTCTATGGAAGTTTTTCACGCTTGGATAATTGCGATCGCGATTTTCAGAGAATTGCTACGAAGTTCGGGCTAAAACAGGAACCTGTCGACTTCCCTTCAAAATCGTCAGCACTTGATAGTAAGGAAGATGAACGCATCAAGAAAACAAAGAAGAAGCCAGCCGACCTTGCCCTGGAAGCTTCGACAGTGAAAGCTTCGGCAGCTGACGGAAAGATCATCATAGAAGAAAACAAAACTCCGACAATCGTTGCAAGAACTCCTGATGAAATCAGTGATGCTTCCAAAGCCACTGGCACGTTGGACAAGCTTGAAGATAAGAAGAACCCTCCTCTTGCTTAAAGGGATGGATAGCATCATTTTTAGTTTCTCTTTCCTTTCAGCAGGGCACTTTTTTAGCCCCCTAGTTTTTCGCTTACTTTATTAATGAAGACTCAAGTTTTGTTTCTTTGAAGAATTGCAGTAATTCGGGACACCCGAACTACATCGTCAGGAATTTTGTTCGTATATTGCAACTAACATCGACTCGATGGAAAATACGCCCAGAGATTGCACTCTAAAAAAGCCTCTGAAATTACGAGTGCTATGATGCAAAAACAACGGGGATATCGCTCTTTTTCTTCGCTATAGATGCCTCAAAGAGTGCCGCAGATAGCAAGGATCATGAAACACGTACGAAAACGACCCATGCTCGATACTTTAAACTACAAAAGTATCAAAGAGCGACGAAGTCATCAGCAGATCTAGTGCCACCGATTTATTCGGGAGCTGCTGTCAAGACATGCATCGGTTGAAAGCAAAGTTGCACATACAACGGGTCTAGCAAGACCCGCAACACGAGCTGATCACTCAAATAATTTTCTATCGACAAACATACGTATACATCGTAATACAGATGTAAAAACGAGTAATTAAGATTTACTCCTTCAAAAATTGCCAACGACATCATCACAGAAGAGGTACATGTATGTACACCTGCCGATAAAATAGTCTAACCGTAATCATCCGAACATTTGGATGTAGCAAGTATCAAGGCCTTCTACTTACAATAGGAGCGTATAAGTGGACATGAGGTGTGGTAGGGTTCTACTTATGATCCCAAGTGATACATGTATTGGAACTCAAATGTGGTCTAGGGTTTTAGTTGTGATTTACCCAAGTGATGCAAAAACTTGGATTGGGATATGGGCATAAGCTATTGTTAATATTATCACTTCTCTGACTTCTCAATACTTTGACACATCCAAGGCTCTACTCAAGATATGATGATCTGATTTTGTAAATATATGGTCTTCCTAGGAATTCTACCTTGTTATCTTCTGTAGCTTGTTCTTTAGGAAATCTGAGAAACCAGCATCTTGTGGTATGCCTCCACCTCCTAGCTTCTTCATCTTGATCATAGCTAATGTCTGGGTGGTCTCAAGGTTTTGGTTTCCTTGTAACATGGTACTAGATGATAAAATGGGTGAAGGGTGGGTGACTCTTGTTTTAGTTTGATGAGTAAGGTGCTTGGTTGTCATGCCCTCATCCATAGCAATCCTTTGAGCACGATGTGGCATAGCTTGGAATGCAAGTCATGTAGATATTTTCATCCTATGTGGCATGATCATTATCCTCTCATATGATTTATCTTTGGATATCCAAGTGGCATTTGTTACTAAATATCTTGTGGATGCTTTTATTATTGTGGATGAGTCACTATATCATCTTTGATTGGATTTATATTATAATATTGGTCAAAAGATCAAGGTTGAAGGTTATTCCTCAATTCTGGATAGTTGGTGTTTGATTTCACCAAGGCATCATCATATGAGTTTCAAAATACTCATAGTTAGTTTTATTCATATAGTTTGAACTATAATTCGTAATGTAAATGGATTTAGTTTTATGATATTTCATATATTTAATAAGTTATGATTTAAATAAGAATGTGTGGCCTTTATGACCTTCAGACCATGTGGTTTACCTTATTTGGCAATAAGGTTAGAAGTGAATTAAATTGCACACAAAAGTAGTTGCTAAATTTTAAGTGTTAATAAGTTAGGGTTTGATTCTTTAAGAATGTGTTGTTGGAAGGAATACCATTTGAAATCTTTCGTAATATCTGGTAATTTATCCTCACTTAAGGTGTTGTTATAGTAAAGCTAATCCAATTTGATCTAACTCATAAATCAAATTATATCTACCAAAATAAGGTTTTAGCAAAGATCACTATGAATTTATAGCGCTTGACTTGATAAGCTACTTCAATTCCATCAAGTCAGGTGAAACTTCAGTTATTGTGACAAGTTTAATTTGAAAGCGCGAAAATTCCCCGGATTTTCTATGCATGAATGCAATGCACACATCTGTATTCTCTCTTTTTTAGCCTCTAAACCTGGGATATTACAAATAAACTGGCTAATGTCACCATTGATTCTTGCAATCGCTTCTAAATCTAGCGAAGGATGCCGTAGCAGTACTAAAGCAAGTGCCGACTCGACTCCTACAAGGAGCTGACAACGAACCAACTTGCGAACCTTCTTGGCGTTGCTAAATTTTGACATCAAAGTTAGCAAAGTTGGAGGAATTTGATTCAGCGGAAACATTGTGTTCCATATCATCCTCAAACCAGTATAGCATTTGTCAAACAATCGGTGTACTTGATGTATCCGATCTTGAAACTTGGCAAGAATGACAACTTTTCACTTGTCCGTCCATAAAACCTCTTCATATTGTGAAAGGTTGGGCTACACGGTCATGCACTCACTTGTTCTCTTCAGAAAGATTCAGGGCAATAATTGGTGGAGAGCAAGATTGCAAAAAGATCATAAGTGAAGGGAGAATTTTCTTTCTCAAAGAGAGTATCAAGCACTTACAGTTTATACTATCGGTGGCCTTCTGCAGGTTGCTTAAAGCATATCGCTTTGCGTCGAGAGCTATTTCCCCCTTTTTCTTTATAATGGCTGCCATGGCATGGACATTACGCGTATCTCTTTCCATCTGAGAAATTCGGGTCTTCATACGTTGCAGCCGATCACTTTTAGACTCGCCAGCCGAAGAACCTTCGACAAAGGAAGGAACATAAGCTACCTGCAAAGATTACATTGTCGAAGAGTGTCAAAGAATATATCTATTGCTGAGAAGACTCTACTCTCATCGGGAGCACACAATCGGAAACAAGAACATTGTAATTAACAAAGAAGAACTGACAACATTGCGAGCCTAGAATCCATTACAAGAGGAAAAGCCTTAAAAAGGCATTGTTCAAAGCAAATAGATGAACTACAATACAACAGGGAATTCCGGGAGCTTGGGTATGTGTCGATGAACATGGGACATCTCCTCCAGAAGTTGGCTTGTTTGCTGATACTAATTGAAGAAGCAAATACAAGAAAGTAATTAAGATAAATCTAACCACAGCCTTAAACTCTGAGATCCTGCTATCCCTCCTGCATCGATATACCAACGAGGGTTCAGGTTGCTGTCACTCCGGCAACCCCGCAATTGGCAAACGAATACAAGATGCATTCCCCTAGGCCCATAAAGGTGAAGTATCATGTAGTCGACATTCACATGACACCACTAGAAGAATAACACCACAATTTAAATATCAAACCATTAAATATTACTCAACATAGTTCACTACTAACATTTAGACTTCACCCATGTCCTCAAGAACTAAATGAACTACTCACAAGACATCGTATGGAACATGATTAGAGGTGATATGATGATGAATAACAATCTGAACATAAACCTTGGTTCAATGGTTTCACTCAATAGCATCAATAACAAGGAGTAATCAACATCGGGAGAGTTTCCCCTATGAAATAATCAAGATTCAACCCTAGATGTTACAGCGGAGACGAGGTGCAGTGGTGGAGATGACGGTGACGGTGGTGGAGATGATGATGATGATGATCCCAATGAAGTCCAACTCGACGACGGTGACGATGGCGACGATTTCCCCCTCTGGGAGGGAATTTCCCCGGTGGATTTCAGCCTGCCGGAGAGCTCTTTTCTCTCTGGTGTTTTCCGCCCCGCAGAGGCGGCTGTGTCTATTCACGATGCCCCTCGCACCTTAGGTTTTCGGGTAGATGAAATACGCGAAGGAGAGACGGCCGAGGGGGGCTGTGGGCCCCCTCCCCACAAGGCGGCGCGGCTAGGGTGGAGCCCGCGCCGGCCTATGGGGGGGGGCCCATGGCGGCCCTCCTCGGTCCCTCCTTTTGGCTGGCTCCTTCTTCTGGAGAAATAAGACTTTCTGTGTATTTTCCGTCTATTGTTGATCTTCAGAAATATTGTAGCCTGACGGTGTTTTTTCCAGCAGAATCCTGACTCCGGTGAGTAATTCTCCAATAATCATGAAACATGCAAAATAGGTGAAATAACATAAGTATCATCTCTAAATATGAAATATATAAATGAATAGCAGTAAATTATGATATAAAATAGTGATGCAAAATGGACGTATCAACTCCCCCCAAGCTTAGACCTCGCTTGTCCCCAAGCGAAATTGAACTCAGTAAACAAGACCACATGTTTATGGAGTGAAGAGTCGATAAATAAAATACGGACAAAAAGCATCACATTAATTCACACAAGACATTCTAGTGAACAACTTCCTCATATAACTCAACTTGAAACAAGTAAAGGGAAATCAAAAATAAGGGTGCATAGGAAATCACAATTGGTGATGGCAAACTTCGTTCTTGGTCAAAGAACAATTAACAGATTGTACTTATCTTTCGAGCAGAGCCCTTACATTAAAGCTTATATGGCAGATCTTATATGCTCAATCATACTAATCTCCTCATAATCATTGATAACCTTCAAAGCTATATTCATTCAGATAAAACTTGTACTAAACAAGGAAGAATAAAAGGCATGATTAAATAGATCACAATATAAATGGTTGGGTCGCAACAACTCAATTGCTTGCTTTAGATAGAGGGAAATAGGTTTACTGACTCAACATAAAAGTAAAAGATAGGCCCTTTGCAGAGGGAAGCAGGGATTAAATCATGTGCTAGAGCTTCTTAAGTTTTGAAATCTTATAGAGGGCATAAAAATAAAGTTTTGGGAGGTGTTTGTTGTTGTCAACGAATGGTAGTGGGTACTCTAACCCCCTTGCCAAACAGACTTTCAAAGAGCGGCTCCCATGAAGGACGTTATTTATACCAGCAAGGTAGATCATCACTCTTGTCTTTTGTTTACACATGTACTTTAGTTTTTTTAGGGATGACACTCCTCCCAACATTTGCTTCCACAAGCCATGGCTAACCGAATCCTCGGGTGCCTTCCAACATTTCACATACCATGGAGGAGTGTCTATTGCAAAATTAAGTTGCTTACTGATGAATCAGGGCAAAACATGTGAAGAGAGTTATTAAAGAAAGTTAATTAATTGGGGCTGGGAACCCCGTTGCCAGCTCTTTTTGCAAAGTTATTGGATAAGCGGATGTGCCACTAGTCCATTGGTGGAAGTCTGCCCAACAAGATTGAAAGATAAAACACCACATACTTCCTCATGAGCTATAAAACATTGACACAAATAAGAGATAATAACTTTTGAATTGTTTAAAGGTAGCACATGAAGTATTTACTTGGAATGGCAGAAAAATACCACATAGTAGGTAGTTATGGTGGACACTGATGGCATAGGTTTGGGTTAAGGTTTGGATGCACGAGAAGCATTCCCTCTCAGTACAGGTCTTTGGCTAGCAAGGTTGGTTAGCAAGCATAAGAGTTGAGGGAGACAAACAAATATACATGTGATAGAAACAATCATGCATCTTCCTCGTAAGCACAAATAATTTTAACTTCAGAATACTAAGATCATTAGCTAACAAGAAAGAAAGATAATGAAATAACATATCTACATGTATTTCTTGTTTTCTACTTAAACCTCAAGGTATTGTTGCTATTGACCAATGATAAGTTTGCCAAAACCAAATAGATTTACTTGATGCTCCCAAAGTGATACCAATACTAACAACAAGATCAATCATATAACAGAGATTGCGAACTAAAATAAGGTGTGCAATATGTAAATGATAAAACTTCTCATTAATATTCCATAACGATAACTCACACCAAGGGATACATAGATAACCAACTAAAGAGAGATACTTCCACACTGCAACCATCTTATATGATAACTTCCCTACTCATGATATGACACTACTTGATAGTAAAAAGATAAAAGATAGTGATGATGTGATACCGCGGCACTCCCCCCAAGCTTGGAACAAACCAAGGGGGTGCCCATACCAATTATGAATTACTCCTTCGGTGGTGATGATGAATTCTTCCCATCATCAGACTTCCAAGGAAGAGGCTCTCCATCAACGAACGACATCTTGGTCTCAGGAATCCTGAAACTAGCAGCATAGCTTATGTGTTTAAACCTGTTTTCATACTCACAGTTTTGATTCTGAACATCATAGAGTTGAGCTTGGAGTTTGTTGGTAGTGTTGTGAAGCGAGAGGATATCGTCCCACAGCTTTGCAGTCTCCTTCTTGTGTTCATCAATAAGTTCAGACACAATTTTGTGGAAGATGTCCACTTCACGCTCAGCGATCTTCTTGTAGTTGAAGACTTCTTGTTCTAGTTTTTCCATCTTGTCCTCCAAACTTCCTTCTCCTTTAGGACCCCGAACATCTTCAATCTGCAACTCTCCATCTACGAGCAGCAATTCCTTGGGGTGCATCTTCAGCTCGTTCATGTACGGGTTGACAACGTCCTCAAAGAAGCTGTCCTTCGGAGTTCCCGACGAAGACATGGTGGCCCTAGATCTGAAAACAGTATCTGGCAGAAAACAGCTCGAAAAAAAACACGACGAGAAAACGATATACGGACCTCGGGGGATCCGGGGGATATAGCAAAAAAATTCACGACAGAAGGAAAGTACCAGGTCGAACCGGAGTGGGAGAGGGACTCCGAGGGGCCGTCCCCGTATGGCGGCGCGGCCAGGGTGGGGCCCGCGCCGGCCTATGGGGGCACGCCCTCGTGCGTCTCCTCCACTCCGATTCAATCTCGTAATTTTTCATATTTTCCAAAAATAGCAAAAACATTGTTCGGAAAGTTAAACGCGGACTTTTTATTACCAGAACTGTTACCTATTCGAAGTCGAACTCTGCAGAACTATCAATTTGATTTTTGATGAAAGCTTCCGGAGTCACCACTCGAATAACATCAACATCTTCATTATAAGAATCTCCAGAAATATAATGCTTGAGTCTTTGCCCATTCACCACTTGTGTGGCATCACCTTTCAGAGAACCAATTTTTATTTCCCCTGAACGATACACCTCCACAATGACATATGGTCCTTCCCATTTTGAGAGTAATTTCCCTGCAAAAAATTTGAGACGAGACCGATACAATAGGACTTTACTCCAACATTAAATTCTCTTTTGATAATTCTTCTATCATGCCATTTCTTAACTTTCTCCTTAAAAAGTTTAGCGTTTTCATAAGCTTCACTTCTCCATTCATCTAAAGAACTCAATTGTAGCAACCTCTTCTTACCGGTAAATTTAGGATCTTTATTTAGTTCTCTTACAGCCCAATAAGCTTTGTTCTCTAGTTCTAAAGGTAAATGACAAGCTTTTCCATAAACCATTTTATAAGGAGACATACCCATAGGATTTTTATAAGCAGTTCTATAAGCCCAAAGTGCTTCCTTCAACTTACTAGCCCAATTTTTTCTACATTTATTAACAGTCTTTTGCAAGATAGATTTAATTTCTCTATTTGATAATTCTACTTGCCCACTAGTTTGAGGATGATAAGCGTAAGCAATCCTATGATTAATACCATATTTAGCAAGAGTTTTTCTAAAACCACTGTGAATAAAATGAGAACCTCCATCAGTCATAAGATATCTAGGTACTCCCAATCTAGGAAAAATAACATCTAAAAGCATTCTTAAAGAGGTCTCACCATCAGCACTTTTTGTGGGTATGGCTTCCACCCATTTAGTAACATAATCAACAACGACAAGTATATGAGTGTTACCTTCTGAAGAAGGGAAAGGACCCATAAAGTCAAATCCCGAACAATCAAATGGTTCAATAACAAGAGTATAATTCATAGGCATTTCATTGCGTCTAGAGATATTACCAACCCTTTGACATTCATCACAAGATAAAATAAACTTTCTTGCATCTTTAAAGAGAGTTGGCCAATAAAAACCTGATTGTAGAACCTTTTGTGCGGTTCTATCTCCGGCGTGATGTCCTCCATAAACACTACCATGGCACTTACTCAATATCTCTTGTTGTTCATATTCGGGAACTCATCTTCGCATAATACCATCCACTCCTTCTTTATATAAGTGTGGGTCATCCCAAAAATAATGCCTCAAGTCATAAAATAATTTCCTCCTTTGCTGAGCTGAAAAGGTTGGAGGCAAGTACTTCGAAACAATAAAGTTAGCATAATCAGCATACCAAGGACTATCTCGCGAGCTCACCTTTATTACAGCCAATTGTTCATTTGGAAAACTATCATTTACAGGAACATGATCATAAGCAATATTTTCCAATCTAGACAAATTATCAGCAACAGGATTATCAGCACCTTTCCTATCTATAATATGCAAATCAAATTCTTGCAAAAGAAGCACCCATCTAATAAGCCTTGGCTTAGCATCTTTCTTTTCCATAAGGTACCTAATTGCAGCATGATCAGTATGAATTGTGACTTTTGAATCAACAATATAAGGTCTAAACTTGTCACAAGCAAAAAACCACAGCTAATAATTCTTTTTCAGTTGTAGCATAATTTCTTTGAGCAGAATCAAGAGTTTTACTAGCATAATGAATAACATTCAATTGTTTATCTACTCGCTGTCCAAGAACAGCACCTACAACAAAATCACTAGCATCACACATAATTTCAAAAGGTAAATTCCAATCAGGAGGTTCAACTACAGGAGCAGTTGTTAAGGCTTTCTTTAGAGTTTCAAAAGCTTCCTTACAATCATCATCAAAAACAAAAGGTACATCTTTTTGAAGAAGATTAGTAAGAGGCTTTGAAATTTTAGAGAAATCTTTAATAAATCTTCTATAAAACCTAGCATGACCAAGAACACTACGAATACCTTTAACATCCCTAGGATAGGGCATCTTCTCAATTGCTTCAACTTTAGCTCTATCAACTTCAATACCTCTCTCAGAAATTTTATGTCCCAATATAATTCCTTCTTTTACCATAAAGTGGCATTTCTCCCAATTAAGAACAAGGTTAGTTTCTTCACATCTCTGCAAAACTTTATCAAGGTTTCGCAAGCAATTATCAAAAGAATTCCCATAGACAGAAAAATCATCCAAGAATACCTGTACAATCTTTTCACAAAAGCCATGAAAAATAGCAGACATGCATCTTTGAAAAGTAGCAGGAGCATTACATAAACCAAAAGGCATACGCCTATAAGCATAAGTTCCATAGGGACAAGTGAAAGTGGTTTTCTCTTGATCTTTAGTTTTAACAGCAATTTGTGAAAACCCAGAATAACCATCAAGAAAGCAAAAATGAGTATTTTTAGACAACCTTTCTAACATTTGATCAATAAAAGGTAAAGGGTAATGATCTTTCTTAGTAACTTTATTAACTTTTCGATAATCAATGCACATTCTATACCCTACAACTACTCTTTGAGGGATGAGCTCATCATTATCATTAGGCACAACAGTTATTCCTCCTTTCTTAGGAACACAATGCATAGGACTAACCCATCTACTATCAGCAATAGGATATATAATACCATCTTCAAGAAGTTTTAATACCTCATTCCTTACCACATACTTCATCTTAGGAATTAGACGACGCTGATGTTCAACAACAGGCTTTGCATCATCTTCCATGTTGATGGCATGTTGGCAAATAGAGGGAGAAATCCCCTTCAAGTCATCAAGAGTGTAGCCAATAGCTCCTCGGTGTTTCTTCAATATTTCCAATAACCTTTCTTCCTCAAAATCTGAAAGCTTAGCACTAATAATAACATGATATATTTTCTTATCATCAATATGAGCATACTTAAGATTATCAGGCAACGGTTTTAAATCAAAAACAGGATCTTCCTTTGGTGGTGGTGTTGTACCTAGATCTTCAACCGGTAAGTCATGTTTAAGAATAGGTTGACGAAGGAAAATTTCATCAAGCTCATTCCTTTCTTCCCTAAAGACTTCACTCTCACTATCCTCCAAATGTTGCTGCAAAGGATCATTAGGAGGAAGAGTAATAGATGCACACTGTTCAACTCTAAAATCATTATTAGGCAATTCAGCTTTATAAGGAGCTTTGGCAAATTTAGAGAAATTAAACTCATAAGATTCACCAGCAAATTTAGTTACAATTTTCTACTTCTTACAATCTATAACAGCTCCACAAGTATTTAGAAAAGGTCTACCAAAAATGATAGGACAAGACTTACTAGCAGCAGAACCAAGTTCCAAAAAGTCAGTAGGATATTTAATCTGACCACATAGAACTTCCACATCTCGAACAATACCAATAGGAGAGATAGTTTCTCTGTTAGCTAGCCGAATAACCACATCAATATCTTCAAGTTCACAAGAACCAATTTCATGCATGATTTCCGTGTAGAGCTCATAAGGAATGGCACTAATACTTGCACCAATATCGCATAAACCATAATAACAATGATCACCAATTCGAACAGAGAGCATAGGAACACTGGCTTTCCTAGACTTATTAGGATTTGAAACAATATTAGAAGCATCTTCACAGAAAATGATATGACCATCTTCTACATTTTCAGTCACAAGATCTTTAACTATTGCAATAGCAGGTTCAACCTTTATTTGCTCTTCCGGTTCTATAGGTTTCTTTGCACTTTTATTAACCACACTAGTTATAACAGAATACTCCTTCAATTTAGCATGAAAAGGAGTTTTTTCAATATAAGCTTCAGGAAGAATATGATCAACAGTTTTAATTTCAACACATTTACCTATAGGTGAATCAATTTTATCTTTGTAAGGTTCATGATACTTATTAAAATTCTTCCTAAGCAATTCAAAATGAGAGGCAAAAGCTTTATAAAAGTTTGCAACAACTTGAGAGTCAAGACCATAAGTAGCACTCATATTACGAAATTTATCAGTATCCATAAAAGTTTCAATGCATCCATAATCATAATTTATACCCGACTCTCTATCTTTGTCGTTCTCCCATCCTTCAGTATTCTCCTGAATCCGATCAAGAAGGTCCCATTTAAACTCTTCTTTGTTGCGTGTGAATGATCCAGAACATGTAGTATCCAGCAAGGTTTTATCTTGAAAAGAAAGTCTTGCATAGAAATTATCAATAATGATATTACCAGGAAGCCCATGAATGGGGCATTTGAGCATTAAAGACTTCAATCTCCCCCATGCTTGGGCAATACTCTCTCCATCATGAGGCCAGAAATTATATATGCGGTTTCGGTCTTTGTGAATTTCACTTGGAGGATAGAATTTAGAATAAAATAGAGGCACAATATCCTTCCAATCAAGAGAATCCCCATTCTTCAGCAATTTGTACCAATGCGCCACTTTACCAGATAGCGATATAGAGAATAGTTTCTTCCTAACTTCGTCCATAGCAATACCTGCACACTTGAATAACCCGCATAATTCATGTAAAAACAGTAAATGATCTCCAGGATGGACAGTTCCATCCCCTTCATAGCGGTTATCCACAACACGTTCAATAATTTTCATAGGTATTTTGTATGGAACCTCTTTCTCACTCGGCGTCTCATCCACTACCTTTGCAGTAGTAGTAGATTTTCCAAATAGGAATTCAAGAGAAGATCTCTCTGATGTCTACTCACGCTTCTTTTCCTGTAGATAGTGTTGGGCCTCCAAGAGCAGAGGTTTGTAGAATAGCAGCAAGTTTTCCCTTAAGTGGATCACCCAAGGTTTATCGAACTCAGGGAGGAAGAGGTCAAATATATCCCTCTCAAGCAACCCTGCAATCACGATACAAGAAGTCTCTTGTGTCCCCAACACACCTAATACACTTGTCAGATGTATAGGTGCACTAGTTCGGCGAAGAGATAATGAAATACAAGTGGTATGGATGTATATGAGTGGTAATACCAATCTGAATAAAATATGGCAGCGAGTAAACATGCAACAGAACAGTAAATAAACAGTGTCCTCCCCTGCAACGGCACCAGAAAATACTTGTTGGCGTGCAGTTGATGTGGGAGATAGGAATCTTTGTGGTGTAGCTTTTCTATTCGGAAACAAGGCCTAGGGATCATACTTTCACTAGTGGACACTCTCAACATTGATCACATAATAAAACCACTCTACACTCTCTTGTTGGATGATGAACACCACTAATTGTGTAGGGCTACAAGAGCACCTCAATGCCGGAGTTAACAAGCTCCACAACATTCGATATTCATATTTAAATAACCTTAGAGTGCATGATAGATCATTGCAATTATACCAAGTACTAACATAGCATGCACACTGTCACCATCATACTATGAAAGGAGGAATAGATCACATCAATACCATCATAGTAATAGTTAACTTCACAATCTACAAGAGATCACAATCATAAACTACGTCAAGTACTACATGATGCACACACTGTCACCATTACATCATGGAGGAGGAATAGAGTACTTTAATAACATCACTAGAGTAGCACATAGATTAATAGTGATACAAAGCTCATATGAATCTCAATCATGTAAGGCAACTCATGAGATCATTGTATTGAAGTACATGGGAGAGAGAGATTAACCACATAGCTACTGGTACAGCCCTTAGCCTTGAGGGAGAACTACTCCCTCCTCATGGGAGACAGCAGCGGTGATGAAGATGGCGGTGGCGTCGATGGAGATGCCTTCCGGGGGCACTTCCCCGTCCCGGCGGCGTGCCGGAACAGAGACTTCTGTCCCCCAGATCTTGGCTTCACGATGGCGGCAGCTCTGGAAGGTTTCTCGTATCGTGGCTTATTCGTATCGAAGATTTAGGTCAGGGGGCTTCTTATAGGCGAAGAGGCGGAGTCGGAGGGGTTACGGAGCTGCCACACAATAGGGGGGCGCGCCCCCCCTGGGCCGCGCCGGCCACCTGTGTGGGGCCCAAAGGGCTCCCCTCTGGTGCCTCTCGGGTGTTCTGGAAGCTTCATGGAATTATAAGATGTTGGGCGTTGATTTCGTCCAATTCCGAGAATATTTCCTTACTAGGATTTCTGAAACCAAAAACAGCAGAAAACAGAAACTGGCACTTCGGCATCTCGTCAATAGGTTAGTTCCGGAAAATGCATAAAATCATCATAAAGTGTGAACAAAACATGTAGGTATTGTCATAAAACAAGCATGGAACATCAGAAATTATAGATACGTTGGAGACGTATCAGCATCCCCAAGCTTAGTTCCTACTCGTCCTCGAGTAGGTAAACGATAAAAGATAATTTCTGAAGTGACATGCTACCAACATAATCTTGATCATACTATTGTAAAGCATATGAGATGAATGAAGTGATTCAAAGCAATGATAAAGACAATGATTAAACAACTGAATCATATAGCAAAGACCTTTCATGAATAGTACTTTCAAGACAAGCATCAATAAGTCTTGCATAAGAGTTAACTCATAAAGCAATAAATTCAAAGTAAAGGCATTGAAGCAACACAAAGGAAGATTAAGTTTCAGCGGTTGCTTTCAACTTGTAACATGTATATCTCATGGATATTGTCAACATAAAGTAATATAATAAGTGCAATAAGCAAGTATGTAAGAATCAATGCATAGTTAACACAAATGTTTGCTTCTGGGATGGAAGGAATAGGTAAACTGACTCAACATAAAAGTAGAAGAATGGCCCTTCGAAGAGGGAAGCATGGATTGCTATATTTGTGCTAGAGCTTTTATTTTGAAAACAAGAAACAATTTTGTCAACGGTAGTAATAAAGCATATGCATTATGTAAATTATATCCTACAAGTTGCAAGCCTCATGCATATATTACCAATAGTGCCCGCACCTTGTCCTAATTAGCTCGGATTTACATGGATTATCATCGCAATACATATGTTTGAACCAAGTGTCGCAAAGGGGTACCTCTATGCCGCTTGTACAAAGGTCTAAGGAGAAAGCTCGCATTGGATTTCTCGCTTTTGATTATTCTTAACTTAGACATCCATACCGGGACAACATAGACAACAGATAATGGACTCCTCTTTAATGCATAAGCATTCAACAACAAATAATATTCTCATAAGAGATTGAGGATTGTTGTCCAAAACTAAAACTTCCACCATGGATCATGGCTTTAGTTAGCGGCCCAATGCTCTTCTCTAACAATATGCATACTCAAACCATTCAACTCATGATAAATCACCCTTACTTTAGACAAGACGAACATGCATAGCAACTCACATGATATTCAACAAAGGGTAGTTGATGGCGTCCCCAGAAACATGGTTATCGCTCAACAAGCAACTTAATAAGAAATAAGATACATAAGTACATATTCAATACCACAATAGGTTTTAAGCCATTTGTCCCATGAGCTATATATTGCAAAGACAAAGGATAAAATTTTAAAGGTAGCACTGAAGCAATTTAGTTTGGAATGACAGAGAAATACCATGTAGTAGGTAGGTATGGTGGACACAAGTGGCATAGTTTTTATCTCAAGGATTTTGGATGCATGAGAAGTAATCCCTCTCAATACAAGGCTTACGCTAGCAAGGTTGTTTGAAGCAAACACAAGTATGAACCGGTACAGCAAAACTCACATAAGAACATATTGCAAGCATTATAAGACTCTACACTGTCTTCCTTGTTGTTCAAACCCTTACTAGAAAATATCTAGACCTTAGAGAGACCAATCATGCAAACCAAATTTTAGCAAGCTCTATGTATTTCTTCAATAATAGTTGCAAGATATATGATGCAAGAGCTTAAACATAATCTATATGCGCACAACAATTGCCAAGTATCAAGTTATTCAAGACATCATACCAATTACCACATGTAGCATTTTCTGTTTCCAACCATATAACAATTAACGAAGCAGTTTAAACCTTCGCCATGAACATAAAAAGCTAAGAACACATGTGTTCATATGAACCAGCGGAGCGTGTCTCTCTCCCACACAAGCATGAATTTATTCAAACAAAACAAAAATAAAAACAAACAGATGCTCCAAGTAAAGTACATAAGATGTGACCGAATAAAAATATAGTTTCAAGAGAAGAAACCTGATAAATTGTTGATGAAGAAGGGGATGCCTTGGGCATCCCCAAGCTTAGATGCTTGAGTCTTCTTGAAATATGCAGGGATGAACCACGGGGGCATCCCCAAGCTTAGACTTTTCACTCTTCTTGATCATATATCATCCTCCTCTCTTGACCATTGAAAACTTCCTCCACACCAAACTCAAAGCAAACTCATTAGAGGGTTAGTGCATAATCAAAAGTTCACATGTTCAGAGGTGACACAATCATTCTTAATACTTCTGGACATTGCTCAAAGCTTCTGAAAGTTAATGGAACAAAGAAATCCATTCAACATAGCAAAAGAGGCAATGCGAAATAAAATGAATAATCTGTCAAAACAGAACAGAACAGTCCGTAAAGACGAATTTTTTAGAGGCACCAGACTTGCTCAGATGAAAACGCTCAAATTGAATGAAAGTTGCGTACATATCTGAGGATCACACACAAAAATTGGCAGATTTTTCTGAGTTACCTACAGAGAACCCCTGCCCAAATTCGTGACAGACAGAAATCTGTTTCTGCGCAGTAATCCAAATCTAGTATCAACCTTGCTATCAAAGACTTTACTTGGCACAACAATGCAATAAAATAAAGATAAGAAGAGGTTGCTACAGTAGTAACAACTTCCAAGACACAAATATAAAACAAAATTGCTGTAGTAAAATAAAAACGTGGGTTATCTCCCAAGAAGTGCTTTCTTTTTAGCCATTAAGATGGGCTCAGCAATTTCAATGATGCACTCCCAAGAAATAAGAGTTGAAGCAAAAGAGAGCATCAAGAAGCAAATTCAAAACACATTTAAGTCTAACCCACTTCCTATGAAAAGGAAACTTGTACACAAATAAATTCATGAAGAGCAAAGTGACAAGCATAGGAAGATAAAGCACGAGTAACTTCAATATTCTCAACATAAAGAGAGGTGTTTTAGTAACATGCAAATTTCTACAACCATATTTTCCTCTCTCATAATAATTTCCAGTAGCATCATGAACAAACTCAACAATATAACTATCACATGAAGCATTCTTATCATGAGCTACATGCATAAAATTATTACTACCCACATAAGCATTGTCATTCTTATTAATTATAGTGGGAGCAAATTCAACAAAGTAGCTATCATTATTATTCTCATCAAGTGTAGGAGGCATAGTACAATCATAATAAAATTTACTGTCCATAGTAGGTGGCACCAAAAGACCACTATCATTATAATCATCATAAATGGGAGGCAAAGTATCATCAAAGAAAATTTTCTCCTCAATGCTTGGGGGACTAAAAATATCATGCTCATCAAAGCCAGCTTCCCCAAGCTTAGAATTTTCCATATCATTAGCAACAATGGTGTTCAAAGCGTTCATACTAATATCATTGCTACTAGCATGCAAATAAGATTCCATAGGTTTTTTTAATTTTCGCAGCAAACAATCCATGTCTTAACTCAGGAAATAGTTTTAAAAGCTCACTGTTGCTTTCCATTATGCCTTACTAGTGTTTAACAAGAAAGAAAAAGATGCAATTGCAGGATCTAAAGGAAATAGCTTCGAGCACTTACAACGATGCCAGAAAATAACTTAGTTACCTGGGACCGAAGTGTGAGTGCCTTTTACCTTTCCTCCCCGGCAACGACGCCAGAAAATAGCTTGATGTCTACTCACGCTTCTTTTCCTGTAGACAGTGTTGGGCCTCCAAGAGCAGAGGTTTGTAGAACAGCAGCAAGTTTTCCCTTAAGTGGATCACCGAAGGTTTATCGAACTCAGGGAGGAAGAGGTCAAAGATATCCCTCTCAAGCAACCCTGCAATCACGATACAAGAAGTCTCTTGTGTCCCCAACATACCTAATACACTTGTCAGATGTATAGGTACACTAGTTCGGCGAAGAGATAATGAAATACAAGTGGTATGGATGTATATGAGTGGTAATAGCAATCTGAATAAAATATGGCAGCGAGTAAACATGCAACAGAACAGTAAATAAACGGTGTCCTCCCCTGCAACAGCACCAGAAAATACTTGCTGGCGTGCAGTTGATGTGGGAGATAGGAATCTTTGTGGTGTAGCTTTTCTATTCGGAAACAAGGCCTAGGGATCATACTTTCACTAGTGGACACTCTCAACATTGATCACATAATAAAACCACTCTACACTCCCTTGTTGGATGAGGAACACCACTAATTGTGTAAGGCTACAAGAGCACCTCAATGCCGGAGTTAACAAGCTCCACAACATTCGATATTCATATTTAAATAACCTTAGATTGCATGATAGATCATTGCAATTATACCAAGTACTAACATAGCATGCACACTGTCACCATCATACTATGAAAGGAGGAATAGATCACATCAATACCATCATAGTAATAGTTAACTTCACAATCTACAAGAGATCACAATCATAAACTACGCCAAGTACTACATGATGCACACACTGTCACCATTACATCATGGAGGAGGAATAGAGTACTTTAATAACATCACTAGAGTAGCACATAGATTAATAGTGATACAAAGCTCATATGAATCTCAATCATGTAAGGCAGCTCATGAGATCATTGTATTGAAGTACATGGGAGAGAGAGATTAACCACATAGCTACCGGTACAGCCCTTAGCCTCGAGGGAGAACTACTCCCTCCTCATGGGAGACAGCAGCGGTGATGAAGATGGCGGTGGCGTCGATGGAGATGCCTTCCGGGGGCACTTCCCCGTCCCGGCGGCGTGCCGGAACAGAGACTTCTGTCCCCCAGATCTTGGCTTCGTGATGGCGGCGGCTCTGGAAGGTTTCTCGTACCGTGGCTTATTCGTATCGAAGATTTAGGTCAGGGGGCTTCTTATAGGCGAAGAGGCGGAGTCGGAGGGGTTACGGAGCCGCCACACAATAGGGGGGCGCGCCCCCCTGGGCCGCGCCGGCCACCTGTGTGGGGCCCACAGGGCTCCCCTCTGGTGCCTCTCGGGTGTTCTGGAAGCTTCGTGGAATTATAAGATGTTGGGCGTTGATTTCGTCCAATTCCGAGAATATTTCCTTACTAGGATTTCTGAAACCAAAAACAGCAGAAAACAGGAACTGGCACATCATTGTCAATAGGTTAGTTCCGGAAAATGCATAAAATCATCATAAAGTGTGAACAAAACATGTAGGTATTGTCATAAAACAAGCATGGAACATCAGAAATTATAGATACGTTGGAGACGTATCAGCATCCCCAAGCTTAGTTCCTACTCGTCCTCGAGTAGGTAAACGATAAAAGATAATTTCTGAAGTGACATGCTACCAACATAATCTTGATCATACTATTGTAAAGCATATGAGATGAATGAAGTGATTCAAAGCAATGATAAAGACAATGATTAAACAACTGAATCATATAGCAAAGACCTTTCATGAATAGTACTTCCAAGACAAGCATCAATAAGTCTTGCATAAGAGTTAACTCATAAAGCAATAAATTCAAAGTAAAGGCATTGAAGCAACACAAAGGAAGATTAAGTTTCAGCGGTTGCTTTCAACTTGTAACATGTATATCTCATGGATATTGTCAACATAAAGTAATATAATAAGTGCAATAAGCAAGTATGTAAGAATCAATGCACATTTAACACAAGTGTTTGCTTCTGGGATGGAAGGAATAGGTAAACTGACTCAACATAAAAGTAGAAGAATGGCCCTTCGAAGAGGGAAGCATGGATTGCTATATTTGTGCTAGAGCTTTTATTTTGAAAACAAGAAACAATTTTGTCAACGGTAGTAATAAATCATATGCATTATGTAAATTATATCCTACAAGTTGCAAGCCTCATGCATATATTACCAATAGTGCCCGCACCTTGTCCTAATTAGCTCGGATTTACATGGATTATCATCGCAATACATATGTTTTAACCAAGTGTCGCAAAGGGGTACCTCTATGCCGCATGGAACATCAGAAATTATACATACGTTGGAGACGTATCACTCTCCATAATGAATTATAGCAGCAGGCAGAAATAAAAACAGCACGTACAGTAAAAGTTTTCCTTACCAATTCCACTTACCAATAGCGCTTTACTCCCCGGCAACGGCGCCAGAAAATAGTCTTGATGACCCACAAGTATAGGGGGTGTATCGTAGTACTTTCGATAAATAAGAGTGTCGAACCCAACGAGGAGCAAAAGGTGTTGACAAGCAGTTTCAATGAAGGATTCACTGTAAATGCTCACAGACAAGTATTCAGGGGGTTTTGATATAGCAGATAAATAAAATACTGAAGGAGATATGCCCAAGAGGCAATAATAAAAGTGGTTATTATATATCTTTATGTTTATGATAAATGTTTATATATCATGCTATAATTGTCTTAACCGAAACATTAGTGCATGTGTGATATGTAGACAACAAAGAGTCCCTAGTATGCCTCTTAACTAGCTTGTTGATTAATGGATGATTAGTTTCATAATCATGAACATTGGATGTTATTAATAACAAGGTTATTTGCTATAAGCTTTCGATACATAGTTACCTAGTCCTTATGACCATGAGATCATGTAAATCACTTATACCGGAAAGGTACTTTGATTACACCAAACGCCACTGCGTAAATGGGTGGTTATAAAGGTGGGATTAAGTATCCGGAAAGTATGAGTTGAGGCATATGGATCAACAGTGGGATTTGTCCATCCCGATGAAGGATAGATATACTCTGGGCCCTCTCGGTGGAATGTCGTCTAATGTCTTGCAAGCATATGAATGAGTTCATAAGAGACCACATACCACGGTACGAGTAAAGAGTACTTGTCATGAGACGAGGTTGAACAAGGTATAAAGTGATACCGATGATCAAACCTCGGACAAGTAAAATATCGCGTGACAAAGGGAATTGGTATCGTATGTGAATGGTTCATTCGATCACTAAAGTCATCGTTGAATATGTGGGAACCATTATGGATCTCCAGATCCCGCTATTGGTTATTGGTCGGAGTGAGTACTCAACCATGTCCGCATAGTTCACGAACCGTAGGGTGACACACTTAAAGTTGGATGTTGAAATGGTAGAACTTGAATATGGAATGGAGTTCGAATATTTGTTCGGAGTCCCGGATGAGATCCCGGACATCACGAGGAGTCCCGGAATGGTCTGGAGAATAAGATTCATATATAGGAAGTCATTTTATAAGATTTAAAATGATCCAGAAGGTTCTATGGAAAGTTCTAGAAGGTTCTAGAAAAGTCCGGAAGAAACCACTAAGGAAGGCGGAGTCCCGGAGGGACTCCACCTCCCATGGCCGGCCAACCCTAAGGGGAAGGAGTCCCAAGTGGTCTCCCCAAAGGGGGCCGGCCACCCCCTCCCAAGGAAGGGTGTGAATCCCACCTCTAGTGGGAGTCCTAGCTTGGGTAGGTTTCATGTGTTATGGAAGGTTTTGGTTTTGGGTCTTATTCGAAGACTTGTAGACCAACTCTTGGGTGTTCCACCTATATAATGAAGACCAAGGGGAGGGGGCCGGCCACCCCAACAAGCACAAGGTGGCCGCACCACCTAGATGGCCGGCGCCCCCCTCTCCCCAAACCCTAGCCGCCCCACTACTCCTTCTTCCCCACACGCTTAGCGAAGCTCTGCCGGGATTCTCCACCGCCACCGACACCACGCTGTCGTGCTGTCGGATTCAAGAGGAGCTACTACTTCCGCTGCCCGCTGGAACGGGGAGGTGGACGTTGTCTTCATCAACAACCGAACGTGTGACCAAGTACGGAGGTGCTGCCCGTTCGTGGCGCCGTGATCAAGATCTTCTACGCGCTTTTGCAAGCGGCAAGTGAACGTCTACCGCAGCAACAAGAGCCTCATCTTGTAGGCTTTGTAATCTCTTCAAGGGTGAGACTTGATAATCCCCTCGTTGCTACCGTCTTCTAGATTGCATCTTGGCTTGGATTGCGTGTTCGCGGTAGGAAAATTTTTGTTTTCTATGCAACGTTATCCTACGGTGGTATCAGAGCCGTGTCTATGCATAGATGGTTGCACGAGTAGAACACAATGGTTTTGTGGGCGTTGATGCTCTTGTTATCTTTAGTTTGAGTACTTTGCATCTTCGTGGCATAGTGGGATGAAGCGGCTCGGACTAACTTTACATGACCACGTTCATGAGACTTGTTCCTCGTTCGACATGCAACTTGTATTGCATAAGAGGCTTTGCGGGTGTCTGTCTCTCCTACTATAGTGAAGATTCAATTTATTCTTCTATTGACAACATTAGTATCACCGTTGTGGTTCATGTTCGTAGGTAGATTAGATCTCTCTCAAAAACCCTAAACCACGTAAAATATGCAAACCAAATTAGAGACGTCTAACTTGTTTTTGCAGGGTTTGGTGATGTGATATGGCCATAATGTGATGATGAATATGTATGAGATGATCATTATTGTATTGTGGCAACCGGCAGGAGCCTTATGGTTGTCTTTAAATTTCATGTTGAGTAGTATTTCAAAGTAGTTGTAATAGTTGCTACATGGAGGACAATCATGAAGACGGCGCCATTGACCTTGACGCTACGCCGACGATGATGGAGATCATGCCCGAAGATGATGGAGATCATGTCCGTGCTTTGGAGATGAAGATCAAAGGCGCAAAGACAAAAGGGCCATATCATATCACATATGAACTGCATGTGATGTTAATCCTTTTATGCATCTCATTTTGCTTAGATCGCGACGGTAGCATTATAAGATGATCCCTCACTAAAATCTCAAGATAATAAAGTGTTCATCCTTAGTAGCACCGTTGCCAAGACTTGTCGTTTCGAAGCATCTCGTGATGATCGGGTGTGATAGAATCAACAAGTGCATATAACGGGTGCAAGACAGTTTTGCACATGCGGATACTAAGGTGGCCTTGACGAGCCTAGCATGTACAGACATGGTCTCGGAACACGTGATACCGAAAGGTAGAGCATGAATCATATGGTTGATATGATGAACACTTTGAGTGTTCGCCATTGAAATCACACCTTGTCTCGTGATGATCGGACTTAGGTGCGGTGGATTTGGTTCGTGTGATCACTAAGACAATGCGAGGGATATTGTTTTGAGTGGGAGTTCACCTAGATTTTTAATTATGTTGAATTAAAATTTGAACTCAATTTGTCATAAACTTAGTCTAAACTTTTGCAAATATATGTTGTAGAGATGGCGTCCCCAATCAATTTTAACCAGTTCCTAGAGAAAGAAAAACTTAAGAGCAATGGTAGCAACTTCACCGACTGGTTCCGTCATGTGAGGATCTTCCTCTCTGGCGGAAATCTGCAATATGTGCTTGATGCACCGCTAGGTGACCCTCCTGCAGAAACTGAAACCGATGAAGTAAAAGCTGTTTACGCGACTCGGAAAACTCGGTACTCTCAAGTTCAGTGTGCCATCTTGTGCAGTCCGGAATCCGATCTTCAAAAACATTTTGAGCACCACGATCCTCATGAGTTGATGAATGAGCTGAAAGCTATATTTGAGACTCATGCGACCGTGGAATGCTATGAAGCATCGAAACATTTCTTCAGCTGTATGATGGAAGAAGGCAGCTCCGTTAGTGAGCACATGCTCGCCATGACCGGGCATGCGAAGAAACTCAGTGACTTGGGAATAGTGATTCCTAACAGACTGGGGATTAATCGTGTCCTTCAATCACTGCCACCAAGTTACAAGAACTTTGTGATGAACTACAATATGCAGAACATGAACAAGGAGTTACCTGAACTCTTTGGCATGCTAAAAGCTGCTGAGATTGAGATCAAGAAAGAGCACCAAGTGTTGATGGTCAACAAGACCACCAGTTTCAAGAAACATGGCAAGTCTAAGGGAAAATTCAAGAAGGGTGGCAAGAAAGCTGCCACGCCTCCTATGAAACCTAAGAACGGCCCTAAGCCTGATGCTGAGTGCTATTACTGCAAGGAGAAGGGACACTGGAAGCGTAATTGCTCCAAGTATCTGGCTGATCTGAAGAGCGGCCTTGTCAAGAAGAAGAAAGAAGGTATATCTGATATACATGTTATAGATGTTTATCTCACTGGTTCTCGTTCTAGTACCTGGGTATTTTATACTGGTTTGGTTGCTCATATTTGTAACTCGAAACAGGAACTAAAGAATAAACGAAGACTACTGAAAGATGAAGTGACGATGCGCGCTGGAAACGGATCCAAAGTCGATGTGATCGCTGTCGGCACACTTCCTCTACATCTACCTTCGGGATTAGTTTTAAGCCTAAATAATTGTTATTTTGTACCCGCGTTGAGCATGAACATTATATCTGGATCTTGTTTAATGCAAGACGGTTATTCATTCAAGTATGAGAATAATGGTTGTTCTATTTTTATGAATAATATCTTTTATGGTCGAGCACCTGAAAAGAATGGCTTATTTCTGTTAGATCTCGATAGTAGTGATACGCATATACATAAAATTGATGCTAAGCGAATTAAATTGAATGATAATTCTACTTATATGTGGCACTGTCGTCTTGGTCATATTGGAGTGAAACGCATGAAGAAACTCCATACTGATGGATTACTTGAATCACTTGACTTTGAGTCACTTGATAGATGCGAAGCATGTCTAATGGGAAAAATGACTAAGACTCCATTTTCTGGTATGATGGAGCGAGCTACTGACTTATTGGAAATCATACATACCGATGTGTGTGGACCAATGAGTGTAGCATTGCGCGGTGGTTATCGTTATGTTCTAACCTTCACAGATGATCTGAGTAGATATGGGTATATCTATTTCATGAAACATAAATCCGAAACTTTCGAGAAGTTTAAGGAATTCCAAAGTGAAGTAGAAAATCAACGTAACAAGAAGATTAAATTTCTACGATCTGATCATGGAGGTGAATATCTGAGTTATGAGTTTGGCATGCATTTAAAGAAATGCGGAATACTTTCACAATTGACACCACCGGGAACACCACAACGAAACGGTGTGTCCGAACGTCGTAATCGAACTCTCTTAGATATGGTTCGTTCTATGATGTTATCATTTTGAGTTATGCATTAGAGACAGCCGCATTCACTTTAAATAGAGCACCATCAAAATCCGTAGAAACGACACTGTATGAATTATGGTTTAACAAGAAACCTAAGCTGTCGTTCCTTAAAGTTTGGGGTTGCGAAGCCTATGTAAAGAAGTTACAACCGGACAAGCTAGAACCCAAAGCGGAGAAATGCGTCTTCATAGGATACCCTAAGGAAACTATAGGGTACACTTTCTATCACAGATTCGAAGGCAAAATCTTTGTTGCTAAGAACAGAACCTTTCTTGAGAAAGAATTTCTCACTAAAGAAGTGACTGGAAGAAAAGTAGAACTCGATGAGATTGATGAATCTATACTCGTTGATCAGAGTAGCACATTACCGGAAGTTGTACCTGTACCACCTACACTGGCAACAGAGGAAGCTAATGATAATGATCATGAAATTTCAAACGAGGAAACTACTGAACCTCGCAGATCGACAAGGGAACGTGCCACTCCTGATTGGTATGATCCTTGTCTAAATGTCATGATTGTGGATAACAATGATGAGGACCCTGCGACGTATGGAGAAGCGATGATGAGCCCAGATTCCAACAAATGGCAAGAAGCCATGAAATCCGAAATGGGATCCATGTATGATAACAAAGTATGGACTTTGGTAGACTTACCTGATAGCCGCAAGGCTGTTGAGAATAAATGGATCTTCAAAAGAAAAACAGATGCTGATGGTAATATTACTGTCTATAAAGCTCGACTTGTCGCAAAGGGTTTCCAACAAATTCAAGGAGTTGACTACGATGAGACTTTCTCACCTGTAGCGAAGCTAAAATCTGTGAGGATTTTGATAGCAATAGCTGCATTTTTCGATTATGAGATTTGGCAGATGGATGTCAAAACAGCGTTCCTTAATGGAGACATTGAGGAAGAGTTGTATATGGTACAACCCAAAGGTTTTGTCGATCCTAAAAATGCTGACAAAGTATGCAAACTTTAGCGTTCAATCTATGGACTGAAGCAAGCACCAAGAAGTTGGAACCGACGCTTTGATAAGGTGATCAAAGACTTCGGGTTTATACAGTGTCATGGAGAGGCCTGTATTTACAAGAAAGTGAGTGGGAGCTCTGTAGCATTCCTGATATTATATGTAGATGACATTTTATTGATTGGAAATGATATAGAACTATTAAGCAGTGTTAAAGGTTATTTGAATAATAGTTTTTCAATGAAAGACCTTGGTGAAGCATCGTATATATTAGGCATCAAGATTTATAGAGATAGATCACAGAGTACATACCTGGACAAGATTCTAAAGAAGTTTAGAATGGACGAAAGTAAGAAAGGGTTCTTACCTATGTTACTAGGCAAGGTCTTGAGTAAGACTCAAGGATCGGCTACGGCAGAAGAAAGAGAAAGGATGAGTAATATCCCCTATGCCTCGGCAGTAGGATCTATCATGTATGCCATGCTATGTACTAGACCGGATATAGCACATGCTGTTAGTTTGACTAGCAGATATCAAAGTGATCCAGGAATGGAACACTGGACAGCGGTCAAGAATATCCTGAAGTACTTGAAAAGAACTAAGGATATGTTTCTTTGTTATGGAGGTGACCAAGAGCTCGTTGTAAGCGGTTACACCGATGCAAGTTGGAACAACGATCCCGATGACTCTAAGTCACGATGCAGGTGCGTGTTTATATTGAATGGTGCTGCAGTAAGCTGGGCAAGCTCGAAGCAGTGCACGGTGGCAAAGTCTTCAACATAATCAGAGTACATAGCGGCTTCAGAGGCTTCATCAGAAGCGGTATGGATGAAGAGGTTCATTGTAGAGCTCAGTGTGGTTCCTAGTGCATTGGACCCACTAGTCATTTACTGTGACAACATGGGTGCCATCGCCAATGCACAAGGACCAAGGTCACACAAGAGGCTGAAGCATATCAAGCTGCGTTACCACTCGATTCGCGAGTACATCGAAGATGGAGAAGTAAAGATTTGCAAAGTACACACTGATCTGAATGTAGCAGATCCATTGACTAAAGCTCTCCCTAGGGCAAAGCATGACCAACACCAGAATGCCATGGGTGTTAGGTACCTTACAATGTAATCTAGATTATTGACTCTAGTGCAAGTGGGAGACTGAAGGAGATATGCCCAAGAGGCAATAATAAAAGTGGTTATTATATATCTTTATGTTTATGATAAATGTTTATATATCATGCTATAATTGTATTAACCGAAACATTAGTACATGTGTGATATGTAGACAACAAAGAGTCCCTAGTATGCCTCTTAACTAGCTTGTTGATTAATGGATGATTAGTTTCATAATCATGAACATTGGATGTTATTAATAACAAGGTTATATCATTGTATGAATGATGTAATGGACACACCCAATTAAGCATAGCATAAGATCTCGTCATTAAGTTATTTGCTATAAGCTTTCGATACATAGTTACCTAGTCCTTATGACCATGAGATCATGTAAATCACTTATACCGGAAAGGTACTTTGATTACACCAAACGCCACTGCGTAAATGGGTGGTTATAAAGGTGGGATTAAGTATCCGGAAAGTATGAGTTGAGGCATATGGATCAACAGTGGGATTTGTCCATCCCGATGACGGATAGATATACTCTGGGCCCTCTCAGTGGAATGTCGTCTAATGTCTTGCAAGCATATGAATGAGTTCATAAGAGACCACATACCACGGTACGAGTAAAGAGTACTTGTCAGGAGACGAGGTTGAACAAGGTATAAAGTGATACCGATGATCAAACCTCGGACAAGTAAAATATCGCGTGACAAAGGGAATTGGTATCGTATGTGAATGGTTCATTCGATCACTAAAGTCATCGTTGAATATGTGGGAACCATTATGGATCTCCAGATCCCGATATTGGTTATTGGTCGGAGTGAGTACACAACCATGTCCGCATAGTTCGTGAACCGTAGGGTGACACACTTAAAGTTGGATGTTGAAATGGTAGAACTTGAATATGGAATGGAGTTCGAATATTTGTTCGGAGTCCCGGATGAGATCCCGGACATCACGAGGAGTCCCGGAATGGTCCGGAGAATAAGATTCATATATAGGAAGTCATTTTATAAGATTTAAAATGATCCGGAAGGTTCTATGGAAGGTTCTAGAAGGTTCTAGAAAAGTCCGGAAGAAACCACTAAGGAAGCGGAGTCCCGGAGGGACTCCACCTCCCATGGCCGGCCAACCCTAAGGGGGAGGAGTCCCAAGTGGACTCCCCAAAGGGGGCCGGCCACCCCCTCCCAAGGAAGGGTGGGAATCCCACCTCTAGTGGGAGTCCTAGCTTGGGTAGGTTTCATGTGTTATGGAAGGTTTTGGTTTGGGGTCTTATTCGAAGACTTGTAGACCAACTCTTGGGTGTTCCACCTATATAATGAGGACCAAGGGGAGGGGGCCGGCCACCCCAACAAGCACAAGGTGGCCGCACCACCTAGATGGCCGGCGCCCCCCTCTCCCCAAACCCTAGCCGCCCCACTACTCCTTCTTCCCCGCACGCTTAGCGAAGCTCCGCCGGGATTCTCCACCGCCACCGACACCACGCCGTCGTGCTGTCGGATTCAAGAGGAGCTACTACTTCCGCTGCCCGCTGGAACGGGGAGGTGGATGTCATCTTCATCAACAACCGAACGTGTGACCGAGTACGGAGGTGCTGCCCGTTCGTGGCGCCGTGATCAAGATCTTCTACGCGCTTTTGCAAGCGGCAAGTGAACGTCTACCGCAGCAACAAGAGCCTCATCTTGTAGGCTTTGGAATCTCTTCAAGGGTGAGACTCGATAATCCCCTCGTTGCTACCGTCTTCTAGATTGCATCTTGGCTTGGATTGCGTGTTCGCGGTAGAAATTTTTTTGTTTTCTATGCAACGTTATCCTACAAATACAAGTAAGTAAAATGCGAGAGTAATAATTGCAGCGAGTGGCCCAATCCTTTTTAGCACAAAGGACAAGCTGGTTTGTTTACTTATAATGAACAAACGTTCTTGAGGACACACGGGAATTTAGTCTAGTGCTTTCGCTTCATATAATTTATTAATCTTCATTGTTTTGATAAGTGTTGTGTGGGTGAACCTATGCTAATGTACCGCCCTTCCTAGGACTAATACATACTTGTGATTAAACCCCTTGCAGGCATCCGCAAATACAAGAAAGTAATTAAGATAAATCTAACCACAGCCTTAAACTCTGAGATCCTGCTATCCCTCCTGCATCGATATACCAACGGGGGTTCAGGTTGCTGTCACTCCGGCAACCCCGCAATTGGAAAACAAATACAAGATGCATTCCCCTAGGCCCATAAAGGTGAAGTATCATGTAGTCGACGTTCACATGACACCACTAGAAGAATAACACCACAACTTAAATATCAAACCATTAAATATTACTCAACATAGTTCACTACTAACATTTAGACTTCACCCATGTCCTCAAGAACTAAACGAACTACTCACAAGACATCATATGGAACATGATCAGAGGTGATATGATGATGAATAACAATCTGAACATAAACCTTGGTTCAATGGTTTCACTCAATAGCATCAATAACAAGGAGTAATCAACACCGGGAGAGTTTCCCCTATGAAATAATCAAGATTCAACCCTAGATGTTACAGCGGAGACGAGGTGCAGCGGTGGAGATGACGGTGACGGTGGTGGAGATGATGATGATCCCAATGAAGTCTAGCTCGATGACGGTGACGATGGCGACGATTTCCCCCTCCGGGAGGGAATTTCCCCGGCGGATTTCAGCGTGCAAGAGAGCTCTTTTCTCTCTGGTGTTTTTCGCCCCGCAGAGGCGGCTGTGTCTATTCGCGATGCCCCTCGCACCTTAGGTTTTCGGGTAGATGAAGTACGCGAAGGAGAGACGGCCGAGGGGGGTTGTGGGCCCCCTCCCCACAAGGCGGCACGGCCAGGGTAGAGCCCACGCCGGCCTATGGGGGGCCCATGGCGGCCCTCCTCGGTCCCTCCTTTTGGTTGGCTCCTTCTTCTGGAGATAAGAATTTATGTGTATTTTCCATCAATTGTTGATCTTCAGAAATATTGTATCCTGACGGTGCTTTTTCCAGCAGAATCCTGACTCCGGTGAGTAATTCTCCAATAATCATGAAACATGCAAAATAGGTGAAATAACATAAGTATCATCTCTAAATATGAAATATATAAATGAATAGCAGTAAATTATGATATAAAATAGTGATGCAAAATGGACGTATCAGTGTGCTACCCTTATGCTCATGTACACGCAATTCCCTTTCCTGTGGTGCTTCTATACTTGCTCATGAGCATGCTGTGATGCTCATGGCTTGCAATGTTGCTCCAGTTGTTGCTATATGTGCCATGCCTCTCATGTGTGCTCATTTCCTAGCCCCTGGCTTGATTATTATGAATAATCCTTGCATTCTGCAAGTGCCAATTCTCCTGGCGTGCTATCCCTTGTGCTATTATTCATGGAAATGCCCTGTTGAGCATGATTGTTGCTAGATAGCTCCATCCCTGGATGGTTTGTTTCTGTGTATGCTTGATTTGATTATCTGTGTTACAATTGTTGCTTAACTGTGATTGTTTCCTATAATTGGTTCATGTATTGGTGCTAGGCTTGAGTCTAGCATGCCTCAGCATGCTCTAGCAAGCCTTGGTGATCATATGATCTCCAATTGCTTGATGATTGGCTTTGGCTCTATAATTTATGCCTCACTGGGACTTCTTCTTGTGCTAATGTGGTGCTCATAGTTGTGCTGGTGTTGGTTTGTACTTGCTCAAGCATCTGCTGATGCTTGCAGTGATCCCTTGGATCATATGCAAGGTGCTGGTGCCTTGATTACGTGTGTAATTCATTTATCTGTATTACCTTGCTTTATTAAATGGATAAATGATGTGAACTGCTTTGCAGTAATGATAATTTCAATGGATTTGGTAGAGCTAGATGGATGCCAACCCTAGGTTGGGTACCCTAGCCCTCCTTTGAACCCATATGGGTGATGATAGCTGTGCATGGCTTAATTGTTTGGACTAGTTGTGTGGTTGAGGTGGCCTCAACAGCAATTCCTTGCTGTTAAGGTAGCTCCCACCTCAGTTGGCTTGCTGTTGGTGAATAATTGCTTACTGGTTGATCTAGAACTGGACTTCCAGTAGCTTTTGATGCTGAAAAAATATATATAGACAAAGATTTGTCTATTTGTTTGATGGTATAGCTAGCTATAGGTGCTAAGTGTTCATGGTTGACTAGATAGGATCAACCCTTGCTGGATTTCCTTGGTGCTGTCAGTGTTTTGATCCAACCAATGTTCCCTTGGTTGATTTACCTATTGGCTTCTTCCATATTTGCTTGCACCAAATGGTTTGATAACCAGATGATGACACAAACAGGGTTCTACCCTTCTGTGCTCCTGTGATGCATGGCATGCTTATTTATGAGCAAAACATGATTTTGCTCAGGATGATCTTTCTATACCTCACTCCAGCTCCTTGATTTTTATGTTGCTGTAGAGGTTTTGCTTCTGGATGTGTGAAGCTTGCCCTGCTCCTCCTGCTTGTGATGTTTGACTTGATTCTAGTGGTTTATGGGAAAGGTTGAACAGCTCTGGCTGTTCTTCCTGTTCTTGTGGTTCTTGCTGTTCTTACCCTTTGGAGCCTGTCGATGGAATGGCTAGGGTTTGCTGGTGAAAAGCTTATATATGATCCTCTCTTGCTCTCCTTGGTCGACAGCATTGCTGTTTGCAGCTGGTGACTCCTCCCTGGTCTTGTGTGTTGTTCAGCATGCACACATGCAGTGTGAGCTGCCTGTGTGTGTGTGCTTGGGACTTGATCTTTGGAATGGATCAACTCGGCTATTGTTTGATCATATCCTTTCCAATTCCATTATTTATGCTAACCTACCAAGTGGCTTTGCCACTTGGCTTAACCTTCTTTTCTTTTTGTTGTCTTTAATTTTCAGGGATTAAAGAAGGTGATGAAGATGACCAAGAATTCATGACGAAACTAATTCATAGTTTAGCCATGTGATCATCTTTGTAATTTTTCATTTTCCTTTTCATTTCTTTTTAATTTATGTAAAGTGTTGTAATATTTATAATTCAATTTGGGGATACTGTAAATTGACATTGTATCTTGTGTGATTATCAATAAAGCTCAAATTTCTCTAATTGAGCTTTATATGTTTGATGTATTCTTTATATACTTGAATTTCTATTTATTTAATAAATAATCTTAATTTGAATTATGACATGATCAATTGATGTTTGAATTTTGAAATTCAAACTTGCTTAGTTGAATTCAATCATGCAACTTAAATTTGAGATGCACTATTCCCCTCTCTTCTCGAAAACTCTAATTGAGTGAAGTTAGGTCCAAGTCTATCGCACTCTCCAAACCCTAACCCTGTAAGGTGTCGAGAGAGAAACTTGTCCCCCTTCGATGCAGTTTTCTTTTAAAAGCGCGAAATTTCCCCAGATTTTACGATGCAATGCACATCCCTTTATAAAATCTACCCCTCGATCGTCTCTAAACCTGGGATATTACAGCCTTTCCCCCTTAAAGAAAACTTCGTCCCGAAGTTGTGGTTGTAATACCTGAACAATTCGGGGTATGACTTTCTCAAGTCTTCTTCCTTCTCCCAGGTGGCTTCTCTCTCAGGATGATGCTTCCACTGAATCTTGCAGTACTTAATAGCTCTGTTCCTGAGTTGTTTCCAATTTTCCTCAAGAATCTTAGCTGGCTTCTCGATATAAGTCAAATCTGGTTGTAGTTCTAGCTCATCATGAGATACTGGCTCATCTGGGGTTTTTAAACATTTTCTGAGTTGTGATACATCGAATACATTGTGTACTTGAGCTAACCTTCCTGGTAGATCCAATTCAAAGGCTAACCCTCGGTTCTGACTTAGTATTTTGAAAGGTCCGATGTATCTAGGGCTAAGCTTCCCCTTTACTCCGAATCTCTGGAGACCTTTCATCGGACTTACTTTAAGGTAAACCATGTCTCCAACTTTTGGCTCCCATGTCCTTCTCTTTTGGTCTGCACAGCTCTTATGTCGGCTTTGGGCTATTTTGAGTCTATCTCTTATGATGTTGATGATCTGCTGCTTTTCCTTAACTTAATCTGGATTGAACTCCTTGCTTGAACCTGCCTCATACCAACAGATAGGTGATCTACACTTTCTTCCATACAGAGCTTCAAACGGTGCCATCTTGATGCTGCTTTGATAGCTGTTGTTGTACGGAAACTCTGCTAGTGGTAAATGCTCCTCCCATGATCCTCCGAAGTCTAGGGCACAAGCCCTAAGCATATCTTCCAATATCTGATTTGTCCTCTCTGTTTGTCCTCCCGTCTGAGGATGATACGCGGTGCTATAGTCCAACTTGGATCCTAAAGCTTCATGTAGTTGTTTCCAAAATGCTGATGTGAATACGGATCCTCGATCTGACACTATCTTCTTGGGTACTCCGTGTTTACTCACAATCTCTTTGATATAAAGATCGATGAGTTTCTCTCCTTTGTCCTGCTGGTTTACTGCTAAGAAGTGTGCACTCTTCGTCAACCGGTCCACGATTACCCATATCATGTCCTTCTTTTTATTGGTCATGGGTAGTCCGGTGATGAAGTCCATTCCTATCTCTTCCCACTTCCATTCTGGGATTGGTAAAGGTTGCAACTGTCCTGCCGGACTTTGATGTTCAGCCTTCACCCTTTGACATGTATGGCACTTTGCCACGTATTGTGCTATCTCTCTTTTCATGTTATTCCACCAGAACAATTCTTTGAGATCCATGTACATCTTTGTACTTCCTGGATGTATAGAGTAAGGTGTTTGATGTGCTTCCCGGAGTATAACTTCCTTGATCTCATCAATATCCGGAACGCAAATCCTTTTCTGAAACCAAAGTGATCCCGACTCTCCTCGGTGAAATTCTGATGGTCTTCCCTCATCAATCCTTCTCATCTCCTCCACGATGAATGGATCTTCCAATTGACCCATGATAATCTCATTCTTTAGGTTTACACTTAGTTCATCGGCTACTTGTAAAGCTGATAGTCCTTCATGAGCTTTCTTCTCCCAAAGTTGTATCTGGGCTTGGCTTATTTCCTTCTTCAACTCTGGTGCTATTTCTTATTCAACTCCTCCAGTGCTCTTCCTACTCAAGGCATCTGCTACAACGTTAGCCTTTCCTGGAGTATAATTGATGGTCAAATCATAGTCCTTGATCAATTCAAGCCATCTTTTCTGTCTCATGTTGAGTTCCTTCTGAGTGAAAAAGTACTTGAGACTCTTATGATCTGTATAGAGCTCACACTTGGCTCCATAGAGAACATGTCTCCAAGTTTTTAGTGCAAATACGACTGCTGCTAACTCTAAGTCATGTGTTGGATAGTTCACTTCATGAGGTCTGAGTTGCCTTGATCCATAAGATATTACTTTCCGATCTTGCATGAGTACGCAACCCAATCCATGTTTGGATGCGTCACAATACACGGTGTAATCCTTGCCAATTTCCGGCACTGCTAACACCGGTGATGTGGTGAGTTTCTCCTTCAGAGTTTGAAAACTCTTCTCACACTCATCAGACCACACGAACGGTGTGTTCTTCCTTAACAGCTTAGTCATTGGTCCTGCTATCTTAGACAATCCTTCAATGAATCTCCGATAGTATCCTGCCATTCCTAAGAATCCTCGGATTTCTTTGACAGTCTTTGGTGCTTCCCATTCTAAAACTGATGCTACCTTGCTTGGGTTAACTGCTATCCCATCCTTACTGATAACATGACCAAGAAATTCTACTTGATCTAGCCAAAACTCACACTTGCTGAATTTGGCATAAAGTTGATGTTCTCTTAGTGTTTGCAACACTATCCTAAGATGTTCAGCATGTTCGGCTTTATCCTTGGAATATATATATCAGAATATCATCGATGAATACGATGACAAACTTGTCTAAACATGGCATGAAGATCTTATTCATGAGATTCATGAGTATTGCCGGGGCATTGGTTAATCCAAACGGTACTACTAGGTATTCATGATCTCCCTACCTTGAGACAAAGGCAGTTTTCGGAACATCTTCCTTCTTGATCTTTATCTGATGGTATCCTGATCTCAGGTCAATCTTGGAAAAGACTCCCGTGCCTCTAACTTGATCAAACAGATCTTGTATTCTAGGAAGTGGATACTTGTTCTTGATAGTAACATTATTCAGGTTCCTGTAGTCTCTGCACATCCTTCGGCCTCCATCTCTTTTATCCACGAATATCACAGGTGATCCCCATGGTGAGATACTCTCCTGAATGAATCCTTTCTGTTCTAGGTCATCCAATTGTTCCTTGAGTTCTTTCAACTCCTTAGGCCCCATCTTGTATGGTGCCTTAGCAATCAGAGCTTTTCCTGGAATTAGGTCGATAGTAAATTCTATCTCCCTATCTGGTGGCATTCCAGGTAATTCCTTTGGAAAAACATCCCGGAATTCATTAACTACGGTTATATCCTCCAGTTTTACTTCCTTCATGCTATTCAACTATAGCTCTACTTCGATCTGGGTATGCTTATCTCCTTGGTAGATCATTCTGCCTCCATCGGGACTTTTCAAAGACACTGTCTTGTTTGCACAATCTATCAAGGCTCCATTTGACTCTAACCAATTCATACCAAGAATGACATCTATGTCCTTCATAGGTAGAATGAACAAGTCTGCGTCGAATGCGCACTTATTGATCATAATGACTTGTCCTTGTTTAATGTGTGTTACTACTATCGTTCCCCCCGCAGAAAGTATGGTGATAGGTTATATCTAACTTAGTGCAACTAATCCCATGTTTGATGATGAATTGCTGAGAAAGGAATGTTGTAGTTGCACCAGTATCAAAAAGTACTTTGCCAGGATGAGTGAGTATCTGAAGCGTACCTATCACTGCTTGATCGGAGTTCACCACCTCCTCCAAGCTGGTGCAGTTTAACTTTCCGAAGGGCATCTTATTCTTCCAATTCCCTCCGGTATTCCCGCTTCTGTTCCCACCTCCTCCTGACTGACCTCCTCCATTCTTTCTCTTGGGACAATCCTTCAACCATATTCCCCTCCTGACGACACCCAAAACATATGATTCTAGGTATACGACAATCCTTTGAGAGATGTCCTTTTATTCCACAATTGCAGCAAACGATCTAGTTTGCGGCCTGGAATCCTTGGTTCCTCCTGTTGTTGTTGTTGTTGTTGTTGTTGTTGTTGTTGTTGTTGTTGTTGTTGTTGTTGTTGTTGTTGTTGTTGTTGTTGTTGTTGTTGTTGCTGTTGTACCTTGGCTTGAAACTCAAGCTGGTATTGGGCTTGTTGCTGATAAACCTTTTTGGCTCAAATTTGGCCTTCTTCCTCTTATCTTCCTGAAGCTGTTTGAAGTCATCTTCAAGAGTGATGGATGCATCCACCAACTCCTGAAACTCCGTAGCTCTTAACATCCTGAGCTGTACTTTAAACTGAGGATTTAATCCCCGCATGAACCTCTTCTTCTTCTTGTCCTCGGTGTTGACCTCCTCAACGGCGTACCGGGACAATCTTGAAAACTCCCTGACGTAAGTCAGGATAGCCTTATCCTTTTGCTCGAGACTCTCAAACTCTCGATGCTTCAGTTCCACAATACTCTCAGGGACATTGGAGTCCCTGAACTTCCGTTTGAACTCCTCCCAAGTAAACACCTTTTCAGCCGGATAAACGGCTACGATGTTATCCCACCAAGATGCGGCGGGTCCACACAACAGATGTGTTGCGTATCTGACCTTCTCCAGGTCATTGCATCCAACCGTATGGAGCTTTCGCTCAGTATCCATCAACCAATCCTCCGCGTCCATGGGTTCGGGCGCGTATGCGAATGAGATTGGCTTGGTGTTCTGGAAATCCGACAGAGTAACCCCTTGGTTCTCTGGCCTTTCTACCCTATTCTGTTGCAGCAAGTCTTGGAAGAATTTATTCTGCTGCTCCATAGTCATGCGTTGTCTTTCCTCCAACATTTGCATGTATTGGAGGAAGTTCTGCTGCGTCATGAGTGGTGGTGGTGGAAACTGATTTCTGGCTGCTTCATCCGCCTCCTCCTTTTGCTTGGCCTCGCGCTCGAGGCGCTGTGCTTCACTCTCCTCACCCGTCGCTCCAGACATTTCCCCCTAGTTCTGCAACACAAAGTGGTACTCATAGTTAGTCCATGCGCAAGTTTTCTGAGCTCAACTTTGTGCACAGAACTAGTCACGCAATGGAAATCAAGAAGCAAATTCAAATCATACCAAACATATACCATGTATATACATACTAAGTGGTTTATTACAATACTCAGTAGCGATGTGAGTATGCAAACTCACTTATTGAAGTATATTTACAACTTATACAAATATTACATACTACAATACATGTGGAACAACTGTATTGTAGTATCGCCTCCCGTGGTGGTCTCTAGTGGTGGCTTTATTCCCGGTACATCCCAGGCTTCCATCCGGTCGAACGTGTAGTCCTCCTGATAGAATCTGGAACATAGGGTCTTCCAGTTGGCTGGTAATCAGAATCAGAGGATGATCCCAGGGAGGAATCTGTGTTCATGAAATGATTATTCAATGCAGCATAATCCTCCCCTCCCCTGTGACTCCACCGTAAGCATTCCCACCATCAGTATCTGACTCAATCATGATCAGATACTCTTCATAATCTCCCCTACTATACTGATGATTCTGAAACTGGGTTGTGGCGTCCTCATCCACCTCAGGATTACATCTCACTGGGTCACTATAGGTTCCCATAAATGATCCCCAACGCCAACATGTGGAGTTCTCTATGGGAGTCACGGAACGCTGATGGTTTCCGGATTCCTCTCCACCCTCATATCCTCCTTGGGAGCTACTAGGAAAGTACCTAGGTGTTATAGGGGTGGTTTGTTGTTCTGGATGGTCAATACTGATAAAGTCACCAGCTGAATAAACTGGTGTGTGAACCTCACCCTCCATTGGTTCCTTTCCCTTCGACTCCTCCTTGGGCTCAGTGAATTCTTCCAACATTGTGTCAATTGCCCCCGACAGATGTCGGTTCAACTGAAAGAACAATGTCAGTAGGTTTCGGCAGTTATCCATGTACTTAGCGGGTTCTGCAGGTTTACATTTCGCAAACTTGAAGTGGTTCATCATAGGGTCATCTTCCTCCTCCATATGTGGAATATGTGCGAATTCGGAACCAATAAGCTCCTTAGTCTTATGTTCCCGAATATCTGTGATGGCTTTCATTATGGCTATGTGGTAGGCTGTTCTAATGGTTCTAGCCTCACCTGCTGGCATCACTGCACTCATTCCTAGGGATTCTGGGAGTCTTGATCCTACCCTACACTTCGCCAATACTGTACCGTCGAAGTACATGTATTTCATTACTTGGATCTGGGGATCGCACCCAAATTCAAGTAACATAGCACGAAGAATATCTGCGAGTCCTCCATCATAATCGTTCAAAGTTGATTCCTTCACTTTCACGTTACGTCCAGAACGTGAACTTGCCATAGTTGGCTGTAGATAAGAAAGAGTATAATATTAGTAATAATGCATCATAATAGTGATAATAAAGAATTATCGCACTAAAAGATATGATTGTTTTATTCTCAAGTGAATATATACCATATTTTTAGAGAATTCTTTACTAATCCTATTTGACTCCTAACGTTCTGTCCCATTTACTAGGTTCCAACCTAAGGTCAAAGCTTTTGCTCTGATACCAATTGTGGTGACTCTGCATACTACGGCATGTTGTAGTATGCCAGTCGTTGATATAACATTCACGAAGTACCAATCCGCAAATGTTACATCCCTCAGAGTAGTACAACAGAATATAGCAGGTCTATAACTCATTCATTATTATTACAAGCCATATATACATGTCATCTCGGAGTTCCTCTTGGGTCCTAAGAGGAATACTCCTGGGTTCGAGGTGAACCCGATTCAACTTACAATATAGAAGTTATTTATTCATTATAGAAAAGAGGTGTTTAATGCACTAGCTACGATATCAGACCACAAAAGTCTAATACCAATACAGGTTTTGATAATCATTTCTTCAAGAGGTTGCTTTTATTCAGAAGAACTATGTCCGTCAGCCTTCACCGGTTTACTAGAACTTCATGGATTTCCTTTCCGGCAGCGTTCGCAGTTCCAAATCCCGGAACAGGGAGTGATAGGTCACTATTCATTACACTCTGCAGAGGTGTGTTGCTTTACCCATAAGAGATCTTAACCTTGGTGCCAACCGGGTAGCTTTCCCGTCCACACTTCCTTTGGTGTGAGGCCCGGTATAAGGTCTTAGCCAATCATATTCCTCCGCTACCTCATACACCCACCCTTTGTTGCAAACTCTGACCCTGGGTCCCCGCCGGTGTACTTATACCAATTAAGGATGGCCCCCGACCACGAGAACAGTTCTGGGCTATCTACCAAGAACTCCTTCGCCGGGAGATGCAACCCATCACAGATCGCAATAACCGTGGGGACTTAGGACTCCCCAGCCTCACCGCTAGCTCCTCGGGATACAAGTGACTACGGACATTGCCGTGGGGACTTAGGACTCCCCAGCCTCACCGCTTGTTCCCTCGGAATACAAATGACTATGGTAAAGTGCATTCGTTGATGTACAAGAGGTGGAAATACGATTGACTACTCCATCCCACTCCAGATCTTATGGTTAACACGAGTTTTACGGCACATGAATCACTGGACGACATTTGTTGTTTAATCCTAGATGGATATAAACCCTTGCAATGGAACCTCCACCATATCAACACAATCCATGGTTCCATTGCCCACCACATAGTCATATTCATAGTTATGAAAATAGTGGTTTTGCTTTTTATGCAATAGTGATAAACATAGTACTTTGCAAGTAATTTAGTAAAAATACTCAAATGACATGAGCAAGCGATGATCTTGCCTGAAGACTGCAAAGTGTTGCAGTTTGATGGTGTGGACTGATCCTTGTCCTCTGTTGCTGAAAAATAGCATCATTGTCCGATAAGGGAAATGGTTAAAGAAGCAATTATGCATGCTTTCCATTTTTAGGGTTTGTTTCCCCCCTTTCCGATGCTTGTTATTTCATGTAGGAGGTAATTACTAAGAATGATTTAGGGATACTCTATTTAGGGTAAAATACTACCTTGAAATGTTATCAAGGTGTTTTTAAAGTCCAAAAGTATTTATGGACTTATTTTATAATTAAAAATACAGGGTTTAATTTTTAATGATTAATTCTTTGCATTTAAATATGCCTTATTTAGAATTGTCTCAAAAATTCCATTTCATATTTTATTATGATAGAGAATTTTATGCTGAGTGATTTTCATATTTTTTTATAGAGTTTTTAATTATTTTCTTTACATTTTCAAAGTTTCTGGTTAATTTGAAAATGTGAAAGGTCCTTTTTGCCCCTGGACCCACCTGTCAGGGTGGCCCAGCGGTTTAGGTTGAACCCGAGCCGCTTGTCCGGCTCGGTCGGACCCATTCGTCCCCTTCCTCACTCTCTCGCGCCGAACCCTAACCCTAATCGCTCCCGCGACGCCCGCGTCGCCTGCGCCATCGCCGATTTGTTCCGGCCACCACCGGCCATCACCAGCGGTGAGATGGGTGCCAATCAAACTGACGTTCGACGGCGCACTATCATATCCGCGCCGATCTGAGCTTTTCCTCCATTCTCGCTCGCACCCAACCTTGCTGTGCCACGGCCGCACGGATCCGTGAAGATTTGCCGCCGTTCCCTGGTGCTCTTGGTGTCATGACGACGCCGCGAGATGCTGGCGTTGCGGCGAGGCTGCCGCCTGGCCTGGCTTGGCCTGGCGCCACCGTTCGCCCAGCGCGAGCCGTCATGCCGCCATGGTCGTGCTCATCCGCTTCGCCTGTAAGTGCTCCTCTTCTCTCTCTTCTGATCTTCCTCCTCCATCTAGCTTAGCTGCGGCTACCTCTCCTCATTGAGATGCTGTGATGTGCCGTGCTGCTATTGCTATTTGCCGCGCCATGGCTGCTGTGCCTGCTCCTGTGTGTGTTGCTGCTGCGCTTTACTTGCCATAGCCATTGCTTCTGTGGCCATGCCTGTGCTTCTGCTGCTACGGTGCTTGTGTTGATGCTCTTCTCTTCCTAGCTTATCGCGTGTGCTACCCTTATGCTCATGTACAAGAAATTCCATTTCCTGTGGTGCTTCTATACTTGCTCATGAGCATGCTGTGATGCTCATGGATTGCAATGTTGCTTCAGTTGTTGCTATATGTGCCATGCCTCTCATGTGTGCTCATTTCCTAGCCCCTGGCTTGATTATTATGAATAATCCTTGCATTCTGCAAGTGCCAGTGCTCCTGGTGTGCTATCCCTTGTGCTATTATTCATGGAAATGCCCTATTGAGCATGATTGTTGCTAGATAGCTCCATCCCTGGATGGTTTGTTTCTGTATATGCTTGATTTGATTATATGTGTTACAATTGTTGCTTAACTGTGATTGTTTCCTATAATTGGTTCATGTATTGGTGCTAGGCTTGAGTCTAGCATGCCTCAACATGCTCTAGCAAGCCTTGGTGATCATATGATCTCCAATTGCTTGATGATTGGCTTTGGCTCTATAATTTATGCCTCACTGGGACTTCTTCTTGTGCTAATGTGGTGCTCATAGATGTGCTGGTGTTGGTTTGTACTTGTTCAAGCATCTGCCGATGCTTGCAGTGATCCCTTGGATCATATGCAAGGTGCTGGTGCCTTGATTACTTGTGTAATTCATTTATCTGTATTACCTTGCTTTATTAAATGGATAAATGATGTGAACTGCTTTGCAGTAATGATCATTTCAATGGATTTGGTAGAGCTAGATGGATGCCAACCCTAGGTTGGGTACCCTAGCCCTCCTTTGAACCCATCTGGGTGATGATAGCTGTGCATGGCTTAATTGTTTGGACTAGTTGTGTGGTTGAGGTGGCCTCAACAGCAATTCCTTGCTGTTAAGGTAGCTCCCACCTCAGTTGGCTTGCTGTTGGTGAATAATTGCTTACTGGTTGATCTAGAACTGGACTTCCAGTAGCTTTTGATGCTGAAAAAATATATATAGACAAAGATTTGTCTATTTGTTTGATGGTATAGCTAGCTATAGGTGCTAAGTGTTCATGGTTGACTAGATAGGATCAACCCTTGCTGGATTTCCTTGGTGCTGTCAGTGTTTTGATCCAACCAATGTTCCCTTGGTTGATTTACCTATTGGCTTCTTCCATATTTGCTTGCACCAAATGGTTTGATAACCAGATGATGACACAAACAGGGTTCTACCCTTCTGTGCTCCTGTGATGCATGGCATGCTTATTTATGAGCAAAACATGATTTTGCTCAGGATGATCTTTCTATACCTCACTCCAGCTCCTTGATTTTTATGTTGCTGTAGAGGTTTTGCTTCTGGATGTGTGAAGCTTGCCCTGCTCCTCCTGCTTGTGATGTTTGACTTGATTTTGGTGGTTTATGGGAAAGGTTGAACAGCTCTGGCTGTTCTTCCTGTTCTTGTGGTTCTTGCTGTTCTTACCCTTTGGATCCTGTCGATGGAATGGCTAGGGTTTGCTGGTGAAAACCTTATATATGATCCTCTCTTCCTCTCCTTGGTCGACAACATTGATGTTTGCAGCTGGTGACTCCTCCCTGGTCTTGTGTGTTGTTCAGCATGCACACATGTAGTGTGAGCTGCCTGTGTGTGTGTGCTTGGGACTTGAGCTTTGGAATGGATCAACTCGGCTGTTCTTTGATCATATCCTTTCCAATTCCATTATTTATGCTAACCTGCCAAGTGGCTTTGCCATTTGGCTTAACCTTCTTTTCTTTTTGTTGTCTTTAATTTCCAGGGATTAAAGAAGGTGATGAAGATGATCAAGAATTCATGAAGAAACTAGTTCATAGTTTAGCCATGTGATCATCTTTGTAATTTTTCATTTCTTTTTCATTCCTGTAAAGTGTTGTAATATTTATAATTCAATTTGGGGATATTGTAAATTGACATTGTATCTTGTGTGATTATGAATAAAGCTCAAATTTCTCTAATTGAGCTTTATATGTTTGATGTATTCTTTATATACTTGAATTTCTATTTATTTAATAAATAATCTTAATTTGAATTATGACATGATCAATTGATGTTTGAGTTTTGAAATTCAAACTTACTTAGTTGAATTCAATCATGCAACTTAAATTTGAGATGCACTATTCCCCTCTCTTCTCGAAAACTTTAATTGAGTGAAGTTAGGTCCAATTCTATCGCACTCTCGAAACCCTAACCCTGTAAGGTGTCGAGAGAGAAACTTGCCCCCCTTCGATACAGTTTTCTTTTAAAAGCGCGAAATTTCCCCAGATTTTACGATGCAATGCACATCCCTTTCTAAAATCTACCCCTCGATCGTCTCTAAACCTGGGATATTACACCACTTTTCCTCATGTTTAAACCATTAGCTATGTCAATAAATTGACTAAACTTCTCTCTAAATGTGCCACTAATGAATAATTATTACAAAGGTGTGCAATCTCTCCTATTTTTGAATGGTTTATAGGAAATCAAGTCTTAATGGCAATGGACCTACAATTACTGAAGAAAATCTTGTCACAAGTGCAACAAAATCGACCATAGGTCAAAAGTCGGTTCCAGAGAGTTTAGAGGGCACCGGTACGGGCAAGCCCCTGTCCATACCGTCCGCCCATACGGTGTGCCGCAGCACTCCTGAGGTCAAACCCTATAAGTTCTGTGAAGGGTGGTAAACCAAAAAGAGAGCCATTGATCGCAAAACAGAGCCACCACCCATCAAATCCATCTACACCACACTGAAGGAGATCCACCATTATAGTTCATCCATTCCACCCCCATCTCCTCCATAGTCATAGCCATCACCATTGCAATAGAGATCTCCTTAATAACTGGCGATCGTTGTAAGAATATTGTGGTTTCAATCCAAGTATTTGCAACAATGATTTCTATCTTTGATATTGATATCATGTCTGAGTAGTCCTCACGGGCTGTGGGTTGGGGTGAATTCTCACATAGTTTATATGCATATAATATTATGAATATGTGTAGGAATTGAATAGGAGTTTTCTAATCTTGTATCCTTATATCTTTGCCTCGATTTGATGATTTGCAGGTACACATGTCTATCGGATCGATCAAGGTAAGAGGTGGGATGAGAGAATAACGGTGTGCTATTGCCAAACCACAATGAAAAAAAGGGGAACGTAATGGTACATGTTTAGTGATTTGCTCGGGGTCAACGACACAATCATCTAGCTTAATGCTTTGGTCTGTATTCATTTGCTTAATAATTGTTGTTACTCGCGGTTGTGGGAACAATGGTTGGACTAAGAGACTTTTGTCACATCTGGCTTTAGGGGCAATAGTATTTACGGATGTGTTGCTTACAAATATCTTACCACTATTTTATTTACTACACATCTGTATTTTGTTTCTATATGTATGCATAGCTGAAGGAGAATCCTTGACCTTGGCCTATTTCCATCCATTGAACACAACATAAAACAAGGTAATCTAGAAAGGTCTGGTAAACATAAATTAAACCAACTATCAAGTCTTGTAGACGTTTCCTTTACACCTCTTTACCAGAGATTCCCAAGGTTGTGTTAAACCTAGGTATTCTATGTAAAAATCTTACAATACTACAATCCATAATCTGGATCGAAGGTATCATCCCTTTTTCTGGCGCCGTTGTCGGTGAAGCAATTGCACTATTCCGGTAAGGTTACCAGAGACCTTGTTAGTTAGTTTCATTTTCGTTTTAGTTTTATTTATTGTCATTAGTTTACCTTTTGTTATCTATTTTAAAACCCAAAAAATTAGTTATTTGCTCTTTTATTTGTCATAATCAAACTACTAGGTCTAATAGGACTGATCCTGGTGGCCTTATCTTCATGCTAAAAAGCACGGCTTCCAGACATGTTATTGCGGCAGATGAGGTCCATAATTTTTTTGTCAGATGCCTTGTTTGACTGTTGCAATGTCCAAATTTGTGAGGTTGTCACTTTGTCGGGTGTCCACGGACCTTATGGGACTAAATGACGAGATTATCTTCGTAAGTGGTTACCACTGAAGATGATCTCGAAACTTTAATTTCTTGTACTTTTGTTTTTTTACAATATTGATGAATCTTACTTTCTATCGGGTGTGCGATCAGCGCTCCGGATTAGAGTAGCCCCAGAGGCTATGCTTGAGTATTTATAGTCCAACATAGGCTTGAAGTTCTTTTACTCATAGTTGTCTTCTATCTTTAGAACATCCTTTTTCAGGTGCGCGTTCTCCCAATGGGGGTATCCCCTGAGGCTATACTCGAGTATATGCTCAAACCTGCATTACTAAAATACCATTTAACCTTATTTATGAACTTTTTACCTATTCGAACAGATATTTTGTTTCTATCGGGTGCGCGTTAAGCGCTCCTGATGGGAGTAGCCCCTGAGGCTATTCTCGAGTACTCGTAGTCGAGGATAGGCTCGAAGTCCTTTTCTTCAAAATTTTGCTTGGCTCTGATGGCGCCTGATGAGGGATTTCATTGATGGAGTGTCTTGATTATCTCCTTGACAACGGCGTCAGAAAATTTCTTGATGACGTTGGGACTCCAAAACAATGTGTTGTAGTCAGCAAAGCTTTTTCCCTACAAGGGTGACTTGAGGGTTTATATCTAACTCTCGGGAAATTGGCTTAGAGTTGTCTCTTTTCCTCTTCTTCTAGCAATCCTGCAAAGCAAAGTTTTGCCTTGTGTCCTCAAGTTCACCGTGTGGTTCTCAAGCACAAGGTTTCGTATTAGTAATTGTAGATAAAAATTTAGTCTTAGTCATATATTTAATATATCTTCTTGTCCAAGGTGCCCGTGATTCCACTATGATTATTGATCCTATCTTCTGAGGTCCTTAACCATCGCCCTGAAAAAATTAGACAGTAAAAGCAACCCCACAGGCTTGTACTTTCACGTCTCTCTAAAATTGCTCCCTTTTTTTCTACCCCAGGCTTTGCAACATTTGGAAATCGTAAAATTGCAACAGGAGGAGGTGCTATTAGAGCACAATTAGGTAATATCTACAAATATTACCGAAAACATTATTAAAATACTTCTAGGAGAGGGCTTCATTGAAATGTTTGAATCCCTCTCTTTCCGCTCCCTCGAATCATTTTGGACTTGAATTGACAGTTTTCATATGGAATATGGATGTAGTAAAAGTAAAGTAAATTAGATAATTAATGTAAACTATGTAAGCAGTAAAGAGATAGTTATTTTTGGGTTTAGTGTGTAATTAAATAAACAAAATATTTTTGTATTTTCGGATTAAAATAGTGATGCAAGTAGAAACTAAGATAAATGCAATGGAAGGGGGTTTCTTATGATTAAAATTAGATCAGGATTTATGAGTTCACGTGCCTGCTCTCTTTTTAAGTTGTAGTGAATAATAACAATTCATCAATGAGATAATATTGGTTAAAGTTCAATATGTGTTTAATAAGCATTCACATGGGCATCACGTCCTAACATAGCGATGATGCAACACATTTCTCTTACACTCCATAATAAAGAGAAAACTTCCAGCAATCTTGTATTAAGAATTAATAGTGCATAGCAATAAATACATACTTTGACATGATGTTTAAATATAAAATATGCTACATTGAGCAAATAAGATTATCACTATTGTCACATGATAAACATAGCACATGCATTCACTTTATCCCTTCATAGTTGTCATTATTCAATCACTAAAACCATGCTACTTCATCTAATACACATATATCTCCATAGTTGTCATTATTCAATCACTAAAACCATGCTACTTCATCTAATACACATATATCTCCCTTCCCACTTATTTATCTCATTAAATTTTTTTTCTTACCGTGGTTAGCATAGAGTGTTTTCTTGGGTAATGTGGTATTTTGTGTAGATCTTGTGCAGTCATTATGGGGAAAACGTCACAATAGCTATTTTCCATTTGGGCAGCGCTCAGCGTCAGTCGGCTGATGCTGGCCTTAAAATCGGTTGCTGTCCGCACCGTCAGATCATGATCCAACATACAGGTGATGAGGACATCCCTACCACACAACTACCTCCGTCATTGCAAGATGAAGATGATGCTGCTGTGAAGCTCAAGTCCAATAAAGTCAGGATTGGACCAATGACAAGAGCTCGTGCGAAGCTACTTAAACAACAGGTGAACTTGTTCCTAAGTGATACTTTGATCGATGAGAAATTTATACTGCCTAAGTCCTATTACTTATGTATGATCAGGTATGAGGAGGGAGCAAGCATCGCACGAGGAGGAGAGGAGCAGCTGGACAAGAAGCTGGACGTGAAGCTAGACATGGAGCTGGACAAGAAGACATTCCATGGACGCGCGAGGGAGGAGCGAGAGGCATGCGCGAGAGGAGGAGATGTCTAGGCCGGCGCCAGGCCCGGTCAGACCGGCCGTACCGCCGGACCATCCGGTCCCCGGTCCGGTCGACCGGCCTCCACGCCGGATCTGCCCGGTCCAAACCGGGCGCTCGGCCGGTGCCAACCGGAATGAGTCCAGTAAGCCCGGACGCCTCGTCCGGTTTCACCCAGTCCCTGGCCCGGTTCCAAACCGGACCGGCCGGTCCCAGGCCCGGTCGACCGGATCCCAGACCGGCCGAGTCCTAGTCTGTTTCGACCAGATCTATTCTGGGTCGGTTATTTTCGTACTTTTTTGACCTGAGGTCGTCCCGGACGCCTATATAAGTGCCCAGGACGCCCCCAAAGTTGCTTTAGACCACGTTTAAGATAAACCCTAGTTTTTTTGAAACCTTTACCGTAGGGGAATCCCCTACGGTGTAATTTTATATATAATAAAAGGAGGGTACAACACGAACCACCAACCACCAAGTGGTCTGATTACATCAGGGAGGCAAGAAGTGTCTTAAGAACCATATAAAGACTAAACAAAAAGAGAGGTCAGCCATTCAACTAGGGGTTGAACACTAGAAGACTTTACTTTGTACTTATGAAGGAAAAGATCCCTCTGAAACCGCACTTTCCATCTGTTGAAGGAGGCCGGAATCCCCTTAAAAATAATGTCGTTACGAACCATCCAAATATTCCATGCAGCACAAGCAACAACCTCCATAAAGCAAGGACCACCAAAAGCAGCCCAGGCAGAAATAAAACTCTCAGAGAATGGCTTATGCATATCCCACTGAATGCTTAAGAATTCCCAGCAATGTTGTGCAAAATCACAACTAAAGAAGAGATGATCTCTAGTTTCTAGTACTGCCCCTGAGCAAAGCAGACAATCTGGTCCAGAGTCCAAGTGCCAATGCTTGCGAAGAATCAAATCTCTAGTATTTAATCTATCCATCATGAGCAGCCACAAGAATACTTTCAGCTTTGGCAAGGTTTTAGATTTCCAGATAGCAATGAGAGCTATGTCCTTAGGCAATTGGCCGAACATGAATTTATAAAAGTTGGCTGGTGTATACTTCTCACCCCATACAAATGATCATTGATCAGTTGCACCTTCAGTAATAGGAGTATCTACAAGTAGCTGCGTAACTTGCTGAAGTTCTTGGAATGCCTCAATAGACAAAGGAAGTGCAAAGCAAGAACTGAGATCCTCAACCTATGCCAGATCAGCGATAGATAAATCCTCGTTAAGCACATAGGAGTACAATCGTGGATATTTGTTGCACATTAACTCTCCATTGGACCAAAAATCCTTCCAGAAAAGCACTGAATTTCCGCTTGCCACTTGACAGCGAGAGATGCTTCTATATTCACCAACAAGACTAAAAATGTCCCTCCACCAAAAACATCCACGCCTATACTGAGCGTGTGGTACACCATCGCCATAAAGGGACCAAACAAGGGTGACCCAAGGAACATTTGCCTTTGAATAAAATTTATGGAGTTGTTTCAGCAACAAAGCTTTGTTTTGAATCTCTAGGTTTAAAACCCCCAGACCGCCATGCTGTTTTGGCCTACAAACCAGAGACCACGCAGCCAAAGAATTCACTGACGATGAGTCCTCTTCTTTGGCCCAAAGACAATGCCTCTGTGCACGATTGCAAATATTCAAGATGGTTTTCTGAATTTTGAGGGAACACATGAAAAATGTAGGCAGAGTAGATAATACTGATCTCACAAATTCAAGTCTGCCCCCATATCCAAGGAATCGTGCACTTGCGTTTAAACGGCGTTCGACCGTGCCAACTAGAGGGGACATGTCCTGGATTGTGGGTTTAGTGGTTCCTAATGGAAGGCCAAGGTAAGTGAATGGTAACCGACCCACATAACAACCAAAAGAAGCGGCCAACAACTCAATTTGTTGGTCTGAAACATTAATAGGCATTAGAGAGGATTTAGCATAGTTAACACGCAACCTTGTAGCTTGAGCAAACACTTCCAAGAGATCCTTAAGGGCAGCTAGTTGCACTGGACAAGCTTGGGGAATAAGAAGCGTATCATCCGCGTATTGAACAATGGGAAAGTCGGTATTGGGGATTTTTAATGGAGCTTGCAGTACGCCATTCTGAAACAAATGGTTAACCATTGCTTGCAGTAATTCCGAAACACCCAAAAAAAGAAGCGGCAATAGAGGATCACCTTGCCGAACTCCACGCCGACAAAAAAATTCTTCCCCGGGACACCATTCAACAAAACCGCTGATGTGCCTGTGGACATTATCATCCTCAACCAGTTTAGCCACCTCGGATCGAAACCAAGACTTTCAAAAACTTTCAGAATCGCCTCATGCTCAACTGTGTCGAACGCTTTGGCAAAGTCAAGTTTAAGAATCACCGAGGCAGAACCAGCTTGCTTACATTGGTGAATATATTCATATGCCCAACCAACACAATTCTGTATATTCCGAGACTTCAGAAAGCCGTATTGGTTTATATGAACTATCTCAAGAATTTTATCCTGTAGCCGATTTGCAAGGAGTTTTGTAATCAACTTTAGACAAATATTTAGTAGCGAAATTGGTCGGAAGTCATTCGGAACCTCTGGAGAAAGGATTTTAGGGATCAAGACAATAAAGGAGTCATTGATACTTTGTAAGTTAACTGTTCCCTCCCAAAACTCTTAGCAAAGCCGATAAAAATCATATTTCACCACCGGCCAGCAAACCTTAAGAAAGATACCTGAAAACCCATCTGGCCCCGGCGATTTCATAGTTGTGTGATAAACCCTAGTTCATAGTTGTTTGTCTTGCAACTCTATTGAATCCCTACACCATATTGCATTGATTTGGTATAGATCTGAAAGTCTTGTGTGATCTGCTGTTCCATTGGGAATTAGAAGGTTGCAACCTACCGCTTCGTGGTCGGCGGCTACGTGCGCAAGTGTGTGGAGTTGCAAATATCTTGCAGGGTTGAGAGCTGTTGAATTGGCGACAAGGACCAATCGAGAGATCTCGTTGCGTCATACAAGTTATCATCCACTTCATCAAGTTATCTCCGTTGTGTTCGCCCCGAGAACATCATCACCACCGTTGCTTACTGAGAAGATCGGGCCACCCCTTATCATCTTGGTATCAGATTTCAGTGTTTCCTCGGTAAGCCATCCACAATCCACCCCATAGTTGAGTTGTGAGTGTTTCCTATCCAGAAAAAGCCAAAAAAAAGTTAGGGTTAGGGTTTGCCATAGCCTTAGATTGCACTAATTTCGAGTTTTAGTTGCTTTTCGTAGTTGTTTTTGCGTATCTTTTCTCCCATCTAGTATTGTTAGGGTTTGTGTTTCTGCTATCATCTAGTTTTCATATTTGTTTCTCCGAGTCCACATAGAATATATACAGTGTGTTTGTTCCCAACCATAGACACAACCTTTCGATATACGTGACTAGGAACTTTCCCAAAATAGACTAGTTTTACCGCTCGACAGGCTGCTCGTTAGGTTTTCGGTGCTTTGCAATTTCTGTTGGCCGTGTTACAAGGAGAAGAGTCGTAAAATCAATTTTTTTATTGTAGCTATAGTAACCGTGCTACAGTAACCATGAGAAATAAAAAAAAGTGAAAAAGAAGAAAAGTGTAGTGCTAGTACAATTAAGTGAAGGCCTAAGTTTTTCTTTAACTGCACCCGTAGTTGAGAAATCTTGTGCCTGTCCCGTTGAGCTTTGCTAGCGTCTCTCGAGTGCATTGCAACCTTTCATCCATATAGTTGCATTACCACATTTATCGCCTTGTGTGAGTATCAGTGGTTGTCTACAGTCAGTGCTAGAGCTTGTTATTGGTGCAAATAGGTAGCCCACCTACAGCCCCACATATACCCTGCTTTGTCGTGTGATTTTTCTTATACCCTTGATATTCGCTTCGCTACATCCGTGCACTAGTCCTCACTAAAAGTGGTAAGCAATACTAATTCACTTTGGAGCGGTAAGATTTCCTTTTCTTATCAATTTTGAGTGAGTAGTGAGAGTACCACCATATATTTTTACTTTAGTGCACTAATCTACTAACCATGTCTTCTAGTGATGAAAAAATTGTTAACCAGAAAACCAAGGATGCCGCTGATGTGATGATATGGAGGGAGTATGAAGCTCTTCGTAATGAGATGCGACATGAATTCCGCACTCAGGATGATGAGCTTAGGGGGACGGTCCAGGGGATCTCCCAAAAGCTGGATGCTACTAATGCGACCATCACCACAATGCGAGATCAAATGACAGATATCCAGCGCAGTCTTCAAGATTTGCAATTAGATGTTGGTAATCTTACTCAACAACAGCAAGAAGAAGACGACGAAGCAGAAGATGAAGCACCTAATGCTAATCGTGGTGCACCACGTGGTAACCGCCCTCGTGGGTTTGCTGAACTCCGACGTCCAGGTCGTGGGTTTGAGGAAGAAGATGGATTGGGTAAGCCAAAGTTCTCCATACCAAAGTTTGAAGGAGGTGCTGATGTTGAAGAATACCTCACTTGGGAGCTGAAAATTGAGAAGTTATGGCGCTTACATAATTACACTGAAGATAGGAAGATCAAGCTTGCTTCTTCTGAATTTGATGGCTATGCATTGCGTTGGTGGGATGGATTTGTTCGTGCTCGCGAAGAAGATGGTGAGCCACCTATTATCACATGGCGTGCAATGAAGGCGGCAATGCACGCTCGTTTTGTTCCCACTAATTATTTGCGAAATATATATGATAAGTTGACCCTATTGAGACAAGGTGTGAAGACTGTTGATGAATATTACATGGAGATGGAGATGCTAATGCAACGTGGTCGTGTCCGTGAGTCACTTGAGATGACAATGAATCGTTTTCTCAATGGTTTGAAGTATGATATCAAAGGCATTGTTCGTCATTACAGTTACACCACTATGAATGAGATGCTACATCATGCAAGAGAAGTTGAATCACAGTTGGCTGACGAAGCAAAGGCTAAAGGTCGTGCTACAGGAGCTGGTCGCTACACGCCTAGGGCGCCCCCATCTACGGCACCGACGCCATCTACGCGCCCCGCACCTTATTCGACTCCGCCTAGCAAACCGGTCTCCAATGTGTCCAGCACAAAAAAGTCTGAATCTGTAGCAAGTACAAGTGGTTCTAGCATGTCTACTGCGCGCAAACACGATATGAATTGCCATACATATGGTGGCAAGGGTCACTTTCGGAGAGATTGTCCTAATCGCAAGGTCATGATTATTAATGAGGACAATGAGTATGAGACTGGAGATGATGTTGATCCAAATGCTCCAGAAGATGATGATTATGACAGTGATGGTGTAGATGCTTATCCGTCTGAAGCTCGCACTATTGTTGTGTCTCAGCGTGCTCTTAATGTGTTGCCTATTGCATCTACTCAGCGCTGCAATTTGTTCCAAACCAAGGCCTTAGTTGGTCCTGACAAGGCTTGCAAGGTCATTATTGATGGCAGGAGTTACCGAAATTTAGCAAGCAAGAAGTTGTGTACTAAGCTGAAGTTGAAGTATGTACCGCACCCGCATCCATACTATATTCGGTGGTTGAGCGACAATGGTGAGATGAAGGTAAACCACATGGTGCGTGTTGAGTTTGCGATTGGACCGTATAAGTATTCCATTGATTTTGATGTGGTTCCTATGACGGTGTGTCACCTGTTATTGGGTCGGCCTTGGCTCTATGACCGTTCTGTGCAACACAATGGCCGTGCCAATACCTATCACTTGGAGTTCAAGGACAAGAAAATCAACTTGCGGCCTATGTCACCACAACAAATTGTCAATGAATCTCGTCAGAAAGTTGAAGTTAACTTGGAGGATGCACCTATAGATAGGAGAGAGCATTGTAATACCGTGAGTGATATAACGAAAAGTGAGAGAGTGAATTTCTTAGTCTCATTAGCCACCAAAGAAGATATGAGAGAATTTAGTGAGGACCCTGCAGCCATGCCTCTGGTGCTCATGTACAGGGGTACGGTTTTGGTTTCTAACGACATGACTCCTATTCCTCTTGGTGTTTCTACTGTTTTGCAGGAATTCAGCGACGTGTTTCCGGAGGAGGTACCCGCAGGACTACCACCATTGCGTGGTATTGAGCATTAAATTGACTTGATCCCCGGAGCTTCGCTGCACCACAGGGCACCATATAGAACGATCCCCGAAGAAACAAAGGAGATACAGAAGCAAGTACAAGCGCTACTCGACAAAGGTTTTATCCGCATAAGCCTTAGTCCTTGTGATGTTCCTGTTATTCTAGTTCCTAAGAAAGATGGTACATGGCGCATGTGTGTAGATTGTAGAGAGATAAACAACATTACTATTCGATATCGTCATCCTATTCACCGTTTATAGGATATGCTAGATAAATTGAGTGGGCTGCTGTTTTCTCTAAATTTGATTTGCGTAGTGGTTATCATCAAATTAGGATGAAAGAAGGGGATGAATGGAAAACAACTTTTAAAACAAAATTTGGTTTATATGTGTGGTTAGTAATGCCTTTTGGTTTGACTAATGCACCTAGCACTTTCATGAGACTGATGAACCATGTTTTGCGTAATTTTACTGTCAAGTTTGTGGTTGTGTACTTTGATGACATATTAATCTACAGCCGCAATGAATCTGATCATACTATACATATTCGACTTGTTTTGCAAGTGGTGCGTGATAATAAACTCTATGGTAATCTTGAGAAGTGCACATTTTGCAAAGATAAGGTCATATTTCTGGGTTATGTTGTCTCTAAGCATGGAGTCGAAGTAGATGTGTCTAAAATTGAAGCTATTCAAAATTGGCCTACTCCCATAAATGTGAGTCAAGTAAGAAGTTTTCATGGTCTAGCTGGGTTTTATAGAAGATTTGTGCCCAACTTTAGTACTATTGCTGCACCTTTGAATGACTTAACTAAAAAGGGTGTTGTCTTTGAGTGGGGCGCAGCCCAAGATCATGCTTTTGATGAACTGAAACGATTGTTAACTTCTGCACCGTTGCTTGCACTTCCTGATTTCAATAAGCAATTTGAGATTGAATGTGATGCTAGTGGTATTGGAATTGGTGGTGTGTTGATGCAAGAGGGTCGTCCAATTGCATATTTTTCTGAAAAACTTTCTGGTGCTAAGTTGAACTATCCTATATATGATAAAGAATTGTATGCTTTAATTAGAGTTCTTGAGGTTTGGCAACATTACTTGTGGCCAAAAGAATTTATCATACATTCTGATCGTGAAGCTTTGAAATATCTGAAAGCCCAATCTACTTTGCATAAGCGTCTTTCTAAGTGGGTTGAGTTCATTGAGTCTTTTCCATACATTATTAAGCATAAGAACGGAAAAGATAATATTATTGATGATGCTCAATCTAGAAAGAATATGGTATTAACTCAACTTGATGTTAAAATTCCTGGATTAGAAATACTATGTGATTTGTATGCTACTGATCATGATTTTGCTGAACCATATCGCTTGTGTCCTCTTGGTAAGGCATGGGAAAAATATCACATACATGATGGGTTCTTGTTTAGAGCTAACAAATTATGTGTTCCAGAAACGTCTGTGCGTTTGCTCTTTTGGCAGGAATCTCATGCTGGAGGTTTGATAGGTCACTTTGGGCGTGAGAATACGCTACTCATGCTAGCAGACCACTTTTATTGGCCAAAGATGAGGCAAGATGTGGACATGTATGTGAAGAGGTGCATTACTTGCAACAAGTCCAAGTCCAAGCTGAAGCCTCACAGTTTGTATACTCCTTTACCGGCACCTATTACACCATAGGAAGACATTAGTATGGATTTTGTGTTGGGTTTGCCGCGTACTAAGAGAGGCCATGATTCTATATTTGTGGTAGTGGATATATTCTCTAAGATGTCACATTTTATTGCCTGCCACAAGAGCGACGATGCGTCGCATATTGCTAAACCGTTTTTTAGGGAGATTGTACGTCTACATGGAGTCCCGAAGACTATTGTGTTTATGATCGTGACGTAATGTTTATGAGCTGCTTCTGTAAGACGTTGTGGAGAAAGCTGGGGACGAAGCTACTGTTCAGTACTACTTGTCATCCCAAAACTGATGGTCAAACTGAAGTGGTGAATAGAACATTGTCACAACTGTTGAGATCCATGATCAAGAAGAACTTGAAGGAGTGGGAAGATTGTTTGCAGCATGTGGAGTTTGCTTATAACAGGGCGGTACATTCTACCACAAAGCTGTGTCGTTTTGAGGTGGTGTATGGTTTCAAACCCATTACTCCACTGGATTTGTTACCTCTAACCATACATGAGAGAGTTAATATGGAGGCATCCAAGAGGGCATATTTTGTGCGAAAGATTCATGTGAAGACTAAACAGTTCACAGAGAAGAAAGGCAAGAGCAATGCTGCAAGGATGAACAAGAAGCGCAAGGAGATATTGTTCAAGCCTGGTTCTATGGTCTAGGTACATTTTCGGAAGGATAGGTTCCCGAAGCTGCGGAAGTCCAAGTTGCTTCCTCGTGGTGCTGGTCCTTACAAAGTGTTTGCCAAGATCAATGACAATGCATGCTCGATAGATCTTTCACTTGATGAGTTTAGTGTCAGTAATTTTTTCAATGTTGCTGATTTGACACCATATGACGGAGAATACCTTGGAGCGTCGAGGTCGACGCCTTTTGAAGGGGGGAGATGATGAGGACATCCCTACCACACAACTACCTCCGTCATTGCAAGATGAAGATGATGCTGTTGTGAAGCTCAAGTCCAGTGAAGTCAGGATTGGACCAATGACAAGAGCTCGTGCGAAGCTACTTAAACAACAGGTGAACTTGTTCCTAAGTGATACTTTGACCGATGAGAACTTTATACTGCCTAAGTCCTATTACTTATGTATGATCAGGTATGAGGAGAGATCAAGCATCGCACGAGGAGGAGAGGAGCAGCTGGACAAGAAGCTGGACGTGAAGCTGGACATGGAGCTGGACAAGAAGACATTCCATGGACGCGCGAGGCAGGGGCGGGAGGCATGCGCGAGAGGAGGAGATGTCCAGGCCGACGCCATGCCCAGTCAGACCGGCCGTACCGCCGGACCTTCCGGTCCCCGGTCCGGTCGACCGACCTCCACGCCGGATCGGCCCGGTCCAAACCGGGCGCTCGGCCGGTGCCAGCCGGGCCGAGTCCAGTAAGCCCGGACGCCTCGTCCGGTTTCACCCGGTCCCTGGCCCGGTTCCAAACCGGATCGGCCGGTCCTAGGCCCGGTCGAGCGGATCCCAGACCGGCCGAGTCCGAGTCTGTCTCGACCAGATCTATTCTGGGTCGGTTATTTTCGTACTTTTTCGACCTGAGGTCGTCCCGGACGCCTATATAAGTGCCCAGAATGCCCCCAAAGGTGCTTTAGACCCCTTTTTAGATAAACCCTAGTTCATAGTTGTTTGCCTTGCAACTCTATTGAATCCCTACACCCTATTGCATTGATTTGGTGTAGATCTGAAAGTCTTGTGTGATCTGTTGTTCCATTGGGAATTAGAAGGTTGCAACCTACCGCTTCGTGGTCGGCGGCTACGTGCGCAAGTGTGTGGAGTTGCGAATATCTTGCAGGGTTGAGAGCTGTTGCATTGGCGACATGGACCAATCGAGAGATCTCGTTGCGTCATACAAGTTATCATCCACTTCATCAAGTTATCTCCGCTGTGTTCGCCCCGGGATCATCATCACCACCGTTGCTTACTGAGAAGATCGGGCCACCCCTTATGAACAGGAGTCGTTGTAGCTACTTTCACATTTTGCCCCTCAACTTTTTTAAAATCAACCCACGATCCAGATATTCTCTACTTAAAATCGTAGAGTAAATCCCTTCGCCCACGGTTATCCTAGTATTTACATCACATATGCCACTGTGCTGATTTAACCTCAGCTAAAGAGTATTACAACAAAAATCTTCAGCTGCCTACAAAAAAAAACAATTAGAACAAAATCTTCACAACAAATTTTAAAATTAATATTATTAAAAAGTGGTTAAACAACAACTATTTTAGTACATGTTGGTTCACAACAAAAAATGGACAATAATTACAACAAAAATCACCAGCTATTCTAACAAAAAATATTACATGATGTTTTATAACAAGTTCGCTAAATATTTAGTTACAACAAAAATCACCATCTATTTTAATAAAAATCATAGATCATTACAATAATAATCACAAACTTGTGACAAATGTCAGGTAAACATTACAACATGTTTGAGAAGCTTTCACTACAAAATTTATACACAATTATTAAAAAATTAACAAGCATATACTACATTGAAAAAACCATGTCCATGACCAAATCAATTACAACAAAGTCACAAACGATTACAATAAAAATCACTTGATCATTAGCAATTACAAATCCAATTAAAAAGTTGGTTAATTACAACAATAGTCAACAACAAATCTACCAAAATCATCGGCTGTTTACTATAAACTGCCCCTGCTCATAGCCATTATTTGACCTTAACCTCTAGTATAGCAGCAAAGAAAAACTCAGCCATAAAAGCTGTCAGGTCCACCACGTGAAGACCCAGTGTGCATGCCAGATACTTCCAGCGCTAGGAAACGAAATTAGCAGCAAAAAGAAGGTGGATCCACCATGTAAACAAGTCTCCCGGCAACCGATCTTTTTCGGTCCATCGGCCGACCGACTGTAAGCATTTTCCTTTCCATTTCCCCGTGTAAATTAGCCTCTACACACTACCGGTGTTCAACAACAGGTTGATTCGAACCCTGGCCCCACTGCGAAGGGCCAGCTAGTATAATTGGAATCTTTTTCCGACAAGTAAAGTTTTGAAACAAACCTGCAGGTCAACTTGTTCACCGACCCTGCATTCCTGCAAGTGTCAGTCCGCTACATTATAAATGCTATATCTACATTTTTTCATCAGGCGGCCTATTGTTTATTTCTTGTAGTTGTTCTATGTTCTTGCCGTGGTTTGTAGAGAGAATAGATCATTTCTCGTGTAATGTCGTAGTTTGTCTTAGATCTTGTATTTTGAAACTGCCCTTTGGCACCATATATTAACTCAGAAATTCAGGTGGGCTGTTCATCCTCTGTTGCTTTCCTAAAAAAACAAGGGTTGAATCAAACGGGGCCACCACTATCAAGGGCCGGCTAGTGCAATTTTATTCACTATTTGTCACATTAGCTTCCAGAGTTCCTGGGTAGTAAAGAATTCCGTATGCGCGAATATGTCATGGGTTGAAGCTACAAAATTGGCCCGTTACACACGTGGAGTAACGTGTTGGTGATCCCTTCGATGAAGATCTAAAAATTAAACATGAAGGATTCTTTCCCGCTCAGTGAAGTTTTGAAACGAACCTGCAGGTCAACTTGTGCAGCAACCGTGCACGTGTCCACTAGGACATGGTCGTGCGCTACATGAGTGTTATAACTACATTCTCCCTTAATATTTCCGTAATAGCTCAATTTTTTTAATGAAAGTAAATAAAAAAATGAGTTTGATCAAATAACTTAAAGTTGTGAGTGAGTTTGATACTTTTTTCCTTGTTTGCAACTTGTGAGATTTGCATAAATACAAACTCAAATTTTGTCTTGCTTAGTCTTGCACACGCCAGCTTCTACATAACAAAATATAGATTGGACTTCCTTGACTCCAAGCCCTCCGCCCCCAACCCTCCGCCCCCAACCCTAACCCTCCGCCCCCAACCCTCCGCCGCCGCCTCCGCCGGTAGCGCCGCCGGGGCAAAGTCCCTCGGGGCGTGGCGGCGGCGGGGGCCTTTCCTCGTCGCCGCGTGGAGATCGGCGGCCGGATCCCCACCTCCTCGATGCTTGGCGGAGCAGACGCGCGTGGGATGGGCGACGGCGGCGGCGGCCCTCCTCCCGTCGGCTGTCCCCTGGCGAACCGGTCGGCGCGGGTGGGATGGGCGGCGCTGCGGTCTCCCTCTTCTCGTCAGCTTCCCGCAGCACTCCGGCAGGGGTTGGTGGTGGGCGGCGGCCATACCCTCGGTCTGCGCCATGCCATCCACCCCCGACTCTCGTTGGTGCGTGGAGGCGATCTCGGGCATCTTCCGCGACACGATGGCGCCCGGGGCAGCAGCCTTGGGTTTGACGGAGGAGGTGGCCTCTTCTTCGCCGGAGAGGGTCGGCCTGCGGTTGGTGGTGGTGGATTTTTGATCTATCATCGCCATCCGGCGGTGAGATGGAGCTGCATGGAAGCCGGCGATGGTGTCGCCGGTGGAGGGTTGGGTTGGCCAGCCCGGGATGGTCGCCGACGTGGGGGTCCGACCTGAATAAAGGCGGCGGTCCTAGGGCCTCTCTTGCGTGAAGAGGAGGACCTACCGGAGGCCTGAACTCGTGATCTGGCCGGAGGGTTGAGTTCCGGAAGGCTCCGCCGGCGAATGTAACAGTGCTTTGCCTGGAGTTTGCTGGATCGGAGGTATTCGGTCGTGCGCACCCATGCGTTTATTCCGACCGTTTGGTTCTGGAGGGAGCGGTGCGAAGCTCTTTTTCTGTGTTGACATCAAGTGACTATGGATCCATGATGAAAGTCGGAAGAAGAGAATATCATGAAGGCTGGAGGGGAGGACTAGCTAAGGAGGTTCAAGTCTCCGCGCTGTTGAGGGGCTTGCTTCGTGTCCGGGCTTCACAGCAGCGGTATGAAAGTGGGGGCGACAACACATGTGAAGCGCAGAGTCCTACCTTTCAGGGTGAAAACCCAAGGTCTGGCCTTAACTGGTTGTGCCTGGCAGTGACCTTGGTGGAGGCATTGTTTTGAGAGTGGAGACTATCTTCAGGGTGAAAACCTAAGATCTTTGATCGGGCGACGACGGTGTTGGAGCACTGTTCCCTTCTTGGAGGCGTCGTTTTTTGGAGAGTCTGCAATTCAGGTGTTGTCATGGTGGTGGATGTATTGCTGTTGTTAGGTCCGTGATACTGTAGCGGGACTTTTGTTTCTTAGTTTTCTTTTCCTTTTTTTGGCTGTGTGCATCCGTAGTGCCATTAGGGTGGTGCGTTGTTGCCATTGGTATCTCTCGATATTAATATATTCCCTTTATCGAAAAAACAATGTATGTAAAAAAATTTGAATAAGCATTTATTTTAATCGTTGAATCAATTTTCTTTACTTCTCTTTCACAAAACCCTGAAACCATATCTACACTAGTAGATTTTTTTTTCAAACCATATTTTCTATAAAACCTAGAAATGAGGTTTATACATTATGCCACCTCATTTTACACCACACATATTTTTTATGTGGATATTAAATAGTTTCTTTTATCACGTTTTTTTCTATGGCTAGAAATAGTTTCACTTCAAATACAAATGTGGTTTTGCTGCCAAAGCATCACCTCGCTATGTGGCTAGTACGTGCACCCTGTCGTGTTGACTGTAGCCTGCTAGTCTGGTGGTGTGTGTCCTTTCCCTAGCCCCTGTGATTTCTCTTCTGTTGTGCGTGCGTAAATCAGTGACGAATCCAGAAGATAAACCATTGGGGTCAGCTCCATCTATTAGATGTAATTTTTCATAAAAGCAATTACATAGACTAAATTAGTAAAGAATTTGCCAATTTCAATGGGTTCACCTGAACCCAACAGTTGTACACCAATTCCACTCATGCGCAAATCTACACACTTATAGAAACTTCCGTTTGGCACCATATATTAACTCAGAAATTCAGGCCGTTTGTTCGCGCTCCATTGCATTCCTCAAAAAAGGAAGGATTGAATCAAACGGGGCACCACTGCCAAGGACCGGCTAGTGTAAACTTGTTGGACGAAGATTTGGTGTACATGAGCACTGGTGCTTTTGGTTTTTAAAATATTTAAAAATTATATTTTATGTTTCAAAAAATCATAAAAATTATTCCATGAATACATACATATGTTATGAATACTCGTGCGAAGTTTCGGTAAACTTATATTGTATTTTTAGATACAGAATAAATTTATGGCTGTGTATAGGGACAATGTTTGTAAAAAATTGTCTTTTTATATAGTTTATAATATAACATACCGAAATTTTCACAGTACATTCAGGAGATTTCTACATATATGCAGATTTAAGTTTAAATTTTTTAGAATCTGAGAAATATATCTTTTAAAAACTGAAGCACTGGTGCTCATGTGCCGAAGTCACTTTTGGCTACTTGTTACATAAGCATCTGGAGTTCCTGGGTATTACAGAATTTCGTATGAGAATATTTCATGGGTTGAAGCTACAAATTTGGCCGGCTACACACGTGGAGTAACGTGTTGGTGAACCCTTCGATGAAGATCTAAAAATTAAACATGAAGGATTCTTTCCCGCTCAGTAAAGTTTTAAAATGAACTGGCAAGTCAACTTGTGCAGCAACCGTGCACGTGTTCTCTAGGAAATGGTCGGTGCCTACATGAGTGTTAATATTTCCATAACAGCTCAACTTTTTATAAAAAGAAAGTAAATAAATAAAAATGAGTTTGATCAAATAACTAGTGAGTTTGAATTTTTTGCGTGTTTGCAACTTGTGAGATTTGCATCAATACAAACTCAAACATTGTCTTGTTTAGTCTTGCACACACCACCTTCCACATAATATTATTATCTTATGTGTATATAAAAAAATTGAACATGCTTTTATTTTGATCATCGAATCCTTTTTCTTTACTTCTCTTTCACAAAACCCTAAAACCATATCTACATTAGTAGATGGTTTATTTTTCAAAACATATTTTCTAAAAACCGTAGAAATGAGGTATATATTTTAATAATTTCTTTTATCACATTTTATTCTATGGCTAGAAATAGTTTCACTTCAAATAAGATTGTTTTACAAACTACATTACCAAGTTGATAAAAAAAGTGAAATAAATCACATGCCCTTGTCTTGTACTCTTTCTCTTTACTAGCATAAAAGCCATTATCGCTGACCGGATGTCTCTGATGTGCCATAAGAAATCCGTTAGCGATGAACTTTGGGACTCCCCAAGTTCAGCATGGAGTATGATGCCGATTGGCGGCGTTAGTGGTGAAGCATGCATATTTGCGTATCGCTGCTGGGTCCTTACTGTTGGATTGATCTCCTCGTCCTCGACCCAATGGTCGAGCATGACCCTCACTCGCGCCCTGATCGGGGGCGCTCAACCCACATCTGGTTGGTGGCCCCCGTCGCCAACTCCATATAAAAGAGGTGGGGGGCGGGGAACGGGCGCGAGGTTCATCCGCTGCCAAACTCCCTACCGACACACAAATCCTAAGAACCACCCAATCTGGTTGGCAATGTAGCGGTGGGAAGCACCACCGAGATCGCCGCCACTTGATACGTCTCAAACGTATCTATAATTTCTTATGTTTCATGCTAGTTTTATGACAATACTCACATGTTTTATATACACTTTATATCATTTTGATGCATTTTCCGGCACTAACCTATTAACAAGATGCCGAAGCGCCAGTTCCTGTTTTCTGCTGTTTTTGGTTTCAGAAATCCTACACAGGAAATATTCTCGGAATTGGACGAAACAAAAGCCCAAGGTCTTATTTTCCACGGAGCCTTCCAGAAGTCCAAAGAGGAGACGAAGAGGGGCGATGAGGCGGCCACACCCTAGGGGGGCGTGGCCCCACCCCTGGTCGCGCCGCCCTATAGGGTGGGCCCCTCGAGCGTCCCCCGACTCTGCCCCTTCGCCTATTTAATCTCTCCGTCGCGAAAAACCTAGTACCGAGAGCCACGATACGAGAAAAGTTACTGTGACGCCGCCGCCGCCAATCTAATCTCGGGGGATTCAGGAGATCGCCTCCGGCACCCTGCCGGAGAGGGGAATCATCACCGGAGGGCTCTACATCACCATGTGATGCGTGAGTAGTTCATCCTTGGACTATGGGTCCATAGCAGTAGCTAGATGGTTGTCTTCTCCTCTTGTGCTATCATGTTTAGATCTTGTGAGCTGCCTATCATGATCAAGATCACCTATTTGTAATGCTACATGTTGTGTTTGTTGGGATCCGATGAATATAGAATACTATGTCAAGTTAATTATTGATCTATCATATATGTGTTGTTTATGATCTTGCATGCTCTCCGTTGCTAGTAGAGGCTTTGGCCAAGTTGATACTTGTAACTCCAAGAGGGAGTATTTATGCTCGATAGTGGGTTCATGCCTCCATTGAATGCAGGACGGATGTGAGAAAGTTCTAAGGTTGTGGATGTGCTATTGCCACTAGGGATAAAACATCAATGCTTTGTCTAAGGATATTTGTATTGTTTACATTACGCACAGTACTTAATGCAATTGTCTGTTGTTTGCAACTTAATACTGGACGGGGTGCGGATGCTAACCCGAAGGTGGACTTTTTTTTGGCATAGATGCATGCTGGATAGCGGTCTATGTTCTTTGTCGTAATGCCCTAAGTAAAACTCATATTAGTCATCATGATATGTATGCGCATTGTTATGCCCTCTCTATTTGTCAATTTCCCAACTGTAATTTGTTCACCCAACATGCTATTTATCTTATTGGAGAGACACCACTAGTGAACTGTGAACCCCGGTCCATTCTTTTACATCTGAAATACAATCTACTGCAATCATTGTTCTCTGCTGTTCTTTGCAAACAAACATCATTCTCCACACCATACGTTTAATCCTTTGTTTACAGCAAGTCGGTGAGATTGACAACCTCACTGTTAAGTTGGGGCAAAGTATTTTGATTGTGTTGTGCAGGTTCAACGTTGGCGCCGGAATCCCTGGTGTTGCGCTGCACTACACTCCTTCACCAACAACCTTCACGTGGCCTTCATCTCCTACTGGTTCGATAAACCTTGGTTTCTTACTGAGGGAAACTTGCTTCTGTACGCATCACACCTTCCTCTTGGGGTTCCCAACGGACGTGTGCTTCACGCATCATCAAGCTAAATTTCTGGCGCCGTTGCCGGGGAGATCAAGACATGCTGCAAGGGGAGTCTCCCACATCCAATCTCTTTACTTTGTTTATTGTCTTGCTTTACTTTATTTTATTTTCTGTCTTGTTTGCTTTCTTTATATCAAAAACACAAAAAAATTAGTTACTTGTTTTACTTTACTTAATTTAGTTTGCTTTACTTATTTTTATTATTTTTAAAATGAGTACTCCTGAGAACACTAAGTTGTGTGACTTCACTAGCACAAATAATAATGATTTCATATGCACACCTATTGCTCCACTTGCTACTACAGCAGAATTTTATGAAATTAAACCTGCTTTACTAAATCTTGTTATGAGAGAGCAATTTTCTGGTGTTAGTACTGATGATGCTGCTGCCCATCTTAATAATTTTGTTGAACTTTGTGAAATTCAAAAGTATAAGGATGTAGATGGGGATATTATAAAACTGATTTTGTTTCCTTTCTCCTTGAGAGGAAGAGCTAAAGATTGGTTGCTATCTTTGCCTAAAAATAGTATTAGTTCATGGACTAAATGTAAAGATGCTTTCATTGGAAAATATTATCCTCCTGCTAAAATTATATCTTTGAGAAGTAGCATTATGAATTTTAAGCAATTGGATAATGAACATGTTTCCCAAGCATGGGAGAGAATGAAATCTTTGGTAAAGAATTGCCCTACCCATGGACTAACTACTTGGATGATCATCCAAACCTTTTATGCAGGATTGAATTTTTCTTCAAGGAACCTATTGGATTCAGCTGCTGGAGGTACTTTTATGTCCATCACTTTGGGTGCTGCAACAAAGCTTCTTGATGATATGATGATCAACTACTCTGAATGGCACACTGAAAGGACTCCACAAGGTAAGAAGGTAAATTATGTTGAAGAAACCTCCTCCTTGAGTGATAAGATCGATGTTATTATGTCTATGCTTGTTAATGGTAGATCTAATGTTGATCCTAATAATGTTCCTTTAGCTTCATTGGTTGCTCAAGAAGAGCATGTTGATGTGAACTTCATTAAAAGTAATAATTTCAACAACAATGCTTATAGGAATAATTTTGGTAACAACTATAGGCCATATCCTTCTAATAATGGTAATGGTTATGGTAATTCTTATGGTAATTCTTACAACAATAATAGGAGTGTACCCTCTGGTCTTGAAGTCATGCTTAAAGAATTTATTAGTACACAAACTGCTTTTAAAAAATCTGTTGAAGAAAAGCTTGGTAAAATTGATGTTCTTGCTTCTAAGGTTGATAGTATTGCTGCTGATGTTGATATTTTAAAATTGAAAGTTATGCCTAATGAAGATAAAGATATTAAGTCATTTGCTACAACAAACGCTATACAAGTTCTAATTAATGACAATATTAGAATGATGGCTGAATTGCATGCTAGGTGGGAAAGAGAAGAAAAACTTACTAAAGAGAATAATGTAGCTAAAGTTTGGACTATCACCACCACTAGTAATGTTAATGCTTCACATGTTGCTAAACCTCCTACTATCAATAGTAGAATAATTGGTGTTGGCCATAATTCTACTGCTAATACAAAGCATGCAAAATTGCCTGAAACTGCTGAAACTGTTTGTGATAAAAGTGCTGAAATTTTTCAGAGTATTGGGGACAACGATCCCATTGCTTTAGATCATAATGGTTTTGATTTTGATAATTGTCATATCTCTGAAGTTATTAAGTTCTTGCAAAAACTTGCTAGAAGTCCTAATGCTAGTGCTATAAACTTAGCCTTTACAAAACATATTACAAATGTTCTCATTAAAGCTAGAGAAGAGAAATTAAAACTTGAAACTTCTATTCCTAGGAAGTTGGAAGATGGTTGGGAGCCCATCATTAAAATGAAGGTCAATGATTTTGATTGTAATGCTTTATGTGATCTTGGTGCAAGTATTTCCGTTATGCCTAAGAAACTCTATGATATGCTTGACTTGCCACCATTGAAATATTGTTATTTGGATGTTAATCTCGCTGATAATTCTATAAAGAAACCTTTGGGGAGGATTGATAATGTTCAGATTACGGTTAACAATAACCTTGTCCCCGTTGATTTTGTTGTCTTGGATATTGAATGCAATGCATCTTGTCCTATATTTTGGGAAGACCCTTTCTTCGAACTGTTGGTGCTATTATTGATATGAAGGAAGGGAATATTAAGTATCAATTTCCTCTCAAAAAAGGTATGGAACACTTCCCTAGAAAGAGAATGAAGTTACCTTTTGATTCTATTATTAGAACAAATTATAATGTTGATGCTTCATCTCTCGATAATACTTGATTCACACTTTCTGCGCCTAGCTGAAAGGCGTTAAAGAAAAGCGCTTATGGGAGACAACCCATTATTTTACTTCTGCACTTTTGTTTTATATTAAATATCAATTCCCTCTTAAGAAAGGTATGGAACACTTCCCTAGAAAGAGATGAAGTTGCCTTTTGATTCTATTATTAGAACAAATTATGATGTTGATGCTTCTTCTCTTGATGTTACTTGATTTACACTTTCTGCGCCTAGCTGAAAGGCGTTAAAGAAAAGCGCTTATGAGAGACAACCCATTATTTTACTTCTGCAATTTTTGTTTTATATTTGAGTCAAGGTGCTTGTTACTACTGTAGCAATACCTTTGTATCTTTACTTTATTGCATTGTTGTGCCAAGTAAAGTCTTTGATAGTAAGGTTGATATACTAGATTTGGATTTCTGCGCAGAAACAGATTTCTAGCTGTCATGAATTTGAGTAGATCTCTCCGTAGGAAACTCAGAAAAATCTGCGAAAATTCATGAGTGATCCTCAGATATGTACGCAACTTTCATTCAATTTGAGCTTCTTCATCTGAGCATGCTAAGTGCCTCTAAAAAATTCGTCTTTACGGACTGTTCTGTTTTGACTGATTCTGCCTTTTATTTCACATTGCCTCTTTTACTGTGTTGATTGGATTTCTTTGCTCCATTAACTTTCAGTAGCCTTGGGTAATGTCCAGAAGTGTTGGGAATGATTGTGTCCTCTCTGAACATGTGAATTTTTTGATTATGCACTAACCCTCTAATGAGATTGTTTTGAGTTTGGTGTGGAGGAAGTTTTCAAGGGTCAAGAGAGGAGGATGATATAATACGATCAAGAAGAGTGAAAAGTCTAAGCTTGGGGATGCCCCCGTGGTTCATCCCTGCATATTTCAAGAAGAATCAAGCATCTAAGCTTGGGGATGCCCAAGGCATCCCCTTCTTCATCAACAACTTATCAGGTCACCTCTAGTGAAACTATATTTTTATTCCATCACATCTTATGTGCTTTACTTGGAGCGTCTGTATGATTTTATTTTTGTTTTTGTTTGAATAAATTCGGATCCTAGCATTCCTTGTGTGGGAGAAAGACACACTCTGCCTTTTCATATTGAACACTGGTGTTCTTAGCTTTACTTTTAATGTTCATGGCGAAGGTTGAAAACCGCTTCGTTTATTGCTATTTGGTTGGAAATAGAAAATGCTTCATGTGGTAATTGGTATATTATCTTGAATAATTTGATACTTGGCAATTGTTTTGAGCTCTCGAATAGATCATTTTTAAGCTCTTTCATCATGTAGTTTGAACCTATTAGTGGAGAACTACCGTAGAGTTTGTTGAAATTTGGTTTGCATGATTGGTCTCTCTGAAGTCTAGATATTTTCTGGTAAGGTGTTTGAACAACAAGGAAGACAGTGTAGAGTCTTATAATGCTTGCAATATGTTCTTATGTAAGTTTTGCTGTACCGGTTCATACTTGTGTTTGCTTCAAACAACCTTGCTAGCCAAAGCCTTGTACTGAGAGGGAATGCTTCTCGTGCATCCAAAACCTTGAGCCAAAACTCATGCCATTTGTGTCCACCATAACTACCTACTATGTGGTATTTCTCTGCCATTCCAAGTAAATTGCTTGCGTGCTACCTTTAAAAATTTCATTCCTTGTCTTTGCAATATATAGCTCATGGGAAAGTAGCTTAAAAACTATTGTGGTAAAGAATATGTCGCTTATGTATCTTATTTCTTATAAGTTGCTTGTTGAGCGGTAACCATGTTTCTGGGGACGCCATCAACTATTACACTTTTGTTGAATATCATGTGAGTTTCTATGCATGTTCGTCTTGTCTGAAGTAAGAGTGATTTGCCATGAGTTGAATGGTTTGAGTATGCATATTGTTAGAGAAGAACATTGGGCCGCTAACCAAAGCCATGTATCATGGTGGAAGTTTCAGCTTGGACATTAATCCTCAATCTCTTATGAGAATATTATCTGTTGTTGAATGCTTAAGCATTAAAGAGGAGTCCATTATCGTTTTCTATGTTGTCCCGGTATGGATGTCCTCAAGTTGAGATTTATCAAAAACGAGAAATCAAATGCGATTTATCTCCTTGGACCTTTGTACAGGTGGCATAGAGGTACCCCTTTGTGACACTTGGTTAAAACATATGTAATACAATGATAATCCATGGAAATCCGAGCTAATTAGGACAAGGTGCGAGCACTATTGGTATTCGATGCATGAGGCTTGCAACTTATAGGATGTTTTATGCATAACACATATGAATTACTACTACCGTTGACAAAATCGTTTCCATGTTTTCAAAATAAAAGCTCTAGCACATGAGTAATCCCTGCTTCCCTCTGCGAAGGGCCTTTCTTTTACTTTATGTTGAGTCAGTTTACCTACTTCTTTCCATCTTAGAAGCAAACACTTGTGTCAACTGTGTGCATTGATTCCTACATACTTGCTTATTTGCACTCATCATATTACTTTGTGTTGACAATTATCCATGAGATATACATGTTGAAGTTGAAAGCAACTGCTGAAACTTATATCTTCCTTTGTGTTGCTTCAAAACCTTGTATTAAGAATTTATTGCTTAATGAGTTAACTCTTATGCAAGACTTATTGATGCTTGTCTTGAAAGTACTATTCATGAAAATTCTTTGCTATATGATTCAGTTGTTTAGTCATTATCTTTACCATTTCTTTGAATCACTTCATTCATTTCATATGCTTTACAATAGTATTGATCAAGATTATGATAGTAGCATGTCACTTCAGAAATTATCCTTGTCGGATGAAGCCTGGTGTTCAGGGGGGTACGTGAGCATGCGGTTTCTACCCGACACGTGTCTAACACCGTGTGTCGTCCTGCCGTTTGTCTGGTGGGAACGAGCTAAGCCATTTAGCACTTTTTTAATGAGGGCTCCCACCCCTTCCTGCTTCCACCGCCGTAAAGCACTAGCAAGCATCACCTCGACGCGGGGGTCGCCTGGATTCCGCGCAAGGTTCGCTCTAATTCGGCGCCATGGCAGGCACTGCCGCCACCCGATCTGCCGGGTTCCCTGCCTCCGGCCCTCCCGCGGGAGTCCAACTGCGTCCATGGTGTTGTCGGGATCGTGCGAACAAGCATGGTCGGGCAGGTGCGATTGCGGTGGGAATCAGGAAGGGCGGCAGCGGAATCATGTAGCCGGTCCCTATCCACTCCGATTTGGTGTCCCCCCGCATACGATTTGGAGAAATAGGAAGCAGTATCAAACGTAATAGAACCAAAAATCGAGCCCGTCAATTGGAGAGCCCAATCCATCCCACTCCGCCAGTCAATTGGAGAGCAGCAACAGCAGGAGCTCATCGCCAAGCATCACCACTTCGTCGCCTGGTAACAAATCTCAGGTATTGGAGCGGGTCTCGCCCAACCTCTCCTCCGTTGCGAAGGGGAAGCTACGGGGGCCCGGGCGATGAACTTCCGTACAACGAAGTCTTCGCAGCAGACCATTGGGCAACGCCACTCGAGCTCGCGGCGTAGGAGGTAGGAGGGCGGCCACCGGATATAGATATGGATCGCCGCCGGCTCGGGTTGCAGCGGCGGGCAATGGCGTCAACGGCCCCGACGAGCGTGCTGCAAGGTTGGCCGCCGCGGAAGCAAGCGCCATTCCGGCCGCAGTGGCAGGAGGTCCGACGACCTCCATCCCACCATAGCCGCCGCCGAGGGAGCTGCTACAAGTACCACCCGTCGATGGCGCCACTGCTACATGTGGCCGGTGCCGCCTCAAGCACCCGCTCGCCCGCCTCCGCCTCAAGATCCGCCTCCGCCGCGAGGTCCGCCAGCACGTCCCGCACCACCACACCTTCCTCTACCTCGAGTAGCTCCTCATCAAGCATGGCTAAGCCGCGCTCGCCTCCGCGCCCGGGGGCCTCGACTTATTCGGCTTCCGCTCCCACGCCGCCCGCCTCATCGACTTCCTCGGCCGCGTCGCGCCCACCGGGACCAATAGGCGATTTCCCCCGCTGCTTCGTGGCGGCGCCGTGGCGGCCTCCCCGGCTGCCCGCGCTCGGCGGTGCGACTGGCGGCCTCCCCGGCGGCCCATGCTCGGCAGAGGCGTCCCCCCAGCTGCTCCATGCTAGCGCCACGCCGACTCGTAGCCAGTGGATGAGATAGATGAGATTCAGAGCTGCGCTTCAGATGGCCGGGCCGATTTTTTAAGTAATATAATTACTCACTATCCACATGATGACAACCAGAAAATGTATTCACGTTGTTTGCCCGCCGTGAGCCAGAAAGAGAATCTCAAAGTTGATCCAACGATTGCTAGACCGTGCGCACGTACCCCCCTGAACACCAAATCCACTCTCTTATCCTTGTTATCGTTTACCTACTCGAGGACGAGTAGGAACTAAGCTTGGGGATGCTTGATACGTCTCAAACGTATCTATAATTTCTTATGTTCCATGCTAGTTTTATGACAATACTCACATGTTTTATATACACTTTATATCATTTTGATGCATTTTCCGGCACTAACCTATTAACAAGATGCTGAAGCGCCAGTTCCTGTTTTCTACTGTTTTTGGTTTCAGAAATCCTACATAGGAAATATTCTCGGAATTGGACGAAACAAAAGCCCACGGTCTTATTTTCCACGGAGCCTTCCAGAAGTCCGAAGAGGAGACGAAGAGGGGCGACGAGGCGGCCACACCCTAGGGGGGCGCGGCCCCACCCCTGGCCACGCCGCCCTATGGGGTGGGCCCCTCGAGCGTCCCCTGACTCTGCCCCTTCGCCTATTTAATCTCTCCGTCGCGAAAAGCCTAGTACCGAGAGCCACGATACGTGAGAAAAGTTACTGTGATGCCGCCGCCGCCAATCCCATCTCGAGGGATTCAGGAGATCGCCTCCAGCACCCTGCCGGAGAGGGGAATCATCACCAGAGGGCTCTACATCACCATGCCCGCCTCCTGACTGATGCGTGAGTAGTTCATCCTTGGACTATGGGTCCATAGCAGTAGCTAGATGGTTGTCTTCTCCTCTTGTGCTATCATGTTTAGATCTTGTGAGCTGCCTATCATGATCAAGATCATCTATTTGTAATGCTACATGTTGTGTTTTTTGGGATCCGATGAATATGGAATACTACGTCAAGTTGATTATTGATCTATCATATATGTGTTGTTTATGATCTTGCATGCTCTTCGTTGCTAGTAGAGGCTCTGGCCAAGTTGATACTTGTAACTCCAAGAGGGAGTATTTATGCTCGATAGTGGGTTCATGCCTCCATTGAATCTGGGACAGTGATAGAAAGTTCTAAGGTTGTGGATGTGCTATTGCCACTAGGGATAAAACATCAATGCTTTGTCTAAAGATATTTGTATTGTTTACATTACGCATAGTACTTAATGCAATTGTCTGTTGTTTGCAACTTAATACTGGACGGGGTGCGGATGCTAACCCGAAGGTGGACTTTTTCTGGCATAGATGCATGCTGGATAGCGGTCTATGTTATTTGTCGTAATGCCCTAAGTAAAACTCATATTAGTCATCATGATATGTATGCGCATTGTTATGCCCTCTCTATTTGTCAATTGCCCAACTGTAATTTGTTCACCCAACATGCTATTTATCTTATTGGAGAGACACCACTAGTGAACTGTGGACCCCGGTCCATTCTTTTACATCTGAAATACAATCTACTGCAATCATTGTTCTCTGCTGTTCTTTGCAAACAAACATCATTCTCCACACCATACGTTTAATCCTTTGTTTACATCAAGCCGGTGAGATTGACAACCTCACTGTTAAGTTGGGGGAAAGTATTTTGATTGTGTTGTGCAGGTTCCATGTTGGCGCCGGAATCCCTGGTGTTGCGCCGCACTACACTCCTTCACCAACAACCTTCACGTGGCCTTCATCTCCTACTGGTTCGATAAACCTTGGTTTCTTACTGAGGGAAACTTGCTTCTGTACGCATCACACCTTCCTCTTGGGGTTCCCAACGGACGTGTGCTTCACGCGTCATCACCACTCCTCCGTCGCTACCATGGCGAGCTCCTCGTCAACCAAGCCCGACGGTATGACTCGTTGTTTTCACTTTCGTTGATGTAGTTGAGGTAGTAAGTAAATAGGGAAAGAATAAAAAATAAAGAAGTTTTTTTGGCAAACCCTAACCCTAGATCCGATGTATTCCGGAAAGAACAAAAAATTTAATACGGAAACAAAGGGAAGTTTTTTTTGGCAAACCCTAACCTTAGATACCATGCCGGCCTCCACCTACCGGCAAGGTCCGGGAAGTGGTGCTAGGGCACCGCGGCCAGTCCGCTCGAAGGCGGCGCGCCCACCCGCAAGGAGAACGCGTGTGTCGGTGAGAGGATTGGCTACGACACCTCCATCTCCCTGTGCGATGGCCTGCTTCGGCGGCCACCATTGTCTTCCTCTTTTCCTCGCGCCATTGAGTGTGAGAGAGGAGCATAGGGAGGATAAATGAGAGCTAGGGTTTTGGCTGCCGTCTCCCGATAAGTTTTGTGCGGCCAAAAGCGGCGCGCATCCGTTAGATGGAATGAGCTGGCCAAAAATCGTCAGGGCCCTTCTCGGGCCTAAGGGAGATAAGCAGAGGTCGTGGGTCAGTTGCTGGGGGCGGCCCAGCTCCGTTTCGCCCCCCTGAGTGTTTTTACTTTACTAGAAAAATAAGAGAAGGGCCCATCTGGGCTGTATGAAACTGTTTTTCTTTTGACTGATAGATTTCTATTTTATTTTCTAGAAATAGATTAGTAGCAAGAATGAAAGTGAGTCATGGATTTTTTTTCCTGTAGGTTAAAATTTGAAAATTAAGTTAATTTTCCGCTGTGCTAGTTAAGTTGAAGTCATCCTTTATTTTTCTAATTAAATTGGAACCGACGGGAAAATTGAATTAGGAAATGAGAATTATTTTCAAGTATGATGATTTTATTTAATTTCCAAGGTTTTTAATAAACTTAATTCTGCATAAGTGAGTGCTATCATTATTTATTATTTTTCTTCCCAACTGCGATGTAGAATTAATATTGAGAAGTGCCATGTTTTAATTTGACCAATGTTGAATTAACTGATTTTGATGAAAATTTTGTTTCAAGAAATCCTATGAGTTTTATATCGGCTATTGAGCCCCTCAATGGAGGGAACTATGGCTCACGGCGAGAGAAAATTGAGATTAGACTTGCTTTGCTTGACCTCGACTTGGCACTGATAGAGACTTGTCCCATAGAACCTAAGGACCACGTGAGGGGCGACAAATAAAGTGAAGATGACTTCAACAAAAGGGTTCATGACCATGGACCAAGAAGAGTGAAGTACAATCTTGATCATGCTAAGTGGGACTCGTCCAACAGAAAGTGCTTGATGGTGATTAAGAGCTCCATTTTGAAAGATATAAGGGGAGCAATCACACAATGTGACACAGCCAGTGAGTACCTGAAAATGGTAGAGAGCCAGATTACAGGGTGTTCCAAGGCCTATGATAGCACTCTCATAAGAAAGCTTGTCACTACAAATCAAACTGGTGGTGGAGTAAGGATCTCATATTGAGGATGAGAAATTCTTCCAAGCTCAAGTGTATAAACATGGAGCTTCCAGAATAATTCATCATCCATCTGATCTTTGCCTCACTCCAAAAAGAATTTAAGACATTTGCTGTGAACTATAGTGCACAGTGCACAACCAGAAAAGTGGGCCATTGAGAAGATGTTTTCCATGTGTGTAAAAGAAGAAGAAAGGATCAAGGGCCAATCTGGTGATTCTATCAATTACATAAGCCCAACCAAGAGGAGGAACTTTCAGAGTTCCAAGCCGCAAGGGAAACGTCGGTGGAATCCCCCTTCTTCTAGGCCACATGGAAAGGCTCATGATCACCAGCAGAAAGAGGAGGTGGACAAGGACACTTGCAGGTGGTGCAAGGAAAAGGGCCACTACCAGAAAGACGGTGTGGCATTGCTGAAACATATGTGCAAGAAAGGTGAGGATTTAATTAAATTTGTGGATGAATCATTATTTTTAATTTATGCAAAATCAACTTAGTGGATTGACTCAGGTGCAACTCTTCATGTTGTAAATTAATTACAAGGATTCCATATGAGACAGACCCTGCAAAGAGGAAAAAGATGCATTAAAGTTGCAAATGGTGTCCAAGCTGAAGTCGAAGCCATTGGAGAACTCCCATTAGTATTAGCAAATGGCTTTGTACTTTTATTAGTAGATGTACTTTAGGTACCCTCTTCGCATCGAAAGTTAATAAGTCTATCACGCTTAGATTATGATGGTTTTGCTTGCCATTTTGGTGATGGGAAATCTAAGATAAAATTTAGTAATGAGATCGTTGATCTTGCCTTCAGACAAGACAAGCTTTATTTGTTGTAACTCTGTGAGAATGTGAATGTTTTAAGCGCTGAGAATGAGAACGCCTCGACATCCCTGAATAAAAAGAATAAGCGAAGATAATTGATGAAGCCTCTTCGAAATTATGACATTGTCGTTCAGGGCATATTTCGAGGGGGGATAATAGAACGCTTAGTAAAAGAATCAATACTTCCTCCTATGGAATTTTCAAATTTAGAACAATGCATCGATTGCATTAAAGTGAAGTTTGTAAAGAACAATAAGAAGGGCGCCAAAATAAGCACATGAGTTTTAGAAATAATTCATACAGACATATGTGGTCCGTCTTCTGTGAAATCTATGTATGGCTATGATTATTTAATAACATTCATGGATGATTATTCGCGTTATGGTTATATTTATCCAATTAAAGAGCGTTCAGAAGCATTGGATAATTTCAAGATATTTAAGGCTGAAGTAGAAAATTAGCATAGCTTAAAGATGAAAATGGTAAGGTCAGACCATGGTGGGGAGTACTACGGTCAGCACACCCCATATGCCCAAGTTCCTCGACTGTTTGCAAGGTTTCTACATGAACATGGCATAGTTCCCTAGTATTCTACAACGGGCGAGCCTCAGCGGAATGGAGTAGCTGAAATAGGAAATCGTACCTTGCTGGACATGATGAGAAGCATGCTAAGTTACTCCACTCTACCAGTTAGTTTGTGGATGGAGGCGTTAAACCCGCCATTCACATACTTAATCGAGTTCCTAGTAAGTCAGTGACCAAAACACCATGTGAGTTGTGGACTTTTGAGATTCTTCACTCAATTATTTGCGAGTGTGGGGCTGTCCAGCTGAGGCCAAACATTTCAACCCAAACATTGGGAAATTAGATCCTAAGACAGTAAGTTGCCATTTTATTGGCTATCCAGACAAGTCAAAAGGTTCACTAGTGGGAAAAGGCTCATTAGTGGCGCACCAAAAACCACATTTTGTGGCGCATGGGCGGTGCACCACAGAAACTTCGCCACAAAAATGATTTTTTTGTGGCGCACCGCCCATGCACCACAGAATTAAGGCGTTCTGTGGCGCACCCGGGACACTGCGCCATAGAAATAAGAGGTTATGTGGCGCATATGTGCCGTGTGCGCCATAGAAATAGGTGCGCCACTGAATTTAGTTTTGCTGCGCCACGGAGTAATGTACATGTATACTTGATTTTGTACTACCTGGTGTATTATATAGGTTTATACACATTATACATGTTATATACAGATATAATATAGACAGATATAATATGGATATATATAATATAGCAACATTATATATCATCATCACATTACTTAGAGCCCGATCGAGATACACATATAGTGGCAATTAAGTGTCAAATGTTTCACATATAACTCTTAATTCATACAAAGTTGACCATCTCGAGATACAAAGTGGTCTTCATCCGGTTCCTCCTTTGCTCCCTCCTCTCTCCCCGCTAGGCTCGCTTGCATCAGGGTCTTCATCCGGTTCCTCCTCTGATTAAAATGGAAGAAATACCATATAGTAAATAAATGCCTCATACATTGTTGGTAAACAAATATTAACATTCAGGGATGGCGTAAGTGAGACCAAGTCCGATGCACAAGAGATTGATATTTGTGCTATCTTACCAGGCTCACTTACGCCACCCCCAAGTGTACGGTGAGAAAACATTCTAATCATCGGCGCTATGTCAAAGAAAGACCAAAATAAATGAATAAGTCCAACTCAAATAGGAGCCAAGTAGTATCAACTAGATAGCAAATGCCTCATACTTTATTGGTCAAAACAAATATTAACATTTAGGGATGGGGTCAGCGAAGCCAAGTAGGATGCACAAGAGATTGACATTTCTGCAATCACATCATGTTCACTGGCCCCACCCAACAGAGTACACGTGACCAAACATTCTCGTCATCGGCAAAAAAATGGAAGAAAGAGTCAAGTGGTATCAACTAGATAGCATATGCCACATGCTTTGTTGGTCGAAACAAATATTAACATTCAGAGATGGAGTAAGCGAGGCTAGGTAGGATGCACAAGAGATTGATATTTTGCCCATCACATCAGGCTCGCTTGCTCCACCCCCGAGTGTACAGGTGACCAAACATTCTAATCACCGGCACTAAAATGGAAGAAAGAACCAAGTGGTATCTACTAGATAGCCTATGCCTCATACTTTATTGGTCGAAACAAATATTAAAATTCTCGGATGGCGTAAGCGAGACCAGGTAGGATGCACAAGAGATTGATATTTGTGCCATCACACCAAGCGCGCTTGCGCCACCCTAGAGTGTACAGGTGACCAAACATTCTAATCATCGGCACTAAAATGGAAGAAAGAGCCAAGTGGTAGCAACTAGATAGCATATGCCTCATACTTTGTTGGTCGAAACAAATATTAACATTTAGGGATGGCGTAATCGAGGCCAGGTAGGATGCACAAGAGATTGATATTTGTGCCATCACACCTGGCTCGCTTGCGCCACCACTGAGTGTACAGGTGACCAAACATTCTAATCATCGGCATTTTGAAATATCAAAGCAAATGGAATGACAAGGGCCTCATACTTTATTAGTCGAAACAAATATTAACATTCCGGGAAGGGGTAAGTGAAACCAAGTAGGATGCACAAGATATTGATATTTGTGCCATCGCACCAGGTTCACTTGCCCCTCCCCCAAGTGTAGTTACCAAACATTCTAATCATCGGCATTCTGAAATATCAAAGAAAATGGAATGACAAGGGCCTCATACTTTGTTGGTCGAAGCAAATATTAACATTCTGGGATGGTGTCAGCGAGGCCAGGTAGGATGCATAAGAGATTGATATTTGTGCCATCACACCAGGCTCGCTTGCACCACCCTGGAGTGTATAGGTGACCAAACATTCTAATCAGTGGCACTAAAATGGAAGAAAGATCCAAGTGATATCAACTAGATATCATATGCCTCATACTTTGTTGGTCGAAACAAATTTTAACATTCAGGGATGGGGTAAGTGAAGCGAAGTAGGATGCACAACAGATTGATATTTGTGCCATCACACCAGGTTCACTCACCCCACCCTAGAGTGTAGTGATCGACCAAACATTCTAATCATCGGCAAGTACAAATAAAATTAAAGACCAAATCATTTATAAAGAGAACCATTTATAACTAGAGAATGCCCATTTTATTTCTATATGCTCTACTTTCCAGAGAACCATGTACAACTTTATCCATGTATTTGACAACTTTCTAATTGCTACATATGAATCAGAACAATAGAAACTTCCCATATGCATAAGGCACATGTACCTTCTATTATGAAATACAGTACTTAAGATACTATAGTTGTTAGAAAAGGAGGTCTCAGGAATGGTGGAGGCTGGAGGGGAAGCACACGGTGGGCAGCGGTTGGATCTCCATCTCCCCGGAGTTGATAACGATGCAAGGCTGTCCTGCAGCTATGGATCGCCGTTATCATATCCACATGGTGGTGGGGGTTGTCGTGTCGCGCCGCGCTTCCACCCCCACCCCAGCACTCACTGCCGTATGGGGTACAAATACCTTACGCGGCCATACGTGCGACGACCGACCTTGTTTTCTTCCGGCGGTGGAAGAACAATAAACAAGTCTACTTTTTTTACATGGGCCTTGAGCAGCTGCCGCCGTTACTTTTTTTCCTTGCCTAGGTTGTTCACGAATGGATGGACGGGGATATTTTTAGGTTCTCATGATAGACCCCGCCACCTCTTGTGTGTGTTGGATCTATCACCGCGTACGGAAATGTGGGCGTACAAATCTAACAATACTTCTCCCTGTCGATCCTAAATATAGGTCGCCCAACGCGGGAGAAGGGGGCGGCGTCGAATGGGGTGGCGGGGGCAGGCGGTGGCCGTCGTGGCCGTCGTAGGGAAGGAGCGGGAGAAAGGGGTGGCGTCAACACTAGCCGTCATAGGGGAGGCGCGGGAGAAGGGGTGGCGGGGGCAGGCGGCAGCCATCGTGGCCATCGTGGGAGAAGGGGGTGGTGGGGGCAGGCGGCGGCCGTCGTGGCCATCGATTTGGGGACGGATACGGGCGAGGGGACGAGGGGATATGGGCGATGGAGAGGGGAGGAGGATGATATACGGGTTTAGGGTTCTATTCTTGTGGTGCACTGGTCGCGGTGCGCCACAAAATGTCTTATTTCTGTGGCGCACCAGGAACTGTGCGCCACATAATGTCTTCTTTCTGTGGCGCACCAGGACTAGTGCGCCACAGAAATAGCTAAACCAATGATTGGGGCTGGTAGGGTGCGGGCCCCACATATTTTCTGTGGGACCACAAAAATAAGTTATTTCTGTGGCGCACTGCCCAAGGTGCGCCACATAAATACTTTCTGTGGCGCATGCGTAGCTGGTGTGCCACAGAAATAGAATCACTTCTATAAAGCTTTTCCTACTAGTGGTTATTATTTCTATTGTCTAGACATACTTACTAAGTTTGTAGAAACGAGACACCCTGTGTTTCTAGAGGATGAGATGATCAGGGGGAGCACGATATCCCGAGAAATCAACCTTGTGAGCTAGGCAATCGTCAAATCCTTCAAGAATGCGACATGCACCTATTGCTCTCAGATTTGTCTTCATGAGGTTCACATACTTGTCTCTAGGCGTCCCCTTGAGTTCTCGACCGTGTGCGCCATGCGCCTCTTGCTCTTGGATTGGTCTTCATAAGGATCACAAACTTGTCTAAAGGCGTTCCCTGAGTTGTCGACTGTGTGTGCCGCGCAAATGGGGGTTGGGCACTGTGCTTTAGCCGGGGCAACCCATCAGTCCTATACTTGGATACCATGCTCTGGCAGCGGGGTTGCTACCTGCGCTAAGCCACCTCAGTCCAGCCGCTCCTGAGATCGAGCGATCTGGTCCTCCATGGACCCTAGGCGCTCGAGCTCCAGAGCGGCCTCAGTCTCCGGGAGTGCCACGGCTGTCTCACGCAAAGAAAGACCCGTCTCCCGCTGGGCCAAGACGCGCTACTGGACCTTCAGGCGATCAGCTTCCAGCTCACATTCAGAGAAGGCCACCGCACTCTCACGGAGTAGAAGGCCGCTGGCCTCAGGGATCGAGGTGACCCCCAGAGAATCATCCTCATGATGGTGTGTGGCCGACAACGCGTCCTCCGCTTGATGGTGGACACGCTCCAAGATGGCCTCCACCTATTGTCCGGGCATCGCTCAGAAGGCTCTCGGCTGCCGCCCTGTCATCGGGCGAGGCGCTGGGCAGAGGAACCTCCAAGGGAAGGGCACAGCTCCGCCTTCTGGTAAGGTCATGGCTGGCCCAGGAAATCTTCTCGATGAGTCGGTCAGCCTCTTGGAGGAGAATGTCGGCGTGTGCTACCACGCGCCCAACCCTTCCTTGGGGAGCGAAGGTGGGTAGAAGGTCCACCACTGCTCTAGGGGTGGTGTCTGACAAAGCTGCTCCCTCCTCCGGAGCAGGAGCGGGAATCCATCATGAACCATCCAGTGGGGCTTGCTGAGTGTCTGAAGAAGGCGTCAACTATAGGCCTCAAACCGGGTCCTCCACAAGGACTCCTCCTTCCCCGCGGATCTCCTCCGCCAGAGTAGGAGATGCCTTGTGTGAAATCTCCGCAGACCTCTCCCTGGCGTTACCCGCGCGAGCGGCCGACAAGGGACGGGGGACGCTGGAAGCTCGGGGCAGGATCCTGAAGTTGCTTCGTAACGGAAGCACCAGCAGGCCTCATCATGGGAGACCCACCGGCTGGAGGTAGCTCGGCACAACACTCCTACTTTGAGCGCTTGCGAGACTTGGTGGAGCTGGATTTGCCCCTCTTCTTGCGTTTCTTCTTCGCCGACCTGCAAACAAGATGGGTAAGCACCGAAGAAGGAATATGTATACATGGGGGCTAGATTAGGAGGCTCACATGTCGGTATCAGAATCGTCTGATACCCACTGCAGCGTACCCAGACCAATGGAAAGCCTCCCCAAGGACATAGTAGACTGGGGTCACGCATGGCTGTTGGGGATCTGACTGGCGAAAGGGTGACATTCTGATCCTCTCCTGAAGAAGACTCAGAGAGGATCACGTGAGCGTACCTCCCAGTTGGAGGATCCGCGCTCTCCTGAAGAGGGTCAATCCCCTCGTCTTCAAGCTCGGAGGCCCCCTCCCCATCCACGCGAAAGGCGCAGAGGTTGTCTCTCGTCATACCCGGCGGGCATGGCCCTCACTGGTCGAAGTGGGGCATCCTCCTCTGGGTATCCTCTGCTTCGGGTACATCGTTAAATGGGTGGCCATTAGCGGGAGAGACGGCATGTGTTTTGCTCCTAGCAAGAGCTTAACCACCTCGACGGCGATGTTGGGGGGAAGCATTGCGAGTTTCAGATGAAGCGAAGCGCCGCTGCTATTTAGAGCGCACATACCTGCCCGCTGACGCAGGAACTCGGCGGCCACCATCGCTCATGTCATCCCCATTGTCTCCAGGTCGGAGATCCGCTCCTCCAGGGCTTCCATACCGTGGAAGGAAAAGGGGGAGCTCTCCGAGTTGCACCCACACGCTGGAAGAGCGGTGGGGGTGTCGTATTGGGGGCTCCTCACTCCCGCGTTCATGTAAAGCCAGTTCCCTCGAAAGAGCGGGAGCGGTAGCGACCTGCTCATGGGGAGAAAGGCTCGGCCGGGAACAGAGGTAAAGGCGAGGCCCCCTGAGCACTCCATCGGTTCAATGAAGCGCATGGAGTAGAAGGAGCGGAAGAGGGCCACTGAAGGAAAGATGCCAACGAAGGCCTCACACCAAAAGGCAAAGATTGCCAAAATGGTGATACAATTGGGATGGAGGTGAAGCACCAAAATCTGATAGTGCTCCTAGAGTCCCAGATGGCGGTAAAGAAAAGGGAGAACGGTGGAACCAGCCCAGCGGTGACACAGTGGAGAATGAGGGGGTACGCCGTGGCCGGAAGATCCACAAGGTGCGCGGTGGCCGGCCACATCTTGGTGGCTCCCCACTCATTGAATGCAGAAGTGCCGATGAATTGAGCCTTTTGTAGGCCTCTGGCATTGGTAATCCACGACTCCGCTAGCGCGGGTTGAGGTTTCTAAAGTGGCGGAGCCCCGACCAGCCCGGAGAGAGACTCCTCGTTTGCCATAGGCACGATAGCACGAAAGTTGCGGTGGATGGGAGGAATACGGTTGGAAAGCAGGAGCCTGTAATGTCTGAGTTGAGCAAGCGGGAATGAGTTGGCCGGTGGCAAGATTCCACTCCATATTTATGGGAGGCTTCCCCAAGGGGCCAAACATTTCAACCCAAACATTGGGAAATTAGATCCTAAGACAGTAAATTGCCAATTTATTGGCTATCCAGACAAGTCAAAAGGTTATCCTTCCTATTGTCTAGACAGACTTACTAAGTTTGTAGAAACGAGACATCCTATGTTTCTGGAGGATGAGATGATCAGGGGGAGAACGATATCCCGAGAAATAAACCTTGAGGGGAAGCGGGTGTATGCACCCACTCCGATGATCTATGAACCATTTTTCCTGATACCTGTTGCTGCACCGACACTAGATAATGTCACTGCGACACCTATTGTTAGTTCTCATGTGGCAACAACGAATGAAAATGAAAAGCATGTTACCACACATGAGGAAGAGCTTCAACAGTGTGGGCCCAGTGGCCATAGGGGTACCCTGGCCCTACTACTAGGCCCGGGCTCCCGATGGCCTATACAATTGAGATGGGAGTGATCCCCATCTTGAGGCTCCACGAGGGGTCAAACCCTCTTGGATGCATACCGAAGAAGATGAAGACATGGGAGCCCTCACGGAGGTCCCCAAGTTAGCAGGGCTCACTGCTCCAAGCCGCCCCCTTTGGAAAGGGTAGAACCGACCAAGGGTGCATCGGATTCCGTCCTCGCAATACATGTGTCAAGGACAGAAGAAGCAGGCGCCAAAGGCTACAAGACAAGTGAAAGTGCATCGAGCCCCCATGTGTGGTTTGGTAATTAATGGCAATTCCTATGGACTAATAGTTGCATTGAGTTATATTTGTGGGAGTTGTCCATAAGCAATGTTTGAACGATTAGTTGGCGTCAAGGTTGCAATACGAAGAAATGAGATGCACCAAAGAAGAAACTCTTCCGTAGTGGATTATGGAGGAGCAATCCGCAAGACATCAAGCAATCACAATCAAGAACGGTGTTTCATTTTGTTGCGGTCAAGATCATCATCATCGAGCACAAGTGGAAGGCGCAAGGTTAAGGTTTTCTCTCGATAGGGTTTCTTTCTCACCGGTCTCATGGTTTAGTCGGGAGACCGGTTTATAGGATAGTGGTCGTACTATCAAGGGGCTCTCGAGTGAGTACCTCGATCATATCGTTCGGAGTGCGGTCAAATCTTTGCATCTTTGCATCATCTTTCTTAGTTGTTATTTTGATATTATCCATGTGGTGTTTTAGAGCTTGTGGTTGTTTCTCTGATAAGCTCTAGTTCACTGAAAACGAATTTCGCGTATATCACTTGTTGCATTTTCGAGTTGGGTGGTTTTCTCGGTTTCTTGGATTGAGGGGTTGTCCCTCCAAAATTCATATAAAATCACCCCCACTAGTTTTTATGGGGTAGCTCTTGTCGTCCTCTTTCCAACAAAATTAGTTTCGTCTCATTTGGATTTTCCTATCTCAAGTTATTTGCATTTCAAATTTGAGTTTAAAAAGAAAAAAAGGAGAGAACATTTTTTGGTCGGTACTACCGCCCGCGCTACCGGGCTCACTACCGCCCACCTAGCCCAGCTCCCAGTAACCCCTGGCCTCCTAAATTCTTTTTTCGGTACCTAGACCGGTACCAAGGCTGGAGGTACCGGCCGGCCCAGGCCAGAGGTACCGACCAGGTCAGGACCGGTGGCACCGGCCTCATCGCAGCGCCCGGCCCGCCTGACGCCACGCTCGACTTTTGCTCGATCGAGCCGTGTTGCCCGTGTTGTCGTGGCGTGCTCGGCTGCTCCCGCGCTCCCTGCGCTGAGCCTCGCCAGCCCAACCACCAGGTCGCCTCCGCGCGTGGCCATCTCTCCCGCGCCCTGGCCCACCTGGTCGGCTGCGCGTGGCAGCGCTGGCCGCTGTCGCTTGCGTGCGCCCGCAGCAAGCCAGAGTCGCTCTCCCGCATGTGGCGGCTCCCTCAGATCCCCTTTTTTTTGTTACCTTCCTCGCTCGTTCCCTGGCTGCCGTTCCGTGCTGGGCCCAGCTCATCCAAGCCTTTTCTTAGCAGCCCAACGGGCAGAAAAACAGAGCCTGCTTTTTAAGCCCCTTTTCTCTCTCTCTTTTTGTATGGCTTCTTCTTACTCCTCTCTCTCAAGCTCACCACCATTGTTGTTGACTTTTTGTGAGTTTGATCTCTCTCCCCAACCAATGATTCTTGCATCTATTTGAGAGAAAGGTTGAGGAGATCTAGATCCACACTTTGACCAAACCAAATCATCTCTTTGTGAGTGAATCTTTGGGATCTACATCTTGGGGAATTTGGTGTTCTCCTTTTGGTTCTTCCTCTCTTATTCCCCCAATAGCTTTATTAGCTTTGTTGTAATTTGAGAGTGAAGAATTTGGACATCTTTGTGGTGTTCTTGCCATTGCATTCGGTGCATCGGTTTGACTTCTCAGCGGTGAAACGTGGAGGTGAAAGTTCGTGAGATATTCGCTTCGGGAGCTTGTTCCCTGAGCTTGTTCCTCTTGGGTCTTTGGACCCTAGATGGCTAAGTGGTCTTAGTGGTCTTTATGGTGTTCTTGGGGACTCCAATTAAGTTGTGGAGATTCTTCAAGGGCAAAGCCTTTGTGGCAATTTGTTGGGAGCCTCCAATTAAGTTGTGGAGATAGCCCCAAGCTTTGTGCGGGTTCGGTGACCACCCTAAGGTTTCATAGTGGATCGAGGACATCCCTATTGGTGGGAATTATTGAGGAGAATACGGTGCCCTTTGAGCATTTGGAGTGACTTGTCCTCCACACCGCTCCAATGGAGAGTAGCACTCGCAAGAGTGTGAACTTCGGGATACATCGTTGTCTCTGCGTCACTTCGGTTATTTCTATACCCGAGATCTTTACTTATGCATGCACTTTACTTTGTGATAGCCTTCGTGCTTGAAGTTATATATCTTGATATCACATAGTTGCTTGAATTTCTTAGCATAAGTTGTTGGTGCACATAGGTGAATCCTAGTTATATAGGTTTTGTGCTTGACAAATTAAACGCTAGTTTTATTCCGCATTTGTTAAGCCATATTCGTAAAAGTTTTATACCGCCTATTCACCCCCTCTAGGCGACATATGTGTCCTTTCAACAAATTGAGCAGGAAACGCACACATCATGGCTGAGCTAAAAAGCCCTATCCCGAGGAGGCGATATTCCTTTGCCTCTTTGGTGCTAAAGCGGGATCGACGAGGACCGAAGCTCCAAGACCCTGTCCTTTCCACTTTGGTGCAAGGCCAGGTGGACGGCACAAATGGCCACAAGAGGCATCATCACATGCCACAGACCCAGTCTTTAATCGACCATCGACTAGGTTCATCCTGTAAAGGGCGAGGGTTTTCCCGACCACATTTTGGAGATGTGGAAACCCTTCCCCCTCAAGATATTTCGAGGGAAGTGGACCAGCTCCCCTATATAAGGACTAGACTTGCTAGCGTAAATGGGTCTAGAAAACAAAGTGTGACTCTAGAGGGAATATTGAAAGATATAAAGCACGACTTGTTGCAAAGGGTTTCACTCAAAGAGAAGGAATAGACTATAATGAGACATTTTCTCTAGTTTCATGCAAGGATTATTTTAGAATCATAATGGCTTTGGTGGAATACTATGATTCGGAGTTGCATCAGATGGATGTAAAGGCGGCCTTCCAAATGGAGACTTGCAAGATTTTTTTTACATGGCACAACCCAATGGTTTTTTCGTGGAAGGAAAAGAACATATGGGATGCCCTCGTCTGCAAAAATCCATTTGTGGATTAAAACAAGCCGCCAGGAAATGGTACTTGAAGTTCCATGAGACAATAAAGTGAAGAATTTGGACATCTTTGTATGCTCAAGTATGTACACGCCCTGACTTTGCTTTTGTTACCAGGGTACTTGGCAGATTCCAAAGTAATCCAGGAATAGATCACTGCAAAATGGTGAAGAAGGAATGGCGCTACATGCAAGTGATACGTCCAATTTGCATCACTATTTTATATCATAATTTGCTGTTATTCATTGATATATTTCATATTTGGAGATGATACTTATGTTATTTCATCCATTTTGCATGTTTCATGATTATTGGAGGACCGCGCACCGGAGTCAGGATTCTGCTGGAAAAAGCGCTGTCAGAATGCAATATTTCGGAAGATCAACAATTAACGAAAGTTACATGAAAAATCCTATTTTTCCAGAAGATGACGAGAGCCAGAAGGAGGAGCCGAGGAGGGCCACCATGGGCCCCCCTCACAGGCCGGCGCGGGCCCTGCCCTGGCCGCGCCGCCTTGTGAGGAGGGGGCCCACAGCCCCCTCTGGCCTCCTTTCCTTCGCGTATTTCTTCGTCCCGAAAACCTAAGCTCCAGGGAGTTAGTCGCGAAGAGTTACAGCCGCCTCTGCGAGGCGGAGAACACCAGAGAGAAAAGAGCTCACCGGCAGGCTGAGATCCGCCGGGGAAATTCCCTCCCGGAGGGGGAAATCGACGCCATCGTCACCGTCATCAAGCTGGACATCATCTCCATCACCATCGTCATCATCTACATCATCATCACCACCGTCTCCACCGCTGCACATCGCCACCACCGTAACAATTTGGGTTTGATCTTGCTTGTTTGATAGGGGAAACTCTCCCGGTGTTGATTTCTACTTGTTATTGATGCTACTGAATGAAACCGTTGAACCAAGGTTTATGTTCAGATTGTTATTCATCATCATATCACCTCTAATCATGTTCAATATGATGTCTCGTGAGTAGTTCGATTAGTTCATGAGGACATGGGTGAAGTCTAAATGTTAGTAGTGAAGTATGGTTGAGTAATATTCAATGTTATGATATTTTAGTTGTGGTGTTATTCTTCTAGTGGTGTCGTGTGAACGTCGACTACACGACACTTCACCTTTATGGGCCTAGGGGAATGCATCTTGTACTCGTTTGCCAATTGCGGGGTTGCCGGAGTGACAGAAACCTGAACCCCCGTTGGTATATCGATGCAGGAGGGATAGCAGGATCTCAGAGTTTAAGGCTGTGGTTAGATTTATCTTAATTACTTTCTTGTAGTTGCGGATGCTTGCAAGGGGTATAATCACAAGTATGTATTAGTCCTAGGAAGGGCGGTACATTAGCATAGGTTCACCCACACAACACTTATCAAAACAATGAAGATTAATTAGCCGTATGTAGCGAAAGCACTAGACTAAAATCCCGTGTGTCCTCAAGAACGTTTGGTCATTATAAGTAAACAAACCGGCTTGTCCTTTGTGCTAAAAAGGATTGGGCCACTCGCTGCAATTGTTACTCTCGCACTTTACTTACTCGTACTTTATTCAACTGCTACATCAAAACCCCCTGAATACTTGTCTGTGAGCATTTACAATGAATCCTTCATCGAAACTGCTTGTCAACACCTTCTGCTCCTCGTTGGGATCGACATTCTTACTTATCGAAAATACTACGATACACCCCCTATACTTGTGGGTCATCAAGACTATTTTCTGGCGCCGTTGCCGGGGAGTGAAGCGCTATTGGTAAGTGGAATTGGTAAGGGAAACTTTTACTGTTTGTGCTGATTTTATTTCTGCCTGCTGCTATAATTCATTATGGAGAGATCTTCTCTTGAATTTTTATTTGGGAAATCTACTACTACTGCAAAGGTGGTGGATGAGGCGCCAGGTGAGGAAGAAATACCATACAAAATACCTATGAAAATTATTGAACGTGTTGTGGATAACCGTTATACAGGGGATGGAACTGTCCACCCTGGAGATCATTTACTGTTCTTACATGAATTATGCGGTTTATTCAAGTGTGCAGGTATTGCTATGGATGAAGTGAGGAAGAAACTATTCTCTATATCGCTGTACGTAAAGCGGCGCATTGGTATAAATTACTGGATAATGGGGATTCTCTTGAATGGAATGATATTGTGCCCCGGTTTTATTCTAAGTTCTATCCTCCAAGTGAAATTCACAAAGATCGGAACCGCATATATAATTTTTGGCCTCATGATGGAGAGAGTATTGCCCAAGCGTGGGGGAGATTGAAGTCTTTAATGCTCAAATGTCCCATTCATGAGCTTCCTGGTAATGTTATTATTGATAATTTCTATGCAAGACTTTCTTTTCAAGACAAGACCTTGCTGGATACTTCTTGTTCCGGATCATTTACACGCAACAAAGAAGAGTTTAAAAGGGACCTTCTTAATCGGATCCAGGAGAATACTGAAGGATGGGAGAATGACAAGGATAGAGAATCAGGTATAAATTATGATTATAAATGCATTGAAGCTTTTATGGATACTGATAAATTTCGTAATATGAGTGCTACTTATGGTCTTGATTCTCAAGTTGCTGCAAATCTTTATAAAGCTTTTGCCTCTCATTATGAATTGCCTAAGAAGAATTTTGATTAGTGTCATGAACCATATAAAGATAAAATTGATTCATCTATAAATAAATGTGTTGTAGTTGAAACTGTTGATCATGTTATTCCTGAAGATTATATTGAAAAAACTCCTTTCCCTGCTAAAATGAAGGAGTACTCTGTTATAAATAGTGCGGTTAATAAAAGTGAAAAGAAACCTATAGAACCTGAAGAACAAATAAAAGTTGAACCTGCTGTTGCAATAGTTAAAGATCTTGTGACTGAAAATGTGGAAGATGGTCATATTATTTTCTGTGAAGATGCTTCTAATATTGTTTCACATCCTAATAAGTCTAGGAAAGCTAGTGTTCCTATGTTATCTGTTAGAATTGGAGATCATTGTTATTATGGCTTATGTGATATTGGTGCAAGTATTAGTGCTATTCCTTATGAGCTTTACACGGAGATTATGCACGAAATTGGTTCTTGTGAACTTGAAGATATTGATGTGGTTATTCGGCTGGCTAATAGAGAAACTATCTCTCCAATTGGTTTTGTTCGAGATGTGGAAGTTCTATGTGGTAAGATTAAATATCCTGCTAACTTTTTGGTACTTGGTTCTGCTGCTAGTAAATATTGTCCTATCATTTTTGGTAGACCTTTTCTAAATACTTGTGGAACTGTTATAGATTGCAAGAAAGAGAAAATTTTGACTAAATTTGCTGGTGAATCTTATGAGTTTAACTTCTCTAAATTTGCCAAAACTCCTTATAAAGCGGATTCGCCTAATAATGATTTTAGAGTTGAACAGTGTGCATCTATTGCTCTTTCTCCTAATAATCCTTTGCAGCAGCATTTGGAGAATAGTGAGAGTGAAGTCTTTAGGGAAGAAAGAAATGAGCTTGATGAAATTTTCCTTCGTCAACCTATACTTAAGCATGATTTACCGGTAGAAGATCTGGGTACAACACCACCACCAAAGGAAGATCCTGTCTTTGATTTAAAACCATTGCCTGATAATCTTAAATATGCTCATATTGATGATGAGAAAATATATCATGTTATTATTAGTTCTAAGCTTTCAGAGTTTGAAGAAGAAAGGTTATTGGAAATACTGAAGAAACACCGAGGAGCTATTGGCTACACTCTTGATGACTTGAAGGGGATTTCTCCCTCTATTTGCCAACATGCCATTAATATGGAAGATGATGCAAAGCCTGTTGTTGAACATCAGCGTCGTCTAATTCCTAAAATGAAGGATGTGGTAAGAAATGAGGTATTAAGACTCCTTGAAGCTGGTATTATATATCCTATTGCTGATAGTAGATGGGTTAGTCCTGTGCATTGTGTTCCTAAGAAAGGAGGAATGACTGTTGTGCCTAATGATAATGATGAGCTCATACCTTAAAGAGTAGTTGTAGGGTATAGAATGTGCATTGATTATCGAAAAGTTAATAAGGTTACTAAGAAAGATCATTACCCTTTGCCTTTTATTGATCAAATGTTAGAAAGGTTATCCAAAAATACTCATTTTTGCTTTCTTGATGGTTATTCTGGGTTTTCACAAATTGCTCTTAAAACTAAGGATCAAGAGAAAACCACTTTCACTTGTCCCTATGGAACTTATGCTTATAGACGTATGCCTTTTGGTTTATGCAATGCTCCTGCTACTTTCCAAAGATGCATGTCTGCTATTTTTCATGGCTTTTGCGAGAGTATTGTAGAGGTATTCATGGACGATTTTTCCGTCTATGGGAATTCTTTTGATAATTGCTTGCGGAACCTTGATAAAGTTTTGCAGAGATGTGAAGAAACTAACCTTGTTCTTAATTGGGAGAAATGCCACTTTATGGTTAATGAAGGAATTGTATTGGGACATAAAATTTCCGAGAGAGGTATTGAAGTTGATAGAGCTAAAGTTGAAGCAATTGAGAAGATGCCCTATCCTAGGGATGTTAAAGGTATTCGTAGTGTTCTTGGTCATGCTGGGTTTTATAGGAGGTTTATTAAAGACTTTTCCAAGATTTCAAAGCCTCTTACTAATCTTCTTCAAAAAGATGTACCTTTTGTTTTTGATGATGATTGTAAGGAAGCTTTTGAAACTCTAAAGAAAGCCTTAACAACTGCTCCTATAGTTGAACCTCCTGATTGGAATTTACCTTTTGAAATTATGTGTGATGCTAGTGATTTTGCTGTAGGTGCTGTTCTTGGACATCGAGTAGATAAAAAATTGAATGTTATTCATTATGCTAGTAAAACTCTTGATGCTGCTCAAAGAAATTATGCTACAACTGAAAAGGAATTGTTAGCCGTAGTCTTTGCTTGTGATAAGTTTAGATCCTATATTGTTGATTCAAAAGTTACTATACATACTGATCATGCTGCAATCAGATACCTTATGCAAAAGAAAGATGCTAAGCCAAGGCTTATTAGATGGGTGCTTCTGTTGCAAGAATTTGATTTACGTATTGTAGATAGGAAAGGTGCTGATAATCCTGTTGCTGATAACTTGTCTAGATTGGCTTATGATCCTGTTCCTATTAATGATAGTTTTCCAAATGAACAATTGGCTGTAATAAAGGTGAGCTCGTGAGATAGCCCTTGGTATGCTGATTATGCTAACTTTATTGTTTCCAAGTACGTGCCTCCAACCTTTTCAGCCCAGCAAAGGAGAAAATTCTTTTATGACTTGAGGCATTATTTTTGGGATGACCCACACTTATATAAAGAAGGAGTGGATGGTATTCTGCGAAGATGTGTTCCCGAATATGAACAACAGGAGATATTGAGTAAATATCATGGTAGTGCTTATGGAGGACATCACGCCGGAGAAAGAACTGTGCAAAAGGTTCTACAATCAGGTTTTTATTGGCCAACTCTCTTCAAAGATGCTATGAAGTTTATCTTATCCTGTGATGAATGCCAAAGGGTTGGTAATATCTCTAGACGCAATGAAATGCCTATGAATTATACTCTCATTATTGAACCGTTTGATTGTTGGGGATTTGACTTCATGGGACCTTTTCCCTCTTCAGAAGGTAACACTCATATACTTGTTGCTGTTGATTATGTTACTAAATGGGTGGAAGCCATACCTACAAAAAGTGCTGATGGTGAGACCTCTTTAAGAATGCTTTTAGATATTATTTTTCCTCGATTTGGAGTTCCTAGATATATTATGACTGATGGAGGTTCTCATTTTATTCATGGTGGTTTTAGAAAAACTCTTTCTAAATATGGTATTAATCATAGAATTGCTTCCTCTTATCATCCTCAAACTAGTGGGCAAGTAGAATTATCAAATAGAGAGATTAAATCTATCTTGCAAAAGACTGTTAATAAAACTAGAAATAATTGGGCTAGTAAATTGAAGGAAGCACTATGGGCTTATAGAACCGCTTATAAAAATCCCATGGGAATGTCACCTTATAAAATGGTTTATGGAAAAGCTTGTCATTTACCTCTAGAACTAGAGCACAACGCTTATTGGGCTGTAAGAGAATTAAATAAAGATCCTAAACTAGCCGGTAAGAAGAGGTTGCTGCAATTGAGTTCTCTAGATGAATGGAGAAGTGAAGCTTATGAAAATGCTAAACTCTTTAAAGAGAAAGTTAAAAAATGGCATGATAGAAGGATTATCAAAAGAGAATTTAATGTTGGGGATAAAGTCCTATTGTATCAGTCTCGTCTCACATTATTTGCATGGAAATTACTCTCAAAATGGGAAGGACCATATGTTGTTGAGGAGGTGTATCGTTCAGGAGCAATTAAAATTAGCTCTCTCCAAGGCAATGCCACACAAGTGGTGAATGGACAAAGACTCAAGCATTATATCTCAGGTGATTCTTATAATGTAGATGTTGATGTTATTCGAGTGGAAACACCGGAGGCTTTCATCAAAGGTCAAATTGACAGTCCGCCAGAACTCGACTTTGAATAGGTAACAGTACAGGTAATAAAAAGTTCGCGATTTACTTTCCGAACAATGTTTTTGCTGTTTTTGGAAAATATGAAAAATTACGAGATCGAAGCGGAGTGGAGGTGACGCACGAGGGCGTGCCCCCATAGGCCGGCGCGGGCCCCAGCCTGGCCGCGCCGCCCTATGAGGTGGCCACCTCGTCGCCCCTCTCCTACTCTGGTTCGACCTGGTACTTTCCTTTTGCCATGAAAATTTCTGCTATATAATCCCCCGGACCACTAGAGGTCCGTATATCGTTTTCTCGACGTGTTTTGTTTCAAGTTGTTTCTGCCAGGATTTGCTTCGGATCTAGAGCCATCATGTCTTCGTCGGAAACTCCGAAGGACAGCTCCTGCAAGGACGTTGACAACTTGTACATGAACGAGCTGAGGATGCACCCCAAGGAGTTGCTGCTCGTTGATGGAGAGATGCAGATCAAAGATGTCCAGGGTCCTAAAGGAGAAGGAAGCTTGGACGACAGGATGGAGAAGCTAGAACAAGAGGTCTTTAACTACAAGAAGATGGCTGAGCGTGAGGTGGACATCTTCCACAAGATTGTGTCTGAACTTATTGATGCACACGAGAAGGAGACTGCAAAGCTATGGGGCGACATCCTCTCACTTCACGACACCACCAACAAACTCCAAGCTCAACTCTATGACGTTCGTAATCAGAATCGTGAGTATGAAAACAGGTTTAAACACATAAGCTATGCTGCTAGTTTCAGGATTCCCGAGACCAAGATGTCGTTTGTTGATGGAGAGCCTCTTCCTTGGAAATCTGATGATGGGAATTCATCACCACCATCGCCGAAGGAGTAATTCATCATCGGTATTGGCATCCCCTTGGTTTGTTCCAAGCTTGGGGGAGTGCCGCGGTATCACATCATCACTATCTTTTACTTTTTACTATCAAGTAGTGTCATATCATGAGTAGGGAAGTTATCATATAAGATGGGTTGCAGTGTGGAAGTATCTCTCCTTTAGTTGGTTGTCTATGTATCCCTTGGTGTGAGTTATCGTTATGGAATATTAATGAGAAGTCTTATCATTTACATATTGCACATCTTATTTTAGTTTGCAATCTCTATTATATGATTGATCTTGTTACTAGTATTGGTATCACTTTGGGAGCATTGAGTTAATCTATTTGGTTTTGGCAAACTTAGCATTGGTCAATAGCAACAACACTTTGAGGTTTAAGTAGAAAAGAGAAATACATGTAGTTGTTTCATTGTCTTCCTTTCTTGTTAGCTCATAGCTTATTATTCCGAAGTTAAAATTGTTTGTGCTTACAAGGAAGATGCATGATTGTTTCTATCACATGTATATTTGTTTGTTTGCCTCGACTCTTATGCTTGCTAATTAACCTTGCTAGCCAAAGACCTGTACTGAGAGGGAATACTTCTCGTGCATCCAAACCTCAACCCAAACCTATGCCATTTGTGTCCACCATAACTACCTACTACATGGTATTTCCTGCCATTCCAAGTAAATACTTCGTGTGCTACCTTTAAATAATTCAAAATTTACTATCTCTTATTTGTGTCAATGTTTTATAGCTCATGAGGAAGTATGTGGTGTTTTATCTTTCAATCTTGTTGGGCAACTTTCACCAATGGACTAGTGTCTTCATCCACTTATCCAATAACTTTGCAAAAAGAGCTGGCAATGGGGTTCCCAGTCCCAAATTAATTAACTTTCATAATTAATAGACACTCCTCCATGGTATGTGATTGTTGGAAGGCACCCGAGGATTCGGTTATTCATGGCTTGAGAAAGCAAAGGAGGGGAGGAGTGTCACCTAAATAAAACTAAAATAAAAAGGCACTCCTTCATGGTATGAGACTGTTGGCAGGCACCCGAGGATTCGGTTAGCCATGGTTTGTGAAAGCAAAGGTTGGAAGGAGTGTCAACTTAAAATAAAACTTTATGGTAGCCGCTCTTCGAGAGTTTGTCTGGCAAGGGGGTTAGAGTACCCGCTACCAGTCGTTGACAACAACAAACACCTCTCAAAATGTTACTTTTATTCTCTTTATATGATTTCAAAACTGAAAAAGCTCTAGCACATGATTTAATCCCTGCTTCCCTCTACGAAGGGCCTGTCTTTTTTACTTTATGTTGAGTCAGTAAACCTATTTCCCTCCATCTCAAGCAAGCATTTGAGTTGTTGTGATCAAACCATTATATTGTGATTTACTTCATCATGTCTTTTACTCTTCCTTGTTTAGTACAAGTTTTATCTGATTGAATATAGCTTTGAAAGTTATCAATGATTATGAGAAGATTATTACGATTGAGTATGCAAGTTGTGCCATATAAACTTTAACATGAGAGCACTGCTCGATAGATAAGTATAACCTGTTAATTGTTCTCTGACCAAGAACGAAGTTTGCCATCACCAACTATGATTTTTTATGCACCCTTATTTGTGATTACCTTATACTTGTTCCAATTTGAATTATATGAGGAAGTTGTTTACTAGAATGTCTTGTGTGCATGAATATGATGCTTCTTGTCCGTATTTTATTTATCGGCTCTTCACTCCATAAACATGTGGTCCTGTTTACCGAGTTCAGTTTCGCTTGGGGACAAGCGAAGTCTAAGCTTGGGGGGAGTTGATACGTCCAATTTGCATCACTATTTTATATCATAATTTGCTGTTATTCATTGATATATTTCATATTTGGAGATGATACTTATGTTATTTCATCCATTTTGCATGTTTCATGATTATTGGAGGATCACGCACCGGAGTCAGGATTCTGCTGGAAAAAGCGCTGTCAGAATGCAATATTTCGGAAGATCAACAATTGACGAAAGTTATATGAAAAATCCTATTTTTCCAGAAGATGACGAGAGCCAGAAGGAGGAGCCGAGGAGGGCCACCATGGGCCCCCTCACAGGCCGGCGCGGGCCCTGCCCTGGCCGCGCCGCCTTGTGAGGAGGGGGCCCACAGCCCCCTCTGGCCTCCTTTCCTTCGCGTATTTCTTCGTCCCGAAAACCTAAGCTCCAGGGAGTTAGTCGCGAAGAGTTACAGCCGCCTCTGCGAGGCGGAGAACACCAGAGAGAAAAGAGCTCTCCGGCAGGCTTAGATCCGCCGGGGAAATTCCCTCCCGGAGGGGAAATCGACGCCATCGTCACCGTCATCAAGCTGGACATCATCTCCATCACCATCGTCATCATCTACATCATCATCACCGCCGTCTCCACCGCTGCACATCGCCACCACCGTAACAATTTGGGTTGGATCTTGCTTGTTTGATAGGGGAAACTCTCCCGGTGTTGATTTCTACTTGTTATTGATGCTACTGAGTGAATCCGTTGAACCAAGGTTTATGTTCAGATTGTTATTCATCATCATATCACCTCTAATCATGTTCCATATGATGTCTCGTGAGTAGTTCGATTAGTTCTTGAGGACATGGGTGAAGTCTAAATGTTAGTAGTGAAGTATGGTTGAGTAATATTCAATGTTATGATATTTAAGTTGTGGTGTTATTCTTCTAGTGGTGTCGTGTGAACGTCGACTACACGACACTTCACCTTTATGGGCCTAGGGGAATGCATCTTGTACTCGTTTGCCAATTGCGGGGTTGCCGGAGTGACAGAAACCTGAACCCCCGTTGGTATATCGATGCAGGAGGGATAGCAGGATCTCAGAGTTTAAGGCTGTGGTTAGATTTATCTTAATTACTTTCTTGTAGTTGCGGATGCTTGCAAGGGGTATAATCACAAGTATGTATTAGTCCTAGGAAGGGCGGTACATTAGCATAGGTTCACCCACACAACACTTATCAAAACAATGAAGATTAATTAGCCGTATGTAGCGAAAGCACTAGACTAAAATCCCGTGTGTCCTCAAGAACGTTTGGTCATTATAAGTAAACAAACCGGCTTGTCCTTTGTGCTAAAAAGGATTGGGCCACTCGCTGCAATTGTTACTCTCGCACTTTACTTACTTGTACTTTATTCAACTGCTACATCAAAACCCCCTGAATACTTGTCTGTGAGCATTTACAGTGAATCCTTCATCGAAACTGCTTGTAAATACCTTCTGCTCCTCGTTGGGATCGACATTCTTACTTATCGAAAATACTACGATACACCCCCTATACTTTTGGGTCATCAAGACTATTTTCTGACGCCGTTGCCGGGGAGTGAAGCGCTATTGGTAAGTGGAATTGGTAAGGGAAACTTTTACAGTTTGTGCTGATTTTATTTCTGCCTGCTGCTATAATTCATTATGGAGAGATATTCTCTTGAATTTTTATTTGGGAAATCTACTACTACTGCAAAGGTAGTGGATGAGGCGCCAGGTGAGGAAGAAATACCATACAAAATACCTATGAAAATTATTGAACGTGTTGTGGATAACCGTTATAGAGGGGATGGAACTGTCCACCCTGGAGATCATTTACTGTTCTTACATGAATTATGCGGTTTATTCAAGTGTGCAGGTATTGCTATGGATGAAGTGAGGAAGAAACTATTCTCTATATCGCTGTCTGGTAAAGCGGCGCATTGGTATAAATTACTGGATAATGGGGATTCTCTTGAATGGAATGATATTGTGCCCCGGTTTTATTCTAAGTTCTATCCTCCAAGTGAAATTCACAAAGATCGGAACCGCATATATAATTTTTTGCCTCATGATGGAGAGAGTATTGCCCAAGCGTGGGGGAGATTGAACTTTACTTACTGCAATTGTTACTCTCGCACTTCACTTACTCGTACTTTATTCAACTGTTACATCAAAACCCCTTGAATACTTGTCTGTGAGCATTTACAGTGAATCCTTCATCGAAACTGCTTGTCAACACCTTCTGCTCCTCGTTGGGATCGACATTCTTACTTATCGAAAATACTACGATACATCCCTATACTTGTGGGTCATCAGCAAGGCACAAAATGTCTCATGCTAACATACATAAGAACTGATTCCCTTGAGATAGAAGGGTATTCAGATGCAGACTATGCGGGAGATGTAGATGAAAGAAAATCCACACCAGGTTATGGATTAACTCTCGCGGGTGGAGATATACATGGAAAATATCTAAGCAAACCATCACGGCACCGTCCATGATGGTGGCTGAGTATGTAGCATGTTATGAGGCCACAGGGCAGGCAAATTGTTTAAAGAAATTTATAACCGGGTTGAGAGTGGTAGGAAATATTCAAAGAACACTTAGAATGTACTGCGATAATAAGTCAGCAGTATTTTCTTCTCACAACAATAAGTCAAATGATGATGCTAAACACATTAACATTAAGTATTATGTTGTGAATGAAAGAATCCAGGATCATACCATACGTTTAGAGCGTAAGCACAAATAAAATGTAGCCGACATGGGTTTACAAAAGGCTTACCACCCAGTGTGTTCAGTGAACATGTAGCCGGCATGTGTTTACGGAAAAATTGATGATACCTAGATATTAAGGGCCTAGAGGAAGGATCTATTTCAATATGGAAAGGTATGTAGTAGATATTGAATCTGATGGTGCGTAACTAGCCATTATGACGAGACATGCTCTATGTATTGATCTATGATGAAGTGAGTACCAAGAAAATTTAAATTATAAGATCAATGTAGGGTGAGATCAAGGGGAGTGTAACATCCCAAAAAATTCAATTTCAATAAAGATATATTCTCCCTTGTTCAAATTTTGGAGCTAACAAAAACTTCAATTCAAACTGATGTGTTGCATTATGAAGTATGGATGCATGTATGTGTGACTTTGCCATGCTATGTGTTTGAATTGCTTGACCTCATCTCTAAACCCTAACCATGATCGATTGAGATCAAAAGGGGAAGCAAAGAAAAAGAAGTGAGAAAATGCAAAAACCTCACATATGGGCCTATGGCCATTTTTGAAAATCTTTAACCTAGGCCATATAACCTTGTGCCAATGGTTTGGAAACTCATCTAAACTCAAAAGAATCCCTTTGCACCAAGGAAACCAAAATCAAATCAAAGAAAATTGCAAAACCTTGACACATGTGATAATGGTCATTTTTTACTTTCACATCAGGGTACCCACTTTGAGCCCCTGGATTAATAGATTCTTAAACCAAACTCTCCCAACTCTTTGCACCTCAACAAAGAACTCATCAAGATGAACAACTTTGGTAAAGACCATCATAGAAAATTCTTTCTCAATTGCTTTTTATGCTCAAGCCAAGGTGCAACATCAAAACAGATTTAAGATCATGCCATTTTTGGTTTTTCACAAATCAACTTCATTTTGCACACCACCACCACAATTGTGATCCAAATATTATTTAAATCAACTCCACCAAAAATCTTTGCGAAATTCCAAAATAACTCTCTTGCGGCCATTTGGTCGAGCACCTTGTGTGCAATTTTCTGCCAACTCTAGACATGCTATAAACTGATGGGTTTTAGCCTAAACCATCATGCCCAATGACGTGGGCACTACCCTTCAAGTAACCAACGTTGCCCTATCCTGTATTGACCAATTGGAGGCCCATGAAGACACCCGAAGGCTAGATGGGCCACTAGGTCGGCGCATCAGAAGATTCCTTGATGGGCAAGACAAGGAAGCGAACAAACAAGGAAAGATTGGATCTAAACTACTGTAAATCTAGTCGTATTCGGTTAGACCTCTTGAGACCTGGCCTCCTATATAAAGGCCAGGAGAGGGGGCTCTTGAAGGACACGAACAATCTTAGCAATCTTAGCCAGGAAAAGCTTAGAGCTAGGTAACCCTAGCAACAGCAATCTCGACTAGATCTCAGCCGAACTATTCGGCACCCCATTGTAACCCATTGTTTTCATAATCAAATAACAGACAGGCAGGACGTAAGGGTTTTACCTCATCGAGGGCCCCGAACCTGGGTAAATCGCTCTCCCCGCTTGTCTGTGAACCGATGTCTCGTGTCAGCCTACAGGATTCCATCAACCCTAAGCCCCTATCGGAGGGCATTGGCGAGGAGTACCCTCGACAATTGGCGCCGTCTGTGGGAACCCTGTCGGCACAAGGCAGGTCATCGGCAGCACCAGTTACGTCTGCGGCGTTCTTACTCGAGTCGCCGACGCCAGCAAAGCCAAGAGATCCGGTCCGCTGCGGATCCTTTGAATTCGTGCCGTACCGCGAAGAGCTTCACCCGAACTCTATGGCATCGTCTCACAACGCGGAAGCTGTTTTCGGTGGCGTCCACTTCGTCGTCGACTCCGGAGGTTTTCTTCGCCTCCCCGGGGACGGCGCGTCCCACTTAAAGGTCGTGCCTCAGGAGGGTATCCCTTCGGCAGCAACCTTAAAGGCTTCATCCAGGAGCATACGAGAGAGCAACCGGGAAAATCTCGACGCTGCAGTTGGACAAAGAAAGAAACGGAGGAGCTCACACCGTGAAGAGGAAGGCAGAACAGTAGTCCACTCTCGATGCTACGACATGTCGTCAATCAGAGGACGCACCCGTTCTCCACACCTCTCAGCTACAGAACAGCTTGAGGCGCCATGTTATCTTCACTCTTACTTCGATCCTAAGGATGGTCAGGAGAAGTCCAGCCATCTATTAAGGAACTGCCGACACTTCCTAGAGATTCGGCAGTTCTGCGACGACCTCAGAGCCAAAGCTGCATCAAGAGTCCGCATAATGGAACAGAAAGCAAGGTCCTATGGTCATCAGCCAGAGCCATATGTACCAGAACCATACGAGCCAATGGAAAAAGATGAATATGTACCAGTCGAGGCATTCCCAGCGCTGCGTGGACAAATCAACATGATCCACAAAACCAGCTTTTCGAAAAGAGAAATCAAAAAGTTCTCCCGAGAAGTAAAATACGCGGAAATTGCCATGGTTGATACACCAGATTTTATCGATTGGTCAGATCAGAGCATCACCTTCAGCAGGGCGGACCACCCGAAGGCCGTCCCAAGGCCCGGTCACGCGGCCCTTGTCCTGGAAGCACAGATTGGGGGATACAATATGGGAAAAGTATTTATGGACGGAGGAAGCGGCCTGAACCTGTTATTCGCCAGCACGATGAGGGCAATGGGTTTAACAGTCGACATGCTAAAAGAATCCGACACAGGGTTCCACGGCATCATACCGACTCGACCCGCTTACTCACTGGGCAAAACATCGTTGGACGTAGTCTTCGGCACGCCCAGTAACTTCAGGAAAGAGAGGGTCGAATTCGAGGTAGTCGACTGGGAATCTCAGTACCACGCCATCCTCGGCAGACCTGCGTTTGCCAAATTCATGGCCGTGCCTAATTATGCATACCTGAAACTAAAGATGCCAGGCAACAACGGGACCCCAATAACCGTTCATGGCAGTTTCGCTCGATCAGACAACTGCGACAGGGAATTTCAGAAGATCGCCTCGAAGTTTGGAGCCAAAGAAGAACTCAACGCGATCGACGCCATTACAGATCACACACAGCCACTGGCCGACAATCGAAACGCAAGATCCGATGAGTTCGATACTGCAAAGGAAACCAAGAAGCTGCAGGTGCACCCTACTGATCCGAAGAAAACGGTCAACACCTCGGCTGACCTAGCTGTCGCATAGGAAAGCGCGCTCATCGAGTTCCTCCGTGAGCGCTGGGAGATATTTGCATGGGAGCCATCCGACATGCCAGGTATCCCCAGGGAACTCGCTGAGCACGCCCTAAATGTTGACCCAACGGCCAAGCCGGTACAGCAGTCGATGCGGCGATTCTCCGAACCTAAAAGAAGAGCAATCGGTGAAGAAGTTAATCGACTCCGCAAAGCGGGATTTATCCGTGAGCTTAAGGAATCTGAGTGGGTGGCTAATCCAGTCATGGTGCCGAAGAAGGACACCACCGCCCTCCACATGTGCATCGATTACACTAGCCTTAACAAACACTGTCAGAAAGATCATTTCCCATTGCCCAGAATAGATCAAATAGTCGATTCTACGGCCGGGTGCGATCATCTCTCTTTCCTTGATGCATACTCCGGGTACAACCAGATCAAATTGAAGAAGGAGGATCAGGAATTAACCGCATTCATCACTCCCCACGGCGTTTTTTGTTACAACGTCATGACCTTCGGGTTGAAAAATGCGGGAGCCACTTACCAACGCTGCATGCAAGCCTGCCTCGTGATAACCCACAAGTATAGGGGATCGCGATAGTCTTCGAGGGTAGTATAACCCAATTTATTGATTCGACACAAGGGGAGGTAAAGAATACTTATAAGCCTTAACAACTGAGTTGTCAATTCAGCTGCACCTGGAAAAGCACTAGCAACAGGGGTGATGTGAAAGTAGCAGTAATATGAGAGCAGTAGTAACAGTAACACAGCATCAGTAATAGCAATATGAGAGCAATGGCACCAGAAGATAGTTGATACTACTTCCAATGACATGTAGAACAAGTATATTATGATGACAGATGGACCGGGGTTCCCAGCGATCTACACTAGTGGTAACTCTCCAATAAGTGACAGGTGTTGGGTGAACAAATTACAGTTGGGCAATTGATAGGAATCAAAGCATTAAGAAAGAATATCAAGATTATTAATCATGTAGGCATGTTTTCCAATTATAGTCGTACGTGCTCGCAATGAGAAACTTGTACAACATCTTTTGTCCTACCAGCCGGTGGCAGCCGGGCCTCAAGGGAAACTACTGGATATTAAGGTACTCCTTTTAATGAAATCTTGAGCAAAGCATTAACACTCCGTGAAAACATGTGTCCCTCACATCACTACCATCCCCTCCGGTTGTCCCGATTTCTGTCACTTCGGGGCCATTGGTTCCGGACAGTGACATGTGCATACAACTTGTAGATACAATCTAAGCAATAATATAGAGCTTAAATCTAAGATCATGGCACTCGGGCCCTAGTGACAAGCATTAAGCATAACAAGATTGCAGCAACAATAACTTCACAAACTTTATAGATAGACTAATCATAATGTATCATCCATCGGATCCCAACAAACACAATACCGATTACATCAGATGAATCTCAATCATGTAAGGCAGCTCATGAGACCATTGTATTGAAGTACATGGGGGAGAGTATACCGACATAGCTACTGCTAGAACCCGTAGTCCATGGGGGAACTACTCACGGAGCATGATGGAGGCGATGGCGTTGATGGAGATCGCTTCCGGGGGCACTTCCCCGTCCCGGCAGGGTGCCGGAACAGAGAGTTCTGTCCCCCGAATTGGAGTTTCACGATGGCGGCAGCGCCCCTGGAGTCTTTCTGGAGTTTCGTCAATTGGTACGGTGTTTTTAGGTCGAAAGGGATTTTATAGGTGAAGAGGCGGCGCAGGGGGGCACCTGGGGGCGCCTCACCCTAGGCTGGCGCGGGCCCAGGCTTGGCCGCGCCGCCATAGGGTGTGGTGGCCCTCTGGCCCCTCTCCGACTCTTCTTCGGTGTTCTGGAGCCTTCCGGGAAAAATAGGAGGTTTGGCGTTGATTTCGTCCAATTCCGAGAATATTGCCCGAACAGCCTTTCTGGAAACAAAAACAGCAGAAACAGAACTGCACCTTTGTGGCATCTCGTTAATAGGTTAGTTCCGGAAAATGCATGAAATCATCATAAAGTGCAAGCAAAACATGTAAGTATTGTCATAAAACAAGCATGGAACGACAGAAATTATGGATACGTCGGGGACGTATCAGCATCCCCAAGCTTAGTTCCTGCTCGTCCCGAGCAGGTAAACGATAAAAAGAATAATTTATGTAGTGACATGCTACTTACATAACCTTGATCATACTATTACAAAGCATATGAAATGAATGAAGTGACTCAAGGCAATGATCTATAGTTGCTAACAAATAGATAACATATAGCAAAACTTTTCATGAAGAGTACTTTCAAGACAAGCATCAAAAGTCTTGCACAAGAGTTAACTCATAAAGCAATAAATTCAAAGTAAAGGCATCGAAGCAACACAAAGGAAGATATAAGTTTCAGCGGTTGCTTTCAACTTTCAACATGCATATCTCATCGATAATTGTCAACATAAGGTAATATGATGAATGCAAATATGCAAGTATGTAAGAATCAATGCACAGTTAACACAAGTGTTTGCTTCTAAGGTGGAAGGAAGTAGGTAAACTGACTCAACATAAAGTAAAAGAATGGCCCTTCGTAGAGGGAAGCATTGATTGCTATATTTGTGCTAGAGCTTTGGTTTTGAAAACATATAGAGAGCATAAAAGTAAAATTTTGAGAGGTGTTTGTTGTTGTCAACGAATGGTAGTGGGCGCTCTAACCCCCTCGCCAGACAAACCTTCAAAGAGCGGCTCCCATTTTATTTTATTTTTGGGTGGCACTCCTTCCAACCTTTCTTTCACAAACCATGGCTAACCGAATCCTCGGGTGCCTGCCAACAATCTCATACCATGAAGGAGTGCCTTTTATTTTAGTTTTATTATGATGATGACACTCCCCCCAACCTTTGCTTACACAAGCCATGGCTAACCGAATCCTTCGGGTGCCGTCCAACAATCACATACCATGGAGGAGTGTCTATTTTTTTGTTAATTAATTTGGGACTGGGAATCCCATTGCCAGCTCTTTTTGCAAAATTATTGGATAAGCGGATGAAGCCACTAGTCCATTGGTGAAAGTTGCCCAACAAGATTGAAAGATAAACACCACATACTTCCTCATGAGCTATAAAACATTGACACAAATCAGAGGTGATAAATTTTGAATTGTTTAAAGGTAGCACTCAAGCAATTTACTTTGGAATGGCAGGAAATACCACATAGTAGGTAGGTATGGTGGACACAAATGGCATAGTTTTTGGCTCAAGGTTTTGGATGCACGAGAAGCATTCCCTCTCAGTACAAGGTTTTGGGCTAGCAAGGTTATTTGAAGCAAACACAAGTATGAACCGGTACAGCAAAACTTACATAAAAACATATCGCAAGCATTATAATACTCTACACTGTCTTCCTTATTGCTCAAACACTTTTACCAGAAAGTATCTAGACCTTAAGAGAGATCAATTATGCAAACCAATTTTAACAAGCTTTACGGTAGTTCTCCACTAATAGGTTTAAACTACATGCAAAAACTTATGATCTACTTGAGAGCTCAAAACAATTGCCAAGTGTCAAATTATCCAAGACATATGAGGCATTTTCCTTTTCCAACCAAATAAAGATAAGTATTGTAGCTTCCAACTTTTATCATTGAACAATAAAAGTAAAACGAAGAACAAGTGTTCATATGAAAAAGCGGAGCGTGTCTCTCTCCCAAACAAGGATTGCTAGGATCCGAATTTATTCAAACACAAACAAAAATAAAAGCACACAGACGCTCCAAGTAAAGCACATATGGTGTGACCGAATAAAAATATAGTTTCAGGGGAGGAACCTGATAAGTTGATGAAGAAGAGGATGCCTTGGGCATCCCCAAGCTTAGACGCTTGAGTCTTCTTGAAATATGCAGGGATGAACCATGGGGGCATCCCCAAGCTTAGACTTTTCACTCTTCTTGATCATATATCATCCTCCTCTCTTGACCCTTGAAAACTTCCTTCACAACAAACTTCTCATAAACTTCATTAGAGGGGTTAGTACTCAAAAAATTTGAATCCACCTTGGTCCTGTAGTGGCACATTGCAAGAACTCAATAAAATATTAGCTACAGCTCTCTATGTCTAGAAAATCTCGCTTAAATCCCACAAGAGACAATGAAAAAACAGAGACAGAATCTGCCAAAACAGAACAGCCAGTAAAGACGAATTTTAAATAAATACTTCCGTTACTCAAATCAGAAAACTCAAAACTAATCAAAGTTGCGTACATATCTGAGGAACACGCACGTAAATTGGCATATTTTTCTGATTTTTCTACAGAGAAAACAGCCCATATTCGTGACAGATAGAAATCTGTTTCTGCGCAGAAATCCAAATCTAGTATCAACCTTCGATTAGAGGCTTCACTTGGCACAACAAAACACAAAACTAAGATAAGGAGAGGTTGCTACAGTAGTAAACAACTTCCAAGACACAAATATAAAATAAAGTACTGTAGCAAAATAACACATGGGTTATCTCCCAAGAAGTTGCTTTCTTTATAGCCATTAAGATGGGCTCAGCAGTTTTAATGATGCACTCGCAAGAAATAGTATTTGAAGCATAAGAGAGCATCAAGAGGCAAATCCAAAACACATTTAAGTCTAACATGCTTCCTATGCAAAGGAATCTTGTACACAAATAAATTCATGAAGAACGAAGTGACAAGCATAAGAAGATAGAACAAGTGTAACTTCAACAATTTCAGCATATAGAGAGGTGTATTAGTACAATGAAAATTTCTACTACCATATTTTCCTCTCTCATAATAATTTTCAGTAGCTTCATGAACAAACTCAACAATATAACTATCACATGCAGCATGCTTCTCATGATTTCCAAACACATAATTTTTATCAAGTTCAAGAATAGTGGAATAAAAACTTTCAAACTTACTTTTATTAATAATATAACAAGGTAGTTGATCAATCTCAAGAGATATGGGACTCATAGATAATGTCAAGACCTCTCCAATCCCATTTTCATTAGTAGTACAATTAATAGTATCAAGTAACATAGGACCATCATCTAGAGCTTTATCATAAACATTTGCTAAGCAAAATTCTTTAGTACCATGCATTTCGACATCAGGCACAAACAAAGCATTATCATAAGATTTATCAAAGTAGCATGGATTATCATAAATAACAGTAGCATAATTATTCTCACAAGTTTTCCTCATAGGGAATATTTCAAGAGAATCCAGAGGAACATAACATTCAACCTCTTTCGGTAAGCATGGAGGACAATCAAATAGTGCAAGAGATAAAGAGTTACTCTCATTAGAAGGTTGGCATGGGTAGCTAATCCATTCTTCCCCCTTTTGTTCGTCGCTCTCCTCTTCTTTTTCATCCAATGAGCTTTCAGGTTCATCAATTTCTTCTTCCACCGATTCCTGCAAATTGTGAGTGCATTCTTGTGCATTAATGTGTCTCTCTTTATAATCAAGGATATAAGGATTCCTACTGTAGCATTCTATGCAAGAATTAAGGATAGTAGAGACATAATCTTTAAGGTCCTTACAAATAGCACAAGTTTCATAATTCTCAACCATGAAGGATTCTATCTCAGAGGCTCCCATAAATAAGACAAATTGTTCTACCTCTTCGAACCCATAATGAATATAGCAATTCCAATTATAGTTCTTAATTAAAAATTCCTCACTAGAGCCACATTGAAATTTAAAATGCTTATCCTGTTGAGAGCAACAGTTTATATCATGGCGTCTAAGCAAGATTCTAGCCATTGTATTCAATTTTTCTATCATAGCACTCATTATTTTACCAGTTCTTGATTCTCTATAATTATTATAGCATTCTATAAGCTCCAAGTAGGTTGTAGGTTCTCCCATAACAGCAGTTTTTAATTTTTTGGTTTTTCAAATTTTTATGGATTTTTGGGTATATGAGAAAAATAAAACAAGACAAAAAGTAACTAAGCAAAACTAAACTACGCAAACTAATACTAGACAGAAATAAACTAAGCACAAATAAACTAGACAAAAGTAAACTAAGCAAAACAAAATAAAATAAAACAGAGAGAGAGGTAGAGTGTACTCCCCAGGTGAACTTATGAGTAGAGCTATGCCTCCCCGGCAACGGCGCCAGAAAACAGTCTTGATAACCCACAAGTATAGGGGATCGCGATAGTCTTCGAGGGTAGTATAACCCAATTTATTGATTCGACACAAGGGGAGGTAAAGAATACTTATAAGCCTTAACAACTGAGTTGTCAATTCACCGCACTGGAAAAGCACTAGCAACAGGGGTGATGTGAAAGTAGCAGTAATATGAGAGCAGAGTAACAAGAATACAGCAGCAAAGAATAGCAATATGAGAGCAATGGCACCAGAAGATAGTTGATACTACTTCCAATGACATGTAGAACAAGTATATTATGATGACAGATGGACCGGGGTTCCCAGCGATCTACACTAGTGGTAACTCTCCAATAAGTGACAGGTGTTGGGTGAACAAATTACAGTTGGGCAATTGATAGGAATCAAAGCATTAAGAAAGAATATCAAGATTATTAATCATGTAGGCATGTTTTCCAATTATAGTCGTACGTGCTCGCAATGAGAAACTTGTACAACATCTTTTGTCCTACCAGCCGGTGGCAGCCGGGCCTCAAGGGAAACTACTGGATATTAAGGTACTCCTTTTAATAGAGTACCGGAGCAAAGCATTAACACTCCGTGAAAACATGTGTCCCTCACATCACTACCATCCCCTCCGGTTGTCCCGATTTCTGTCACTTCGGGGCCATTGGTTCCGGACAGTGACATGTGCATACAACTTGTAGATACAATCTAAGCAATAATATAGAGCTTAAATCTAAGATCATGGCACTCGGGCCCTAGTGACAAGCATTAAGCATAACAAGATTGCAGCAACAATAACTTCACAAACTTTATAGATAGACTAATCATAATGTATCATCCATCGAATCCCAACAAACACAACACCGATTACATCAGATGAATCTCAATCATGTAAGGCAGCTCATGAGACCATTGTATTGAAGTACATGGGGGAGAGTATACCGACATAGCTACTGCTAGAACTCGTAGTCCATGGGGGAACTACTCATGGAGCATGATGGAGGCGATGGCGTTGATGGAGATGGCTTCCGGGGGCACTTCCCCGTCCCGGCAGGGTGCTTGGGAATGCAGAGTTCTGTCCCCCGAATTGGAGTTTCGCGATGGCGGCGGCGCCCCTGGAGTCTTTCTGGAGTTTCGTCAATTGGTACGGTGTTTTTAGGTCGAAAGGGATTTTATAGGCGAAGAGGCGGTGCAGGGGGGCACCTGGGGGCGCCTCACCCTAGGCTGGCGCGGGCCCAGGCTTGGCCGCGCCGCCATAGGGTGTGGTGGCCCTCTGGCCCCTCTCCGACTCTTCTTCGGTGTTCTGGAGCCTTCCGGAAAAAATAGGAGGTTTGGCGTTGATTTCGTCCAATTCCGAGAATATTGCCCGAACAGCCTTTCTGGAACCAAAAACAGCAGAAAACAGGAACTGGCACTGTGGCATCTCGTTAATAGGTTAGTTCCGGAAAATGCATGAAATCATCATAAAGTGCAAGCAAAACATGTAAGTATTGTCATAAAACAAGCATGGAACGACAGAAATTATGGATACGTCGGGGACGTATCACCTCGCGGAGCAGATCGGAAGGAAGATTGAAGTCTACATCGACGATATCGTGGTGAAAGCACGCAGCCACACTCATCGACGACTTGCGAGAGACCTTTGACAATCTGGACAAATACAAAATCAAGCTAAACCCCAAGAAATGTTTCTTCGGAGTGCCAGGAGGGCAAGTACTCGGGTACTTCATATCAGCCAGAGGGATCGAGGCTAATCCCTTGAAGATCAAAGCTATTCTCGACATGGAGCCGCCAAAGAATCTGCACCAAGTGCAGCAGTTGGCAGGCCGATTGGCAGCGCTTAGCAGGTTCATCGCGAAGCTAGGGGAGAAATCTTTGCCCTTCTACAACTTGATGAAAAAGTCAGAAAAGTTCGAGTGGACAAAGGAAGCACAAGACTCCTTCGACAACTTGAAGAAAATCCTATCGACCTCCCCGGTGCTCGTAACTCCGCGCGAAAAGGAGACATTGCTGATGTACATAGCCGCTACAACTCAAGTCTTCAGTAGCGTTTTGGTTGTCGAACGAGAAGAAGCAGGGAGAGTTCATGGTGTGCAGAGGCCCGTTTACTACCTCAGTGAAGTACTTACCCCCGCAAGATAGAGGTATCCTCATCACCAGAAGTTGGCATATGCAGTATGGAGGTCGGCTCGCAAGCTGAGGCACTACTTCACGGAGCACCCGATAAAAGTTGTGAGCGAAGCACCCCTGAAGAGCATAATGACCAATCCGGAAGCCACAGGTCGAGTGTCTCAATGGGCCATCGAGTTAGCACCACACGACATAACTTACGTCAACCGAACGGCGGTAAAATCCCAAATCCTCCCGGATTTTGTGGCAGATTGGATCCAATCACAGTATTATCGGGGCCGACACCCGACATGTCGGGGTCATGGGTAATGTACTTTGATGGGTCAAAACGGAGTACAGGAGCAGGGGCAGGAGTAGTGCTGATATCACCAGAGGGAGATAAAATGAAGTATATACTACGTATGAATTTCTCCCTGCCGACAAACAACGAAGCAGAATACGAAGCACTGCTGCACGGAATGAAAATGGCGAAGGCGTGTGGCGCTACGCGCCTAGAGATCTACGGAGATTCGAACCTGGTGGTTCAGCAGTCAATGAACCTGTGCGATGCAGTCAGTGATAACATGGTTGCTTATCGGCAGCTGTATCAGAACATGGAGGCTAAATTCGAAGGATGCGAGCTTAAGCACATCGGCAGAGCCAGTAACGAGGAAGCCGATATTTTGGCAAACATCGGGTCCACATGCTCCCCCATCCCAGATGGAGTTTTTTACGAAGTGATCACTCAAAGATCAATTAAAGAAAAGCCGTCTGCAAAACCATCGAGTGAAGAATTGGAAAAAAGCTCACTGCCAAAACCTTCGACTGAAGAATCTCCAGTCCTTTCTTCCGAACAAGTTCTCCTCCTCGAGCCTTTATGGACCGAACCATTCCTAGCATACCTGTCGAAACAGGAGCTGCCAGAAGACTCTGTGGAAGCTAAGCGAATCGTCAGACGATCAAAGGCCTTCACAGTGATAAATGGTGAGCTTTACAAGCGCAACATCTCGGGGATCTTCCAAAGGTGCATCGCCATCGACGATGGAAAAGCACTGTTACGCGAGATACATGAAGGAACCTGTGGGTATCATGCAGGAAGCAGAGCCCTTGTGGCAAAAGCCTTTAGGGCAGGATTTTATTGGCCAACGGCAGCTTCGGATGCTAGGGACCTAGTCATGAAGTGCGATGCGTGCCAACGTTTCTCGTCGAAACCACACGCTCCTGCAACGGATTTAATGACAATACCCCTGGCATGGCCGTTCGCTCAATGGGGACTCGATCAAGTTGGACCGTTGCCAAGATCGTCACCTGGAGGACACACGTACTTACTGGTTGCAGTCGACAAATTCACTAAGTGGATCGAGGCAGTACCAGTGCGAAACCAAAAGGCTGAAACGGCAGTTCAATTCTTTAAAGGAATAACCTGTCGATTCGGTATGCCCCACAGCATCGTCACAGACAACGGCTCCAACTTTGATTCTGAGGAGTTCAGGAAATTTTGCGATGATGGAGGAATCAAATTGAAATTCGCATCAGTCTCTCACCCCCAGACCAACGGCCAGGTGGAAAGGATCAATGGCTTAATAGCGGATGGTTTAAAGAAACGCCTTAAAGGCGCAGCCGGAGCCTGGGTTGAAGAATTACCTTCTGTGCTATGGAGTTTGCGAACCACCCCCAACAGGTCGACTCAATACACTCCATTCTTCTTGGTGTACGGAGCCAAAGCAGTCCTGCCAGCCGACGTCCGATTTGAAGCGCCTCGAGTAATAGCATACACAGAGTCCTCCTCCAATATCGCGCTACAAGATGCTGTCGACCTCCTTGATGAAGCACGAGATATTGCCTTGGCAAGAACAACGGTCTACCAACAAGCACTGAGAAATTATCACAGCCGATGAATACGCAGTCGAAATTTCAGTGTTGGAGATATGGTACTTCGGTTGAAGCAAAAAAGACCCTTGAAGCTGGAATCCCCATGGGAAGGACCATACATCATCACTGAAGTGATACCAGGAGGAGCCTATCGGCTCAAAAATCCAGCCTCAGGAAAAGATGTCGAGAATCCGTGGAACATCGCACAATTGCGACGGTTTTATACATAGGATACGATTATTTTTCAACGGCCTACAAGGTTACTTTGCATTATGAATAAAGATATAATCAGATTTCTGTTACCCTTTTTTTTTTGCTTCAGGCTTTGACACCCGAACGTAACGTTCGGAACCGTTTTCATCGGCTCTAACTCCCATCGGGAGCATTGGCCCAGAAAAAACGTGTTTACACGATGACATTAATTAAATACTCTCAACGAGAGCTAAGATTAATGACACACAAAAACAACCAATCCAAGCCTCGAAAAATACGCGAGTGCTGCAGTCGATGGTTACATTAAGATAAGGCTCAAACAGGTGCACCATGTGACGAAGCCGAACTTTCGCATAAATTACATATCGACTTCGCAATCACATTGCATAAAGTACAACAAAGTCGTCGAGTAAGCAGGTTGAACTGATCACTCAGCCGCACTCGACAATAAAATATCAATCAAATCAAAGCGTGCAGCGTACGCAGCAAACAGTCTTATGCGAAATACAAGGCTATTACATTCATAATCGGGATCCCCGGTCCCAGTGGGCCTTCAGTTCCTTTTCGAGACATGATTCCATCCGAGAAACAATGGTGTGAGCAGGACCCCTAGCAACATCATAGTACTGGCCTAAATCCCTTTCAGTGTTAGCCACGGCTCTTAAATCTAAAGATGGATGGCATGCCAATATGGAAGCAAAAGCAAGCTCAGCACCAGCTAGAAGCTCTTTCCGCACTAGCAGCCGAATCCTTTCTGGAGACTTAAATCGAGTGAACAAGCCAGACAAAGTTTCGGGTGCCTGATCCAGAGGAAACAAGGTGTGCCAAACCATCGTAAGGAGGGCATAGTATTTATCAAAATAATAATGTGCCTTCATCACCCGGTACTTGAACTTCGCCATGATGACGGCCTTCGGACGGTGCAGCCATAAACCATGTGTTGGGTGCGCAACGTCGGTCATCGCCTCAACCTCTTCATGAATCTTCCTGTCCTCTTCAGCTGCATCCGAAGCCACGACTGGAAAAGGAACGAATGTTAGAACATTCAAGCTATACTTGGAATCAGAAGGCAGGCTAATACTCACAGTTCAAACTTTCGGTAGCAACATGAAGACCATCAAGAGCGTATTGTTCAATGGCAGTCGCTATTTCTCCCTTCTTCTTCACCAAGGCAGCCATCGCACGAAGGGAAGTGATGTCTTTATTTAGACTGGACACCTGGTCACGTAACTGACGAACAAGGCCTGATTCATTGTTACCCGAAGAATTCGGAAAAAGCTCGGCACGGGAAGAAGATGAAGGAATCTCCAGCACGTCCTCATTTCAGGCCAAGCATTAATATAAAAACTCCCATCGGGAGCGTTGAGTGCACATCATACAGGCAAAAGGATGTTTGGCAACAGAGCCAAATTTAAAAGTGTTACGAAAATATTATGTACAACAAATCAGATAACGGTTCAAGGATTAGCCGACATTGAACCGGGGGCTGACTCAGGAGCAGGCTCGGCTTGTGCTTCATCCACCAACTTCAGAAGCCGGTTGGCACAAGTTATTGCCGATCTCTTGAAAGGCTCAAGGTTGACTAGATGATTTTCATCATCAACAGGCAGCGCCTTAGAGAACTCTTCCAATTCCGACCCCATCCCGTGGCCCATAAGCAATTGGAAAGTAAGAACCGCACCAATTAAGCGGCTGCGACGTTTCAGTACCTCTACAGGTTCGGAGGGATCGACAAGGAAAGCTTCTGCCATCTCGTCGAGAGTCTTGTCCAGCTTTGCCTTAGGGAAGATCATCGAATATAACTTCGACAGCGCTCCCTTGGACTTCTGCAGTAATCTGAGGATCTGGGCATTTGACTCAGCAGCAAGTGACAAGGCGTCGGCCGTAGAATCCTCCCGAAGCTGATGGCGTCGGCTGACAGTTAAATTGGCGGCCTCTGAAAAAGAGAGTATTAGTAATCAATGGAGAAAGCATCAAGAAAAGGGCCGAGCACCGTAAGGATTTTTACCCAATAAATCCTTGATGGATTCACGGAGGACACCCTCCTTCTCATCAATCGCAGTCGCCGCTGCACGCCTGGCATCTTGGTCATCCTTCATTTGACGCTTCAGCCGATTTACTTCTTCCTTCAACAAGGCATTCTCACTTTTGGCATCGGCAGCAAGCCTGTTGGCTTCGACCACCTGATCAGCCGAAGATTTGACGGCCTTCCGAAGTTGGGAGTTTTCGGCTTCGAGGCGAGTAAATTGTTCCGCAAAGTCCGCTACAGCATCGACTGTAGCATAAATTGGCTGCAGCCAGGAAAAAGTCAAGAGGAGTCAGGTGATGAAAATTCAGCAAAGCTTGACAGATTAAAGTACTTACGTGATCGCGGCCAGTCGGCGGGGTGGGAGCATCATCGGAAGGAATAACTCTCGACACTGGGACCTTCTCTACACCCGTTCGGGATGGAGGTGTCGACTTGGCAGGAGAAGGGTTCGATTCTTTAGCCGATGCTGCTCTCTCAGAAGCTAGTTTAGCCCTCTTTGCGAGAGGAACATCATCATCATCATCGGCAGAGCTGGTTAAGTACAGCGTGCAGTTAGCATACAAGGTGACAAGAAATAAAAGTAACAAGAGTATAAATGCTCACAGATCCAGATCGTCTTCGTCCACGAAGAAACTGGTTGAACCCTTCTTAGCAGGAGGAGGCGAAGCAGCTTCGTCGGCATCATTATCTCCTCCTTTAGGACTTGATTCAGCCGAAGTGATAAGATCATCATGTACCTGCTTGCGACGTCTGCTCTTGAGAAAGGCGTCATCTTCAGCAGTTTCCTGCTCCTGGACATCGCTGTCCTCAAGGGCGTGCTGGGTATCCTCGGTTCCTTCAGAATCATCATCGTCATCCTCTAATACCGCTCCGCTCTCGGGTGAGGGAGGATAACATTGGGCGACAGCGGGAACCTGCGGAAGGATAGAAAAACGTGTAAGGCACAAACCAAAAGAAGGAGTAATGACAGTAAACGAAGGACGATAAGGTTACCTTAGACGGAGGATGCTTGGAGTCATAAGGAGGGCGCGCCGATATCAAGACGATGGTGTCCTTGGTGCTGAGGCATGTTAGGCGACAAACTTCGTTCTGAAGCTCATCTGCCGAAAGGTCGGCAGAGTTGACCCTCGACTTGTCGTTTTTACCAGCAAAAAGCCACAACTGGTGAGGGCGAGACATCAGCGGCTGCACTCGACGTTGTAGGAACACTGAAACTACTTCAGTACCGCGCATCGTCATGCCTCCTGAATTCTTCAAAGTGACAATTTGCTTGAATAGCTCATCGGCTGTCGCCTTTTCTTCGGGAGAAAGGGCGTTGTTCCAAGACTTCTTCTTGTGAGCCACCAGGACATCGTCAAAAAGAGGGAGATTTGAACGCCGCCCAGGAACGGCAGGGTCCCGAAGGTAGAACCACTTGTTGCGCCAGCCCTGGACGGATTCCTTCATCGGATAGTCGAAGTAGTCGACCTCCTTCCTGACAACGAAGCCAACGCCGCCGACAACGGGGGGGCCGTTGCTATCATTATGACGCTTCACATAGAAGATCTTCCTCCAAAGGCCCCAGTGGGGCTCAATGCCGAGGAAGGCTTCACAGACGGTGATAAAAATGGAAAGGTGGAGGATGGAATTTGGGGTCAGCTGCCAGAGCTGAATCCCATAGAAGAAAAGAAGGGAGCGAAGAAACTCGTGCGCCAGAAGAGAGAGGCCACGGAACAGAAAAGCGGCAAACATGACGGTGAAGCCTTTTGGGGGACTCGGGCGAGAAACCTGACCTGGGAGACGAACGTCATCCTCAGATGCGGAGATGAAGCCGAGGGCGCGAAGTTTGTTGATGTCGCGGTTGGTAATGGCAGAGGCACTCCAGTCGTGGCTAACTTTGGCCGCCTCCGATGTGCTGCCACTCTTCTTCTTACCCATGGCGAACGAAGCTTCTGATGGAGAGGCAGAAGAACAGGAGGCTTGAGGGAGAAGATGAGCAGTGAACGGGGTAAAAGGTAAAAAGAAAGGAGGCTCCCTATTTATCCCGTAAGAATTTGAGCCCAGACGTGGCCATAACTCCACAAAGCATCGTGGGGAGAGAAGCAGATCTGACTGTACACGTGGCGCTAGAAGAAAGAGTGGAACCGGTGGCCCATTATTCCCACGTCGCGCGAAAAATGAGGAGACGCCTCGATCGCCGCGTGTGCACTAGTTAAGACCTAAAAACTGCCCGCGCAGAACTAGGGTGGGCCCGTCAGGTCAAGTCCCATCAATTGGCCCACAGCAGTTACACGTCAAGTCAAATCCCGTCAATTGGCCCACAACTATGACGTCATAATTTGGAAGCATTCGAAGGAAACATAAAAAGTCATCGGATGAAGGATTTGAGTCCACGCACGGATTGCAAGCATCCGAACCTGGACTCGGGGGCTACTCCCATTGGGAGCGCTGACGCGCACCCGATAAAATGAAGACTCAACAGAATGAGCAGTCGAAGGAAAAAGGACTGAGTCTGCACTCAAGCGATTACACCTAGACACTCCCATCGGGAGCGCATGATGTATATCCAATAAAAAAATTTTGCACTCCAGGATCATGCCCGGGGACTTGATTCTGTGTAGAGTAACGTTGTTTTGCCATCGGCAGTTAACCAACAAAAGTTGGGCACGTTGCTCATTATCCTTTGCGTGAAGAAAATATATCGGATGACCTATGAAGACTTGCGAAAAACTCGGCAGAGGAAAGTATTCGAGTAGTACAACTTGAGTCTACGCACGGATTGCAAGCATCCGTACCTAGACTCGGGGGCTACTCCCATCGGGAGCGCTGACGCGCACCCGATAAAAGAAGGTGGAGCAGAATCAAGATGAACAAGAACAATGAAGGAGAAGAATATCATGCATTAGTCTCTACCCAAATTATCTTCGGCTAGACACTCGGGGGCTACTGACGTGGGCACTACCCTTCAAGTAACTGACGTTGCCCTATCCTGTATTGACCAATTGGAGGCCCATGAAGACACCCGAAGGCTAGATGGGCCACTAGGTCGGCGCACCAGAAGATTCCTTGACGGGCAAGACAAGGAAGCGAACAAACAAGGAAAGATTGGATCTAAACTACTGTAAATCTAGTCATATTCGGTTAGACCTCTTGAGACCTGGCCTCCTATATAAAGGCCAGGAGAGGGGCTGCCGAAGGACACGAACAATCTTAGCAATCTTAGCCAGGAAAAGCTTAGAGCTAGGTAACCCTAGCAACAGCAATCTCGACTAGATCTCAGCCGAACTATTCGGCACCCCATTGTAACCCATTGTTTGCATAATCAAAGAACAGACAGGCAGGACGTAAGGGTTTTACCTCATCGAGGGCCCCGAACCTGGGTAAATCGCTCTCCCCGCTTGTCTGTGAACCGATGTCTCGTGTCAGCCTACAGGATTCCATCAACCCTAAGCCCCTATCGGAGGGCATTGGCGAGGAGTACCCTCGACACCCAAGTCATCACACCAGCCCTACTCAACCCCTGGACCAAAGCCAAGCGCCAGAGACAGGGTTTGGGCATGTTTGCCTCGAGGACAAGGCCATGTCGTGGCATGTCGTGCCCTCCACCATGCCATTCTCCTCTCCCTTCCCATCCAACATGCACCACCATGTCCTGGACCTTCCTCACGCTCCCCTGAATCCGTTGGACACAACCATCGATCGAGGAGACGCCAGCATCAGCCAGACCAGGACGTGCCCGTGATGCACATACGCGCCAGAGCATGCACGCTTGCGTCACCGGAGCACACCGGAGCACGGCCTGCCCTCGTCACGCTCGTCCTCCCCTTGTCTTCTCCTCTCGCCCATAGCACCACCACGTCACCCTCTACCTGCTAGACATGCTCACCTACGTCGGAGATGACGCTCGTCGTTGTCACCATCAAATATTTCCGCCGCGGTACTGAGAGTTCACGTCACCCGCCAGCTCACGTCACTGCATCGTTTTCAACACCGTCAAGCGCGCCTTGCTCGCCATGACGTCGCCACCACTGCAGAATCGTCGCCCAGCTCGCTCCGCCCCTGTAGCGTCGTCGACGATGATGACCTACCGCACCGAGCCGCAGACCTCGACGCCGTTATAAATAGAGGCCTCCCGCGCCTCAATTCACCACACCAGTCGCCTCCTCTCTTCTCTCTGACCCTCCTCGAGCAGCACCGCTTCCCAATTCCACCTGTAGACCCCCAATCGACCGCCGGAGCTCCGCCAGTACTGCCTCAACATCGTCAGAGCTAGAAGCCGCCCCCGGAGCTGCCGCTTGTACCTGGAGCTTCGTCGTTGTCCACAACTTCGCTGTAGCACCTCGCCGACGAGCGCCGAACCGCCGGTGAGCCTCTGACCCCCTACCCTCGCCGCACCAGTGAGTTGTGCTCGTCGCCGACGACGACGCACGCCAGCCACACGATCCTCTTCTAATCCTGCATCCCAGATTGATCGATACCGATTCGGTGTTTAAACGTCGCTGACCCGTGGACCCCGCTGTCAGGCGGTCTGCTCGTGCTGGACGCGAAGTGGGCTGGCCCTTTTATTTTCCTCCCCCTGGCCCAACTAGTTTTCCCGCGCGAGCCCATTCATTCAAATTCGAATTAAATTATTTGATTGGAATGCCATACTGGTGCTATGTTCAAAATTAAATAGAATCACATCTACTGAGCCAAATTTCATGAATTTTATATTGTTGGAAAGCTTAGGAAATTCTCTAAACAACTACATTGGTCTCAACCCTAGATTCAATATAGAACTTGTGTAGTAAAAATAACAAGGCAGGGCCTTTTCAAACTTCAAACATTTATTAGAAATCAACCATAAATTATTTTGAGTTGATTCCAACTCTCAAAATCACATTTCATATTGTCTATCTGAATATGTAAAAAGATAACATAGTTGTTTTCATGATCATGGGCTAGAGCAAAATAATGGCTATGTGGCTATTTCTAGTCCATTTAAATGACCCAAATTTATTTCTTAAATAGTATGAGAGGTTCCCTCTCATTTAAATCATGGTCCCAAGTATTCCAATAGGAGTTAATGACTTTGGTCTATAGCACCTCATAGTGGATTAAAACGAAGAACATAAGTGTTCAAATGAAAAAGCAGAGCGTGTCTCTCTCCCACACAAGCATGTTAGGATCCGATTTATTCAGAAAACTAAAATAACAAACAAGAATAAAAGCACACGGACGCTCCAAGTAAAGCACATAAGATGTGACGGAATTAAAATATAGTTTCACTAGAGGTGACCTGATAAGTTGTTGATGAAGAAGGGGATGCCTTGGGCATCCCCAAGCTTAGATGCTTGAGTCTTCTCGAAATATGCAGGGATGAACCACGGGGGCATCCCCAAGCTTAGACTTTTCACTCTTCTTGATCATATTATATCATCCTCCTCTCTTGATCCTTGAAAACTTCCTTCACACCAAACTCAAAGCAATCTCATTAGAGGGTTAGTGCATAATCAAAAATTCACATGTTCAGCAAGGACACAATCATTCCCAACACTTCTGGACATTACCCAAGGTTACTGAAATTTAATGGAGCAAAGAAATCCACTCAAACACAGTAAAAGAGGCAATGCGAAATAAAAGGCAGAATCTGTCAAAACAGAACAGTGACGAATTTTTTCGAGGCACTTAGCATGTTCAGATGGAAAAGCTCCTGCTGAATGAAAGTTGCGTACATATCTGAGGATTACTCATGAATTTTTTTCAGGATTTTTAGGTTTTTCTACAGAGAGAAACTCAAAACCGTGACAGCTAAAAATATGTTTCTGCGCAGAAATCCAAATCTAGTATCAACTTTCTATCAAAGACTTTACTTGGCACAACAATTCAATAAAACAAAGATACAAAGGTATTTCTACAGTAGTAACAAGCACCTTGACTCAAATATAAAACAAAAATCGCAGAAATAAAATAATGGGTTGTCTCCCATAAGCGCTTTTCTTTAACGCCTTTCAGCTAGGCGCAGAAAGTGAAAATAAAGTAACATCAAGAGAAGAAGCATAAATATCATAATTTGTTCTAATAATAGAATCAAAAGGCATCTTCATTCTCTTTTTAGGGATGTGTTCCATACCTTTCTTAAGAGGGAATTGATATTTAATATTTCCTTCTTTCATATCAATAATAGCACCAACGGTTCGAAGAAAGGGTCTTCCCAAAACAATAGGACAAGATGCATTGCATTCAATATCCAAAACAACAAAATCAACGGGACAAGGTTATTGTTAACCGTAATGTGAACATTGTCAATTCTCCCCAAAGGTTTCTTTATAGAATTATCAGCAAGATTAACATCCAAATAACAACATTCCAAAGGTGGCAAGTCAAGCATATCATAAAGTTTCTTAGGCATAACAGAAATACTTGCACCAAGATCACATAAAGCATTACAATCAAAATCATTGACCTCCATTTTAATGATGGGCTCCCAACCATCTTCCAACTTCCTAGGGATAGAAGCTTCAAGTTTTAATTCCTCTTCCCTAGCTTTAATGAGAGCATTTGTAATATGTTTTGTAAAGGCCAAGTTTATAGCACTAGCATTAGGACTTCTAGCAAGTTTTTGCAAGAACTTAATAACTTCAGAAATATGACAATTATCAAATCAAAACCATTATGATCTAAAGCAATGGGACCATTGTCCCCAACACTTTGAAAAATTTCAGCACTTTTATCACAAATAGTTTCGGCAGTTTTAGGCAATTTTGCACGTCTTGTAGTAGAAGTAGAAACATTGCCAACACCAATTATTTTACCATTGATAGTAGGAGTTTTAGCAACATGTGAAGCATCAACATTACTAGTGGTGGTAATAGTCCAAACTCTAGCTATATTATTTTCTTTAGCAAGTTTTTCTTCTCTTTCCCACCTAGCATGCAATTCAGCCATCAATCTAATATTGTCATTAATTCGAACTTGGATAGAATTTGCTGTAGCAAATGACTTAGTATCTTTAACTTCATTAGGCATAACTTTCAGTTTTAAAAGATCAACATCAAGAGCAAGACTATCAACCTTAGAAGCAAGAACATCAATTTTACCAAACTTTTCCTCAACAGATTTGTTAAAAGCAGTTTGTGTACTAATAAATTATTTAAGTATGACTTCAAGATCAGAGGGTACACTCCTACTATTGTTGTAAGAGTTACCATAAGAATTACCACTATTAGAAGGATATGGCCTATAGTTGTTGTTACCAAAATTATTCCTATAAGAATTGTTGTTGAGATTATTATTTTTAATGAAGTTCACATCAACATGCTCTTCTTGAGAAAACAATGAAGCTAAAGGAACATTATTAGGATCAACATGAGATTTACCATTAACAAGCATAGACATAATAATATCAATCTTATCACTCAAGGAAGAGGTTTCTTCAACAGAATTTACCTTCTTACCTTGAGGATTCCTTTCAGTGTGTCATTCAGAGTAGTTGATCATCATATCATCAAGAACCTTTGTTGCAGCACCCAAAGTAATGGACATAAAAGTACCTCCAGCAGCTGAATCCAATAGGTTCCTTGAAGAAAAATTTAATCCTACATAAAAGGTTTGGATGATCATCCAAGTAGTTAGTCCATGGGTAGGGCAATTCTTTACCAAAGATTTCATTCTCTCCCATGCTTGGGCAACATGTTCATTATCCAATTGCTTAAAATTCATAATGCTACTTCTCAAAGATATAATTTTAGCAGGAGGATAATATTTTCCAATGAAAGCATCTTTACATTTAGTCCATGAACTAATACTATTTTTAGGCAAAGATAGCAACCAATCTTTAGCTCTTCCTCTCAAGGAGAAAGGAAACAATTTCAGTTTTATAATATCCCCATCTATATCCTTATACTTTTGCATTTCACAAAGTTCAACAAAATTATTAAGATGGGCAGCAGCATCATCAGTACTAACACCAGAAAATTGCTCTCTCATAACAAGATTTAGTAAAGCAGGTTTGATTTCATAAAATTCTGCTGTAGAAGCAGGTGGATCAATAGAAGTGCATATGAAATCATTATTATTTGTGCTAGTGAAGTCACACAACTTAGTGTTCTCAGGAGTACTCATTTTAGCAATAATAAAAATAAATAAAGCAAAACCAAATTAAATAAAGTAAAACAAGTACTCCCTCCGATCCAGAAAAAATGTCCAAGAGGTGATTTTGCCAAATAAACCTCGCATTTCTCTTCTCCTCAACCCGCAGTCCCGGTCCTGACTCACCCGCACCGCAACCACATCCACTCCCCAGCACAGTCAACGCCGCTTCTTCGTCTCCACTCCACCATATTCCCCTCCCAATCCCCCATCCACGGACGTGAATCAAGCCGCCGCTCCTCCAAGACGAACTCACCATGGATGCACATCGGTCCTCCAGTCCTCCTCCCCCTCTATTCCACGAAGAGTAATGGGCCATCGGCAGCAACACCTCGAACCCTAGCCTAGCCGGAGGACAAGCTTCCGCCTCTGCCGTCCATGGCGACGGCGGCGCCGAGGCAACGGGTGACGGCACGGCGGATCGGTGACCGCCTGCAGCACGTGCATCAGCCGTGGCCGTCCAGCGCCCTCCCCTTCACGGACGCGCACGTCCTCCGTGTCTGCATCACCGCCTGCAAGCGCGGCCGGGAGCCGCGAGTGGCTGCATCTCCATCGGCCGTTCTCCTCTCGGATGGTGTCGTTTCTGGTGGAGAGACACAGGTTGAGCTGTTCGTGAGTGCGTCCTTGCACAAGAGGAAATCCTCGCCGACGAGGTGCTCGTCCAGCCCAGCTCGACGGTGACGCCCTCCAAGACTGGTGCAATTAATGAGGGTCTTAATTTTAGAAGGTCTGAAATGCAAAACGTTAATTGTACTACTCATCCGACACTTATTCCGGATCAGAGGGAGTAACTAATTTTTTTGTGTTTTTGATATAAAGAAAGCAAACAAGATAGAAAATAAAATAAAGCAAAACAATAAACAAAGTAAAGAGATTGGGTGTGAGAGATGATGTCTACTCATGCTTCTTTTCCTGTAGACAGTGTTGGGCCTCCAAGAGCAGAGGTTTGTAGAACAGCGGCAAGTTTTTCCCTTAAGTGGATCACCCAAGGTTTATCGAACTCAGGGAGGAAGAGGTCAAAGATATCCCTCTCAAGCAACCCTGCGATCACAATGCAAGAAGTCTCTTGTGTCCCCAACACACCTAATACACTTGTCAGATGTATAGGTGCACTAGTTCGGCGAAGAGATAGTAAAATGCAAGTAATATGGATGTATATGAGTGGTAATAGCAATCTGAATAAAATATGGCAGCGAGTAAACATGCAGTGGAACAGTAAATAAACGGTGTCCTCCCCTGCAATGGCACCAGAAAATACTTGCTGGTGTGCAGTTGATGTGGGAGATAGGAATCTTTGTGGTGTAGCTTTTCTATTCGGGAACAAGGCCTAGGGATCATACTTTCACTAGTGGACACTCTCAACATTGATCACATAATAAAACCACTCTACACTCTCTTGTTGGATGACAAACACCATTAATTGTGTAGGGCTACAAGAGCACCTCAATGCCGGAGTTAACAAGCTCCACAACATTCGATGTTCATATTTAAATAACCTTAGAGTGCATGATAGACCAACGCAATTATACCAAGTACTAACATAGCATGCACACTGTCACCAACATACTATGAAAGGAGGAATAGATCACATCAATACCATCATAGTAATAGTTAACTTCATAATCTACAAGAGATCACAATCATAAACTACGCCAAGTACTACATGATGCACACACTGTCACCATTACATCATGGAGGAGGAATAGAGTACTTTAATAACATCACTAGAGTAGCACATATATTAATAGTGATACAAAGCACATTGCAATCATAAAGGAATATAAATAAGCACTTCACTATGCTATTCTGAATTACTCTCTGGCAAGATAACATCCAACTCAAATCATAACTCAGTGAATAAGTATTCTGTGAAATATAGCCTAAGAGACCCACACGGTGCACACACTGTCACCTTTACACACGTGGGACAAGGAGTCTCCGGATATCACATAAGTAAAATCCACTTGAATAGCATAACGACATCTAGATTACAAAGCTCATCATATGGATCTCAATCATGTAAGGCAGCTCATGAGATCATTGTATTGAAGTACATGGAGAGAGATTAACCACATAGCTACCGGTACAGCCCTTAGCCTCGAGGGAGAACTACTCCCTCCTCATGGGAGACAGCAGCGGTGATGAAGATGGCGGTGGTGTCGATGGAGATGCCTTCCGGGGGCACTTCCCCGTCCCGGCGGCGTGCCGGAACAGAGACTTCTGTCCCCCAGATCTTGGCTTCGCGATGGCGGCGGCTCTGGAAGGTTTCTCATACCGTGGCTTATTTGTCTCAAAGATTTAGGTCAGGGGGCTTCTTATAGGCGAAGAGGCGGAGTCGGAAGGGTTACGGAGCCACCACGCAGTAGGGGGCGCGTGTAATGTCCCAGGTTTAGAGACGATCGAGGGGTAGATTTTAGAAAGGGATGTGCATTGCATCGTAAATTCTGGGGAAATTTCGCGCTTTTAAAACAAAACTGCATCGAAGGGGGACAAGTTTCTCTCTCGACACCTTACAGGGTTAGGGTTTCGAGAGTGCGACAAACTTGTTACTTATTCAACTAGATTAGGGTTTTGAGAAGAGAGAAGAGATATTACATCACAAACTTAAGTTGCATGATTGAATTCAAATTTAAGTTGCATGATTGAATTCAAACCTAAGTTGAATTTGAATTTCAAATTCAAACATTAAATAAATACCCCATAATTCAAGTGTGAGGAAATTCATTAAGTAAATAATAAACAATACAAAATATGAACAATCCAAATAATAAGTAAAGCTCATTAGAGAAAACCTTGAGCTTTATTGATTATCACACAATATACATTGTCTTTACAATATTCACAATTGAAATAAAGGAATATTACAACACATTACAAGAATTGGCAAAATAGAAAAAGAAAAGTACAATGTCATATTCTATCCTAAAACTACAAGCTAATCTTCATTTAAGCTTGAGCTTGATGATCTTCATCTTCATTTGATCATCAATCTGAACCCTACACACAAACACAACAAAGCACTAGTTATGCCAAGTGGCATTGCCACTTGGCAGGTTAGAAAAGAAATGGTGAATGGAGAGGATATGATCAGCTCTACCGAGCTGATCTGCTCATAGCCCAGATACCAGGCACTTAGCACACACACACAGACTGCCTGCTCACCAGGCAGTGTGCATGCAGCACAACACACACACCAGCAGTGAGTCACCAAGAGTTGCCAGGGCGTGTTGTCGACCAGGAGAGCAAAGCAAGGTGGTATAAAACCTTTTTCCACCGCCAAAACCAGCAATCCATCGACAAGCAGCTTGGTAAGTCACCAGAAATAAAAAACACAAGAACAGGAAGAACAGCTTTGCTGTTCAACCTGTCCAGAATCATCACAACCCAGATCAAGCAACACAAGCTTGCAAGGAGGAGCAGGGCAAGCATAAGCTCGAAACAGAAGCAATCCTGTACACCAACAAACCATCTAGGAGCTGGAGTGAGGTATAAACAAGATCAACCTGAGAAAAACCCTTGGTTTTCTCATAAATAAGCATCTGCATATGTCACAGAAGCCAAAATGGGTAGAATACACAGTTTGTATCATCATCTGGCTACTAAGCCATTTGGTGCAAGCAAACTGAAGATCAGCCAGAAGGAAATCACCAAGGGAACATTGGTATGTCAGCATGGTGACACTACCAGAGAAATCCAACATGGATTAATCCCTAACTAGCCATACCAACTCACCTAGCACCACACAGCTAGCTATACCATCAGAATATAGACATTTAAATGTCTATTTTGTTTTCAACATCAAAAGCTACTAGTAATCCAGTCATGGATCAACCAGATAGCATGAGAGAGTCACAACAACAGCCACAGTAAAAGGGGAGCCACCCTTGGACAGCACAAAGGCTGTCAGGGTTACCTCAAACCCATAGGAACATTCACTAAGCCACAACATCATAACCCAATAGGGTTCAGCATGAGCTAGGGTACCCAATCAGTGATTGGCATCCCTCTAGCTACATCAAGTCCATCCATGAGATCATTACTACTCAGCAGTTCACCTCATTTATCTCATCAATCAAGTGAAACTATCCAGATAAATGAAATGCATAATTAAACAGTGCACCAGACCATTGCAAATGATCCAGAAGATCACTGCAAGCAACAACAGGTGCTGGGGTAAGCAAGAGCATGCACCAGCACAAGCTTGAGTGCCACACAAGGCATAGGACAGCAGAAAATTACTAAGCACTGAAGATCATATGATCATCAGGGCCTAACAAAGCATGCAAGTTCATGCTGAAGCCAACCTAGCACCAAATCATAAATCATATGACTTACACAGCACCAATTCATCAACAGTTGCTTCACAGATAATCAAATAAATGATTTATAATTGTATCCAGGAGCACATCAAATACATGATGTACCACTGGATCAAGCTAGACATGAATAGCACACATCACTGACATTGCTCAAGCCATAATTACTCAAGTAATCCAACCAGGAATACATATATGAATGGCACACATATATAATTAAGCCATAGCAACAACCAGAGCCAGCAAGCAAGCAATTGAATCAATTGTAGCATGATCAGTAGCAACTCAGCAGTCCATGAGCATTACAAGATGCTCATGAGCAAGCATACATGAATACACTTGAGATTCTGGCAAGAAAAATAACCAGAACAGAGTCACAAAGCAAGAATCTAGCAAGAATGGCAAGCACTGGCATGGCCATGGCAACAATGGCCAAGGCCAGTAGGGCCCAGTAGCATGAATAGCATAGCAGCAACATCACAACAAATAGCACAGCAACAGCACATCAGCATACGCTTGCACATTGAGCATGGCATGGCAGCAGAGCATGGGCACGGCAAGCTTCTCCACGAAGTGGAGCAACCGTGGCCAGAACTAGAAGAGGAGGAAGAAGAGCAGGCACAGAAGAAAGAGAGAAATGTGGCACACGTACCCGGGGCGAGCAGACGAGCAGATGCGGCCATGCAGGCCACGGCGGCGCGTGTCAAGTGCCCGGTAGCACCTGGCCAGACCAGGCCATGCTCCGACAAGCGCCGCAGCGCCCCACACCACCGCGGCGAGGCCCACGGCGGCGCCATCGCGCCTGGAGCCCAGGGAGCAGCGGGATCGCCACGATCCCGTAACCCTAGCAGCCGCGAAGGAGGTCGAGGACGAGCGGGAGCAGCACCTGCTCCAGATCGACGCGGATGAGGTTGACCACCATCGTGGGGCGCGTCGATTGCGCTCCATGGCGGGGGCCAAGTCCGGCGGAGCTCGCCGGAATCGAGCGGCGACGGCGGAGGCGACGCGAATCGCCAGAGAGAGGATTAGGGTTAGGGTTCGGACACGCGCGCGAGAGAGAGAGAGAGGAGTGAGGCTGGTCGAGCCGGCCCAGGTGGGTCGGTTTGACCTAACCCCACTGGGTTACACCGACAGGTGGGCCCAGGAGCAAAACTGCCATTTCACAATTCTTTAAAAATGCAGAAACTTTGAAAATATACAATAAATGTTTGATAGCTCTAAAAAAATAATTAAAATATGAAAACCACTCAGTATAAAAAACTCTATCATAATAAAATGTGAAACCGAATTTTTGAAGTTAAACAAGAATAATTTCAAATTTGATGATTTAAATAATCATTTAAATCACACATTTTATTTTCAATAATGAAAATAAGTCCATAAATTCTTTTGGACTTTAAAAACACCTTGACAACATTTCAAGGTTGTATTTTGCCCTAAATAGAGTATCCCTAAGTTATTCTTAGTATTAACCTCTCACATGAAATAATAACGACATCGGAAGGGGGGAACAAACCCTAAAACTGGAATCATGCATCAATGCTTCTTTAACCATTGCCCTTATAGGACAATGATGCTATTTTTCAGCAACAGAGGACAAGGGTCAGTCCACACCATCCAACTGCAACACTTTGCAGTGTTCAGGCAAGTTCATCACTTGCTCATGTCATTCGAGTATTTTTATCAAATTACTTGCAAAGTACTATGTTAATCACCATTGCATAAAAACCAAAACCATTATTTTCATAACTATGAATATGACTATGTGGTGGGCAATGGAACCATGGATTGTGTTGATATGGTGGAGGTTCCATTGCAAGGGTTGATATCCATCTAGGATTAAACAACAAATGTCGTCCAGTGATTCTTGTGCCGTAACACCCGTGTTAACCATAAGGTCTGGAGCGGGACGGAATAGTCAATCGTATTTCCACCTCTTGTACATCAACGGACGCGCTTTACCGTAGTACACTTGTCATCTGTCGGGGGCAAGCGGTAGGCTGGGGAAGCCTAAAGTTCCCCACGGCTTTATCCGTAGTACACTTGTCGCCCGAATAGCAAGCGGTAGGCTGGGGAAGCCTAAAGTTCCCAACGGTATTGCGGTCTATGATGGGTTGCAGCTACCGGCGAAGGAGTTTATGGTATGAGCCCAGAACTGTTGTCGTGGTCGGGGTCCACCCTAATATGGGAATAATGGGACCGGCGAGGACCCAGGGTCGGGGTATGCAAAAAAGGGTGGGTGTGCGAGGTAGCGGAGGAATATGATTGGCTATGACCTTATACCGGGCCTCACACCGAAGGAAGTGTGGACGGGAAAGCTGCCCGGTTGGCACCAAGGTTAAGATCTCTTATGGGTAAAGCAACACACCTCTGCAGAGTGTAAAGAACCGTGACCTGTCACTCCCTGTTCCGGGATATGGAACTGCGAACGCGGCCGGAAAGGAGCTCCATGAAGTTCTAGTAAACCGGTGAAGGCTGACGGACATTGTTCTTTGAAATAAAAGCAACCTCTTGAAGAAATGTTTATCAAAACCTGCATTGGTATTAGACTTTCTGGTCTAATATCGTAGCTAGTGCATTAAACACCTCTTTTCTATAATGAACTTGTTGAGTACGCTCGTACTCATACCACTCTTAAATCGCCTGCTTAGATTGTCTGAACCATCTGGAGGAGGACAACGACAAACCTGAAGGAGCCGAGATTATCGGCTATGAAGAACCAGACCTCTCTGGAGGTGTTGAAGGCGTAGACTACCTTATAGTCTACGGAACCGGGGAAGGTTCCGGAGGAGATCAAGTTTGGACTAACCAAGTAGTAGTAGTATTCAAGCAGTACGAACTCTTAGTACTTAACTGCTCGAGGGAATAAATGTACTACCCAGTAAAACTTCTATATTGTAAGCTAAGATGGGTTCGCCTCTGTCAACACCCGGATTTTTAAGTCCAGGTGCCTGTTATGCCATACATCGCAATCCCAGGAATATTGTTGTTGCGAGACATAACAGTTGAATATCATAAGTCATCATTCCTTACATACCATAGTCGTCTTACAAATTCAGATCACATGATCCATATTACACAAATAGTTGATCTATTGATCAACAGACATAAGTTCATAGTTGCATAGCGGAAGCGTAAGTAGAAGGGACTCTTGAGTCCACAGGCCAACGTCTGACGTCAGAAGATCCCCTAGTTGTCGTAGACATCTTGGTTGCCGTCATCTTGATAGTTCTGTTCTTCTTCATAGTCTGGCTATTTGAATAGCCAGGGACACAGCCGTGAGTACTTTAAAGTACTCGCAAACTAATACTAATGTAAATGCTCACAATTCTAGTAAGGGGTGCTAAGCTCTAGTTTATTTGCATCAAGCCAATTTTAGTTCACAAGTTTTTGAGCAAAGCTTATTCATGTGCTAACTAACTCAAGTGGGAACATTAGTGTCATTCCCACCATTCAAGTGGTGATTTCAATTCAATTCACCACAAGTCATTTCACCCATTTCATTTCAACATCATTTTCAAGAATTTGACATTGGAAACTGTATGGCCTTTCCAACCATCCGTAACCGTGGACGCGGCTATTCGAATAGATTTACACTCTGCAGAGGTTGCACACTTGTGCCACAACATTTGATTTCATCCGTCGGGATTACCCCGAATCATCGTAACACAGTACACGGATCATCAACCATAACCTTTCACTTACAAATCCTAGTATGAGCACCTCTCCCCATGAGCTTGGCCTCCCAGTGAAGACCAACTGTCAACCTGGGAACTGCACTGGGCTTGGCCGTACAATTCACCTCAATTCACATCATTTCTCAACAACGGAGGCAGCCTCAAGCGTAATCCCTATGACGTGTGTTCAGAGGGAACCCATACTAAGATGCATAAACTTCCAGTTAAGCCCTACCCATAATCAGGTATTATGGGGGTACTCAATATTGGAAAGGTATCGCATTCAAACCAATGTCATGTTTATCAAAAATCACCCTCTTCTTTTTGTCATATTCACCTTCAAAAATCATTCAATGGAATGCTTCATCATTCCAAGGTTTCAAATTTCAGTTCAAGTCACATTGTTCCCATCTAGAGTAGTCAAGTTCTAATTCATTAGCACTAGCTCTAAATCATGAGGGGTGCTATCTTGCTTTGCTAGATTTAGACTAACTTTACGTACTACTCTAGTAAACTTCTTTCACTTTGACCAAAGTTAACTATAAAAAGCAACTCTTTAAGAAAACAAGTAAAAACTTGTAAGGTAGAAACTTGGGATAGGCTTATGGTAAGAAAGGTAAGACTATGGTGCCTTGCCCCAAAGGGCTTTGCACTTTGCAAGAATATTAGCTTGCAACATTATAACTTGCAAAAGTCTAGCTTGCATTGGTGTTAGCTTGCCTTGGTTGTTGAGGTGGTCAAAGTGCTCTTCTTCTTCAGGGTAGAATCCTTCCTCTTCCTGGTATTCTCCGGCACTAGCGTCTATATACGAATACGAGGATACAATCACCAAACAATACTTAAGTATTCTTAATTAGCCTTAATGGCTCACTCCAAATGATCTAGCATCATTACTTAACATTGCTACTTAAAATTAATCTTAGGGTTTCTTACTTAGTGTTAGAGAATAACTTCTCTCCTTATATATGTAAATGATAGTTTCCATATAGTTTTTGAGAAATAATTTCCTCTCATTGAATCTTCTTAAGATTTAATTTCCTTAAACAATTATACATGAAATCATGTTGACATAAGTCAACCATTCATCATCATCTTTTGAGGAATTGATTTAAATGAGGTAGAATACCTCATACCATTTAATAATGCCTATTATGATTTAAATTCACCAAACCTTTCATTTGAGAGTATTTGACCAGGGGTCAATACTTCATATGAAAGTATTTGGGACAAGATTTAAATGAAGTGAAACACTTCATATATTTTACATAATAGTTTTGGACAATATCAACTAACTAGGATAGCCATATAGTCCTTTAATTAAACTAGGGCATGATCATGCAAAGTGACCACCCCATTTTCTTGCATAAACAATTAGTGTAAGTCAAATGTGAGCTATTGGAGTTGGAATTAACTTAATATCTATTTTGGTTGAATTTTAATAATTATTTGAATAGGGAAAAGTCCCTGCCTTCTTCTTTTTATCAGATTAATTCTACAACTAATCTTGGCATGGGACTAGTGGCATTCGATAGATCTTTTCTCTAGCTTTCCAACAACATAAAATTTGTTAAATCTGGCCAAGCCAAACAGATTCTATTAAATTTCAAAGTTGGAGCTAGTATTGAAATTGTTTGAATTCAATTTAAACCAATTTCGAATTAATGGGCTGGCGGGAAAGAAACTGGGCCGAATCAGTTTGAAACGCAGTGAAGAAGAGTTGGGCCGGTGATACGTCTCCAACGTATCGATTATTTCTTATGTTCCATGCCACTTTATTGATGATACCTACATGTTTTATGCATACTTTATGTCATATTTATGCATTTTCCGACACTAACCTATTAACAAGATGCCGAAGAGCCAGTTGTTGTTTTCTGCTGTTTTTGGTTTCAGAAATCCTAGTAAGGAAATATTCTCGAAATTGGACGAAATCAACGCCCAGGATCTTATTTTTCCACGAAGGTTCCAGAACACCGGGGAGGAAACGAAGTGGGGCGACGAGGCGCCCACACTCTAGGGCGGCGCGGCCCAAGCCCTGGCCGCGCCGGCCTGTTGTGTGGGGCCCTCGTGGCGCCCCCTGACCTATCTCCTCCGCCTACTTAAGCCTTCGTCGATAATAACTCAAGTACCGAGAGCCACGATACGGAAAACCTTCCAGAGACACCGCCGCCGCCAATCCCATCTCGGGGGATTCAGGAGATCGCCTCCGGCACCCTGCCGGAGAGGGGAATCATCTCCCGGAGGACTCTTCACCGCCATGGTCGCCTCCGGAGTGATGAGTGAGTAGTTCACCCCTGGACTATGGGTCCATAGCAGTAGCTAGATGGTCGTCTTCTCCTAATTGTGCTTCATTGTTGGATCTTGTGAGCTGCCTAACATGATCAAGATCATCTATCTGTAATGCTATATGTTGTGTTTGTTGGGATCCGATGAATAGAGAATACTATGCTATGTTGATTATCAATCTATTATCTATGTGTTGTTTATGATCTTGCATGCTCTCCGTTACTAGTAGAGGCTTTGGCCAAGTTTTTTGCTTTTAACTCCAAGAGGGAGTATTTATGCTCGATAGTGGGTTCATGCCTCCATTAAATCTGGGACAGTGACAAAAAGTTCTAAGGTTGTGGATGTGCTGTTGCCACTAGGGATAAAACATCGATGCTATGTCTAAGGATGTAGTTGTTGATTACATTACGCACCATACTTAATGCAATTGTCTGTTGTTTGCAACTTAATACTGGAAGGGGTTCGGATGATAACCTGAAGGTGGACTTTTTAGGCATAGATGCATGCTGGATAGCGGTCTATGTACTTTGTCGTAATGCCCAATTAAATCTCACAATACTCATCATAACATGTATGTGCATGGTCATGCCCTCTTTATTTGTCAATTTCCCAACTGTAATTTGTTCACCCAACATGCTTATTCTTATGGGAGAGACACCACTAGTGAACTGTGGACCCCGGTCCATTCTTTTAATCGAATACAATCTACTGCAATACTTGTTCTACTGTTTTCTGCAAACATCATCATCCACACTATACATCTAATCCTTTGTTACAGCAAGCCGGTGAGATTGACAACCTCACTGTCACGTTGGGGCAAAGTAATTTGGTTGTGTGGTGCAGGTTCCACGTTGGCGCCGGAATCCCTGGTGTTGCGCCGCACTACATTCCGCCACCATCAACCTTCAACGTGCTTCTTGGCTCCTACTGGTTCGATAAACCTTGGTTTCTTACTGAGGGAAAACTTGCCGCTGTACGCATCACACCTTCCTCTTGGGGTTCCCAACTGACGCGTGCTGTACGCGTATCAAGCTCTTTTTCTGGCGCCGTTGCCGGGGAGATCAAGACACGCTGCAAGGGGAGTCTCCACCTCCAATCTCTTTACTTTGTTTTTGTCTTGCTTTATTTTATTTAGTACTTTGTTTGCTGCACTAAAACAAAACACAAAAAAATTAGTTGCTAGTTTTACTTTATTTGCTATCTTGTTCGCTATATTAAAAACACAAAAAATTAGTTACTTGCATTTACTTTATCTAGTTTGCTTTATTTACTGTTGCTAAAATGAGTAATCCTGAAGTTGAAGTTCGTTCGTTTAAGCAACAAGGGGGAGAATGTTTAAAAGATGCTTGGTATAGAATTAGTGATGCCCATAATAGGTGCACTAAGAAACACTCCACCACTATCCTACTCAGGAATTTTTATGTTTGTATCTCTAGCTGGAATAGGTATGTTCTTGATTGTCTCGCGGGAGGTAACTTCCTAGGTACTCCTGCCTTAGAAGCTAGTTGCATTATTGAGAGTCTATTTGGAATACCACCTGTTAATGAAGTTAAAATTGAAACCTCTCTTGAAGATGTCATGAAAAAGTTGGAAACCATAGAGCAAAACCTCCCAAGTATTGAGATTAAACTGGGGGAATTACTTGATAGCACTGATAAACTTGATAAATCTCTAGGTGGAATTAATGAGAGAATTGCCATCTTAGAAGCTTGTGCTATTCATGATAATCAAACCCAAAGGATTAGTGAACTTGAAGAGGCTATGGGAACATTGGGTTCAACCTTTTAATCTATAAAGTTTAGAGAGAAAACTTATGTGGGTAAAGAGCAAAAGTTGATGTATGTCTCTAAGGCGCCTAAACCAAAAAACTATTATAGGCCTAAAATTTATAAAGCTCTTAACACCACTATAGATAAGGGAGCATCTAAGATACCTAATGGGACAAATTGTGAAAATTATGATGTTGATGTTTCGTCTCTTGATAATACTTGATACACACTTTCTGCGCCTAGCTGATAGGCGTTAAAGAAAAGCACTTATGGGAGACAACCCATGATTTTACTACTGCACTTTTATTTTATATTTGAGTCTTGGAAGTTGTTACTACTGTAGCAACCTCTCCTTACCTTAGTTTTGTTGCATTGTTGTGCCAAGTAAAGTCTTTGATAGTAAGGTTCATACTAGATTTGGATTACTGCGCAGAAACAGATTTCTTGCTGTCACGAATTTGGGACTAATTCTCTGTAGGTAACTCAGAAAATTATGCCAATTTACGTGAGTGATCCTCAGATATGTACGCAACTTTCATTCGATTTGAGCATTTTCATTTGAGCAAGTCTGGTGCCTCTTAGAAATTCGTCTTTACGGACTGTTCTGTTTTTACAGATTCTGCCTTTTATTTCGCATTGCCTATTTTGCTATGCTTGATGGATTTTTCTATTCCATTAACTTTCAGTAGCTTTGTGCAATGTACAGAAGTTTTAAGAATGATTATGTCACCTCTGAACATGTCAATTTTGATTGTGCACTAACCCTCTAATGAGTTGTTTTGAGTTTGGTGTGGAGGAAGTTTTCAAGGATCAAGAGAGGGAGATGATACAATATGATCAAGGAGAGTGAAAGCTCTAAGCTTGGGGATGCCCCGGTGGTTCACCCCTGCATATTTCAAGAAGACTCAAGCGTCTAAGCTTGGGGATGCCCAAGGCATCCCCTTCTTCATCGACAACATTATCAGGTTCCTCTAGTGAAACTATATTTTTATTCCATCACATCTTATGCACTTTGCTTGGAGCGTCGGTTTGTTTTTGTTTTTGTTTTGTTTGAATAAAATGGATCCTAGCATTCATTGTGTGGGAGAGAGACACGCTCCGCTGTTGCATATGGACAAATATGTCCTTAGGCTTTACTCATAGTGTTCATGGCGAAGGTTGAATCTTCTTCGTTAAATTGTTATATGGTTGGAAACGGGAAATGCGACATGTAGTAATTGGTAAAATGTCTTGAATAATTTGATAATTGGCAATTGTTGTGCTCATGTTTAAGCTCTTGCATCATATACTTTGCACCTATTAATGAAGAAATACATAGAGCTTGCTAAAATTTGGTTTGCATAATTGGTCTCTCTAAGGTCTAGATAATTTCTAGTAAGAGTTTGAACAACAAGGAAGACGGTGTATAGTCTTATAATGTTTACAATATGTATTTTATGTGAGTTTTGCTGTACCACTTCATACTTGTGTTTGTTTCAAATAACCTTACTAGCCTAAGCCTTGTATCGAGAGGGAATACTTTTCATGCATCCAAAATCCTTGAGCCAAACACTATGCCACTTGTGTCCACCATACCTACCTACTACATGATATTTCTCCGCCATTCCAAAGTAAATTGCTTGAGTGCTACCTTTAAATTTCCATTCTTCGCCTTTGCAATATATAGCTCATGGGACAAATAGCCTAAAAACTATTGTGGTATTGAATATGTACTTATGCATTTTATTTCTTATAAGTTGCTTGTTGTGCGATAACCATGTTCCTGGGGACGCCATCAACTACTCTTTGTTGAATATCACGTGAGTTGCTATGCATGTCTGTCTTGTCTGAAGTAAGGGCGATTTACCATGAGTTGAATGGTTTGAGCATGCATACTCTTAGAGAAGAACATTGGGCCGCTAACTAAAGCCATGATCCATGGTGGAAGTTTCAGTTTTGGACAAATATCCTCAATCTCATATGAGAAAATTAATTGTTGTTGAATTCTTAAGCATTAAAGAGGAGTCCATTATCTGTTGTCTATGTTGTCCCGGTATGGATGTCTAAGATGAGAATAATCAAAAGCGAGAAATCCAATGCGAGCTTTCTCCTTAGACCTTTGTACAGGCGGCATAGAGGTACCCCTTTGTGACACTTGGTTAAAACATATGTATTGCAGTGATAATCCAGGTAATCCGAGCTAATTAGGACAAGGTGCAGACACTATTAGTATACTATGCATGAGGCTTGCAACTTGTAGGATATAATTTACATGATGCATATGCTTTATTACTACCGTTGACAAAATTGTTTCTTGTTTTCAAAACCAAAGCTCTAGCACAAATATAGCAATCAATGCTTCCCTCTGCGAAGGGCCTTTCTTTTACTTTTATGTTGAGTCAGTTCACCTATTTCTCTCCATCTCAAGAAGCAAACACTTGTGTGAACTGTGCATTGATTCCTACATACTTGCATATTGCATTAGTTATATTACTTTATGTTGACAATATCCATGAGATATACATGTTACAAGTTGAAAGCAACCGCTGAAACTTCATCTTCCTTTGTGTTGCTTCAATACCTTTACTTTGAATTATTGTTTTATGAGTTAACTCTTATGCAAGACTTATTGATGCTTGTCTTGAAAGTACTATTCATGAAAAGTCTTTGCTATATGATTCATTTGTTTACTCATTACATTACCATTGCTTTGATCGCTGCATTCATTACATGTGCTTACAAATAGTATTGATCAAGATTATGATGGCATGTCACTTCAGAAATTATCTTTTTTATCATTTACCTACTCGGGACGAGCAGGAACTAAGCTTGGGGATGCTGATACGTCTCCAACGTATCGATAATTTATTATGTTCCATGCCACTTTATTGATGATACCTACATGTTTTATGCATACTTTATGTCATATTTATGCATTTTCCGGCACTAACCTATTAACAAGATGTCGAAGAGCCAGTTGCTGTTTTCTGCTGTTTTTGGTTTCAGAAATCCTAGTAAGGAAATATTCTCGGAATTCGACGAAATCAACGCCCAGGATCTTATTTTTCCATGAAGGTTCCAGAACACCGGGGAGGAAATGAAGTGGGGCGACGAGGCACCCACACGCTAGGGCGGCGCGGCCCAAGCCCTGGCCGCGCCGGCCTGTTGTGTTGGGCCCTCGTGGCCCCCCCTGACCTATCTCCTCCACCTACTTAAGACTTCGTCGATAATAACACCAGTACCGAGAGCCACGATACGGAAAACCTTCCAGAGACGCCGCCGCCGCCAATCCCATCTCGGGGGATTCAGGAGATCGCCTCTGGCACCCTGCCGGAGAGGGGAATCATCTCCCGGAGGACTCTTCACCGCCATGGTCGCCTCCGAGTGATGAGTGAGTAGTTCACCCCTGGACTATGGGTCCATAGCAGTAGCTAGATGGTCGTCCTCTCCTAATTGTGCTTCATTGTTGGATCTTGTGAGCTGCCTAACATGATCAAGATCATCTATCTGTAATGCTATATGTTGTGTTTGTTGGGATCCGATGAATAGAGAATACTATTCTTTGTTGATTATCAATCTATTATCTATGTGTTGTTTATGATCTTGCATGCTCTCCGTTACTAGTAGAGGCTCTAGCCAAGTTTTTTGCTTTTTACTCCAAGAGGGAGTATTTATGCTCGATAGTGGGTTCATGCCTCCATTAAATCTGGGACAGTGACAGAAAGTTCTAAGGTTGTGGATGTGTTGTTGCCACTAGGGATAAAACATCGATGCTATGTCTAAGGATGTAGTTGTTGATTATATTACGCACCATACTTAATGCAATTGTCTGTTGTTTGCAACTTAATACTGGAAGGGGTTCGGATGATAACCTGAAGGTGGACTTTTTAGGAATAGATGCATGCTGGATAGCGGTCTATATTCTTTGTCGTAATGCCCAATTAAATCTCACAATACTCATCATAACATGTATGTGCATGTTCATGCCCTCTTTATTTGTCAATTGCCCAACTGTAATTTGTTCACCCAACATGCTTATTCTTATGGGAGAGACACCACTAGTGAACTGTGGACCCCAGTCCATTCTTTTAATCGAATACAATCTACTGCAATACTTGTTCTACTGTTTTCTGCAAACATCATCATCCACACTATACATCTAATCCTTTGTTACAGCAAGCCGGTGAGATTGACAACCTCACTGTCACATTGGGGCAAAGTAATTTGGTTGTGTTGTGCAGGTTCCACGTTGGCGCCGGAATCCCTGGTGTTGCGCCGCACTACATTCCGCCACCATCAACCTTCAACGTGCTTCTTGGCTCCTACTGGTTCGATAAACCTTGGTTTCTTAACAACGGACGCGTGCTGTACGCGTATCAGCCGGCCCAGCTAATGCTGTGGGCCTGCTGACAGTAGGACCCACCCGTCAGTGAGCCACACTCACCGAATCGGTATGATTTAAAGAGGGCCGTGCGATTAGATGGCGATCGGACGATGGATAGTCGTCGTCGTCGTCGACGAGAGGAGCTTGCTGGAGCGGCGGAGGTAGGGGGTCGGCGGCGAGCAGGGACTCCGGCGAGCGGCGGCGTTGACGCGAGGCGAGGTTGTCGTCGACGGCGAGTGCGCTGGTACCGGTGGCGTCGCCGATGGTGCTGCAATTTGGCGGCGATGATCTCAGGTCCTCCGCGGGCTCCGGCGACGAAATTGGACAGCTCCGGTGGCTAATCGAAGAGGGGAAGAGGTCGAGGAAGATCAGGGAGAGGAGGGAAGCAGATTGGTGTGAAGGAAGCAAGCGCGGGGCTCTCCTTTTATAGGGTGAAGATGTGATGCAGGGTTGCCGTGAGGGTCGACAATGGCGCGGCGCCTCCGGCGAGGGAAGGGAGTCGGCGAGGTGGGCGCTAGGTAGGTACGGTCGAGGCGGTGCTAGGGAGTTGATGGCGAGGTGGGGGACGGGCTGCTGAGCGAGCGCGACAACGAGTCCTGGTGGCATGGGCGCGGAAGAAACGGCGAGCTGGTCGTCGGCGACGGCGCTCGCGTGAGCAAAGGGGCATGTCTGGCGGGATCCTGGCGTGGTGGCGGAGCTCAACGCGGTGCATGGGGGTCCAGGGGCTGCGCAGAGTGATGGGGCGTCGCGTGGCCAGAGCTTGCCAGCGGGCGCGTCCACGACGTCCTCGGCATCGACCAGGGCGCGTGGATTCCGGCGAGGATCGACGTCCTTCTCGACAGCTGGTGAGGCTAGATGGTGTAGAATGGTGCTGTGGCAAGCTTGGGCATGGTGGCCAGGGTGGTGAGTGAAGGGGGGGAGAAGGAGAGGAACATGGCCGGCATGGTTTGGTCTAGGGCTAGGTTACTTGTCCCCTTAGGGTTGCTGTGGGTTGGCTAGGGTGAGAAAGGTCAAGGGAACAATGTAGAGGAGTTTGGGGCAGATTAGGGTAGTGTAGATCACTATTTGACATAGTGTCAAATAGTGCCATAATTGGGAATTTGCAAATTTGTCAAAATTTAAGTGAGTTCAAATGGTTGCAAGACTTGAATTGTGTGTGTTTGGTTAAGTTATAAATGACCAGAGAAGATGAGGTGTGGTGGTGGAATTTCCAAATTCAAAGTATTGCAAAATTTTGCTAAGTGTGAAATTGTTGAATATGATAAAATGTTCCAACTTTGGATGAGCATAGCATTTGATCAAGGATGAATTTGACATGGTGGTCTTTACAAAAAAGTGTTCACCTTGATGTTGTCTTGGATGAGGTGCAAAGAGTTAGCAAAGTTTAGTTTGAAAATTTTGAATTGCAGGGGCTCAAAGTAGTGATCAGACTAAAAATGGCAGATTTGACCATTATCACATGTGATCCAAATTTGAGTTTGAAATTCATTTGAATTGTGTTTCTTTGATTCCAAAAGTGGTAATAAGTGTTTAGTATCATATTACAACTAATGGTGAAGACCAAAATGGTTTAGGTCAAAGATTTAGAAAAATGGCATAAACCATATGTGAGGGTTTTGTGAATTTCTAACTTTTATTCTTTTATTTTTCTTTGCTTCATTTTGACAAGAGTGAGGTTTATTTGGTGTTAGATTGAGTTAGGTGAAAGGTTCAAACCATTTTGAGGCAATGGAAGTGGCTAGGTCAAGATTTGATAATTTGGCTAAGTGCCACATATGCCTCTATGCATATATTTCATTTTATTTTGTCTCTTACTTGAATTGGTTGATAAGGGCTTTGTTGAGTGTGTGGAGGTATATCAATTCATCTACTCAAGGTAGACAAAACAAAGTTCATCATTTTCAGAAAGTAGCCATAGGCTTGCATATGCCTTTTTCTTAAATAAGATCTTTTCTTTTTATTTTATTTTTCAAAGATTGATGACAAGAGGGATGAGGTATAGGGTTTAGTAAATTTTGCAATGGTTCACCACCATTTAGCAAAGTAGGGTTCAAGATTTACCTATTAAGGCTATAGGCCCACATATGTCTTTTTCTTTAATTTAGGTTTCTCAAAATAGATCCAAATGATTTTTGAGAAGGTTAGGGTTTAGGTTTTTTTCTTATTTGATTTCTTTCTCTTTTAGTTTTATTTGGTTTGTGATCTTCACCTGATCACTTTAGGGTTTTAGGGTTTATCACATAAGCATAATAACACTCATCATGGCAAAAACACAAGTAATAGGTAGGGGTACTAAGCATAGCACTCTATTTAATAAAAGTTTTTGTTGGTTCTCATTTTTGGGAAAAATGAAATTCATTTTCTCTTTGTTTTGAAATTTGGGGTGTTACAGCCTCGAACCCAGGAGTATCCCTCTTCGGACCCAAGAGGAGCTCCGAGATGATATATACATTATGCTTGTAATAATAAATGAATGAGTTATGGACCTGCTATGTTCTGTTGTACTACTCTGAGGGATGTAATATTTGCAGAATGGTGCTTCGTGAATGTTATATCAACGACTGGCATACTACAACATGCAGTGGTATGCAGGGTCACCACAGTTGGTATCAGAGCAAAAGCTTTGACCTTAGGTTGGAACCTAGTAAATGGGACCGAACGTTAGGAGTCAAATAGGATTAGTAAAGAATTCTCTAAAAATATGGTGTATATTCACTTGAGAATACAACAATCATATCTTTTAGTGCGATAATTCTTTATTATCTCAATTATGATGCATTATTACTAATCTTATATTCTTTCTATTCTATAGCCAACTATGGCAAGTTCACGTCCGGGACGAAACGTGAAAGTGATGGATTCAAAACTGAGTGAATATGAAGGAGGACTCGCAGATATTCTTCGTGCCATGTTACTTGAATTTGGGTGTGATCCCCAGATCCAAGTAAAAAAATACATGTACTACGACGGTACTGTATTGGCGAAGTGTAGGGTAGGACTAAGACTTCCAGAATCCCTAGAAATGAGCATAGTGATGCCAGCAGGTGAGGCTAGAACTACCCAAACAGCCTACCATATAGCCATTATAAGAGCCATCACTGATATCCGGGAACATAAGACGAAAGAGCTTATGGGTTCCGAATTCTCACACATTCCTCATATGGAGGAGGAAGATGATCCTATGCTTAACCACTTCAAATTTGCAAAACGCAAACCAGCAGAAGCCGCTAAGTACATGGACAATAGCCGCAACTTACTGTCATTGTTCTTTCAGTTGAACCGACATCTGTCGGGGGCAATTGATACAATGCTAGAGGAGTTCACTGAGCCCAAGGAGGAGACTAAGGTGAAGGAAACCATGGAGAATGAAGTACACACACCAGTTTACTCAGCTGGTGACTACATTAGTATTGACCATCCCGAACTACAAACCACACCCATTACACCTAGGTACTATCCTTGTAGTTCCCGTGGAGGATATGAGGGTGGAGAGGAATCCGGAAACCATCAGCTTTCCGAGACTCCTATAGAGAACTCAACAGGTTGGCGTTGGGGGTCAGACACAGGAAACTCTGGCAATTCAGTCAGAAATACTGGGGAGATGAATGAGGACGCCACAACCCAGTTCCAGGGAAATCAGTATAATAGGGGTGACTATGAGGAGTACCCTATACTGATTGAGTCAGATACTGATGGAGGTAATACCTATGGCGGAGTCATAGGGGAGTATACCCGATGGGTGGATTATGATGTTTTGAATAATCAATTCATGAACACAGATTTCTCCCTCGGATCATCCTCTGATTCCGACTACCAGCCAACGGGAAGACCCTACGTTCCAGATTCTGTCAGGAGGACGACACGTTCGACCGGATGGAAGCCTGGGATGTACCGGGAGTGAAGTACGACTAGAGACCACCAAGGGAGGGGAGACTACAATACATAAGTACCACATGTATTGTAGTGTGTAATATTTGTAGAAATTTGTACATATACTTCAATAAGTGAGTTTGCATACTCACATCGTCACTGAGTATTGTAATAAAACCACTTAAGTATGTATATACATGGTATATGTTTTGAATGATTTGGATTTGCTTCTTGAATTCCATTGCGTGACTAGTTCTGTGCACAAAGTTGAGCTCAGAAAACTTGCGCATGGAGTAACTATGAGTACCACTTTGTGTTGCAGAACTAGGGGGATATGTCGGGACCGGTAGGTGAGGAGAGTGAAGCGCAGCGCATGGAGCGCGAGGCTAAGCAGAAGGAAGAGGCTGATGAAGCAGCCAGAAATCAGTTTCCACCACCACCACCACCTATGACGCAGCAAAACTTCCTCCAATACATGCAAATGTTGGAGGAAAGGCAATGTATAACGTTGGAGCAGCAGAACAAGTTCTTCCAGGAGCTGCTTCAACAGAATAAGGTGGAGAGACCTGACAATCAGGGAGTCACTCTGTCAGACTTCCAGAATACTAAGCCTATATCCTTCGCATACGCGCCCGAGCCTATGGACGCGGAGGATTGGCTGATGGACATGGAGCGAAAGCTCAACACCGTTGGATGCAACAACCTGGAGAAGGTCCGTTATGCAACACACTTGTTGTGTGGACCCGCCGCATCATGGTGGGACAATATAGTAGCCGTTTATCCGGCTGAGAAGGTATTCACCTGGAAGGAGTTCAAGAGGAAGTTCAGGGAATCCAATGTCCCTGAAAGCATTGTGGAATTGAAGCGTCGAGAATTTGAAAGTCTCGAGCAGAAGGATAAGGCCATCCTGACTTATGTCAGGGAGTTTTCGAAGTTGTCTCGGTATGCAGTTGAGGAGGTCAACACCGAGGATAAAAAGAAGAAGAGGTTCTTGCGGGGATTAAGTCCCCAGTTCAAAGTACAGCTCAGAATGATGAGAGCAACAGAGTTCCAAGAGTTGGTGGATGCAGCCATCACTCTTGAAGATGATTTCAAGCAACTGCAAGAGGAGAAGAGGAAGAAGGCTAAATTTGAGCCTAAGAGGTATGTTAGCAACAAGCCCAATACCAGCTTGAGTTTCAAGCCGAGGTACAACAATAACAACAACAACAACCGGAGGAGGAACCCGGGCTATCAGTCGGCAAACCAGATATTTTGCCGAAGTTGTGGGAAACCAGGACAAATTTCCAAGGACTGCAAGAGGCCAAGGATAATCTACTTTGGTTGTCGCGAGGAGGGCCACATGATGAAGGATTGCCCTAAGAATAAGAATGGAGGAGGTCAGTCAGGAGGAGGAGGAAGCCGAGGAGGAAATACCGGAGGGAACTGGAAGAACAAGAAACCCTTTGGCAAGTTAAACTGCACCAGCTTGGAGGAGGTGGTTAACTCCGATCGGGCAGTGATAGGTACGCTCCAGATACTTACTCATCCTGGCAAAGTACTTTTTGATACTGGTGCAACTACATCATTCATTTCTCAACAATTCATCATCAAACATGGGATTAGTTGCACTAAGTTAGATACACCCATAACCATACTTTCCGCGGGGGGAACGATAGTAGTAACCCATACCAAACAAAAACAAGTCATTATGATCAATAAATGCGCGTTTGACGCAGACCTGTTCATTTTACCGATGAAGGACATTGATGTCATTCTTGGTATGAACTGGTTAGAAGCTAACGGAGCATTGATCGACTGTGCGAACAAGACTGTGTCTTTGAAAAGCCCCGATGGAAGTAGAATGATCTACCAAGGAGACAAGCATACACAGATCGAAGTCGAGTTACAGCTGAACAACATGAAAGAGGTGAAGTTGGAGGATATACCTATAGTGAATGAATTCCCGGATGTGTTTCCTAAGGAATTACCTGGAATGCCACCAGATAGGGAAATATAATTTACTATCGACCTAATTCCAGGAACAGCTCCAATTGCTAAAGCACCATATAAGATGGGGCCTAAGGAGTTGAAAGAACTTAAGGAGCAATTGGATGACTTGGAACAGAAAGGATTCATACAAGAGAGTGTTTCACCATGGGGATCACTTGTGATCTTCGTGGATAAAAGAGATGGAGGTAGAAGGATGTGCGGAGACTACAAGAATTTGAACAATGTCACAATCAAGAACAAGTACCCACTTCCTAGAATACAAGATCTATTTGATCAAGTTAGAGGCGCGGGAGTCTTTTCCAAGATTGATCTAAGGTCCAGTTATCACCAGATAAAGATCAAGAAGGAAGACGTTCCAAAAACAGCCTTTGTTTCAAGGTATGGACATCATGAATACCTTGTAGTGCCTTTTGGATTAACCAATGCCCCAACAATCTTCATGAATCTTATGAATAAGATCTTCATGCCATATCTAGACAAGTTTGTCATCGTATTCATCGATGATATCTTGATATACTCCAAAGATAAAACTGAACATGCTTAACATCTGAGGTTAGTGTTGCAAACACTAAGAGAACATCAACTCTATGCCAAATTCAGCAAGTGTGAATTTTGGCTAGATCAAGTGGAATTTCTTGGTCATGTTATTAGCAAGGATGGAATAGCTGTTAACCCAAGCAAGGTAGCAGCAGTTTTAGATTGGGAAGCACCCAAGACTGTCAAGGAAATCTGAGGATTCCTAGGAATGGCAGGATACTATCGGAGATTCATTGAAGGATTCTCCAAGATAGCAGGACCAATGACGAAGCTGTTAAGAAAGAACACACCATTGTGTGGACTGAGGAGTGTGAGAAGAGTTTTCAAACTCTGAAAGAGAAACTCACCACAGCACCGGTGTTAGCAGTTCCGGAAGTTGGCAAGGATTACACCATGTACTGTGACGCATCCAAACATGGATTGGGTTGCGTACTCATGCAGGATCGGAAAGTAATATCTTATGGATCGAGGCAACTCAGACCTCATGAAGTGAATTATCCAACACATGATTTAGAATTAGCAGCAGTCGTATTTGCACTTAAAACTTGGAGACATTTTCTCTATGGAGCCAAGTGTGAGCTCTATACGGATCATAAGAGTCTCAAGTACTTCTTCACGCAGAAGGAACTCAATATGAGGCAGAAAAGATGGCTTGAACTAATCAAGGATTATGATTTGACCATCAATTATACTCCAGGAAAGGCTAATGTTTTCGCAGATGCCTTGAGTAGGAAGAGCACTGGAGGAGTGGAATAAGAGTTATCACCAGAGTTGAGGAAGGAAATAAGCCAAGCCCAAATACAACTTTGGGAGAAAGAAGCTCATGAAGGACTATCGGCTTTACAAGTGGCCGATGAACTAAATGTTAATTTAAAGAATGAGATAATGATGGGTCAATTGGACGATCCATTCATCGTGGAGGAGATGAGAAGGATTGATGAAGGAAGACCATCAGAATTCCACCGAGGAGAATCAGGATCACTATGGTTTCAGAAGAGGATTTGCATTCCGGATATTGCCGAGATCAAGGAAGTAATACTCCGGGAAGCCCATCAAACACCATATTCCATACATCCGGGAAGAACAAAGATGTACATGGATCTCAAGGAACTATTCTGGTGGAATAATATGAAAAGAGAGATAGCACAATACGTGGCGGAATGCCATACCTGCTAGAGAGTGAAAGCTGAACATCAAAGTCCGGCAGGGAAGTTACAACCTTTACCAATCCCAGAATGGAAATGGGAGGAAATAGGAATGGATTTCATCACCGGACTACCCATGCCAATAAAAAGAAGGACATGATATGGGTAATCATGGACCGGTTGACGAAAAGTGCACACTTCTTAGCAGTAAATCAGCAGGATAAAGGAGAGAAACTCATCGATCTTTACATCAAAGAGATCGTGAGTAAACATGGAGTGCCCAAGAAAATCGTGTTAGATCGAGGATCCGTGTTCACATCAGCATTTTGGAAGCAACTACATGAATCTTTAGGATCCAAGTTGGACTATAGTACCGCCTATCATCCTCAGACAGGTGGACAAACAGAGAGAACTAACCAGATCCTAGAGGATATGCTTAGGGCTTGTGCTCTAGACTTCGGAGTATCATGGGAGGAGCACTTGCCACTAGCAGAGTTTTCATACAATAATAGCTATCAAAGCAGCATCAAGATGGCACCGTTCGAAGCTCTGTACGGAAGGAAGTGTAGATCACCCATATGCTGGTATGAGGCTGGAGCAAGCAAAGAGTTTAATCCTGATTATGTCAAAGAAAAGCAACAAATCATTGACATTATAAGAGATAGGCTTAAGATAGCCCAAAGTCGACACAAGAGTTATGCCGATCAGAAGAGAAGGACATGGGAGCCACAAGTTGGAGACATGGTATATCTCAAGGTGAGCCCAATGAAAGGACTTCATATATTTGGAGTAAAGGGGAAGTTAAGCCCTAGATACATCGGACCTTTCAAGATTTTGAGTCAAAACCGAGGGTTAGCCTTTGAATTGGAACTACCGGGAAGGTTAGCTCAAGTTCACAATGTATTCCATGTGTCGCAACTCAGGAAATGCTTAAAGACCCCAGATGAGCCAGTATCACATGATGAGCTCGAGTTACAACCAGATTTGACTTACATCGAGAAGCCAGCAAAGATTCTCGAGGAGAACTGGAAACAACTCAGCAATCGAGCTATTAAGTACTGCAAGATACAATGGAAACATCACCCCGAGAGGGAAGCCACCTGGGAAAAGGAGGAAGACCTGAGGAAAACATACCCCGAACTCTTCAGGTACTACAACCACAACTTCGGGACGAAGTTTTCTTTAAGGGGGAAAGGCTGTAATGTCCCAGGTTTAGAGACGATCGAGGGGTAGATTTTAGAAAGGGATGTGCATTGCATCGTAAATTCTGGGGAAATTTCGCGCTTTTAAAACAAAACTGCATCGAAGGGGGACAAGTTTCTCTCTGGACACCTTACAGGGTTAGGGTTTCGAGAGTGCGACAAACTTGTTACTTATTCAACTAGATTAGGGTTTTGAGAAGAGAGAAGAGATATTGCATCACAAACTTAAGTTGCATGATTGAATTCAAATTTAAGTTGCATGATTGAATTCAAACCTAAGTTGAATTTGAATTTCAAATTCAAACATTAAATAAATACCCCATAATTCAAGTGTGAGGAAATTCATTAAGTAAATAATAAACAATATACAATATGAACAATCCTAATAATAAGTAAAGCTCATTAGAGAAAACCTTGAGCTTTATTTATTATCACACAATATACATTGTCTTTACAATATTCACAATTGAAATAAAGGAATATTACAACACATTACAAGAATTGGTAAAATAGAAAAAGAAAAGAAAAGAAAAGTACAATGTCATATTCTATCCTAAAACTACAAGCTAATCTTCATTTAAGCTTGAGCTTGATGATCTTCATCTTCATTTGATCATCAATCTGAACCCTGCACACAAACACAACAAAGCACTAGTTATGCCAAGTGGCATTGCCACTTGGCAGGTTAGAAAAGAAATGGTGAATGGAGAGGATATGATCAGCTCTGCCGAGCTGATCTGCTCATAGCCCAGATACCAGGCACTTAGCACACACACACAGACTGCCTGCTCACCGGGCAGTGTGCATGCAGCACAACACACACACCAGCAGTGAGTCACCAAGAGTTGCCAGGGCGTGTTGTCGACCAGGAGAGCAAAGCAAGGTGGTATAAAACCTTTTTCCACCGCCAGAACCAGCAATCCATCGACAAGCAGCTTGGTAAGTCACCAGAAATAAAAAAAACACAAGAACAGGAAGAACAACCTTGCTGTTCAACCTGTCCAGAATCATCACAACCCAGATCAAGCAACACAAGCTTGCAAGGAGGAGCAGGGCAAGCATAAGCTCGAAACAGAAGCAATCCTGTACACCAACAAACCATCTAGGAGCTGGAGTGAGGTATAAACAAGATCAACCTGAGCAAAACCCTGGTTTGCTCATAAATAAGCATCTGCATATGTCACAGAAGCCAAAATGGGTAGAATACCCAGTTTGTATCATCATCTGGCTACTAAGCCATTTGGTGCAAGCAAACTGAAGATCAGCCAGAAGGAAATCACCAAGGGAACATTGGTATGTCAGCATGGTGACACTACCAGAGAAATCCAACATGGATTAATCCCTAACTAGCCATACCAACTCACCTAGCACCACACAGCTAGCTATACCATCAGAATATAGACATTTAAATGTTTATTTTGTTTTCAACATCAAAAGCTACTGGTAATCCAGTCATGGATCAACCAGATAGCATGAGAGAGTCACAACAACAGCCACAGTAAAAGGGGAGCCACCCTTGGACATCACAAAGGCTGTCAGGGTTACCTCAAACCCATAGGAACATTCACTAAGCCACGGCATAATAACCCAATAGGGTTCAGCATGAGCTAGGGTACCCAATCAGTGATTGGCATCCCTCTAGCTACATCAAGTCCATCCATGAGATCATTACTGCTCAGCAGTTCACCTCATTTATCTCATCAATCAAGTGAAACTATCCAGATAAATGGAATGCATAATTAAACAGTGCACCAGACCATTGCAAATGATCCAGAAGATCACTGCAAGCAACAGCAGGTGTTGGGGTAAGCAAGAGCATGCACCAGCACAAGCTTGAGTGCCACACAAGCCATAGGACAGCAGAAAATTACTAAGCACTGAAGATCATATGATCATCAGGGCCTAACAAAGCATGCAAGTTCATGCTGAAGCCAACCTAGCACCAAATCATAAATCATATGACTTACACAACACCAATTCATCAACAGTTGCTTCACAGATAATCAAATAAATGATTTATAATTGTATCCAGAAGCACATCAAATACATGATGTACCACTGGATCAAGCTAGACATGAATAGCACACATCACTGACATTGCTCAAGCCATAATTACTCAAGTAATCCAACCAGGAATACATATATGAATGGCACACATATATAATTAAGCCATAGCAACAACCATAGCCAGCAAGCAAGCAATTGAATCAATTGTAGCATGATCAGTAGCAACTCAGCAGTCCATGAGCATTACAAGATGCTCATGAGCAAGCATACATGAATACACTTGAGATTCTGGCAAGAAAAATAACCAGAACAGAGTCACAGAGCAAGAATCTAGCAAGAATGGCAAGCACTGGCATGGCCATGGCAACAATGGCCAAGGCCAGTAGGGCCCAGTAGCATGAACAACATAGCAGCAGCAGCATAGCAAATAGCACAGCAACAGCACAGCAGCATATGCTTGCACGTTGAGAATGGCATGGCAGCAGAGCATGGGCACGGCAAGCTTCTCCCCGAAGTGGAGCAACCGTGGCCAGAACTAGAAGAGGAGGAAGAAGCGTAGGCACAGAAGAGAGAGAGAAAGGTGGCACACGTACCCGGGGCGAGCAGACGAGCAGATGCGGCCATGGCGGCCACGGCGGCGCGCGCCGAGTGCTCGGTAGCACCTGGCCAGTTCAGGCCATGCTCCGAAAAGCGCCGCAGCGCCCCACACCACCGCGGCGAGGCCCATGGCGGCGCCATCGCGCCTGGAGCCCAGGGAGCAGCGGGATCGCCACGATCCCGTAACCGTAGCCGCTGCGAAGGAGGTCGAGGACGAGCGGGAGCAGCACCTGCTCCAGATCGACGCGGATGAGGTTGACCGCCATCGTGGGGCGCGTCGATTGCGCACCATGGCGGGGGCCAAGTCCGGCGGAGCTCGCCGGAATCGAGCGGCGACGGCGGAGGCGACGCGAATCGCCAGAGAGAGGATTAGGGTTAGGGTTCGGACACGCGCGAGAGAGAGAGAGGAGTGAGGCTGGTCGAGCCGGACCAGGTGGGTCGGTTCGACCTAACCCCACTGGGTTACACCGACAGGTGGGCCCAGGGGCAAAACTGCCATTTCACAATTCTTTAAAAATGCAGAAACTTTGAAAATACACAATAAATGTTTGATAGCTCTAAAAAAATAATTAAAATATGAAAACCACTCAGTATAAAAAACTCTATCATAATAAAAATGTGAAACAGAATTTTTGAAGTTAAACAAGAATAAGTTCAAATTTGATGATTTAAATAATCATTTAAATCACACATTTTATTTTCAATAATGAAAATAAGTCCATAAATTCTTTTGGACTTTAAAAACACCTTGACAACATTTCAAGGTTGTATTTTGCCCTAAATATAGTATCCCTAAGTTATTCTTAGTATTAACCTCTCACATGAAACAATAACGACATCAGAAGGGGGGAACAAACCCTAAAACTGGAATCATGCATCAATGCTTCTTTAACCATTGCCCTTATCGGACAATGATGCTATTTTTCAGCAACAGAGGACAAGGGTCAGTCCACACCATCCAAATGCAACACTTTGCAGTGTTCAGGCAAGTTCATCACTTGCTCATGTCATTCGAGTATTTTTATCAAATTACTTGCAAAGTACTATGTTAATCACCATTGCATAAAAACCAAAACCACTATTTTCATAACTATGAATATGACTATGTGGTGGGCAATGGAACCATGGATTGTGTTGATATGGTGGAGGTTCCATTGCAAGGGTTGATATCCATCTAGGATTAAACAACAAATGTCGTCCAGTGATTCTTGTGCCGTAACACCCGTGTTAACCATAAGATCTGGAGTGGGACGGAATAGTCAATCGTATTTCCACCTCTTGTACATCAACGGACGTGCTTTACCGTAGTACACTTGTCATCTGTCGGGGGCAAGCGGTAGGCTGGGGAAGCCTAAAGTTCCCCACGACTTTGTCCGTAGTACACTTGTCGCCCGAAGAGCAAGCGGTAGGCTGGGGAAGCCTAAACTTCCCCACGGTATTGCGGTCTATGATGGGTTGCAGCTACCGGCGAAGGAGTTTATGGTATGAGCCTAGAACTGTTGTCGTGGTCGGGGTCCACCCTAATATGGGAATAATGGGACCGGCGAGGACCCAGGGTCGGGGTATGCAACAAAGGGTGGGTGTGCGAGGTAGCGGAGGAATATGATTGGCTATGAACTTATACCAGGCCTCACACCGAAGGAAGTGTGGACGGGAAAGCTGCCCAGTTGGCACCAAGGTTAAGATCTCTTATGGGTAAAGCAATACACCTCTGCAGAGTGTAAAGAACCGTGACCTGTCACTCCCTGTTACGGGATATGGAACTGCGAACGCGGTCGGAAAGGAGCTCCATGAAGTTCTAGTAGACCGGTGAAGGCTGACGGACATAGTTCTTTGAAATAAAAGCAACCTCTTGAAGAAATGTTTATCAAAACCTGCATTGGTATTAGACTTTTTGGTCTAATATCGTAGCTAGTGCATTAAACACCTCTTTTCTATAATGAACTTGTTGAGTACGCTCGTACTCATACCACTCTTAAATCCCCTGCTTAGATTGTCTGAACCATCTGGAGGAGGACAACGACAACCCTGAAGGAGCCGAGATTATCGGCTATGAAGAACCAGACCTCTCTGGAGGTGTTGAAGGCGTAGACTACCTTATAGTCTACGGAACCGGGGAGGGTTCCGGAGGAGATCAAGTTTACACTAACCAAGTAGTAGTAGTATCCGAGCAGTACGAACTCTTAGTACTTAACTACTCGAGGGAATAAATGTACCACCTAGTAAAACTTCTATATTGTAAGCTAAGATGGGTTCGCCTCGAACCCAGGAGTATCCCTCTTCGGACCCAAGAGGAGCTCCGAGATGATATGTACATTATGCTTGTAATAATAAATGAATGAGTTATGGACCTGCTATGTTCTGTTGTACTACTCTGAGGGATGTAATATTTGTGGAATGGTACTTCGTGAATGTTATATCAACGACTGGCATACTACAACATGCAGTGGTATGCAGGGTCACCACAGCGCGTCCCCCCTTGGGCCGCGCCGGCCACATGCGTGGGGCCCACAGGGCTCCCCTCTGGTCCTTCTCGGGTGTTCTGGAAGCTTCGTGGAATTATAATATGCTGGGCGTTGATTTCGTCCAATTCCGAGAATATTTCCTTACTAGGATTTCTGAAACCTATAACAGCAGAAAATAGGAACTGGCACTTCGGCATCCTGTCAATAGGTTAGTTCCAGAAAATGCATCAAAACGATATAAAGTGTGAACAAAACATGTAGGTATTGTCATAAAACAAGCATGGAACATCACAAATTATAGATACGTTGGAGACGTATCAGCATCCCCAAGCTTAGTTCCTACTCGTCCTCGAGTAGGTAAACGATAACAAAGATAATTTCTGAAGTGACATGCTACCAACATAATCTTGATCATACTATTGTAAAGCATATGAGATGAATGCAGCGATTCAAAGCAATGGTAAAGACAATGATTAAACAACTGAATCATATAGCAAAGACTTTTCATGAATAGTACTTTCAAGACAAGCATCAATAAGTCTTGCATAAGAGTTAACTCATAAAGCAATAGATTCTAAATAAAGGCATTGAAGCAACACAAAGGAAGATATAAGTTTCAGCGGTTGCTTTCACTTGTAACATGTATATCTCATGGATATTGTCAACATAAAGTAATATAATAAGTGCAATAAGCAAGTATGTAAGAATCAATTCACAGTTAACACAAGTGTTTGCTTCTAAGACAGAAAGAAATAGGTGAACTGACTCAACATAAAAGTAAAAGAATGGCCCTTCGAAGAGGGAAGCAGGGATTGCTATATTTGTGCTAGAGCTTTTATTTTGAAAACAATAAGAGAGCATAAAAGTAAAGTTTTGAGAGGTGTTTGTTGTTGTCAACGAATGGTAGTGGGCACTCTAACCCCCTTGCCAGACAGACCTTCAAAGAGCGCCTCCCATGAAAGATTTTTATTTTTGGGTGGCACTCCTTCCAACCTTGCTTTCACAAACCATGGCTAACCGAATCCTCGGGTGCCTGTCAACAATCTCATACCATGAAGGAGTGCCTTTTATTTTAGTTTTATTTAGATGACACTCCTCCCCACCTTTGCTTTCTCAAGCCATGGCTAACCGAATCCTCGGGTGCCGTCCAACAATCACATACCATGGAGGAGTGTCTTTTTTTGTAAAATTATGAAGGTTAATTAATTGGGGCTGGGAACCCCATTGCCAGCTCTTTTTGCAAAATTATTGGATAAGCGGATGAAGCCACTAGTCCATTGGTGAAAGTTGCCCAACAAGATTGAAAGATAAATACCACATACTTCCTCATGAGCTATAAAACATTGACACAAATAAGAGGTAATAACTTTTGAAGTGTTTAAAGATAGCACTCAAGCAATTTACTTTGGAATGGCAGAGAAATACCAAGTAGTAGGTAGGTATGGTGGACACAAATGGCATAGTTTTTGGCTCAAGGATTTTGGATGCATGAGAAGTAATCCCTCTCAATACAAGGCTTTGGCTAGCAAGGTTATTTGAAACAAACACAAGTGTGAACCGGTACAGCAAAACTTACATAAAAACATATTGCAAGCATTATAAGACTCTACACTGTCTTCCTTGTTGTTCAAACCCTTACTAGAAAATATCTAGACCTTAGAGAGACCAATCATGCAAACCAAATTTTAGCAAGCTCTATGTATTTCTTCACTAATAGGTGCAAAGTATATGATGCAAGATCTTAAACATGATCCATATGAGCACAAAAATTGCAAGTATCAAATTATTCAAGACATTATACCAATTACTACATGTAGCATTTTCTATTTCCAACCATATAACAATTAACGAAGCAGTTTCAACCTTCGCCATGAACATTAAAAGCTAAGAACACATGTGTTCATATGAACCAGCGGAGCGTGTCTCTCTCCCACACAAGCATGAATTTATTCAAACAAAACAAAAATAAAAACAAACAGACGCTCCAAGTAAAGTGCATAAGATGTGATGGAATAAAAATATAGTTTCAATAGAACAAACCTGATAAATTGTTGATGAAGAAGGGGATGCCTTGGGCATCCCCAAGCTTAGATGCTTGAGTCTTCTTGAAATATGCAGGGATGAACCACGGGGGCATCCCAAGCTTAGACTTTTCACTCTTCTTGATCATATATCATCCTCCTCTCTTGACCCTTGAAAACTTCCTCCACACCAAACTCGAAACAAACTCATTAGAGGGTTAGTGCATAATCAAAAAATCACATATTCAGAGGTGACACAATCATTCTAAACACTTCTGGACATTTCACAAAGCTTCTGAAAGTTAATGGAACAAAGAAATCCATCCAACACAGCAAAAGAGGCAATGCGAAATAAAAGGCAGAATCTGTCAAAACAGGACAGTCCGTAAAGACGAATTTTTTAGAGGCACCAGACTTGCTCAGATGAAAATGCTCAAATTGAATGAAAGTTACGTACATATATGAGGATCACACACAAAAACTGGCAGATTTTTCTGAGTTACCTACAGAGAACCCTGCCCAAATTCGTGACAGACAGAAATCTGTTTCTGCGCAGTAATCCAAATCTAGTATCAACCTTTCTATCAAAGACTTTACTTGGCACAACAATGCAATAAAATAAAGATAAGGAGAGATTTATACAGTAGTAACAACTTCCAAGACACAAATATAAAACAAAATTACTGTAGCAAAATAAAAACATGGGTTATCTCCCAAGAAGTGCTTTCTTTATAGCCATTAAGATGGGCTCAGCAATTTAATGATGCACTCGCAAGAAATAAGAGTTGAAGCAAAAGAGAGCATCAAGAAGCAAATTCAAAACACATTTAAGTCTAACCCACTTCCTATGCATAGGAATCTTGTAAATAAACAAATTCATGAAGCATAATGCAACAAGCATAGCAAGATAAAACAAGTGCAGCTTCAAGATTTTCAGCAAAAAGAGAGGTGTTTTAGTAACATGAAAATTTCTACAACCATATTTTCCTCTCTGATAATAATATCCAGTAGCATCATGAGCAAACTCAACAATATAACTATCAAATGAAACATTTTTATCATGAGTCTCATGCATAAAATTATTACTACTCCCAACATAAGCATAGTAAATTTTATTAGTAATAGTGGGAGCGAATTCAACAAAGTAGCTATCATTATTATTCTCATCATCAAATATAGAAGGCATATTCTAATCATAATCAAATTTATCCTCCATAACAGGCGGCACCAAAAGAGCACTATCATTATAATCATCATAAATAGGAGGCAAAGTATCATAAAAGAAAATTTTCTCCTCCATGCTTGGGGGACTAAAAATATCATGCTCATCAAAACCAGCTTCCCCAAGCTTAGAATTTTCCATATCATTAGCAACAATGGTGGTCAAAGCGTTCATACTAATATCATTGCTACTAGCATGCAAATAAGATTCCATAGGTTTTTTAATTTTCGCATCAAACAAACCATGTCTTAACTCAAGAAATAGCTTCAAAAGCTCACTGTTACTTTCCATTATGCCTTACTAGTGAAATAAAAACAAGAAACAAAAAGATGCAATTGCAGGATCTAAAGGAAATAGCTTCGAGCACTTACAACGGCACCAGAAAATAACTTAGTTACCTGGGACCAGCGTGTGAGTGCCTTTTACCTTTCCTCCCCGGCAACGGCGCCAGAAAATAGCTTGATGTCTACTCACGCTTCTTTTCCTGTAGACAGTGTTGGGCCTCCAAGAGCAGAGGTTTGTAGAACAGCAGCAAGTTTTCCCTTAAGTGGATCACCCAAGGTTTATCGAACTCGGGGAGGAAGAGGTCAAAGATATCCCTCTCAAGCAACCCTGTGATCACAATGCAAGAAGTCTCTTGTGTCCCCAACACACCTAATACACTTGTCAGATGTATAGGTGCACTAGTTTGGCGAAGAGATAGTAAAATGCAAGTATATGAGTGGTAATAGCAATCTGAATAAAATATGGCAGCAAGTAAACATGCAGTGGAACAGTAAATAAACGGTGTCCTCCCCTGCAATGGCACCAGAAAATACTTGCTGGCGTGCAGTTGATGTGGGAGATAGGAATCTTTGTGGTGTAGCTTTTCTATTCGGGAACAAGGCCTAGGGATCATACTTTCACTAGTGGACACTCTCAACACTGATCACATAATAAAACCACTCTACACTCTCTTGTTGGATGACAAACACCATTAATTGTGTAGGGCTACAAGAGCACCTCAATGCCGGAGTTAACAAGCTCCACAACATTCGATGTTCATATTTAAATAACCTTAGAGTGCATGATAGACCAACGCAATTATACCAAGTACTAACATAGCATGCACACTGTCACAAACAGACTATGAAAGGAGGAATAGATCACATCAATACCATCATAGTAATAGTTAACTTCATAATCAACAAGAGATCACAATCATAAACTACGCCAAGTACTACATGATGCACACACTGTCACCATTACATCATGGAGGAGGAATAGAGTACTTTAATAACATCACTAGAGTAGCACATATATTAAATAGTGATACAAAGCACATTGCAATCATAAAGGAATATAAATAAGCACTTCACTGTGCTATTCTGAATTACTCTCTGGCAAGATAACATCCAACTCAAATCATAACTCAGTGAATAAGTATTCTGTGAAATATAGCCTAAGAGACCCACACGGTGCACACACTGTCACCTTTACACACGTGGGACAAGGAGTCTCCGGAGATCACATAAGTAAAATCCACTTGAATAGCATAACGACATCTAGATTACAAAGCTCATCATATGGATCTCAATCATGTAAGGTAGCTCATGAGATCATTGTATTGAAGTACATGGAGAGAGAGAGATTAACCACATAGCTACCGGTACAGCCCTTAGCCCCGAGGGAGAACTACTCCAACCTCATGGGAGACAGCAGCGGTGATGAAGATGGCGGTGGTGTCGATGGAGATGCCTTCCGGGGGCACTTCCCCGTCCCGGCGGCGTGCCGAAATAGAGACTTCTGTCCCCCAGATCTTGGCTTCGCGATGGCGGCGGCTCTGGAAGGTTTCTCGTACCGTGGCTTATTCGTCTCGAAGATTTAGGTCAGGGGGCTTCTTATAGGCGAAGAGGCAGAGTCGGAAGGGTTACGAAGCCGCCACACAGTAGGGGGGTGCGCCCCCCTTGGGCCGCGCCGGCCACATGTGTGGGGCCCACAGGGCTCCCCTCTGGTCCTTCTCGGGTGTCCTGGAAGCTTTGTGGAATTATAAGATGCTGGGCGTTGATTTCGTCCAATTCCGAGAATATTTCCTTACTAGGATTTCTGAAACCAAAAACAGCAGAAAACAGGAACTGGCACTTTGGCATCTTGTCAATAGGTTAGTTCCGGAAAATGCATCAAAACGATATAAAGTGTGAACAAAACATGTAGGTATTGTCATAAAACAAGCATGGAACATCAGAAATTATAGATACGTTGGAGACGTATCAAGAGACTCCCCTTGCAGCGTGTCTTGATCTCCCCGGCAACGGCGCCAGAAAAGTAGCTGCTTGTGACGGTAAAGCACACGTCTGTTGGGAACCCCAAGAGGAAGGTATGATGAGTACAACAGCGAGTTTTCCCTCAGTAAGAAACCAAGGTTATCAGACCAGTAGGAGATGAAGATCACGTGAAGGTTGTTGGTGAAGGAGTGTAGTGCGGCGCAACACCAGGGATTCCGGTGCCAACGTGGAACCTGCACAATGATACGTCTCCAACGTATCTATAATTTATGATGTTCCATGCTAGTTTTATGACAATACCTACATGTTTTGCTCACACTTTATAATGATTTTATGCATTTTCCGGGACTAACCTATTAACAGGATGCCGAGGTGCCAGTTCCTGTTTTCTGCTGTTTTGGTTCCAGAAAAGCTATTCGGGCAATATTCTCAGAATTGGACGAAACAAAAGACAAACCGCCTATTTTACTGAGACGGACCCAGAACACCGAAGGAGAGACGGAGAAGGGCCAAGGGGGCCCCACACCACCTGGCGGCGCGGCCAAGAGGGGGGCGCGCCTAGCTATGGGGTGGGCCCCTTGGGACCCCTCCGACGCCGCCCTTTCGCCTATATATTCCTCGCGACACGAAAACCCTACATCAATCGATCATATTCCAGAAAGACTCCAGGGGCACCGCCGCCATCGCGAAACCAAGATTCAGGGGACAGAATCTCTGTTCCGGCACGCCGCCGGGACGGGGAAGTGCCCCCGGAAGCCATCTCCATCGACGCCACCGCCTCCATCATGCTCCGTGAGTAGTTCCCCCATGGACTACGGGTTCTAGCAGTAGCTAGTTGGTACTCTCTCTCCCATGTACTTCAATACAATGATCTCATGAGATGCCTTACATGATTGAGATCCATCTGGTGTTGTGTTTGTTGGGATCCGATGAATTGTTACATTATGATCAGTCTATCTATAAAGTTTGTGAAGTTATTGTTGCTGCAATCTTGTTGTGTTTAATGCTTGTCACTAGTGCATGAGTGGCATGGTCTTAGATTTAAGCTCTATAATTATTGCTTAGATTGTATCTACAAGTTGTTTGCACATGTCTATGTCCGGAACCCGAGGCCCAAGAGTGACAGCAACTGGGATAACTGAAGGGGATGGCTTAGATATGAGATCACATGTTTTCACCAAGTGTTAATGCTTTGCTCCGGTGCTCTATTAAAAGGAGTACCTTAATTACCAGTAGATTCCCTTGAGGCCCGGCTGCCACCGGCTGGTAGGACAAAAGATGTTATGCAAGTTTCTCATTGCGAGCACGTATGACTATATATGGAAAACTTGCCTACATGATTAATAAATTGATGTTCTATCTTAATGCTATTTCAATCCTATCAATTGCCCAACCATAATTTGTTCACCCAACACTTGTCACTTGTTATTGGAGAGTTACCACTAGTGTAGATAGCTGGGAACCCTGGTCCATCTTTCATCATCAAATACTCACTCGGTCCTATATGCCATTAGAAGTAGTATCAACTATTTTCTGGTGCCATTGCCTCTGTGTTACTTCTACTGCTGTTGTGTTACTGTTACTATTGCTCTCATATTACTGCTGCTTTCACATCACCCATGTTACTAGTGCTTTCCCAGGTGCAGCTGAATTGACAACTCAGTTGTTAAGGCTTATAAGTATTCTTTGTCTCCCTTGTGTCGAATCAATAAATTTGGGTTTTACTTCCCTCGAAGACTGTTGCGATCCCCTATACTTGTGGGTTATCAAGACTATTTTCTGGCGCCGTTGCCGGGGAGGCATAGCTCTACTCATAAGTTCACCTGGGGAGTACACTCTACCTCTCTCTCTGTTTTTATTTTGTTTTGCTTAGTTTACTTTTGTCTAGTTTATTTGTGCTTAGTTTATTTCTGTCTAGTATTATTTTGCTTAGTTTACTTTTGTCTAGTTTGTTTTTGCTTAGTTTATTTCTGTCTAGTATTATTTTGCTTAGTTTACTTTTGTCTAGTTTGTTTTTGTCTTGTTTTATTTTTCTTATATACCCGAAAATCCATAAAAAATTGAAAACCCGAAAAATTAAAAACTGTTGTTATGGAAGAACCCACAACCATGATGGAGCTTATAGAATTATATATGAATTATAGAGAATCAAGAAAGGGTAAAGTCATGAGTGCCGTGTTAGAAAAATTGAATACAATTGCTAAAATCTTGCTTAAACGCCATGATATAAATTGTTGCTCTAAATAGGATACTAAACATCTTAAATTCCAATGTGGCTTTAGTGAAGAAGTTTTAATTATGAACAATCATTGGAATAACTATATAAATCTTGGGTTCGAAGAAGTAGAACAATTTGTTTTATTTATGGGAGCCTCTGAGATAGAATCCTTCATGGCTAAAAATTATGAAACTTGTATTGCTTGTAAGAACCTTAAAGATTATGTCTCTTCTATCCTTGATTTTTGCATAGAAAGTTACAGCAATAATCCTTATATCATTGATTATAAAGAGAAACTCATTCATGCACAAGAATGCACTCACAATTTGCAGGAACCTGTGGAAATTGATGAACCTAAAAGTTCATTGGATGAAAAAGGGGAGGAGAGTGATGAATAAAAGGAGGAAGAATGGATTAGCTACCCATGCCAACCTTCTAATGAGAGTAACTCTTTATCTCTTACACTATTTGATTGTCCTCCATGCTTACCAAAGGAGGATGAATGCTATGTTCCTGTGGATTCTCTTGAAATATTCCCTATGAGTAAAACTTGTGAGAATAATTATGCTACTATTATCTATGATAATCCATGCTATTTTGATAAATCTTATGATAATGCTTTGTTTGTGCCTGATATCGAAATGCATGGTACTAAAGAGTTTTGCTTAGCAAATGTTTATGATAAAGCTCTAGATGATGGTCCTATGTTACTTGATAATATTAATTGTACTACTAATGAAAATGGGATTGGTGAAGTCTTGACTTTATCTAGGAGTCCCATATCTCTTGAGATTGATCAATCATCTTGTTATATTATTGATAAAAGCGGGTTTGAAAGTTTTGATCCCACTATTTTTGAGCTTGATAAAAATTATGTGATTGCGGATCATGAAAAACATGCTTTATGTGATAGTTATATTGTTGAGTTTATTCATGAAGCTACTGAAAATTATTATGAGAGAGGAAAATATGGTTGTAGAAATTTGCATGGTACTAAAACACCTCTCTATATGCTGAAACTTTTGAAGTTACTCTTGTTTTATCTTCATATGCTTGTCACTTTGTTCTTCATGAATTTATTTGTGTACAAGATTCCTATGCATATGAAGCGGGTTAGACTTAAATATGTTTCTTGTTTGCTGTTGATGCTCTCTTTTGCTTCAACTCTTATTTCTTGCAAAAGAATCATTAAAATTACTGAGCCCATCTTAATGGCTATAAAGAAAGAACTTCTTGGGAGATAACCCATGTTTTTATTTTGCTACTGTTTTGTTGTGTCTTGGAAGTTGTTACTACTGTAGCAACCTCTCCTTATCTTTATTTTACTACATTGTTGTGCCAAATAAAGTCTCTAATAGAAAGTTGATGCTAGATTTGGATTTCTGCGCAGAAACAGATTTCTAGCTGTCACGAATTTGAGTAGGTCTCTCTGTAGAAAACTCAGAAAAATCTGCGAAAATTCATGAGTGATCCTCAGATATGTACGCAACTTTCATTAGTTTTGAGTTTTGTGATTTGAGCAACGGAAGTACCTCGAAAAAAATCATGTTTACTGGCTGTTCTGTTTTGATAGATTCTATCTCTGTTTTTTGCATTGTCTCTTGTGGACTTTAAGTAAGGCTTTCTAGACGTGGAGAGCTGTAGCTAATATTTTATTGAGTTCTTGCAATGTGTCACTATAGGACTAAAGTGGATTAAAGTTTTTTGAGTACTAACCCCTCTAATGAAGTTTATGAGAAGTTTGGTGTGGCAGAAGTTTTCAAGGGTCAAGAGAGAAGGGTGATATAATGTGATCAAGAAGAGTGAAGAGCCTAAGCTTGGGGATGCCCCCGTAGTTCATCCCTGCATATTTCAAGAAGACTCAAGCGTCTAAGCTTGGGGATGCCCAAGGCATCCCCTTCTTCATCAACTTATCAGGTCATCTCTAGTGAAACTATATTTTTATTCGGTCACATCTTATGTGCTTTACTTGGAGCGTATGTATGTTTTTATTTTTGTTTGTGTTTGAATAAAATCGGATCGTAGCGATCCTTGTGTGGGAGAGACACGCTCCGCTTTTTCATATGAACACGGGTGTTCTTCGTTTTACTTTTAATGTTCATGGCGAAAGTTGGAAGCTACTGCATTTATTGCTATTTGGTTGGAAACAGAAAATGCTTCATATTGTCTTGAATAATTTGATACTTCGCAATTGTTTTGAGCTCTCAAGTAGATCATGTTTAATCTATTGCATCGTGTAGTCTAAACCTATTAGTGGAGAACTACCGTAGAGCTTGTTGAAATTTGGTTTGCATGATTGGTCTCTCTAAGGTCTAGATATTTTCTGGTAAAAGTGTTTGAGCAACAAGGAAGACAGTGTAGAGTCTTATAATGCTTGCAATATGTTCTTATGTAAGTTTGTTGTACCGGTTCATACATGTGTTTGCTTCAAACAACCTTGCTAGCCAAAGCCTTGTACTGAGAGGGAATGCTTCTCGTGCATCCAAAACCTTGAGCCAAAACATATGCCAAACCGCCTATTTTACCGAGACGGACCCAGAACACCGAAGGAGACACCGGAGAAGGGCCAAGGGGGCCCCACACTAGCTGGCGGCGCGGTCAAGAGGGGGGGTGCGTCCAGCTATGGGGTGGGCCCCTCTGGACCCCTCCGACGCCGCCCTTTCGCCTATATATTCCTCGCGACGCGAAAACCCTACATCAGTCGATCATATTCCAGAAAGACTCCAGGGGCGCCGCCGCCATCGCGAAACCAAGATTCGGGGGACAGAATCTCTGTTCCGGCACGCCGCCGGGACGGGGAAGTGCCCCCGGAAGCCATCTCCATCGACGCCACCGCCTCCATCATGCTCCGTGAGTAGTTCCCCCATGGACTACGGGTTCTAGCAGTAGCTAGTTGGTACTCTCTCTCCCATGTACTTCAATACAATGATCTCATGAGCTGCCTTACATGATTGAGATCCATCTGATGTAATCGTTGTTGTGTTAGTTGGGATCCGATGAATTATTACATTATGATCAGTCTATATATAAAGTTTGTGAAGTTATTGTTGCTGCAATCTTGTTGTCTTTAATGCTTGTCACTAGTGCACGAGTGGCATGATCTTAGATTTAAGCTCTATAATTATTGCTTAGATTGTATCTACAAGTTGTTTGCACATGTCTATGTCCGGAACCCGAGGCCCCAGAGTGACAGCAACTGGGATAACTGGAGGGGATGGCTTAGATATGAGATCACATGTTTTCACCAAGTGTTAATGCTTTGCTCCGGTGCTCTATTAAAGGAGTACCTTAATTACCAGTAGATTCCCTTGAGGCCCGGCTGCCACCGGCTGGTAGGATGACTGTCTACCACTGGCGCGTGGTTGACGAGGGAGGAAATCTCGTTCCTTCAGCTCCCCGGCAACGGCGCCAGAAAATAGCTTGATGTCTACTCACGCTTCTTTTCCTGTAGACAGTGTTGGGCCTCCAAGAGCAGAGGTTTGTAGAACAGCAGCAAGTTTTCCCTTAAGTGGATCACCCAAGGTTTATCAAACTCAGGGAGGAAGAGGTAAAAGATATCCCTCTCAAGCAACCCTGCGATCACAATGCAAGAAGTCTCTTGTATCCCCAACACACCTAATACACTTGTCAGATGTATAGGTGCACTAGTTCGGCGAAGAGATAGTAAAATGCAAGTGGTATGAATGTATATGAGCAGTAGTAACGGTGCCAGAAAATACTTGTTGGCGTGCAGTTGATGGTAGTAATATTGCAGGAAGTACAGATGCAGTAAAACAATAAATAAGCGATGATTGCAGTATTTGGAAACAAGGCCTAGGGATCATACTTTCACTAGTGGACACTCTCAACATTGATCACATAATAAAACCACTCTACACTCTCTTGTTGGATGATGAACACCATTAAATGTGTAGGGCTACAAGAGCACCTCAATGCCCGAGTTAACAGGCTCCACAACATTCGATATTCATATTTAAATAACCTTAGAGTGCATGATAGACCAACGCAATTATACCAAGTACTAACATAGCATGCACACTGTCACCAACAGACTATGAAAGGAGGAATAGATCACATCAATACTATCATAGTAATAGCTAACTTCATAATCTACAAGAGATCACAATCATAAACTACGCCAAGTACTACATGATGCACACACTGTCACCATTACATCATGGAGGAGGAATAGAGTACTTTAATAACATCACTAGAGTAGCACATAGATGAATAGTGATACAAAGCTCATATGAATCTCAATCATGTAAGGCAGCTCATGAGATCATTGTATTGAAGTACATAGGAGAGAGATTAACCACATAGCTACCGGTACAGCCCTTAGCCTCGAGGGAGAACTACTCCCTCCTCATGGGAGACAGCAGCGGTGATGAAGATGGCGGTGGTGTCGATGGAGATGCCTTCCGGGGGCACTTCCCCGTCCCGGCGGCGTGCCGGAACAGAGACTTCTGTCCCCCAGATCTTCGCTTCGCGATGGCGGCGGCTCTGGAAGGTTTCTCCTACCGTGGCTTTTTCGTATCGAAGATTTAGGTCAGGGGGCTTCTTATAGGCGAAGAGGCGGAGTCGGAGGGGTTACGGAGGCGCCACACAACAGGGCGGCGTGCCCCCCTCCTGGGCCGCGCCAGCCACATGTGTGGGCCCCTGTGGCCCTCCTCTGGTCCCTCTCGGGTGTTCTGGAAGCTTCGTGGAATTATAAGATGCTGGGCGTTGATTTCGTCCAATTCCGAGAATATTTCCTTACTAGGATTTCTGAAACCAAAAACAGCAGAAAACAGGAACTGGCACTTCGGCATCTCGTCAATAGGTTAGTTCCGGAAAATGCATCAAATCGTCATAAAGTGTGAACAAAACATGTAGGTATTGTCATAAAACAAGCATGGAACATAAGAAATTATCGATACGTGGGAGACGTATCATAGGACAAAAGATGTTATGCAAGTTTCTCATTGCGAGAACGTATGACTATATATGGAAAACATGCCTACATGATTAATAAATTGATGTTCTATCTTAATGATATTTCAATCCTATCAATTGCCCAACTGTAATTTGTTCACCCAACACTTGTCACTTGTTATTGGAGAGTTACCACTAGTGTAGATAGCTGGGAACCCTGGTCCATCTTTCATCATCAAATACTCACTCGGTCCTATATGCCATTAGAAGTAGTATCAACTATTTTCTGGTGCCATTGCCTCTGTGTTACTGCTACTGCTGTTGTGTTACTGTTACTATTGCTCTCATATTACTGCTGCTTTCACATCACCCCTGTTACTAGTGCTTTTCCAGGTGCAGCTGAATTGACAACTCAGTTGTTAAGGCTTATAAGTATTCTTTGTCTCCCCTTTTGTCAAATCAATAAATTTGGGTTTTACTTCCCTCGAAGACTGTTGCGATCCCCTATACTTGTGGGTTATCACACAACACAATCAAACTACTTTGCCCCAACTTAACTGTGAGGTTGTCAATCTCACCGGCTTGCTGAAAACAAAGGATTAAACGTATGGTGTGGAAAATGATGTTTGCTTACAGAAAACAAAAGAGAACAATGATTGCAGTAGGTTGTATTTCAGATGTAAAAGAATGGACCGGGGTCCACAGTTCACTAGTGGTGTCTCTCCAATAAGATAAATAACATGTTGGGTAAAAAAATTACAGTTGGGCAATTGACAAATAAAAAGGGCATAACAATGCACATACATATCATGATGACTACTATGAGATTTACTTAGGGCATTATGACAAAGAACATAGACCGCCATCCAGCATGCATCTATGCCTAAAAAGTCCACCTTCGGGTTAGCATCCGCACCCCTTCCAGTATTAAGTTGCAAGCAACAGACAATTGCATTAAGTACTGTGCGTAATGTAAACAATACAAATATCCTTAGAAAAAGCATTGATGTTTTATCCCTAGTGGCAACAGCACATCCACAACCTTAGAACTTTCTGTCACTGTCCCAGATTCAATGGAGGCATGAACCCACTATCTAGCATAAAATACCCCCTCTTGGAGTTACAAGTATCAACTTGGCCAGAGCCTCTACTAGAAACGGAGAGCATGCAAGATCATAAACAACACATATAAGATAGATCTATAATCAACTTGACATAGTATTCCATATTCATCGGATCCCAACAAACACAACATGTAGCATTACAAATAGATGATCTTGATCATGATAGGCAGCTCACAAGATCTAAACATGATGGCATAATAGGAGAAGACAACCATCTAGCTACTGCTATGGACCCGTAGTCCAAGGATGAACTACTCACGCATCACTCCGGAGGCGGGCATGGTGATGTAGAGCCCTCCGGTGATGATTCCCCTCTCCGGCAGGGTGCCGGAGGAGATCTTCTGAACCCACGAGTTAGGGTTGATGGCGGCGGCGTCTCTGGAACTGTTCTGGTATTTTGGCTCTCGGTACTAGGGTTTTCGGAGACGAAGGAATAAATAGGCGAAGGGGCAGCATCGGGGGAGCCAGGGGGCTCCCTCCCCACACCTTGGCGCGACAGTGGGCCCCCCGTGCCGCCCTATGGGGTGGGCCCCCTGCTGCCCTTCCTCGACTCTTCTTCGGTCTTCTGGAACACTCCGTGGAAAATAGGGCCGTGGGCTTTTGTTTCGTCCAATTCCGAGAATATTTGTAAACCAACTTTTCTGAAATCAAAAACAGCAGAAAACAGGAACTGGCACTGTGGCATCTTGTTAATAGGTTAGTCACAGAAAATGCATAAAAACATTATAAAGTGTGAATAAAACATGTAGGTATTGTCATAAAACTAGCATGGAACATAAGAATTTATAGATACGTTGGAGATGTATCAGAACCATGGTATGAGTTTGGTGGAGGTTCCATTGCATTGGGTTATTCATCTAGGACTTAACAACAAATGTCGTCGAGTGATTCTTGCATCGTAATACTCGTGTTTACCATAAGATCTGGAGTGGGACGGAGTAGTTATCTGTTCTTTTCCCTCTCGCATATCAACGGGCACACCTACCGGTGGGATGGCTGACGCTAGTGGGGAAGGGAGCCCCGTATTGCTCCTACGGTTTGGTGTATCTACGAGGAGTTGTATGGTGTGTCTAAGGGTCTTGCGCCGAGGGGTAAGCGACCAAGGTGAAGTCAGAACCTAAACTCAGCATGGCTACAACATTTGGGTGGTTATGCGAGGTTGCGGGAAGGCCCAGTGATTGGCTAGGACCTTACATCTAGCCTCACACCAAGGAAGTGAGATGGGTTGCGCGCCCGACTGGTTACAAGGATAAGATCTCTTATGGGTAAAGAAACACACCTCTGCAGAGTGTATCAAATTGTGGCTTGTCGCTACCCGTTCTAGGTTTGGAATAGCAAACGCCGCTGGAAAGGAACTCCATGAAGTTCTAGACACTCGGTGAAGGCTGACGGACATAGTTCTTCAGAATAAAAGCAACTTTTTGAAGAAATGTTTACAAAAACTTGCATTGCCTATGACTTTCTAGTCCATGGTTTTAGCTAGTGCATTAAACACCTCTTTCCTATAATGAACTTTCTGAGTACGCTCGTACTCACACTTCTTTGAGCACCCTTCTTAGATATGGAGTCATCGAAGGAGGATCTACAGTGAAACTCGAAGACAGAGGAAGTCAACTACTTCAAGAGACAGGACCCTGCCAGCAGAGTCAATGGAATCAACCACTATATCCACTAGGGAGAGAACCTAGATTAGAAGTAGAAGGGAACTAGCTCCCTAATCGTAGTACCTAAGTAGGTAGAATCCAATCTAGTCTCTCTAGTCAGTCAAATACCTCTATAGGTAGAGTCACGATAAGTCTAGTCCACGAGTTGTTCTTCTGGAGTTTATTTGCAGTTTTACCTCATTGTAAAGTAGGAAGATGTTCTGATCTTTTGTAAAGAGTCTATGATGTAATTCTATAGACATGTCTTGGACCCTCAAATGTTTCTGTTGTACCACTCTGAGGGATGTAATACTAGTGGAATGGTGTTTCATTGGTGTTAAGTCAACGACTTGCATACTACACCATGCAGTGGTATGATGGGTCACCACAGCTAGGCCTTTGTATTCTATCTCGCGGGGTTGGGCCGCCTGGTGTATACTCCGACACTACTGCCCATGGGCCACCGCGGCCCGTTAGATTATGTATGCATTGGGCCTACACATTTTTTATCCTTGACAGTGTTGGCGTTGCCAAGACGAATTGTGAAGATCCACACCCTATGGCGCGTTTGGATCTCCAGGTCCGATGAGGATATCTCTAAATGGTTTATTAAGGCCTAACAGTGATTGTGTCGTTAGTGAGATAATTTTCTTTGTACTAGTGAGATGAAGGAGGACCACCACCTATGTTCTAGATCATCCAAATCCACTAGCAGATCTAAGTACTTGTTGTCAAGCCACCTCGCCCATAAAAACTAAGCCTACCTCGTAGCACAAAGAACCTACCCGCCGCTTCCCACGCCATGCGAGGTAGAGAAAACTATCTCCGCGTGCACCAACGCTACATGGGGTGGTAGAGTCGGTGTCTAGGGTTTGTCCCTCGCCGCTCACGGGAGCAACGTCTGTTCTGTGAGAGTGCATTTTCTACCCTCATGTATAGCTACACACGTCTAGGTTATGCGGTGATTCGAACCATATTATCCCATTTTAGCTGGGAGCGGTGTTTTAGAACATGGGTTCATATGCTCTCAATATTTCGAAATGCATCTTACATATATTTTAAATTTACAAAAAATTGAAACTAAAAGTTCGCACGTACATCTTCACATGCTACGTGCTCACAAAGTCGTTTCATAAAAAATCGACTTATCATGTGACGTGTGTAAAAAAGAAAAAATTCAGTGCTAAAAATAATGATTTTCACAAGATAAACTTTCTCTTTTTTATATAGACCATACAAAATATTGGTTTTTCGTGAAACTTGACGAACGCATGTATATTATGAAGATGTACATGTAGAATTTTTTGTCCAAATTTTTTGACATTTTGAAATATAATTTTTTAGTAGAGGGAGCATGCGCATCCGGGAGCCGAATTGAATTTCCGATTTTAGCTTGTTTTTCTGGTAGAACACAGATTTTTGGTGTAAAGTGGAGCGGGTCTTTTCCCTCTGTTCTACATGTGCTCAATCTATAGTTGATTCACTTGGCCATTAAGCGTCTGCATACATGAGGACGGATTACCCACCTTTGAAGTCAAACTGTATGAAATATTGTGCACCATCTAAATTTATGATACAAGCTGACAGCTATAGCTATAGCTACATGTGGCTTCACATGGCAGTCATTATATCCCAGTACCTTGTGTTTGCTTCTATAAATACCATCGCCCGCCTCACCGTATACGCATCCACTGTGGCCATCTCGATCCATATTTTCTCACTATCTGTGTTCCCCTCTATCTTCTTCCTAGTACCTTGCCAGATCTTCGACCAATGGCCCCCGTCTCTGCATCTACGCTTAGGTTGGCCGCCATTGCCATCTGCGTCATGCTGGTGCTTCCATCCATGGTGGAGCCATGTGATGATATCTCAACATGTCTCACCAAATGTGTATCCGCGTGTGTGCCATTCTCGCAAGGGTCGTGCCAGGGCCTTTGCAACACCGTCCCTCTGACAGAAAAGACCTGCACGGCCCGGGCGGAATCTGCTTGCGGGATCCTTTGTGGTACCTTGTGCAAAACCCAAGTTTGATGAGCTAGCTGCTCTCCGTCGAGTTTGTGTGTATTTGTTTACTTCCCAGTGTATAATAAGTGTGCATGAACATGTGTAACATGCTCCTCCCTGCACTTACATATACTATGTTGCATACTTTCTTCGGGGCTAGGAGGAAGCATGCACGAATGATAGGTCCAAGCATGCACGCATTGTCAACTTTATTTATGTTTAATCATCCTTTTCTTTTCTGCACACAAACTCTATGTATCTCTATGTATGTTGCCCTTTTTATATTAATATAAAGTTTTTTTTCGATCTCATGTATTGTATACTAGTAGATATGTCTGTGATATATATCTCTTCCCCTTGTCTGCCGTGGTCATGGCCTACCCTAGATCCTCTTGACTATTCTATTTAGCTAATGGGGTGTTACTATTTTTACAGTAGATAGTAACATATGTGTGGTACTTATTTAGAATTACTATTAGGTGGTAGACTCATGTAAAATCAAATTTATTAGAGCGTTATATTTACTAAGTTGTAGACACATCTACCCTACTTTAAAAGGGCGAGAGCGTCCCATCCAATAAATCTTAGCCTTTCAAACCATATATCCAACGCCTGAAATCGCTCACATCTTTGAAGAGAGCGGACCAGAGGACCACAACCATCTCCACTGATCCACGAACAAATAAGATCGTGCTGAACTAACCCTTCTGCACGCCCGCAGCAGGACTTCTCGCCATCTCCCATCCACCGTGCCATCCTCTCGCCCTCACCAGCCTGCCGCCCCATCGATTCCCCGCACGTCTGTCGCCATTGTGGCCCAGCAGCAGTCGACGTCCAGCACGCCTTCCTCTCGCCGTGGTCGCCCAGCAGCGTCCACATCTCTTCCAAATCGCCTTCCTCTCGCCGTCGTCTCCCTGCTGCACTATCGCAGTCCACGACACAGTCCTCTCACCGTCGTCACACTGCTGCCCAATCGCTTCCGGGCATGCCCTCCGCCCTCCACGCAAGGGAATCAAGGACGCCGTCCACGACACAGAATCCAGGCCGCTGGCACGCCGGGGACTAGGCCAAACTGCATGCTCTGGCAGGGGAATCAACGCCACTTACGCTACTAGACGGATGCCAAACGAACTCCACGTCTTTCTTCAGGTTTCTTCAGACAATTGGCCCTACAAAAAACAAGAAGCATCAGGTATCATATGCAAGAATCTCCTGATAAACAATTAAAATCTATACTCACCCTTAGCTATATCTACATATTATGCTGATGCTAATGAGAAGGAATTCAAATTAACTTGAAAAAAGAACTCTGGAAGCATCACTATCATATAAAACAAAAGGTACTGTACCCTGGAAGGTTCCCAATTTTTAAACCAATATATATGGAGTTTAGGTTTTGCAATAATCTAGATTTGCAGGTCACATTAAGAAATATTACCACGATTGTGTTTTAGAATCACATTTGAATGTCCAACAAACATTTTTCATGGTAGCCCCTGGTTGCTTCATATCTCCCACAAATTTGAATTTTTATACATTTGTTTCATGCTCATGCTATAAAGATGTGGATATTTACAACAAGTAGGGATGATCACAAAGTGCAAGAACCAGCGTTACACCATATAAGTACTGTGAATATATGGTTAAGTACCTCATCAAAAGGTACAGATGCTGGTTGAGTCAGTATCTCTTGCTGAAAGCGATGGGAAAAAACGAAATGACCCTGGTTAACCAATTCTAAACAAATAATTAATGGCGCAACAATTGGAATCCTTTAAAATGCTAGGTAGTTTTCTTTGATGTTAATTCCTATCAAAATATAATACCGAACAGTTGCTTGTCAAAGCTGAGAATAAAAAAAGCATCCAACTGAAGTTTTATTATGCTAGGTGATTATCTAAAATCTAGATATAGCCAAATATAAATTTACAACAATATAAAAGGACACAAAGCTAACAAAATTCTATGAGAGGTGTAATCCTCACCAACGAGGGGTAACCTAACAACATTTCATCTTACTCCTGGCGATCAAAACCACAGAGTATGTTCGCACTAAAGTTAACCATACTCGGGAGTCATTGCTTCTATCAATAAGCAGAAAGTGCCATGTGGAGATGTAATGGTGACTATGATGTCAATCAGTTACCTATATGCAAATATAGATTGAAGCTAAAAAAATATAGTATTTCACAATTATTCATTGATGCTATTACAATTTGCTGGCAGACAGTTTTAATGCCTCTTAATTTTACAGGGTAGAGGAACCTAAATTTGGTATGGCATCTTCCTCACGGACTCCATTCCAAGATATAACCAACATGAAAAGTCAAGGTAGCTGACAGAACGCGCAATGTTCAGTAAGATAGTTATTATCTGACATTCGTTATTATCTGACATACTAACTTGTCATGTGTATGCAGATTCTGAAGAGGTCAAAAGGCAGAGGGATAGGGAGCGGTATGCAAATAAAAAATATGAGATTTTAAAACGCCGACGTGAACTACAGGACCTTAAAAAACAAGCAACCGCCGCTGTGAATGATAAAAACATACCATGCGAGACACAGGCCACCAGAATATCTGGAGTCAGCCAGATACATGACATTGCTACTAAGGAAGGTCATGTGTTCTATGCTTCCAACATATATGTGCCATGTTAGAAATGCTGAATTTTTAGGTGCAACTACTTACAGGTATGGCGCCACATGTTCAGGAGAATGCATCTCAGGTGGGCGGTGATGATGAGTCCGCTTGGTTGCATACAAATGAAGCATGTCAGCTGCAAGCAAAACCAGGAGGAGAAATACATGTTGTTACCGCTCCGACCAATATTGCAGGGGTAGGTTCACACAGCAGATTATCTGGTAATATATTTGTCTGCATCATGTTTTATTAAATTCAACAACTAAAAATGCTCTACAATCTAATCTGACAATGTTCATGTGTTCATATTATGGGATGCAATCTCCCTTTGGCCCTATTTCTTTCAATCCTTGTTAGTGAAACAATTCTCTGCTAAATAAGAGTAATCCTACAAATTAGCATGAGATTCCAATTGAAAAAACTAAGTCTGATTAAAATTTCCCAGAAACTCGAGCAACTATGATTAAAAAACATGCAGCAAATTCGAAGCTCTACCTTCCATGACATTATTTAGTGAACCTAATTTTGGTTGTGTTGTTTTCGAGCCTTATTGACAAAAATGATGTGCTAAATATGAATTATATTGAAAAAATTAGCAGTAGTTCCCATGGTGGCAAAACATAACTGAAACTTGAGGAGAAGAAAATTGAGATTTCACTTGAGAACATCAACAGCAGCTGGCAGATAGAACCAGCACACTATAACGAACTAAGCCCATCCTCATATCAATCTCGGAAAGATCACCCTGGCCCAAACGGAACGATAGTTCGGAATGAGGAATTGCAAGAGGATTTGACCTTCTATATTTGGTGGCCGGCGATGTGGGGCCCTCTGACGTGTGATGGCCGCGACCCTGATCTGGTGAAGACCAGTCCCACGCCTCCGCGACCACGTCCAACGGCGCCTAGCGATTGCTCGCCCGCGAGCATGCCGAGCTCGAGCGCATCCGCGTATGCATCCTATTAGAGGTGTAATATGTATATGTACAATATGGTGTAGTACACCAATTGTATACGGACTCTCCCTGTACAAGTTACGTGAGGGGCTTTTCCGCACCTATATTAACATGCAACCGGTGACCCTAAGGGGCTACACCATTCCACCCAACAATACTTTCCGTCAACATGGTATCAGGCCTCCCTCTTCCTTCCCTCTAGCCACCGCCGCTGTCTGGCTCCTTGCCGTCGTCATCGCCGAGCATCTCCAACTCTCTCCCAAGATCCAACACCACCAAGCCAAAGCTCCTCCTCTCCTCTCTCACTTCCCCAGATTAGTTTTTCTCCTCCCACCCTCAGAACCCTCACACCCAAAACCCTTGAAACATCTACATACAAGCCTTTGTTCGTTCTTCTCGCTCAACACCCAGATCCTCTTCGTTGTTTCGCTGTCCACGACCCTCCTACGAATCTAGATGGCTTCCTCGTCCACGACTCCTCTTCAGGCGACTATTGGTTCCCCGCCGGCCATCAAGCTCACGCGGGACAATTTCCTGTCATGGCAAACACAGGCCCTGCCCACTCTGAGCGGTGCGCGGGTGATGGGCCTTCTTGATGGCTCTGACTGCTGTCCAGCGGAATTCCTTGACGCCGAAGATTCTGAGAAGAAGCCTATAAAAGTTCCTGATGCAGCCCCACCTAACGACGACACTACACCATGGCCAAGGAGTCCCCTAAGTGAACCGACAACACGAACCCCCGCTATATATGTCAAGGTGAACTCCATCCTCTCTACCCTCGATCTCGATACAACCTTGGATGGAGTGCTACCTCATTCCGATAGGTTATGTGTCATTAGCTACAAACATCGACAAGGGTTCACAATGGAGGAGTTCATCATGCTCAATGAAGGGAAGAGGAACCACTCACTTGGCACAAGGGAGATGAAGAGGGAAGGAGAAGAGAAGAAGAAAGAAGAAAGAAGAAGAGAAGAGAGGAAGAGAGAGGGAGGCCGGAGCCTCCACCCAAGGGGAGGCCAGAGCCTCTACCCAAGGGGGGGGCCGGAGCCTCCAGGCCAAAAGGAGGCCGGAGCCTCTACCAAGGGTGGCCGGAGGCCAGCGCCAGGCTTGGCCGCGCGGGAGGAGGAGAGACCGGTAGTACCGGCCCCTCCTATCCGGTACTACCGGCCAGTGCCCAGCGGTACCACTTTGGCTGCGCGGGAGAAGGCCAGGCCGGTACCTCTGCCAGGAGGCTCCGGCCAAGGTACCGCCCAACATCCCAACGCCTCAGTAATGTATGCTGCCTCTCACTGGTACCGTGAGCGGTACCTCCGGCCGTGGTACCGCTCAGAGGTCGAGGCATACTGGACACACTCGACTCAAATCTTGGGTTTACCAGTACCATGGCCGGTACCTCCGCCCGAGGTACCGCTCGGCCTAAACCGCCTCAAATCTGAACCGTTCCTCTTCATCTGAACGTCCATCCTTGATGCCATGTAATACCTAAACTGCCCATGCGTGAGTTAGGCCTATATGTATCTCCCGTACTCCTGATTTGTTGGGTTAGACAAGATATGGCTTAAACATGACTTTGAGCTTTGTCTCCCTAGGGTTAGATTCCCTTTGTATCAAGGCTACTCTTGTTAGAGTCATGGATTTGGATGTGTGAGATTCTAGTGCTACCCACTCTCTCTCTCACTCCTCAATTCATCTCCCTCACCGATCTCTCACCTTGGAATTCTACCGCGCGTCTCTTCCGGGATGATTCTATTGGCGTGGTCCATCGAGCCACGAGGGTAAGATTCGATTGTATCGGGTTGGTGTGTGTGTTTGTTCTTCGTGTTCTTCGCGTTCTTCATCCTCTTCCTCTCTTTCCCCTCTTGATTTCGGGTCAATCGCGAGATCGGGCCACAACCTAGGTCTTAGACCACATCAGTTCCTAACCCGGCGTATGATACATGGGTTATGCGAGATCAGCAGGTTGTCATCTACCTCGTCAATTCCCTTGCCGAGGATGTTCTTCCCCATGTCTTTGGGCTCTCTACTGCTGCTACAGTTTGGCTTGCTCTCAATAATCTGTATGCGGCTCAGTCCAAGTCCAGGGTCTCAACAATCCGTGGTGCCTTGACAAATATGAAGAAACTTGATATGACTGCACAACAGTACATCACCAAGATGAAAGGCTATGCTTCTGAGCTTGCAGCTGCTGGTAAACATGTCGATGATGATGAACTTAAGGATTATATCATGAATGGTCTTGATGGATCCTTCAACAACTTAGTTGCTGCAATCAACGTTGTTCCTTCTACTTCTCTTAATGATATGTGTTCTCAGATTTTATCTTGTGAAACTCGTGATCAGATGCTTCACACCTCCGGTCAGGCTGCCCCCACGTCCTTCATGTCGTCGGTGAATGTGGTGGTGCGGTAACCAAACCCTTATGGGGGAAGTTTTGCTCAACCACCACAGCCGGCCTACGCTCCACCTCAGCAGCCAACATATGTCCCGCATCCACCGGTGTATGCACCTGCACAGCAGCTGGCTTATGTGCCCCCGCCTCCCTCGCCATATGCTCCTCCTTATATGCAGCAGCCATACATGCATCCCTATGCTTCATATCAACAGCAGATGCCATATAACCCGCCAATCTTTCCTCATCCTCCACCACCAGTCAACCGGCCTATCCGGCCCCCTCAGCAGCAGCAACCTTAGCAGCGCCCTCGCCAGGACCAGCAGCGCCCTCAGGGACGCCGATAGAAAGGGGGCAAGAAGGATCGAGTTGCATCTCCATGGCAGGAAGGTGTTTTCTGTCAAATTTGCAAGAAGGAGGGTCACTCTGCTTCTGACTGTTGGTGGCGCTATGGTGATGATGATGAAGATGAAACTTCCAAGGAGCAGAAGGGTGCTTATGGTGTAGACACCAACTGGTACATTGATACAGGTGCCACACATCATGTCACTGGACAACTCAATGTAACATCCCAAAAATTTCAAAACAAAGAAAAAGAATTTCTCTATTTCGGAATTTCGAAACCAACAAAAACTTTTCTTAAATTAAGTTTGATGCATAGTACTCATGCTTATATATTAAGATATTGCCATGATTATTTGTTGAAGCATATTGAAATGATCTTAAACCCTAAACCTCACCCCTCTTTTCACCATCCAAGTTAAAACAAAATAAAAAGAAATTAAATAAGAAAAGGGCCTATGTGCCTATGGCTATTTTTGTAAAACTTTACCCTAGGCATTTCTACCTTGTTTAGAGGATTGGAAAACCTTAATAAACCTTACCTAGTACTTATCAAACCAAATCCAAGGTGAAACCAAAGAAAATAAAAAGAAAAGAAAAATGTCATAGAGGCATATGAGAGTAAATAGCAAATTTATGAATTTGAGGATCTTGACCCTAAGACTTGTTGTGAATGGTTGGATCACTCTTCTATACCATTTCAACACTCAACCACATCAATTGGGTCAAGAAAAATCAAATCAAAAATAAAATCAACATATGCATAGAGGCATATGTGGCACCTAGCCATAATACCAAATCTTGTCCTATGCACTCCTACCTCGCCCAAATGGTGTGAAACCATCTCTAAACCTAATCTCACACTAAATGGACCCTAAACCATGCCCAAGTAAAGCAAGGGGAACAAAATAGAAGATTAAGAAAAATTGGAATTTCACCTCTTATGTGTTTATGGCCATTTTTTGCAAATCTTTGAACTAGGCCTTTTGGAATTGATTCAATGGTTTGTAAATGTTCCTAAACTAATATGAATCACTTTTGATTCAAGAGAAAACCAAATCAATAAAAGAGAAAGAAAAGAAATGGAGAAATGCCATTTTCACTCTCATACACATTAGGCCAATTATGCAAATCATCAAACAAGGCCCCAATTGCTTGTGCCATTGCTTGTGAAACACTTATATATCAAAAACAAACACATTTGCATCAAAGAAACACAAATCAAATCAAAGGAAAATTCAAATTCCACTCACATATGATAATGGTCACTTTGCCACTTTTTAATATCATGCCTACTTTGCACCCCTGGGTTGGAAGATTTCTAAACCAAACTTGGCCAACTCTTTACACCTCATCCAAGACCATGTCAAGGTGAACAATTTTGATGTTGACCACAAAGGTTGACTCTGCCTTGGTTGACCAGAATAGGGGAGACAAGATGCAACCATAAAGCAAAGTGAAGATCATACACATTTTGAAACTTTGCAAACCAGCACCAAATTGACCACCACCACCATTCTACTCCTTTAATTATATAAATGAAATCCACCAAAAAGAATTTCAAAATTTAACAAAAAGTTTCATGCGGCCATATTGTCAAACACTTGGCAGGCATCTTGTTACTTTAGACAAACATGCTAAAATCCAATGGATTTTGGGCTAAACCCCTTTCCATTTGTGATCATCACAACCCTGGTACCTCCTCTGCATCAACCAAGCACTGCAGCCCTGATTAAAGTGAGGCCATGATGAAGAACACACCCATGCCGGCCATGATAGACACCACAATGCCAAACCCTACCCTGGACCTCACCTCTCCCTCCAACCTTGTCATCTAGACTCACCAGGCAGTACTGAGCATGCTAGACACGATCCCAAATCCAAACCATGCACGACAACACCCTGGACCATCGTGATCACCACGTCCAGTGCACGCCAGAGCGTGCACTGGCATGCCACGGGACACTCCAGGGCACTGCCTCGCCTGGTCACTGTCGTCCTCCTCTCCCTCTCTACTCGCGCACGCTCGCTCATCACCACACCAGGACGTCGCCAGACAAGCGCCATTGGACGCCCGCACCGTGTAGACGACGCCATGATCAGAACTCTGCCGCGCCCGTACTGCCAGGACGGCGACAACGACAGCACGCTCTCGTCATCCCTTAGCTGCCCCATCACGCGCGTCGTGCTCGCCATGATGCCTGCAAGCACCCACCCCAATCGCCTTGCCCTTTCGCGCCCTAGAACGCCATCGCCGTCGACGACCTTGCCCGCACCCTCGTAGCACCTCGCGCCTTGATACGCGTACAGCACGCGTCCGTTGGGAACCCCAAGAGGAAGGTGTGATGCGTACAGCGGCAAGTTTTCCCTCAGTATGAAACCAAGGTTTATCGAACCAGTAGGAGCCAAGAAGCACGTTGAAGGTTGATGGCGGTGAGATGTAGTGCGGCGCAACACCAGGGATTCCGGTGCCAACGTGGAACCTGCACAACACAACCAAAGTACTTTGCCCCAACGAAACAGTGAGGTTGTCAATCTCACCGGCTTGTTGTAACAAAGGATTAGATGTATAGTGTGGATGATGATGTTTGCAGAGAACAGTAGAACAATTGCAGTAGATTGTATTTCAGATGTAAAGAATGGACCGGGGTCCACAGTTCACTAGAGGTGTCTCTCCCATAAGATAAATAGCATGTTGGGTGAACAAATTACAGTTGGGCAATTGACAAATAGAGAGGGCATGACCATGCACATACATGATATGATGAGTATAGTGAGATTTAATTGGGCATTACGACAAAGTACATAGACCGCTATCCAGCATGCATCTATGCCTAAAAAGTCCACCTTCAGGTTATCATCCGAACCCCTTCCAGTATTAAGTTGAAAACAACAGACAATTGCATTAAGTATGGTGCGTAATGTAATCAATAACTACATCCTCGGACATAGCATCAATGTTTTATCCCTAGTGGCAACAGTACGTCCGTAACCTTAGAGGTTTCTGTCACTCCCCCAGATTCACGGAGACATGAACCCACTATCGAGCATAAATACCCCCTCTTGGAGTTACTAGCAAAAACTTGACCAGAGCCTCTACTAATAACGGAGAGCATGCAAGATCATAAACAACACATAGATATAAATTGATAATCAACATAACATAGTATTCTCTATTCATCGGATCCCAACAAACACAACATATAGTATTACAGATAGATGATCTTGATCATGTTCGGCAGCTCACAAGATCCGACAATGAAGCACATAAGGAGAAGACAACCATCTAGCTACTGCTATGGACCCATAGTCCAGGGGTAGACTACTCACTCATCACTCCGGAGGCGACCATGGCGGCGTAGAGTCCTCCGGGAGATGAATCCCCTCTCCGGCAGGGTGCCGGAGGCGATCTCCTGAATCCCCCGAGATGGGATTGGCGGCGGCGGCGTCTCTGGAAGGTTTTCCGTATCGTGGCTCTCGGTACTGGGGGTTTCGCGACGAAGGCTATTTGTAGGCGGAAGGGCAGGTCAGGGGGCGTCACGAGGGGCCCACACAGTAGGTCGGCGCGGCCAAGACCTGGGCCGCGCCGGCCTAGTGTTTGGCCACCTCGTGGCCCCACTTCGTTAGCTCTCCGGTCTTCTGGAAGCTTCGTGTGAAAATAGGCCCCTGGGCGTTGATTTCATCCAATTCCGATAATATTTCCTTACTAGGATTTCTGAAACCAAAAACAGCAGAAAACAGCAACTGGCTCGTCGGCATCTCATTAATAGGTTAGTGCCGGAAAATGCATAAATATGACATAAAGTATGCATAAAACATGTAGATATCATCAATAATGTGGCATGGAACATAAGAAATTATCGATACGTCGGAGACGTATCAGCATCCCCAAGCTTAGTTTCTGCTCGTCCCGAGCAGGTAAACGATAACAAAGATAATTTCTGGAGTGACATGCCATCATAACCTTGATCATACTATTGTAAGCATATGTAATGAATGCAGCGATCAAAACAATGTAAATGACATGAGTAAACAACTGAATCATATAGCAAAGACTTTTCATGAATAGTACTTCAAGACAAGCATCAATAAGTCTTGCATAAGAGTTAACTCATAAAGCAATAATTCAAAGTAGAGGTATTGAAGCAACACAAAGGAAGATGAAGTTTCAGCGGTTGCTTTCAACTTATAACATGTATATCTCATGGATAGTTGTCAATGCAAAGTAATATAACAAGTGCAATATGCAAGTATGTAGGAATCAATGCACAGTTCACACAAGTGTTTGCTTCTTGAGGTAGAGAGAAATAGGTGAACTGACTCAACATAAAAGTAAAAGAAAGGCCCTTCGCAGAGGGAAGCATTGATTGCTATATTTGTGCTAGAGCTTTGATTTTGAAAATAAGAAACAATTTTGTCAACGGTAGTAATAAAGCATATGTGTTATGTAAATTATATCTTACAAGTTGCAAGCCTCATGCATAGTATACTAATAGTGCCCGCACCTTGTCCTAATTAGCTTGGATTACCGGGATTATCATCGCAATGCACATGTTTTAACCAAGTGTCACAAAGGGGTACCTCTATGCCGCCTGTACAAAGGTCTAAGGAGAAAGCTCGCATCGGATTTCTCGCTATTGATTATTCTCAACTTAGACATCCATACCGGGACAACATAGACAACAGACAATGGACTCCTCTTTAATGCATAAGCATGTAGCAACAATTAATTTTCTCATATGAGATTGAGGATATATGTCCAAAACTGAAACTTCCACCATGATTCATGGCTTTAGTTAGCGGCCCAATGTTCTTCTCTAACAATATGCATGCTCTAACCATTAAATGAGTGGTAAATCTCCCTTACTTCAGACAAGACGGACATGCATAGCAACTCACATGATATTCAACAAAGAGTAGTTGATGGCGTCCCCAGGAACATGGTTATCGCACAACAAGCAACTTAATAAGAGATAAAGTGCATAAGTACATATTCAATACCACAATAGTTTTTAGGCTATTTGTCCCATGAGCTATATATTGCAAAGGTAAAGGATAGAAATTTTAAAGGTAGCACTCAAGCAATTTACTTTGGAATGGCGGAGAAATACCATGTAGTAGGTAGGTATGGTGGACACAAATGGCATAGTGGTTGGCTCAAGGATTTTGGATGCATGAGAAGTATTCCCTCTCGATACAAGGTTTAGGCTAGCAAGGTTATTTGAAACAAACACAAGGATGAAGCGGTGCAGCAAAACTCACATAAAAGACATATTGTAAACATTATAAGACTCTACACCGTCTTCCTTGTTGTTCAAACTCAATACTAGAAATTATCTAGACTTTAGAGAGACCAATTATGCAAACCAAATTTTAGCATGCTCTATGTATTTCTTCATTAATAGGTGCAAAGTATATGATGCAAGAGCTTAAACATGAGCACAACAATTGCCAAGTATCACATTATCCAAGACATCATAGCAATTACTACATGTATCATTTTCCAATTCCAACCATATAACAATTTAACGAAGAAGAAACTTCACCATGAATATTATGAGTAAAGCCTAAGGACATATTTGTCCATATGCAACAGCGGAGCGTGTCTCTCTCCCACACAAAGAATGCTAAGATCCATTTTATTCAAACAAAACAAAAACAAAAACAAACCGACGCTCCAAGCAAAGCACATAAGATGTGATGGAATAAAAATATAGTTTCAGGGGAGGAACCTGATAATGTTGTCGATGAAGAAGGGGATGCCTTGGGCATCCCCAAGCTTAGACGCTTGAGTCTTCTTGATATATGCAGGGGTGAACCACCGGGGCATCCCCAAGCTTAGAGCTTTCACTCTCCTTGATCATGTTGTATCTTCTCCCTCTCTTGATCCTTGAAAACTTCCTCCACACCAAACTCAAAACAACTCATTAGAGAGTTAGTGCACAATAAAAATATACATGTTCAGAGGTGAAATAATCATTCTTAACACTTCTGGACATTGCACAAAGCTACTGAAAGTCAATGGAATCGAAAAATCCATCAAGCATAGCAAAACAGGCAATGCGAAATAAAAGGCAGAATCTGTCAAAACAGAACAGTTCGTAAAGACGAATTTTATTGAGGCACCAGACTTGCTCAAATGAAAATGCTCAAATTGAATGAAAGCTGCGTACATATCTGAGGATCACTCACGTAAATTGGCATAATTTTCTGAGTTACCTACAGAGAATTAGGCCCAGATTCGTGACAGCAAAGAAATCTGTTTCTGCGCAGTAATCCAAATCTAGTATGAACCTTACTATCAACGACTTTACTTGGCACAACAATGCACAAAACTAAGATAAGGAGAGGTTGCTACAGTAGTAAACAACTTCCAAGACACAAAATAAAAATAAAGGTACTGTAGTAAAAACATGGGTTGTCTCCCATAAGCGCTTTTCTTTAACGCCTTTCAGCTAGGCGCAGAAAGTGTATATCAAGTATTATCGAGAGGTAAAGCATCAACATTGGTGTTGGGAGTTTTCTCAACTATGCATTTTATCTTATCTATGTGAGTTTCAGAGGCTCCCTTTTCATTATTCTTAGGTTTGCTATCCTCATCAAACAAATTTTCAGGTACAAGCCAACCATAATTATTTTCTAGAGCGTCACTCATTCCTAGGAGCTTACAAGGTATTGTTGTCTTAATCTCCCCACCATCATTAATATTATTAGTGTACCTTACTCTCTCCATGTCCATCTTTTCAAGGATACTAACAAAATTGGTATAAGAACCAAGCATCTTATATTTAATAAAGACCTTTCTAGCCTCTCTTGCTACACCACCAAATTCTTTAAGAAGGGTTTCTAAAACAAAATCTTTCTTTTCCCCTTCTTCCATATCACCGAGTGTAAGAAACATGTGTTGGATTATAGGATTGAGATTAACAAATTTAGTTTCCAACATGCAAACTAAAGAAGCAGCAACAATTTCATAAGTAGGAGCAAGTTCTACCAAGTGTCTATCTTCAAAATCTTCAACGGTACTAACATGATTGAAAAATTCTTCTATATTATTTCTCCCAATTATAGACCCACGTCCCACCGGTATGTCTTTTAGGGTGAACTTAGGAGGAAACATGATGAAATAAACCTAAGCAAATGCAAGTAACTAATTTTTTTGTGTTTTTAATATAGAGTGCAAACAAGTAAGTAAAGTAAAGCTAACAACTAATTTTTTGTGTTTTGATATAATGCAGCAAACAAGAAAGTAAATAAAGTAAAGCAAGACAAAACAAAGTAAAGAGATTGCGATGTGGAGACTCCCCTTGCAGCGTGTCTTGATCTCCCCGGCAACGGCGCCAGAAAAAGAGCTTGATACGCGTACAGCACGCGTCCGTTGGGAACCCCAAGAGGAAGGTGTGATGCGTACAGCGGCAAGTTTTCCTCGCATGAAACCAAGGTTTATCGAACCAGTAGGAGCCAAGAAGCACGTTGAAGGTTGATGGCGGCGAGATGTAGTGCGGCGCAACACCAGGGATTCCGGTGCCAACGTGGAACCTGCACAACACAACCAAAGTACTTTGCCCCAACGAAACAGTGAGGTTGTCAATCTCACCAGCTTGCTGTAACAAAGGATTAGATGTATAGTGTGGATGATGATGTTTGCAGAGAACAGTAGAACAATTGCAGTAGATTGTATTTCAGATGTAAAGAATGGACCGGGGTCCACAGTTCACTAGAGGTGTCTCTCCCATAAGGTAAATAGCATGTTGGGTGAACAAATTACAGTTGGGCAATTGACAAATAGAGAGTGCATGACCATGCACATACATGATATGATGAGTATAGTGAGATTTAATTGGGCATTATGACAAAGTACATAGACCACTATCCAGCATGCATCTATGCCTAAAAAGTCCACCTTCAGGTTATCATCCGAACCCCTTCCAGTATTAAGTTGAAAACAACAGACAATTGCATTAAGTATGGTGCATAATGTAATCAATAATTACATCCTCGGACATAGCATCAATGTTTTATCCCTAGTGGCAACAGTACATCCATAACCTTAGAGGTTTCTCACTCCCTGCATTCACGGAGACATGAACCCACTATCGAGCATAAATACCCCCTCTTGGAGTTACTAGCAAAAACATGGCCAGAGCCTCTACTAATAACGGAGAGCATGCAAGATCATAAACAACACATAGATATAAATTGATAATCAACAAAACATAGTATTCTCTATTCATCGGATCCCAACAAACACAACATATAGTATTGCAGATAGATGATCTTGATCATGTTCGGCAGCTCACAAGATCCGACAATGAAGCACATAAGGAGAAGACAACCATCTAGCTACTGCTATGGACCCATAGTCCAGGCGTAGACTACTCACTCATCACTCCGGAGGCGACCATGGCAGCGTAGAGTCCTCCGGGAGATGAATCCCCTCTCCGGCAGGGTGCCGGAGGCGATCTCCTGAATCCCCCGAGATGGGATTGGCGGCGGCGGCGTCTCTGGAAGGTTTTCCGTATCGTGGCTCTCGGTACTAGGGGTTTTGCGATGAAGGCTATTTCTAGGCGGAAGGGCAGGTCAGGGGGCGTCACGAGGGGCCCACACAGTAGGTCGGCGCGGCCAAGACCTGGGTCGCGCCGGCCTAGTGTTTGGCCACCTCGTGGCCCCACTTCGTTAGCTCTCCGGTCTTCTGGAAGCTTCGTGTGAAAATAGGCCCCTGGTCGTTGATTTCGTCCAATTCCGAGAATATTTTCTTACTAGGATTTCTGAAACCAAAAACAGCAGAAAACAGCAACTGGCTCTTCGGCATCTCGTTAATAGGTTAGTGCCGGAAAATGCATAAATATGACATAAAGTATGCATAAAACATGTAGATATCATCAATAATGTGGCATGGAACATAAGAAATTATCGATACGTCGGAGACGTATCACGCCTCTATAAATAGAGCCACCCCTTCGCCTCATTCTCCACACCATTTGACTCCCCTCCTTCTCCTCGATCTCCTCGACCCCTTCTCCACCTTGATTAAGCCCGAGCTAGCTCCAGTTGCACCGTCGATCGCCGGAGCCCGTAGCAGAAGCCATCGGCGATTGCGTCCACCCCAAGTGCTGCTGCGACCCTCCATCGAACCGCCGTCGTCTCCAACGCCGATCGCCCGCCTCGCCGACCCCACTGGACGCCGGTAAGCCCCTCGTTGCGACCCTCTGGCCGCCGGTAGGGTTCGCTCTCCGGCGAGCTCATGTCGCAGAAGGTGACGACCCAGAGCCGTCCGATCTTCTTTTAATCCGACGCACCACATCATCCTGTACCGCTTCGGCGATTAAAACCCATTGACAGTTGGGACCCACCAGTCAGGCGGCCCGCTGCATGCGTGGCATGCTAGTTGGGCTGGCCCAACTCCTTTTTTCCCCTCTGCGGCCCGTTAGCATTTCCCGCCTAAGCCCGTTAATTCAAATTCGAATAAATGGTTTCAGTTTGAATCCAATACTGGTCTTTGATAGAATTCAAATGGTTTCAAATCTACTAAACCAATATTGACCAACTTTATATTGTTGGAAAGCCTATGAAATTCTTGATCTAATCCCACTGGTTTGAACCCTAGAACTATTATGGTTTTTGAATAGTAAAAATAACAAATCAGAGACTTTTCATATTTCAAATAAATTTATAAAATCAACCATAAATGATTTTGAGGTGATTCCACCTCCCATAATTCAAATTTCCCAAACTCTAATTGTTTTGTAAAAATATCACATGGTTACGTTGTATGATCATGGGCTAGAGAAAAATATTGGCTATGTAGTCAATACTAGCCCATTTAATTCATTTTCAAAAATTAAGACTTTAAATCTATGAGGTGTAGCACCTCATTTAAATCACCTTCCCAAGTGTTATGAAGTAATGTGATGTCCTTAGTTAGATGATCTCACACTTGCTCACTTGAGGATATTAAATCACATTGGTTATTTAAATTGCATGAGATGAGGACTCTCATTTAAATCATTTTTCTCAAATGATAAATGTGAAGTATTGACCTTGGTCAACATGATCTCACATGTATGCATTGAGAAGCCTAAATCTCAAGAAGATTCAATGAGAGGAAATTATTTCTCCAAAGAACTAAATAGAAACCCTAATCCACATTTCAATGAGAGGAAATTATTTTCCTAATACTAAGTAAGGAAACCCTAGCATAATTTTGGATAAATATTAAATGATGATGCTAGATCATTTTGAGTGAGCCATTAAGGCTAATTAATTATACTTAAGTATGGTTTGGTGATTGTATCCTCGTATTCGTTTATAGACGCTAGTACCAGAGACTATCAAGAGGAGGAGGTCTTCTACCAAGAGGAAGAAGAAGAAAACTTTGATCACCTCACCAACCAAGGCAAGCTATTACCAATGCAAGCTAGACTAATGGCAATTATATTGTTGCAAGCTAATATTCTTGCAAAGTGCAAAGCTCTACAAGAGCAAGGCACCATTACATTTTACTTTATGGTCATATCCCAAGTTTTTCCTTTGCAAGCTTTATTGAATTTTATTTATCAAAGTTACTTTTTGGTTTATGATTCACTTGGATTAGTTATGGAGTAGTACCAGAACATCACTTCTAGCCTAGCAAGCTCCAAGATATTTAGCACCCCTCATAACTAGTTGCTAGTGCTAAACATTAAAAGTGACTACTCTAGTTGGGAACTTGTGAAATGAAATGACTTTGAAAACATTGGAATGATGAGTCATTCTATTGAAAGATTTTGAAGGTGAATATGACTGGTGAATGACTTGATGAATTTTACAAAACTGATGGTTGGGTTCGGATGCGATACCATTCCAATTCTTAAGTACCCCCACAATACCTGAATCTGGGTAAGGCTTGACTAGAAACTTATGTATTTTAGTATGGGTTCCCTCTGAACAAGCGTCATAGGGGTTATGCCGAGGCTGCCTCCATTGAAAGTGAAATGACGTGAAATGAGGTGAATGTCCTACCCAAGCCCTGTGCAGTTCCCGGGTTGGCGGTTTATCTTCACCGGGAGGCCAAACTCATGGGAGAGGTGCCTATACTAGGGTATGTAAATGAAAGGTTAGGATTGTTAGTTCGCGTACTGCGTACGATAAATCAGGGCCAGTTACCCCTGACGAACTATTGCAATTGTTGTGGCACAAGTGTACAACCTCTGCAGAGTTTAACCTATTCGAATAGCCGCGTCCGCGGTCATGGACAGTTGGAAAAGCCATACTGTTCCGTCATCAGAATTTTTCTAAAAATGTGAATGGTGACTTGTGACTTGAATTGAAACGTGAATTTGACTTTGAATCACAAAAAGTTCTGGGAATGACACTAATTTTCCCACTTGAGTTAAATGAAGAGGCTTTGATTATTAAAGTGCTTATGAAATAAAACTGGCTTTATGCAAAGGAAACTAGAGCTTAGCACCCCCTTACTATAGTTGATAGTATTTACCTTAATATTAGTTTGCGAGTACTTTAAAGTACTCATGGCTGTGTCCCTGGCTATTCAAATGGCCAGACTATGAAGAGGAGTATCAGAACCTGAAAGAAGGACAGCAGGACGTCTACGACAACTAGGATCACTCCTGACGTCAACAGTTGCATGTGGAACAAATGGACTACTACTACGCTACTTCGCTTCCGCTATGTGTTTTGTAATTGATCAATAGATCATCTATTATTGTAATGACACTGGATCATGTGATCCTTTTTATTTGTAAGACGATTATGGTATGTAATGAATGATGTGTTGTGATATCAATCTATTATGTCTCGCAAAAACAATATTCCTGGGATTGCGAGGAATGGCATAATAGGCATCTGGACTTAAAAATCCGGGTGTTGACACTCAACAAGCTCAATATTCATGAGAATTATCAAGGCCGAGATCAAGTTCACAATGCTGGTGGACAAGGTATGCATATTGCTAATATTGGTCATTCTGTTTTGCACACCCCCGATAGTTCCATACAACTTCGTAATATTTTGCATGTTCCTGATGCTTCCAAGAGTTTACTTTCTGCTCATCAACTTACCTTAGACAATAATACCTTCATGGAAATTCACCCATTCTTTTTCTTGATTAAGGATCAGGCAACGAAGCAAATTGTGTTTAAAGGTCCTTGTCATGGTGGCATGTACCCCCTTGTTCCCGTTTTGGAGTCATCCAAGCACGCCCTTGCCACCATCAAGCCCTCATCCTCTACATGGCACCATCGTCTAGGACATCCATCATCCTTTATAGTTCAGCAGGTCCTTAGGAAGAATAATCTTTTATATTCTCGAGAAATAAATCCTTACATATGTGATCCATGCCAACAGGCCAAGAGCCACCAGCTACCCTATCCCATCTCCACTAGTGTCTCTACTGTTCCTTCGGAACAAATTTTCTCTGATGTATGGGCTCCAGCTCCTCTTTCTGTAGGCAAACATGCATACTATGTAAGCTTCATTGATGATTTCAGTAAATTTAATTGGATTTATTTACTTAAGAAATGCTCTGAGGTGCAAGTGTTTCTTGATTTTCAACAATATGTCGAACGCCAGTTTGGTAGGAAAATTCTTACTATGCAAACCGACTGGGGAGGTGAATATGAGAAACTCAATAGCTTTTTTTAGCGTGTTGGTATTGTTCATCATGTGTCTTCTCCCCATGCTCATCAGCAAAATGGTTCCGCTGAGCGTAAACATAGGCACATTGTTGAAGTTGGTCTTGCTCTACTTGCTAATGCCTCCATGCCTCTTAAATTTTGGGATGATGCCTTCATTACCGCAACCTATCTCATCAATATGCTTCCCACTAAGGTTCTAAATTTTGAAACACCCGCAGAACGACTCCTTCAAGTCAAACCAGATTATACACCTCTCCGTGTGTTTGGTTGTGCCTGCTGTCCCAATCTTCGTCCTTACAACAAACACAAACTCTCTTTTCGATCGCAGCAGTGTGTTTTCCTTGGTTATAGTCCCCGTCACAAAGCGGTCAAATGTCTAGATCATGCGGGTGGTCGTGTTTATATCTCTAGAGATGTGGTTTTTGATGAGAATCAATTTCCCTTTGCTTCCTTAAATCCTAATGCTGGTCGTCGTCTTCGTGAAGAAATTCTTCTTCTTCCCTCCGATGATCCTCCCTCACCATCACATACTAGGAGTGTGCATACTAATGACCATTATTTGCATGTTGTGCTTGTTGTTCAATCTCCGCAGGTTATTGTTGCTGAGCCTCTCTTGCATACTGCTTCAAATTCTGGACAAAATGGTGAAATCAGTGGTGAAAACAGCACATGCAATAACAATGCAGAACAAGACGAAGAAACAGCGTCAGCCAGCACAGATCCCGAGGCTGATTCTCTGCCAAAATCTGCCTCGGATCGGCCCCCTGACACTGCCTCACCCGGTCGTCTCCGTCCGCACCAACCACCTGGCGACATGTCGCCCGCTGACGCGCGCTCCACGCCAAGCCGGTCCCGCTCGCCTGTTGCCTCCACGCGTTTTCTGGCAACGCCATCATCGCCTGGTCGCATCGAGCGGACCCGCCGGTCGCTGTCGCCTGTTCTCCACCAACCGGAGCTCGCCAGGTCGCCTCCCCCTGATGCTTCCTCCACGCAGGAATCAGAGACAGTGGCGGACAGCCCTATGCTGTCGGCTGACAGCACCAATCCCGGAGCTGATCCTGCTGCTGGCTTGCCTCTGCCAGGATCGTCTGTGCCGTTGTCTGCTGCACCTCCTCCTACAACTGGTGTGCAAACGCGTCTACAGAAAGGTATTCGCAACCCGAAAAAAATACACCGATGGTACTGTCCGCTATGCTTTGCTAACATCTACAGGAGAACCAAAGAATATTTCTGAGGCTCTTACAGACACAAACTGGAAAAGTGCTCTGCAGGAAGAATATAATGCTCTACTTGCAAACAACACATGGCATCTAGTTCCACCTAGTTCCAAACGCAATGTTATTGGTTGCAAATGGGTCTATCGTATCAAGAAAAATGCTGATGGTACTATAGACAGATATAAAGCCAGGCTTGTTGCAAAAAGTTTTAAACAGAGGTACGGCATTGACTACGAGGATACCTTTAGTCTTGTTGTTAAAATTGCTACAGTCAGGATAGTTCTCTCTACTTGTCTCTCGAGGCTGGAGTTTAAGGCAGCTAGATGTGAAGAACGCGTTCCTTCATGGTGTTCTGGAAGAGGAAGTTTATATGAAACAACCTCCAGGTTTTGAGTCTTCCGCTAATCCAAACTATGTTTGTATGCTTGATAAAGCGCTCTATGGTTTGAAACAGGCTCCTCGTGCATGCTACTCTCGTCTCAGCAACAAGCTTCAACAACTTGGTTTCAGTCCTTCCAAAGCTGATACATCCCTATTTTTGTTCAACAAGTCAGGTGTTACTGTCTACATGCTCATTTATGTTGATGATATAATTGTCACTAGCTCTTCGGATCAGGCTATTACAGCTCTTCTTCGGAATCTCAACTCTGAATTTGCTCTCAAAGATCTTGGAGATCTCCATTATTTTCTAGGCATTGAGGTTCATAAACAGTCACATGGGTTGTTATTAACTCAGGAAAAGTATGCTTCAGATTTGTTAAGCCGAGTTGGTATGAGCTCTTGCACCTCCTGTCCAACGCCATTGTCTACTACAGATTCTCGGACATTAACAGATGGCTTTCCTCTTGGCCCTGACGACATTACTCATTACAGAAGCATTGTTGGTGGTCTTCAGTACCTGACTATGACTAGACCTGATATTTCCTTTTCAGTTAATAAGGTGTGTCAGTACCTTCATGCTCCTACCACAGCTCATTGGTCTCAAGTTAAGAGGATTCTTCGGTATATTCATGGTACACGCACAATTGGACTTACCTTTCAGCGGTCCTCTTCTACTCTTCTTAGTACTTTTTCAGATACAGATTGGGCAGGTGATCTGGATGACAGGCGCTCTACTGGAGGTTTTAATATATTCTTTGGTCCCAATCTGATTTCTTGGAGTGCTCGAAAACAACCTACTGTGTCTCGCTCTAGTACAGAGGCTGAGTACAAGGCACTTGCCAATGCTACTGCTGAGCTTATTTGGGTTGAAGCTCTTGTTCGAGAACTTGGAGTTACACTCAGGGGAAAACCATGTTTATGGTGTGATAATCTTGGTGCCACCTATCTGTCTGCTAATTCTGTGTTTCATGCTCGTACTAAGCACATTGAGATTGTTTTTTTCTTTGTTCGAGAGCGTGTTGCCAAACATTTGCTTGACATCAGGTTTATCTCCAGTAAAGATCAGATAGCAGATGGTTTTACCAAGACTTTATGCTCAAAGAAACTAGATGAGTTTAAGCGTAATCTTAACCTCTCCCAGGTTTCGATTAAGGGGGGGTATTAGATGTGTAATATGTATCCGTATACAATATGGTGTATTACACCAATTGTATACGGACTCTCCCTGTACAAGCCACGTGAGGGGCTTTTTCTCACCTATATTAACATGCAACCGGTGACCCTAGGGGGCTACACCGTTCCACCCAACAATACTTTACGTCAACACATCCAACGACGCCTAGCGCTGGCTCGCCAGCGAGCGTGCCCTGCTCGAGCGCCTCGTCTAGCACTTGCGCGGCCAGATTAGATGAGAAGCGGCAGGGCGCTGATAGTGGGGACGAAGGGGAGGGGGGGAGATCGAGAGAGGGCGCTGGCGAATGAGGAATGGCAGGGAGAGCAGCAACTCGCCATTCTAGTGGGGGGAGGAGAGGTAGGTGACAAAGTGTGGGCATTATCTCTCCGTTTTTCTTCTTCATTCGAGCCTGTTCGATTTTTGCTGTGTCTGTGTGCGACCTTCCCGTACAAAAATGGAACGTGTGCCTGTCACAAGGGTTTAAAAAGAAATGTTCATTTATGATTATTTCATGATTTTGAAAGTTTTCATAAAACTATTTATATTAATTGATAATTATTTTTAATATGTATTTAAATTTCAGAATCGTGCATGCCATCCTATGGTTTAAGTGAACTAGATTTAGATGTGCGCCTTGGCGCACGATCCCGTGAATTGCGCTATGTGTTTTAGCTTTTAAAAAACAAAGTGAATAGGAAGATATTAGGATAAAACAAACAAAATCACAAATTGAGTAGCACACACATATACATTCAAGAAAATAGAGAAATATTTTGGGGCTCGCCTTGGCTCACGGCCCCAATAAACAGTTTGTAAAATATTATATTAAGCATAGAAATCAAATGAAAGACTATCCCATGGGCAAAACAAAATGTAAATCTTCATTAATACATGTCAGTGAAACAATATGTAAATCTTCATTAATACAACATGTCCTACTATGAACTAAAGTCAACAACATATACACTGCTTGCTCGAAGGAAGTAGACCGGGACTTCTCCAATAGAATGATGTATATGACGGAGAGAATGCCATGGCTTAAACCTAGTAACAAAACCTGAGTTAATCTATTAGTTCAGCTAAATGCCACTGTTTGTAAAGAAATAACCTGCTAGTTAACTCATGTGAACTCATGTGGCTAAACCATTTATACATGTTATACTGTTGAAAGTGAAGTATTACTTTGCTGTTCCAAACTACACAGTTCAGAAATAATGTGAATTGGTAACCTGGAGGTACAGGTACGCATATAGTACATGGTTTGTTAGTTCAAATGTCACACTGAAGACTTCGCGCTACAACAAAACTACTCTGAACCTGAGTGGCCTGAATATTTTTCTATATTCAAAATAAGGTGACATACAAACAATAAACATCTAGTCTAGAACAAAAATTAAAAAATGTAGACTGTGCAAGATATTACTGATTTTGAACAACTCTTCAGTAGTGTATGGGTATCACTGATCATACAAAAATTGGTCATCATTGGCTGCGTGACATCATTATAGTGTGCTGAGATATTGTTGTTGTGTAGCATCAGGCCATCTGCGTGTCTTATCATGGCCTGTCAGGGGATATAATCATATTCTGTACCATCTTCCATTTCATATATACTATTGTATTATATACTATTGTATTTGGTTTGTTGGTTATACCATTTATTACCCTTTTAAATAGTGTTCCTAAGCACATTTTCTACTATTTTCATGTATATAGTACACATCCTGTACCAGCTGTTTCATCTACCCTATTGGGAGTAGGTGGTTTTGTTCCTCCTGGGCAGATGGCAGGGATGATTTCCTATAAGCTGCATCCTCATGGTATAAATCAATCTTTAGCCTCACCCAACTACGGTGTTCCTCAGTTTGATACTTTTCAGCCTACAGTCCAACCGAGACTACACTGGCCCAATCAAAAGGTAATTTATAATTCCTAAGCACTTGTTTGTTGTGTCATAATTTACCAACAGCAATACTCCTACTCATTTGAAAATAAATTCAGGCTACTACAACTCCAGATTTTATTCCAGGATGTGCAAGTTATGGACAAGTCGTGGAGTACCCACTTTGCTCTGTAGGTATTGTCAGGGATCCTGGGGTCTCCTTTTTCTCCTCCCTCACCCTCTCTTCCGTTTTCTAAAGTTCTTTGTCAAGGTTGATTTTTGTTCTCAAAGAAAACAAATAACCTAAGTTTATTATTGCTAGACACCAGGAAAAATAATCTACAACAGGAGAATGGTAGGCTGCCCGAATCAAGTAGAATAAATAGAACAACCCTGGACATCAAATGATATAATTCAAATAGTAAGACAACATATGTATAAACTTAAAAGAGATGGATGTACCACAAAATTTTAAGTGAGGCAATAGTGAGAAGAAATCAGCAAAATAATTAAGCTCTCAGCCTAGCAACATGTATAGCACCAGTCGGATTTTTTTTTATTTGGACAAGCAAGCGCCATGATTGCCACATACAGAGCAATGAAAGTTCAAACTTACGGAATAGGTGCTACTGTAGTTTCAAAGATGCAAAATTTAAATCATTCAGTTTAGGAATTAGTTTAGAAGTGGTGCTAGCAGCTAGTATACTGGATAGCATAAATTTATCACAAGAACAAGCTTGGAAAGTTATTCATGCATTCTTACGCAAACTTGTACCAATATGTATTTATATAGCTTGTTCTTTGGATTTTCTACCTACCATTAATAAAAGTTCAGAATCTTACTTCGTGTGAATTCGACCTATGTCACTGTATAAATGCACCAGGCAAGCTTTTCTTCCTGTACTACTACTCATATACCTATGAGCATATGCTCTAGCATTAATTTTCGTTAAAAACTCCTTCCCAGATATCTACATGGTGGTACAAAATCTAAGAAACTTATGATTTTTCTCGTAAGTATAAATCTGAGATGCAAGACATCCATGACACCCAATGGCATCAACCAAATCGTTCTTGTTTGCAATAAGACTGGATTGAATACCGTGTGTGTGTAGGCATACATATTTAAAAACATATAAATAACGAAGACAACTTTTGATGCCCAGGGAAAATAGAACATGGACAGATAATTTGCCTTCCCATTAAAAAGCTATTCTCTTTTCTCTCACCCACAGATCAAGAGACAACACACAAACAAGCAGCTTAATAATTTTATTCAGAGAACATTTACCTAGTTTGCTTTAGAGTCTCAAACTCAAGTTATTGTGGTAATGGCCAGCGACTGTCACCTTATTACATGCTTCTTGATGTGTTTGCCTCCAACTCAACCCTGCGCTGCCTGCCACCGCTGATGGATGGCCGTGGGCTCCTCCTTCCTCCCCAACTCCTTGTGCTCCCTGGTGACCATGAATACTCTAAACACCTGCAACTGATGACGATTATATATGTTATACATATTCAGATGTGTACATAAAGGGCGCAACAAAATAGAGAAAAGTTGTATAAGAGTAAAGCAGAGCGCAAAGGAGAAGACCCCAGGCTATTTATGATTCATGAGACAGAAAACCTGATCATGAAGTAAAGTAAGATCATTTTTTTCCATATACTGCAACAGTGACTCCCGCGCCAACTTATCTCTTGGACATAAATTATACCTGTAACAAAAAAATAGAAGTATCTGCTAAAAGTTTCATAGTCATTCTTGAAATAATATCTGATAATTATCTAATTAGCTAAACTAAGCACATCACCAAGTATAAGAATGGCCGGCTAAGATTGGTAGCATTGGTCACAAAGTTAATATAAAATGTAGCATGATTATTGTACAGATATTATGGTGAAGATACATTAAGTAGAAAGTCTGCAGACCACAACTCATAAATGTCAACTTGGAAGATTTCCGCAATTAAAAACTGAATCCTATACCCAAGCAGAGCATCACGTAGCAGATTTCAGTTTTGCTGCCTAATTACATCGTAGTCCTGTAACTTTCCTTACCATTTAATTAAGAAAAGTGTGCTTTGTTAATTCAATAATCATGAATAATGCACCAATAGCTAGGAAATAAGAGGTTATGGAGTATTTGGATCTCACCTGAACTTTCCGACACCTCTGCTATATCTTGGCCTACATATGATTAGGCATAATGCATGAGATATTAACTGTGTTCCCCATGTTTGAATCTTTAAACAGAAAGTAGAAATTTATCTTCATCTATCTGGACCGGCAAAGCAGTACAAATATCACTAACTAAAAATATATGAAGTCAACTTCGGATCTAATTAAGCATTATGGTCTTTGGAGCAGACAACATGACATGTAGGTCTTCAATTAAGGCAAAATGACAGTAGCCCTTTGGCTGATAAGCCACAGGTAAAGATTCTGCCCATGGTTTACCTGCCCCCTATGAATTGTAAATCTTCCACTTGTTGTGTTCACTTCATATTCATGATACCAAATTAGTGCAATGTCAAAAAATGGAAAATAAGTCAGTACATTGATTTCTATTTTTAGATCACATCCATACAATAGTTCCTGCATTAATCCACTATCCAGTTAATTTTTTAGGTAAAATAATTTGCTAAATTAGTGCATCCAGAGCAGTCCTAATTGCAAGGTAATACATTCATAAGCCAACTAAGCCTACTAACCGCAACATGAATAATCCATAGTTCAGTGTTCCCATTGAGGCAATCCATAGTCCAGGCATACCAATTCCTCAAAGCCGGTCCATCACAAGCTGCACCAATGATAACTCTGATTTCCTATTGTGACCGTGCATGAAGTAAGGGCCTTGAAAGTTAACCGAGAGATAAAAACCTAGGATCAATCGTATGGCTGACCATCGACATGAGGGCGGCGCATCGCCCTCATCATCTTCTCCTGCTCCCGCGCCATCAAACATCAACCCAGCAGGACAAAATCAACACCATCAGAGCACACCATCAAGCAAAAAGCCTCGCTGCAAAGGAAGCAGGCGCAACAGCAAGCAAGCACACACAGATTGAGATTTTGGAAGATACCTTGTTGGGCATCGGCAACAAGATATGTTTTCTGGCAGCTGCACAGGGATTGGAGGGAGTATCTAAAATCACAGAGGCACGGAAATATCAAGAAACAACCAAGGGCATGTTTAAACAAGAAATTCACTTTGAAGAATAAGATAGGCCAAACTGAATAAGTACCACATGTAGGATGCGAGTCTATTAAATTATATATATATATATATATATATATATATATATATAAATATATATATATATATATATAACCTAAAAAGTGCGAGCCTATTTTCATACTTAAAATCATATTAGTACATAAGCAAAGTATTTGACGGGAAATCGAATACTTTGCCTACTTAGCATCAGTATGAATAAACCCATCATTTAGTTGTGGGCTGGTGCACTTCTGTTGATGATATCAATATAAGAAGCAACCAACTTTGATACTGTGCTTCACCTCACTGAACTATAGAAGGCAATATTCATTAGATGGCCCATGACAGAAGTTGCTTGTAAGTTTTGCCACAAAAATACAAAAAATGTGAAATTTAGAAATGCAATTCTAACAAGAACATACGAGGACCTCAAGTGAATAAGCAAGCTTGCCTTCTGGCTCAGCTTGCTACTGCTAAAAATATTTAGCGGTGACACAACTACTCTTAAATTTCCCACGAAAATTTGCTCACATTATGGATAACGGATTAAACAAAGTCAAGCACATTTCGCTACTGAGCACAAGAAAATTGGCAACTAAACTCATATCAAATCACAACAAGTTCTTAAACTTATGAAGAATAGAGCAGAATCTTGCGTAGAACCGAACAGAGTGGATATATCGCCCATGATAGTACCCAAGCAAATATATCCAGCAAGATGAACACTTGTAAAAAGTAGAATCCATGTCAAGCAAAATCCAAAGGATGGAAAATTCCAGAGATGCTGATAAACACAGTATTAAAAATGAAAGAATGCACAAAGCACGAAGGCGCACAAGAGCACAAATACTAACTAATCAAGCTACTGTCATAGTGTCAGCCTTGTGCATTTTGTTGATGTGTCTCTGTGTCAAGGTATAACTTTGTTGTCGTGGGCCCTGATGAGGGGTGGGGTTGGAGGAGGCCGAGCCTCGTAGCCGACACACATGACGGCAATATCCGGGTCAACATAATACCTTGGACCTGCGTCTCTCCATAACTCCCGCATTGTTTCCCTCATACAAGAAATCATATAGGACCTGCAAGACAGCAGGGCATCATTTCAGCCACATGATGTACTGATTTCACACCCAAAAGATCAACATACTAACAAAAGGAAAGCTCAAATAGGACGATAGCAGGGGAAACAACCGCCTTGATGTCCTACCTCTGGGCCTCTTACCCGGTGAGCCACTGCACTAAGGAGTTCATGAGAAAATTCAGAGAGAAAGAGGAAGGGGGATAGGGAGTGGAAGACCTATTTCATGGGGACGATGACAATTGGGAGGGCCATGCCATGGACGAGTAGAACAGTGGCGGTATTGTGAAGCATCAAGGTTGCAGCGTGCCTCAAGGAGGATGTGCTCACCACGGCTAAGGCCCACCCTGCAGGGCGAGCTCCCTTGCGATGGTGGCATTTGGGATCCCTCGTAGCCGCGTGATACGTCTCAAATGTATCTATAATTTCTTATGTTCCATGCTAGTTTTATGACAATACTCACATATTTTATACACACTTCATATCATTTATACGCATTTTCCGGCACTAACCTATTAACAAGATGCCGAAGCGCCAGTTCCTGTTTGGTGCTGTTTTTGATTTCAGAAATCCTACACAGGAAATATTCTCGGAATTGGACGAAACGAACGCCCAGGGTCTTATTTTTCCACGGAGCTTCCAGAAGACTGAAGAGGATACGAAGTGGGGCCACGAGGCACCGACACCACAGGGCCGCGCGGCCAGCATGGGGCCCGCGGCCCCCTATGGTGTGGGGCCCTCGTGCCTCCTCCGACTCTGCCCTTCCGCCTACTTAAACTCTCTGTCGCAAAAACCCTATTACCGAGAGCCATGATACAGAAAAATTTCCAGAGACGCCGCCGCCGCCAATCCCATCTCGGGGGATTCAGGAGATCGCCTCCGGCACCCTGCCGGAGAGGGGAATCATCACCCGGAGGACTCTACATCATCATGATCGCCTCCGGACTGATGTGTGAGTAGTTCATCCTTGGACTATGGATCCATAGCAGTAGCTAGATGGTTGTCTTCTCCTCATGTGCTATCATGTTTAGATCTTGTGAGCTGCCTATCATGATCAAGATCATCTATTTGTAATGCTACATGCTGTGTTTGTTGGGATCCGATGAATATGGAATACTATGTCAAGTTGATTATTGATCTATCATATATGTGCTGTTTATGATCTTGCATGCTCTCCGTTGCTAGTAGAGGCTCTGGCCAAGTTGATACTTGTGACTCCAAGAGGGAGTATTTATGCTCGATAGTGGGTTCATGCCTCCATTGAATGCAGGACGATGTGAGAAAATTCTAAGGTTGTGGATGTGCTGTTGCCACTAGGGATAAAACATCAATGCTTTGTCTAAGGATATTTTTGTTGATTACATTACGCACCATACTTAATGCAATTGTCTGTTGTTTGCAACTTAATACTGGAAGGGGTGCGGATGCTAACCCGAAGGTGGACTTTTTAGGCATAGATGCATGCTGGATAGCGGTCTATGTAATTTGTCGTAATGCCCTAAGTAAATCTCATATTAGTCATCATGATATGTATGTGCATTGTTATGCCCTCTCTATATCAATTGCCCAACTGTAATTTGTTCACCCAACATGCTATTTCTTATTGGAGAGACACCGCTAGTGAACTGTGGACCCCGGCCATTCTTTTACATCTTAATACAATCTACTGCAATCATTTTTCTCTGCTGTTCTTCGCAAACAAACATCATTTTCCACACCATACGTTTAATCCTTTGTTTACAGCAAGCCGGTGAGATTGACAACCTCACTGTTAAGTTGGGGCAAAGTATTTTGATTATGTTGTGCAGGTTCCACGTTGGCGCCGGAATCCCTTGTGTTGCGCCGCACTACACTCCTCCACCAACAACCCTCACGTGGCCTTCATCTCCTACTGGTTCGATAACCTTGGTTTCTTACTAAGGGAAAACTTGCTGCTGTACGCATCACACCTTCCTCTTGGGGTTCCCAACGGACGTGTGCTTCACGCGTTATCAAGCTCTTCTTCTAGCGCCGTTGCCGGGGAGATCAAGACACGCTGCAAGGGGAGTCTCCCACATCCAATCTCTTTACTTTGTTATTGTCTTGCTTTACTTTATTTTATTTACTGCTTTGTTTGCTTTCTTTATATCAAAAATACAAAAAAATTAGTTACTTGCTTTACTTTATTTACTGTCTTGTTTGTGTTCTCTATATTAAAAACACAAAAAAATAGTTACTTGCATTTACTTTATTTACCTTTTTTTTATTTCATCATGCTTCCTCCTAAGTTCACTCTGAAAGATATACCAGTAGGGCAAGGGTCTATCATTGGAAGAGATAATATAGAAGCATTTTTCACTCATGTTAGTACGGTTAGAGATTTTGAAGATAGACACTTGGTAAAAGTTGTTCCTACTTATGAAAGTGCTACTGCCTCTTTAGTACACATGTTGGAAACTAGATTTGTTAATCTCAATCTTATAATGCAACATATGTTTCTTACACTCTCTGATATGGAAATGGGAGAAAAGAGAGATTTTGTTTTAGAGGTCCTTCTTAGAGAATTTGGTGATATAGCTAAAGAAGCTAGAAAAGTTTTTATTAGGCATAAGAGACTTGGCTTTTATACCGATTTTACAAAAACACTTGAAAAGATGGACGAAGATAGATTAAAGTACACTAATAAAGTCAATGCTGAGGGGGAGATTAAAGTACTGATACCTAGTAAGCTCCTAGGAATGCATGAAGCTCTAGAAAATAATTATGCTTGGCTTGTTCCTGAAAATTTGTTTGATGAGGATAGTAAGCCTAAGAGTAACGAAAGAGGAGTTCCTTACATAGACAAGATACAATGCATAGTTGAGAAAACTCCAAACCCCTCTGTTAATGCTTCATCTCTCGATAAGACTTGATTCACACTTTCTGCGCCTAGCTGAAAGGCGTTAAAGAAAAGCGCTTATGGGAGACAACCCATTATTTTAGTACAGCAATTTTGTTTTATATTTGAATCTTGGAAGTTGTTACTTCTGTAGCAACCTCTCCTTATCTTTATTTTATTGCATTGTTGTGCCAAGTAAAGTCTTTGATAATAAGGTTGATACTAGATTTGGATTACTGCACAGAAACAGATTTCTTGCTGTCACGAATTTGAGTAGGCCTCTCTGTAGATAACTCAGAAAAATCTGCCAATTTTCATGAGTGATCCTCAGATATGTACACAACTTTCATTCAATTTGAGCTTTTTCATCTGAGCATGTTATGTGCCTCTAAAAAATTCGAATTTACGGACTGTTCTGTTTTGACAGATTCTGCCTTTTATTTCGCATTGCCTCTTTTGCTATGTTGAATGGATTTCTTTGTTCCATTAACTTTCAGTAGCTTTGGGCAATGTCCAGAAGTGTTAAGAATGATTGTGTCACCTTTGAATATGTGAATTTTTGATTATGCACTAACCCTGTAATTAGTTTGTTTTGAGTTTGGTGTGGAGGAAGTTTTCAAGGGTCAAGAGAGGAGGATGATACAACATCATCAAGAAGAGTGAAAAGTCTAAGCTTGGGGATGCCCCCGTGGGTCATCCCTGCATATTTCAAGAAGACTCGAGCATCTAAGCTTGGGGATGCCCAAGGCATCCCCTTCTTCATCGACAACTTATCAGGTCACCTCTAGTGAAACTATATTTTTATTCCGTCACATCTTATGTGCTTTACTTGGAGCGTCTGTATGTTTTTATTTTTGTTTTTGTTTGAATAAAATCGGATCCTAGCATTCTTTGTTTGGGAGAGATACACGCTCCGCTCGTTCATATGAACACTGGTGTTCTTAGCTTTACTTTTAATGTTCATGGCGAAGGTTGAAACTGCTTCGTTCATTGTTATATGGTTGGAAACAGAAAATGCTTCATGTGGTAATTGGTATATTGTCTTAAATAATTTGATACTTGGCAATTGTTTTGCTCAAATAGATCATGTTTAAGCTCTTGCAACATGTACTTTGCACCTATTAATGAAGAACTACCATAGAGCTTGTTGAAATTTGGTTTGTATGATTGGTCTCTCTAAAGTCTAGATATTTTCTGGTGAAGTGTTTGAACAACAAGGAAGACAGTGTAGAGTCTTATAATGCTTGCAATATGTTCTTATGTATGTTTTGCTATACCGGTTCATACTTGGGTTTGCTTCAAACAACCTTGCTAGCCAAAGCCTTGTACTGAGAGGGAATTCTTCTCGTGCATCCAAAACCTTGAGCCAAAAACTATGCCATTTGTGTCCACCATACCTACCTACTACGTGGTATTTCTCTGCCATTCCAAAGTAAATTGCTTGAGTGCTACCTTTAAAATTTCATTCCTTGTCTTTGCAATATATAGCTCATGGGAAAATAGCCTTAAAAACTATTGTGGTAAAGAATATGTAGCTTATGTATCTTATTTCTTATAAGTTGTTTGTTGAGCGGTAACCATGTTTCTGGGGACGCCATCAACTATTACACCTTTGTTGAATATCATGTGAGTTGCTATGCATGTTCGTCTTGTCTGAAGTAAGGGTGATTTATCATGATCAAATGGTTTGAGTATGCATATTGTTAGAGAAGAACATTGGGCCGCTAACTAAAGCCATGAATCATGGTGGAAGTTTCAGTTTGGACATCAATCCTCAATCTCTTATGAGAATATTATCTGTTGTTGAATACTTATGCATTAAAGAGGAGTACATTATCTGTTTTCTATGTTGTCCCGGTATGGATGTCCTTAGTTGAGATCTATCAAAAACGAGAAGTCAAATGCGATCTATCTCCTTGGACCTTTGTACATGCGGTATAGAGGTACCCCTTTGTGACACTTGGTTGAAACATATGTTATGCAATGATAATCCATGTAAATCCAAGCTAATTAGGACAAGGTGCGAGCACTATTGGTATTCTATGCATGAGGCTTGCAACTTATAGGATGTCTTATGTATAACACATATGAATTATTACTGCCGTTGACAAAATTGTTTCTATGTTTTCAAAATAAAAGCTCTAGCACAAAAATAGTAATCCATACTTCCCTCTGCGAAGGGCCTTTCTTTTACTTTATGTTGAGTCAGTTTACCTACTTCTTTCTATCTTAGAAGCAAACACTTGTGTCAACTATGTGCATTGATTCCTACATACTTGCTTATTTGCATTCATCATATTACTTTGTGTTGACAATTATCCATGAGATATACATGTTGAAGTTGAAAGCAACTGCTGAAATTTATATCTTCCTTTGTGTTGCTTCAAAACTTTCTACTAAGAATTTATTGCTTTATGAGTTAACTCCTATGCAAGTCTTATTGATGCTTGTCTTGAAAGTACTATTCATGAAAAGTCTTTGCTATATGATTCAGTTGTTTAATCATTGTCTTTACCATTGCTTCGAATCACTTCATTCATCTCATATGCTTTACAATAGTATTGATCAAGATTATGACAGTAGCATGTCACTTCAGAAATTATCCTTGTTATCGTTTACCTACTCGAGGGCGAGTAGGAACTAAGCTTGGGGATGCTTGATACGTCTCAAACGTATCTATAATTTCTTATGTTCCATGCTAGTTTTATGACAATACTCACATGTTTTATACACACTTCACTTCATTTATACGCATTTTCCGGCACTAACCTATGAACAAAATGTTGAAGCACCGGTTCCTGTTTTGTGCTGTTTTTGATTTCAGAAATCCTACACAGGAAATATTCTCGGAATTGGACGAAACGAACGCCCAGGGTCTTATTTTTCCACGGAGCTTCCATAAGACCGAATAGGATACGAAGTGGGGCCACGAGGCGCCGACACCACAGGGCCGCGCGGCCAGCATGGGGCCCGCGCCGCCCTATGGTGTGGGGCCCTCGTGCCTCCTCCGACTCTGCCCTTCCGCCTACTTAAACTCTCCGTCGCGAAAACCTATTACCGAGAGCCACGATATGGAAAAAGTTCCAGAGACGCCGCCGCCAATCCCATCTCGGGGGATTCAGGAGATCGCCTCCGGCACCCTGCCGGAGAGGGCAATCATCACCCGGAGGACTCTACATCACCATGATCACCTCCGGACTGATGTGTGAGTAGTTCATCCTTGGACTATGGGTCCATAGCAGTAGCTAGATGGTTGTCTTCTCCTCATGCGCTATCATGTTTAGATCTTGTGAGCTGCCTATCATGATCAAGATCATCTATTTGTAATGCTACATGTTGTGTTTGTTGGGATCCGATGAATATGGAATACTATATCAAGTTGATTATTGATCTATCATATATGTGTTGTTTATGATCTTGCATGCTCTCCGTTGATACTTGTGACTCCAAGAGGGAGTATTTATGCTCGATAGTGGGTTCATGCCTCCATTGAATCTGGGACAGTGACAGAAAGTTCTAAGGTTGTGGATGTGATGTTGCCACTAGGGATAAAACATCAATGCTTTGGCTAAGGATATTTGTGTTGATTACATTACGCACCATACTTAATGCAATTGTCTGTTGTTTGCAACTTAATACTGGAAGGGGTGCGGATGCTAACCCGAAGGTGGACTTTTTAGGCATAGATGCATGCTAGATAGCGGTCTATGTAATTTGTCGTAATGCCCTAAGTAAATCTCATATTAGTCATCATGATATGTATGTGCATTGTTATGCCCTCTCTATTTCTCAATTGCCCAACTGTAATTTGTTCACCCAACATGCTATTTCTTATTGGAGAGACACCGCTAGTGAACTGTGGACCCCGGTCCATTCTTTTACATCTGAATACAATCTACTGCAATCATTGTTCTCTGCTGTTCTTCGCAAAGAAACATCATTTTCCACACCATACGTTTAATCCTTTGTTTACAGCAAGCCGGTGAGATTGACAACCTCATTGTTAAGTTGGGGCAAAGTACTTCGATTGTGTTGTGCAGGTTCCACGTTGGCGCCGGAATCCCTGGTGTTGCGCCACACTACACTCCTCCACCAACAACCTTCACGTGGCCTTCATCTCCTACTGGTTCGATAACCTTGGTTTCTTACTGAGGGAAAACTTGCTGCTGCACGCATCACACCTTCCTCTTGGGGTTCCCAACGGACGTGTGCTTCACGCGTTATCACCGCGCCATAGGACTCGGCGGAAACAAAGCTGACGATGGAATAACCATGCCCACAATGTAACTATCAACTCACAATAAAAAATACTATCTATCTAAGCTTTCAAAAATCTAATTTCAGATCAATTTATTTCTTCCATCTAAGCATAAACATTAAGAACATCACCTATGGACATGGTCTGGTGTCAAGAATGGGAGGAAACTAATCTAGCCAGTAGGGCACAATATTCATATACCCTATCAGCCGATCTTGTACCTATATCAAGAACACATAATAAAATATATACGAAAAGTACCTTATGTCCAGTCAATGAAAACTAATGCTTTCTTATGTAAAAGCCACATCCTTCCATCTCAGATCAGCATGGGATTAACCTGTGAATAGTTGCAGGAAAAATAATCAAAACAAATTGACAAAATGATCAAAGCAAAGACACTCAATCCAAAAGAAAACTAACACGAATAATGTGTGAACCAAACACGAACAAGAGGACTGCATCTAATAGGAGAGAACCATGAACAAAATAACATCCCTTGCAAGAAAAGAAGGGAAACCAGCCAACCGAACTGAATCGAGTTCTTCATGGCTTTCGGAGGCAAATTTCAGGCGTCCACTTCATCTCCCCCGCAATATCCTCACTTCCCCCTTCCAAATCGCTGCAGAGAGAAGGAACCCCTTGTAAATCGCTACAGGGAGAAGGATACCCTTCCAAATCGCAGAGAAGGAAATCATGAGATAGAGAGACATGCATGTCAGCACAGCTTGGAGGAGACGGAGGATGCCCCTGGCCGCTCTCCTCGAGCCACACAACAATTGAAGGAGGGGGAGGAGGAGCAGACCACTTAGGAGGAGGGAGAGGTCATCGGAGCAGCTGGAGGCGGAGCACATCACCGTTGTCAGATTTCCCTCGTGGCTTCACCACGTTGACCTCCACCTCCCCAACCATGGAGCCATGCTCCCCTTCCCCCCTGCTCCAGCCAAAGAGAAAACAAGCAAATGGAGTGGCAGTGAAGGAGGGGAGTGGATCTTGAGGGGATTGGGGGAGAGAGGGACGGGGGATTGGGGGGATTGGAGAGGGGCGGCGGCTGCGGGGATTGGCCTAGGGTTCGTTGGCCTGATCGAGAGAGAGGAGCAAATGGGAGGCCGCCCACGCATCCCACAGACCCACCACGTCCACCGACCCCTACGCCCGCAGCCACAAGTAACCCAGCCAAAACTCACCCTGGACCCAGATGAATGTTGGTCCCGCGCGTAGGCACAAGTGGGTAGAATTGCGCTGTTTCTTGGCTTCATCTAGGGAGGGAAACGTGGGGGACACCCACTCAGCCACCAGCAGATGCGTAGCTCACCTAGAACAAACGGCCAAGATCAACGCACTGTAAAGATCCAATGGCTCGCGTGCTCAGATCGTTGTGAGGCCCCCTTGGGGGGGGCATCAATTATACCTTTAGATGTTAAATTCCATGAAATATTTCACGAAAGATATTTTATTCGACACTTCTGTGTATGTTTCGCTACCTACCTATTTCAGTCATAATTTGAAAACTAGCCATGACTACCACTTGATAGATTCATATGGCACGTTTTACAAACAAACCACTCTTCATAGTGGTTTATTAGGGTTATCCGCTCTCCTTTAGTATGAAAGCAGTAGTTGTTATTTTTGTGGATTCGGAAATTAATGATGATAATTTTAGAATTCGATACTTGGAGAATGATGAAGACGACACGGATACCATAGATTGTAAAATGTGATCGATACTCGAAATTGAATGATCATAATATTAGAAATCAATGCTTGGAAAATGACGGAGACTAGCTTGGAGAATGTTGCTTAATTTTTTAAATAGTTGTGTAACTAATTATAAAATACGTATATGATTTTTAATTATATGTGAAGACATGTGCAAGCTAAAAAAGAAATAGGATTCACAATATTTTTTATGACACGGTATGAGACGTGTGTTGCACGTGCAAGCTTACTATCTTGTATGGAGAAGTGTGATGTTATGCTACGATGACAGTGTGGACCTTGGTGGGGTGGCAAGAAGGTTCCATGGATCGTGTTGGTAGCGGCGCCTTTGCGTGTGGTGTTACAGTATATAGTGCAGCGTACTAAGACCATGCACTATGTGCATGAAAAGCGAACCATAGTGTGCTATGAACCGGCTCACCCACATAGTGGGGCATCGGTTCCTAAGTTCTGACAAGAAAAGCAAATCAACATTTTTGGTTGGCTTCTCTTTGCATGCACATATGGATCCTTTGGCAAAACTGTGAGGAAATTAGCTAGAAAGGTGATAGTTGTTTATTCAAGAGTGGGGCAATCCGGAGTCCACAACCGATTCAACACATAGCAGCAAATTTACAAATGATTCTTAGTCTGACACATTTTTGGTTGAGCCGACTCCACGTAGTGCATGGTCTAAGTCAAAAACGCTACTCTACTCTTTATATACATCTTTATATAAAGTGTCTCTATATCTCTATATAGAGTTCATAAAACACTATCCTAGCTAAGGTCGTTGAAGGCTCTGTTGCCTATTTCTAGGTCATGAGTTCAAATCTGCACAAACTAACTTGTGTGTTCTAAAAGGCATCATCTAAAAAAAATCTGGACATTAATTATCAATGGTGTATCATACGAGCATGCATTATCCTGAGGTGACGTCGTTTGTATTGTGTGAGCTACATAAAAATAAAAAAATTGATAAATTTGGAGATTTGAAAATATGCACAATCAAATGCATATTTTTTTATTTTTTTATAGATCAAAATACAAATTATTCAAAATTGAAATTTTCCAAGTTTATGGGATACATCATTAAATACATCTGAAATTATTTTCATTTTTAAAAACTATAAATATGATTTTCCATTTTAATTTTAGAAAAATAACATATCAAGAGTGCTCGGAAGCCAAAAATCTCCTTATCCGTCATCTTGCTAAATTGTCCACTAATTAGTGATACATGAAGAATGCTAAGAGCATCTCCAGCCGCGTCCCCCAAATTGTCTCCCAAACGCGCCAGATCGAGCGTTTGACGGACGCGTTCTCTTCGTGCTAAGTTTGGGGGACGTCGCTCCCCAACCGCATCCCGCAAACGCCCCCTCAGATATTAAAATAACTTATTGTTTGTTTTTTTTGCATTTTTATTTCCATAGAGAGAAGAAATTTGTAGGTACAACCGAGATTTTCAAAGTAGTGCAACATATTGTAACAAATTACACATAAAAACTTCGAAAAATATGAACTAATTTTTAAAACTACTTCTTTGACGGCCCTGTGTCGTCCTCACAGAAGCGCTTCCTTCTTGTCACCTCTTCCGAAGAGGTAGTGGCGTTCGACGCGTCCGAGGAGCTAGGTAGGCTACGGTTGGGCGTTGTCAACACCCGGATTTTTAAGTCCAGATGCCTATTATGCCGTACACCGCAATCCCAGGAATAATGTTTTTGCGAGACATAATAGTAAGTAGCATAGAGTCATCATTTATTACAACACATATTGTCTTACAACCATAGATCACATGATCCAATATTACACGAATATATTGTTCAACATCACAAATAGTAGCGGAAGCGAAGTAGTAGTGGACTATCTATTCCACAGGCAACGCTTGACGTTAGAAGACGATCCTAGTTATCGTAGACGTCCTGTTGTCCGTCATCCTGATACTGGTGCTCTCCTTCATAGTCTGGCATTTGAATAGCCAGGGCAAAGCCATGAGTACTTTTAAAGTACTCGCAAACTAACTCTATGATAAATACTCATTAAGGGTAACAAGGGGGTACTAAGCTCTAGGTTTATTTGCATAAAGCCAAGTTTTAGTTTGATAAACATTTAGTAAAGCCTTATCAGGTGCTAGACTAACTCAAGTGGGAACATTAGTGTCATTCCCACAACTCATTATGGTTCACCTTAATATCACCTTTCAATTCACCATTCATTTCTAGGATCAAAACATTTTAATGATAACGGAGATAGTATGGCATTTCCAATCGTCCGTAACCGTGGACACGGCTATTCGAATAGGTTTAACACTCTGCAGAGGTTGTACTCTTGTGCCACAACTTTTGATTACATCCGTCGAGGATAACCCCGAATCATCGTAACACAGTACACGGATCATCAATCGAAACCTTTCACTTATATATGCTAGTATGAGCACCTCTCCCCATGAGCTTGGCCTCCCGGTGGAAACCGCAGTTAACCCAGAAACTGCACAGGGCTTGGGCCGTACATTCACCTCATTTCAACATCATTCCACACTTAACGGAGGCAGCCTCGGCGTAACCCCTATGATGTTTGTTCAGAGGGAACCCATACTAAAATACACAAGTTTCTAGTTAAGCCCTACCCATAATCAGGTATTGTGGGGGTACTTGTATAATTGGAAGGGTATCGCATTCAAACCCAATCATCAATTTTATCAAAAATCACCATCTTCTCTTGTTCATATCCACCTCCACTTTACTTTCTTTCAAAGTCATTTCACTTCACCATGTTCCCATCTAGAGTAGTCAATTTTAATTGATTAGCACTAGCAACTATATGAGGGGTGCTAACTAGCTTTGATTTGTGCTAAGCTAACTTCAAGTATTGTTCTACTCTAGACCAAGTGAATCATACATCAAAAAGTACTTTGAAATAAATAAGCAAAAGTAAATGTAAGTAAAAACATGGGATAGGTAATACATAAAAGTAAAGTGTGATGGTGCCTTTGCTCTTGTAGAGCTAAGCACTTGTGTTTAGCAAGGGTTAGCTTGCCTTGAGCTGGGTAGTTATCGAAGTTCTCTTCTTCTTCCTGAGAGTAGGCCTCCTCCTCTTGGTATTCCTCGTTACTAGCGTCTATATACGAATACGAGGTATAAATACTAAACCAAGCTCACATACCAAACTAGAAACACTCAAAAGAGTTCACACACTAATCCTATCATCAATCAAACATGGCATGGTGGATTATTGGATTAGTCTTTATTTCAAGAAAATAGTTTCCTCTCATTATTCCTATTTCTTAAATTTGGTATGTAGATCCTTAGAGGAATTCATTTCTTCTCATTACCTCTTATTAAGATTTAATCTCTTCATATAATAATAAGGTATGAAATATAGGTTGACCCAAAGTCAACATTCCATATCTATTATATGTGAGTATCATTTAATTGAAGTGCTACACTTCACATAGTTTGAATACTTAACATTTAAATGAATTAAAATCTATAAGTAATAATTCTCAAGGGTTCATTAGCCTAAGTCATTCCCCCTGGTTATATTACTTAGGATCAAAATTTAAATGAGAGGTAGCTCTCATAATAGGGTTGAGTTTGAATTCCAATTTCAATTGCTCTAGAATTGACTACATAGCCATTTTATTTGATCTAGTCCATGATCATACAAACAACATGTCTATATTATTGCATAATCAATTAGAGGACATCATTTGTGATTTATTAGAATTGGAATCAATTCAAAATCTATTCTGGTTAAATTTTAAATAAAGTTTGAATGTTCAAAAGTCCCTGTCTTGTCTTTTTTATCAAATTAATTCTACTATGAAATTGGAGGTGGGGCCAGTGGCATTTGTTAGATAAATTCATGGGCTTTCCAACGGTATAAAGTTTGCTAAATTTGGTTTGGCAGATTTTAAACTATTCAAATTTTACTAAACCATCAGCAGGGCAATTTGAATAAAGATTAAATCCGAATTTGAATTGATGGGCTAGGCGGGAAAGCTAAACGGGCCGAAACAGATTTAAATCTCACTTCGCAGCCCAACTAGCAACCGGTGCGGGTGGGCTGCCCTGACGAGGTGGGGGCCACCCGTCGCTGGCTCTTTAAACGCCGAAGCGGCACGCGCGTTAGGCCGTAGGATTAGAACACGATCCGACGGTCAGTGGCCGTCGTCGTCTCCGACGAGCGACGAGCTCACTGGCGGCGAGCCTAGGGGGTGGAAGAGCCTACCAGGCCGTTGCAGGTGGCTGGCAGTGTGCGCGGAGAAGTGGAAGTAGATGAGGAAGAGCTTGGGGCAGCGGCGGCGCTCGGGGAGGCTCCAATCGAAGCAGAGCTTCCGCGGGCTCCGGCGGCTTCGAGCTCTCGATTCGAGCAGCTCCGGCGAGGACTGGTGAAATTGGTGGGTGGAGGTGGCTCAGTGAGTAGAGGGGAGTGGATTGTGTGCAGAAGGGAGGAGCCGATCGCCCCTATTTATAGTGTCGATGGTTGGCCGCGGGGTGCTGAGAAGGAACGGCCATGGCGCGGTGCTTGGGGTGCTCGAAGGGGCAAGGCAAGGACTGCTACGGCTAGCTGGTGTACTGGAGATGCTCAACCTGTATCGAGACCGAGAAAAGGGCGATGGGAGAGCTCGAGCGCTTGCAGGGTGTGCGGCAGAGCGTGCGGCATCATTTGGTCGAGGACGACGGCGACGGAGCAGGGGCAGGCTAGGGATGATGTCTGGCGTGTAGAGGGCGGGGAGGCGATGCTCGACGCAGGCGTAGCTTGGCCAGAGGAGGACGGAGGTGCTCGAGCGCGTGTTGTCCTGGCGACGCCAGAGCGCGGTCACCGCGCGTGCTGGCACGTCCTGGCCAACTTTGGGCGCGCGCGTTCTGGCCAATGCCGAGCATTGGCGTTGCTGGGGCTTGTACCCTCGTCGTCCTTGAGTGTTGTAGATGCTCCAGGACAAGGGGATAGGTTGAAATGGTGGCCAGAGGTGGAGATGCCAAAGGTGGCCGGCATGGCCACGGCATGCTTAGTTTAGGGTTTTCTCTCCCCTTTCTCTCACTTTAAACGACCAAGGCAGGTACTGGGGTGAGCAGGGGGTGTAAGAGGGTGTGATGATCACAGGTTAAAGTGGGTTTAGGCAAGAATCCGATGGACCAAAGAGTGTAACACAAACTGGAAATGATGCCTGCCAAGTGTTCGACACAATGGCCGCATGAGATTTTTATTTGAATTTTGAAATTCTTTTTGGTGGATCTTAAACATATTAATTATGGGTTAGAATGGTGGTGGTGGGGTTCAATTTGGAGTTGTTTTGCAAAATGTCAAATGTGACATGATCTTCTCTTTATTTCAGCATCCCTACTTGTCACCTTTATACTGGTCAACCTAGTCAACTCTAGCCATGGTGGTCAACATCAAAGTTACTCACCTTGACATGGTCTTGGATGACATGGCTTTGGTTGACCAAGTTTAGTTCAAGAAATGAGAAAACCAGAGGGGTAAAGTAGTGAAGAAATTATTTTGGTGACAAGTGACCATTATCATATGTATGTAAGAATTTTGATTTCCTTGTGTTTGATTGTTGATCCATTGATGCAATTGTGTTAGTTTATCATATTGAAGTATTTTACAAGCAAGGGAGCAAGCAATTATGGCCTAGGTTGAGGATTTGCAATTTGGCATATTGTGTATGTAAGTGAAATATGGGTTTTTCCCATTTTCTTCTATTCTCCTCAATTTAGGGTTTGGTGATCTTTGTTAGGGTTCAATTAGCAATTGTTAATCATACTAACACTCATCATGGCAATTGCACAAAAGAAATCACTCCAATGCAAGAAACTATATGTGGCACTATATGCATATAAAAAGTTTTTGTTAATTGCAAATTTTGAGTTTGGGGAATTTATCTTTCTTGTTTATTATTGTTGAAACTTGGGATGTTACAAACCCTTCCCCCTTACAAAAGATCTCATCCCGAGATCTGAGAAAACTAGGCACTAAAGAGATCTGGGTACTCAGTCCTCATAAAGTCTTCTCTCTCCCAAGTGGCTTCTTCTTCGGTGTGGTTACTCCATTGGATCTTTAGAAACTTAATACTTCGGGTGCGGGTGGTTCTGAAAGCTTCTTCCAGGATGCGAATAGGTACTTCGCGGTATGTCAGATCTGAGTTGATATCCACAGCTCGATGGTTGATGTTCTTGAAAACCTCGGTCTTCTCAGGCACTTCTAAGCACTTCCGGAGTAGCGAGATGTGAAACACATTGTGCACCGCTGACATTTCTTCTGGTAACTCCAGCTGATAGGATACTTCTCCTCGGCGACTCAGGACTTTGAAAGGTCCGACATATCGGGGTGCGAGCTTTCCTCTAAGCTGGAATCTCTGCATTCCTTTAAGAGGGGACACTTTGAGATATACGAAATCTCCGATCTCGAAGGTCATCTCTCGGCGTCTCTTGTCGGCGTAGCTCTTCTGTCTTGATTGGGCTGTCTTGAGGTACTCGCGGATCTTGTGAACCTTCTCTTCGGCTTCTCGGAGAATATCTGGTCCAAAGACTTGACTCTCTGCTACTTCCGACCAATTCAGAGGGGTACGGCACTTCCTTCCGTACAGTGCTTCGAAGGGGGCCATCTGCAAGCTGGCTTGGTAGCTGTTGTTGTACGAGAATTCTGCGTATGGCAAGCAGTCTTCCCACTTAGATCCATACTCTAGCACACATGCTCTCAACATATCTTCGAGTATCTGGTTGACTCTTTCAGTCTGTCCATCTGTCTGCGGGTGATAGGCTGTGCTGAAATTCAGACGAGTTCCGAGTCCTTCATGTATTTTCTCGCGTAACTGGAGGTGAATTGGGATCCTCTGTCGGATACTATCGACTTCGGGGTTCCGTGCAGGCTGACTATCCTTGAGATATATAACTCTGCGAGTCTCGGTCCTTGATAGGTGGTCTTGACGGGGATGAAGTGGGCGACTTTGGTTAGTCTGTCGACCACTACCCAGATGGAATCATTTCCTTTACTAGATTTGGGCAGTCCGGTGATGAAGTCCATTCCTACGGAATCCCACTTCCATTCGGGAATCTGTAGGGGTTGCAATAGTCCTGCGGGGCATTGGTGTTCTGCTTTGACTCTTTGACAGATGTCACACTTGGCGATGTAGCTTCCAATTTCTCTCTTCATTCCATGCCACCAGAATTGTTCCTTCAAATCCTGGTACATCTTGGTTCCTCCGGGGTGAATGGAGTACAGGGTGTCGTGAGCTTCTTTCAGAATAACTTGCTTCAACTCTGAGTCTGATGGCACGCAAAGGCGCTTGTTATACCATAGCACTCCTTCCTCATCTACGGTGAATTCCGGTGCCTTTCCGGCGGCTATTTGGTTCTTGATTCCGTCAATGCTAGCATTTCCTTTCTGAGCTTCTTTGATCTGACTAATCAGGGTGGGTTGGAGTTCAATGCTGGCGAGGTATCCTTCGCTAACTAGTTCAAGCCTAAACTGTTCAAACTCTTCAAACAGGCTGGGTTGTTCAATTGCTAACATGGAGTTCAACTGACACGGCAGTCTACTCAGAGCATCCGCTACCACATTGGCCTTGCCGGGGTGATAGTGGATTTCCATGTCGTAATCCTTGATTAACTCTATCCATCTGCGCTGTCTCATATTCAGCTCCTTCTGCGTGAAGATATACTTCAGGCTCTTGTGATCCGAGTAAACCTCGCATCGATTACCCATGAGGTAATGACGCCATACTTTCAGTGCTAAAACCACAGCTGCTAGCTCTAAGTCATGGGTTGGATAGTTCTGTTCATGCTGCTTCAGCTGTCTTGATAGGTAAGATATCACTTTGCCTTCTTGCATTAGCACACATCCAAGACCAATCTTGGAGGCGTCACAGTACACATCAAATGGCTTGGTAATGTCTGGCATAACCAGTATTGGGGCTGTTGTCAATCTTAGCTTGAGCTGTTGAAAGCTCTCTTCACACTTGTCGGTCCATTCGAACTTCCGGTCCTTCTTCAACAATTGAGTCATCGGTCTTGCTATGCTTGAGAATCCTTCAACGAATCGGCGGTAGTATCCCGCCAATCCGAGAAATGCACGGACTTCGGTCTGAGTGGTTGGGGCTTTCCATTCTTCCACAGTCTTGATTTTTGCGGGGTCAACGGCAATTCCTCCGGCTGACAAGATATGACCCAAAAATCCTACTTCTTTCAACCAGAACTCACACTTGCTGAACTTGGCATACAACTGATGTTCCCGAAGGGTGTCTAGGACCACTTCCAAATGTTGCTCATGTTCTTCTTCGGACTTGGAGTATATGAGGATGTCGTCGATGAAGACAACGACAAACTTGTCTAGGAAGTTCATAAAGATATTATTCATGAGATTCATGAAGTAGGCGGGGGCATTGGTCAATCCAAATGACATGACATTGTACTCATATAATCCATATCTGGTGGTAAAGGCAGTTTTGGGGATATCGGTGGCACGAATCTTCAGCTGATGGTATCCTGTCCGCAGATCAATCTTCGAGAATACTTGGGCTCCGGTCAGCTGGTCAAACAGATCTTCTATCTTGGGCAACGGATACTTGTTCTTAATGGTGACATCGTTGAGCTTACGGTAGTCCATAACCAAACGAGTGGCACCGTCCTTCTTATCCACAAACAAAACTGGCGATCTCCAAGGTGACGCACTTGGTTGAATCAGACCCTTGAATAGCATATCATCTAGTTGCTTCTTCAGTTCCACTAACTCTGCCGGGTTCATGCTGTAGGCTCTCTGGGCTATAGGTCCGGTTCCGGGGATTAGCTCGATGATAAACTCGATATCCCGATCTGGGGGCATACCGGGTAGATCATCCGGAAACACATCAGGATATCGACAAACGACCCTGATCTGATCCAAGGTGGGTTTGGCTAAGCTTTGGTTACAAGTGAACTTTTGGGGCATCTTTTCAGATATGTGTTCGACTATTATTCCGGTGCTACTAGTCATGGTGATGGCCTTCTTGGCACAATCAATCAGTCCATGATGTTTCGCCATCCAGTCCATTCCCAGGACTACTTCCAAACCTTTGGCTCCCAGAACAATCAAATTTGCATAGAATTCTATTTCATGTATTCTGATTGGCACATCTTTGCAAATTTTTCTAGCTTTAGTGGTTGATCCAGGTATTTGAACTATCATGACATGCTTCAAACTGATGGGTTGAATCTTACTAGTGCATGCAAAATCTTCGGTAATGAATGAATGCGATGCTCCAGAATCAAACAGCACTCTTGCGGGTATTGAGTTAACAGAGAACATACCCAGCACCACGTCTGGGGCATCCTGAGCTTCTTCTGCATTCATGTGGTAGAGGCGACCGTTGCGGTTGTTCGGGTTGTTGGGGGCGAACTTCTTGTTGGTGGTGACACGACGCTGCTGCTGCGCAGGGCCCGAGGTGTTGGCGGCAGTCTTGGCGAGCTTCTTGGGGCACTCATAGGAGAAGTGCCCAGCCACTCCGCACTCGTAGCAGTTGTAGGTGGACTTGTCCTTGGGGGTGATGGGAACAGCATTGCTCCCTGTCCTTGGAGCGGTGTTGGAGTTATTGTTGGGGGCGCGGGGTGGAGCGCGGTTGAAGTTGTTGTTGTTGTTGTAGTTGTTGTGGTTGTTGTGTCCTCCAGACCTGGGGTTTCCTCCACTCCGGTTCTGATAACTCGGACGTGGATTCTGCATCGGGGGCTTGTTGTTTCTTGGGGCGAACCCTCCATTTGAGCTGGGGCGATACTTGTGGTTGTTGCTGGGCCCACTCTGGTTCATCATACGGCGCTTGCGGTTCTCATTGGCTTGGTGTATCTTCCCCTCCATCTGAATGGCGGAGTCAACAAGGGCTTCTAAGTCAGCAAAGGGGATATTGATCAAAGATCCGCATCTCATCATGCAGTCCATTCAGAAACCTCTCCTTCCTCTTCTCGACGGTGTCCGTCTCATCCGGGGCGTACCTTGACAAAGTGAGGAACTTGTCGCGGTATTCTACCACGGTCATTCTGCCTTGCTTCAGTTCCCTGAACTCATCCCTCATCTTCTTAATCAAACCCGGGGGCACGTGATACTTGCTAAACTTGAGTTTGAAGTCCTCCCAAGTCATCATTTGCCCCGCATTCAATGCGCGGGTACTTGTCCACCAGGCACGTGCAGGTCCAGCCAGATAGTGGGTGGCGAACAACACCTTTTTGTTGTCCTCCACTCCGACAACCTCGAGATTGTTCTCCATAGTTTGGAGCCAATCATCAGCATCGAGGGGTTCCTCTGTCTTGCTGAACACCGGTGGGTTGGTGTTTTGGAAGTTTTTCAGCTTCGACCCTGGGTGGTCGTGGTTTCCGTGGCCTTGATTGCCCTGAGCAAGCTGTTGAAGTGCAGCTAGGTTGGCTTGACGGTCAACTCTCTCAGCTTCTCTTTCTGCCATCATCTGTTGCAGCATTTGCATCATTGCGGCTTCGCTGCGAGTTGGGGGTGCCATCTGAAATGTGATAGGGATCATGAGATGAGAGGGAAATTTCTATGGCTCATTTTGGGATAAAATTTCACACAACTTAAAACTTGATTCATAATAATAATAATATTACACACACACAAACATAGTCATGGAGGTAGCAAATATTACAAGCCAAATGTTCAGGAGGGTTTTAAGAACCCTTTCAACAAACTACGATACATGGGGCGGGTACAAAGGACCGATACATAACACGGGACGCAAGTGCTCAGACGGGACTACTCGCCATCGACGTTGATAGGGTAGACATTGTCTACCCCGGCATCGAGGTGCTCGTGGCCATCCTCGTAAGGGTGGAACTCCAGGTCGTCGTCTTCCTCCTCCTCGTAGTCGTCGTCGTTGCTGACGTAGGAGTAGCCGTCCCCTTGGATGTTCTCTCCTTCACCTTCGCCTTCCAGCTCCTGGATCTGCTCAGCTTGGGCGGCGATGGTCGCCTTCAGAGTGGCGATCCTGGCCTTGAGGCGGTTGATGGCGTGATCCTTCTTCTGGTTGGCACGGCGGAGTGCCCTGCGTTCTCCGGCGATAACCCTGATGGTGTCGGCTTGCTGCGCCAACTGGATGTGAGTGTGGTTGGCGTATTCGCGGGAGTTGTCGAGGTCGATGCGGGTCTCATTCAACATGAAGTCGAGATGATCCACATGGTGGCGAAGTTGCGGGTGCGACGGCAGGTTCATTGGCACTCCGAGGGAGTTGTGCCTTGCATAGTGCAGGAAGCGACTATCCTCGAAGTCCATGAAGTTTTGCCCGCACAGACGTGCGAGTCCTTCCTGAAGTCCCCTTGCGAGACCATCCGCCCAGTTGTTCTCCCGGAAGGAGAACTGGATCCTTGCGCTCATTGGGAGCGTGAACCTTCCACGAAGGTCCACCATGATCACCCACTGGAGTTGACCACCGGGCTGGTCATTGACCATTCCGCCAAAGACTTCCGGTGGTGGGCGCCCGAGGAACTCTGAGAGGGAGAAGAGGTCCCTCTCAAAGATGATCTCTCCACCGTTCCCCAACTGATAGAACTCAGTCTGGAGAAAGGGCTGCGCGTCCACGACGTGATCCATCTGTAGAGAGATGAGATGATTAGTTAGAGAAGTGCAAGTGTTCCAAATTTTAATTCACTTATAAGAAGGGCATGAATTTAAAGTTTGTAATAGACTCTTCAAGGTAAGAAAGTGAATAAGGTTTTCATAACTAGTCAAATCATGGGATTTGAAACTAAGTTTTTGAGCGTCCATTCTAACTAGGGTCTCCTAAGGTCAAACAATGGCTCTGATACCAACTTGTCAACACCCGGATTTTTAAGTCCAGATGCCTATTATGCCGTACATCGCAATCCCAGGAATAATGTTTTTGCGAGACATAATAGTAAGTAGCATAGAGTCATCATTTATTACAACACATATTGTCTTACAACCATAGATCACATGATCCAATATTACACGAATATATTGTTCAACATCACAAATAGTAGCGGAAGCGAAGTAGTAGTGGACTATCTATTCCACAGGCAACGCTTGACGTTAGAAGACGATCCTAGTTATCGTAGACGTCCTGTTGTCCGTCATCCCGACATCGGTGCTCTCCTTCATAGTCTGGCATTTGAATAGCCAGGGCAAAGCCATGAGTACTTTTAAAGTACTCGCAAACTAACTCTATGATAAATACTCATTAAGGGTAACAAGGGGGTACTAAGCTCTAGGTTTATTTGCATAAAGCCAAGTTTTAGTTTGATAAACATTTAGTAAAGCCTTATCAGGTGCTAGACTAACTCAAGTGGGAACATTAGTGTCATTCCCACAACTCATTATGGTTCACCTTAATATCACCTTTCAATTCACCATTCATTTCTAGGATCAAAACATTTTAATGATAACGGAGATAGTATGGCCTTTCCAATCGTCCGTAACCGTGGACACGGCTATTCGAATAGGTTTAACACTCTGCAGAGGTTGTACTCTTGTGCCACAACTTTTGATTACATCCGTCGAGGATAACCCCGAATCATCGTAACACAGTACGCGGATCATCAATCGAAACCTTTCACTTATATATGCTAGTATGAGCACCTCTCCCCATGAGCTTGGCCTCCCGGTGGAAACCGCAGTTAACCCAGGAACTGCACAGGGCTTGGGCCGTACATTCACCTCATTTCAACATCATTCCACACTTAGCGGAGGCAGCCTCGGCGTAACCCCTATGATGTTTGTTCAGAGGGAACCCATACTAAAATACACAAGTTTCTAGTTAAGCCCTACCCATAATCAGGTATTGTGGGGGTACTTGTATAATTGGAAGGGTATCGCATTCAAACCCAATCATCAATTTTATCAAAAATCACCATCTTCTCTTGTTCATATCCACCTCCACTTTACTTTCTTTCAAAGTCATTTCACTTCACCATGTTCCCATCTAGAGTAGTCAATTTTAATTGATTAGCACTAGCAACTATATGAGGGGTGCTAACTAGCTTTGATTTGTGCTAAGCTAACTTCAAGTATTGTTCTACTCTAGACCAAGTGAATCATACATCAAAAAGTACTTTGAAATAAATAAGCAAAAGTAAATGTAAGTAAAAACATGGGATAGGTAATACATAAAAGTAAAGTGTGATGGTGCCTTTGCTCTTGTAGAGCTAAGCACTTGTGTTTAGCAAGGGTTAGCTTGCCTTGAGCTGGGTAGTTATCGAAGTTCTCTTCTTCTTCCTGAGAGTAGGCCTCCTCCTCTTGGTATTCCTCGTTACTAGCGTCTATATACGAATACGAGGTATAAATACTAAACCAAGCTCACATACCAAACTAGAAACACTCAAAAGAGTTCACACACTAATCCTATCATCAATCAAACATGGCATGGTGGATTATTGGATTAGTCTTTATTTAAAGAAAATAGTTTCCTCTCATTATTCCTATTTCTTAAATTTGGTATGTAGATCCTTAGAGGAATTCATTTCTTCTCATTACCTCTTATTAAGATTTAATCTCTTCATATAATAATAAGGTATGAAATATAGGTTGACCCAAAGTCAACATTCCATATCTATTATATGTGAGTATCATTTAATTGAAGTGCTACACTTCACATAGTTTGAATACTTAACATTTAAATGAATTAAAATCTATAAGTAATAATTCTCAAGGGTTCATTAGACTAAGTCATTCCCCCTGGTTATATTACTTAGGATCAAAATTTAAATGAGAGGTAGCTCTCATAATAGGGTTGAGTTTGAATTCCAATTTCAATTGCTCTAGAATTGACTACATAGCCATTTTATTTGATCTAGTCCATGATCATACAAACAACATGTCTATATTATTGCATAATCAATTAGAGGACATCATTTGTGATTTATTAGAATTGGAATCAATTCAAAATCTATTCTGGTTAAATTTTAAATAAAGTTTGAATGTTCAAAAGTCCCTGTCTTGTCTTTTTTATCAAATTAATTCTACTATGAAATTGGAGGTGGGGCCAGTGGCATTTGTTAGATAAATTCATGGGCTTTCCAACGGTATAAAGTTTGCTAAATTTGGTTTGGTAGATTTTAAACTATTCAAATTTTACTAAACCATCAGCAGGGCAATTTGAATAAAGATTAAATCCGAATTTGAATTGATGGGCTAGGCGGGAAAGCTAAACGGGCCGAAACAGATTTAAATCTCACTTCGCAGCCCAACTAGCAACCGGTGCGGGTGGGCTGCCCTGACGAGGTGGGGGCCACCCGTCAGTGGCTCTTTAAACGCCGAAGCGGTACGCGCGCTTAGGCCGTAGGATTAGAACACGATCCGACGGTCAGTGGCCGTCGTCGTCTCCGACGAGCGACGAGCTCACTGGCGGCGAGCCTAGGGGGTGGGAGAGCCTACCAGGCCGTTGCAGGTGGCTGGCAGTGTGCGCGGAGAAGTGGAAGTAGATGAGGAAGAGCTTGGGGCAGCGGCGGCGCTCGGGGAGGCTCCAATCGAAGCAGAGCTTCCGCGGGCTCCGGCGGCTTCGAGCTCTCGATTCGAGCAGCTCCGGCGAGGACTGGTGAAATTGGTGGGTGGAGGTGGCTCAGTGAGTAGAGGGGAGTGGATTGTGTGCAGAAGGGAGGAGCCGATCGCCCCTATTTATAGTGTCGAGGGTTGGCCGCGGGGTGCTGAGAAGGAACGGCCATGGCGCGGTGCTTGGGGTGCTCGAAGGGGCAAGGCAAGGACTGCTACGGCTAGCTGGTGTACTGGAGATGCTCAACCTGTATCGAGACCGAGAAAAGGGCGATGGGAGAGCTCGAGCGCTTGCAGGGTGTGCGGCAGAGCGTGCGGCATCATTTGGTCGAGGACGACGGCGACGGAGCAGGGGCAGGCTAGGGATGATGTCTGGCGTGTAGAGGGCGGGGAGGCGATGCTCGACGCAGGCGTAGCTTGGCCAGAGGAGGACGGAGGTGCTCGAGCGCGTGTTGTCCTGGCGACGCCAGAGCGCGGTCACCGCGCGTGCTGGCACATCCTGGCCAACTTTGGGCGCGCGCGTTCTGGCCAATGCCGAGCGTTGGCGTTGCTGGGGCTTGTACCCTCATCGTCCTTGAGTGTTGTAGATGCTCCAGGACAAGGGGATAGGTTGAAATGGTGGCCAGCGGTGGAGATGCCAAAGGTGGCCGGCATGGCCACGGCATGCTTAGTTTAGGGTTTTCTCTCCCCTTTCTCTCACTTTAAACGACCAAGGCAGGTACTGGGGTGATGCAGTGGGTGTAAGAGGGTGTGATGATCACAGGTTAAAGTGGGTTTAGGCAAGAATCCGATGGACCAAAGAGTGTAACACAAACTGGAAATGATGCCTGCCAAGTGTTCGACACAATGGCCGCATGAGATTTTTATTTGAATTTTGAAATTCTTTTTGGTGGATCTTAAACATATTAATTATGGGTTAGAATGGTGGTGGTGGGGTTCAATTTGGAGTTGTTTTGCAAAATGTCAAATGTGACATGATCTTCTCTTTATTTCAGCATCCCTACTTGTCACCTTTATACTGGTCAACCTAGTCAACTCTAGCCATGGTGGTCAACATCAAAGTTACTCACCTTGACATGGTCTTGGATGACATGGCTTTGGTTGACCAAGTTTAGTTCAAGAAATGAGAAAACCAGAGGGGTAAAGTAGTGAAGAAATTATTTTGGTGACAAGTGACCATTATCATATGTATGTAAGAATTTTGATTTCCTTGTGTTTGATTGTTGATCCATTGATGCAATTGTGTTAGTTTATCATATTGAAGTATTTTACAAGCAAGGGAGCAAGCAATTATGGCCTAGGTTGAGGATTTGCAAATTTGGCATATTGTGTATGTAAGTGAAATATGGGTTTTTCCCATTTTCTTCTATTCTCCTCAATTTAGGGTTTGGTGATCTTTGTTAGGGTTCAATTAGCAATTGTTAATCATACTAACACTCATCATGGCAATTGCACAAAAGAAATCACTCCAATGCAAGAAACTATATGTGGCACTATATGCATATAAAAAGTTTTTGTTAATTGCAAATTTTGAGTTTGGGGAATTTATCTTTCTTGTTTATTATTGTTGAAACTTGGGATGTTACAGGCGTCGTTCGTGTGTCAATGACGCATCGAGCCCGCCACCCCCGCCTTGCTTCTCGCTGTGTTCGGCGCTCGGAGCGTCCCATTTGGACCGAAGACAGGCTCGGGTGCCGGACACCGTATTAGACCACGCCGGACGGAAATGGCCTTTGGAGTGCGCGACTGAGAACAAAAAAATATCCGACGCCCAAAAACCTTTGGTGAATGCTTTAGGGGACGTGGCTGAAGATTCTCTAACTTCCATTGGGTCAGCTGATCCCAAAGTCTATATCCCATCTAGGACATTGCCATAGTTGATCCACGATTCATTCGGATAGAAAAAGAAGGCCATGCAAGAGAATCGTATGCACATATAACTAAGTGAAGGCATTGTCTCTGCAGTCTACGTTCTTCGCCTGGGCTGCTCCAGGGGAAACCCCAGGCTCAGGTCTCCTGGATCGGACGATGGCGGCATGCAGCGTCGTTCTACCTGTTGGGGGCATCATTTTGGAACAGGCAACGGATGGTGGTGGTGTTGTGATGGAGCGGTGTTCTTTGCTGTGTCGGCGTCATCGAGTCTCCGCGGCATGGTGCAGTGGTGTCTCGGAGACGGACGCAGTGTGATGGACACGCGCAGGATGGTGGTGTCATCTGGCGTCGTGGTGACATCGATGGCAGGTCTGGAAAGGTCAATGTGATGATCCCTCTTGAAGATGGAGTCGAGGAAGACGGTGGTAGCAGCTTCTGTGGAGTGTGTGTTGGCGTGCGTTGAGAGTTTGCTTGACTAGATGTGCTTCTCATCTGCTATTGGGCGGTCTGGGAAGGCATTTGGTTTTTTGGATGTTGTGAGTTGGTGTATTGTCACCCTCTTCATTCCACTGTAGGTTTATCGAGGTGGCTTCGAGTTTTGATCTTTTGTATTGCTTCTTGTAAGGTGTTGTGTAATATCCCAGGTATTGGGGTTACAAAAATAGAGGAAACAGATGTGTGCATTGCATTCATGCATAGAAAATCCGGGAAATTTTCACGCGTTCATCTAAAAACACAAAGTGATCGAGGTTTCTCTTGTGTCGATGGAATTGGTGTATGTCATCGACACAAGTGCGATAAGTTTTGACATGACCTTTGTGGATTTATTACGTTTTCAAGGGAAATAGTTTGAATTCAAATTCAAATATGAAAGACAGAATTCAAATAAGATTTTGAATTGGAATTTGAATTCTAAACAATTATATAATTACAAAGTAAATATAATGATAAATAAGAATCCAATATCATAAATAACAATCCACATAAGTATTATTACAAGTTACACAAGAAATATGAGATTACAAAAATGAAACTAAAAGAATTCCTAAATCTAAATCTTCTAAACCTTTCTTGTTCTTCTTTACCTGCAATGAGAAAAACAAAAAAAAACAAAAGACAAGCAAATAATTGTGTCATGTGGTTAGAAATGTTTGCCTTCACCTTTGGTGAGGCAATATTACTGTTGGTGGCTAGCTAAAGGGTTTCAAGAACTACTCTTGATCCCTAATGATGATTAGAGGGAATTAATTCTTTCTTAGGCAACATCAGGAAGAAATGCATCATAAGGGACAAATGGGTCATTTGGATCATGGAACATTCATCAACAAGGCAACCAGGGACTAGAGGCAACAGTAGCTGATCCATATCACAAGGCAACATAATTTGTGGCAACAAGGCAACTATTTAAATTTTCCCTCTAATCTAGCTAGCAACCATGAAGGTTTACAAGTTTATAAAAAGGTGATCACATTTGACATGGAAAAGTCAAAATGATCTCAAGAAAATATTTTATAAATCATTTGATAATTAAGTAGTAGCTTAATTAATATTTAAGCAACCAAATCATTAAACCATAAGTAGTTCAGTTCACATAGTATTAGCCATTGAGATGATTAAGAAAGTCACAGCGCCCATATGAGTTTATATACCTGGCAGACACAAAAGAAATACCAAACCGGATAAGTACCCAACCCAGCCGTGCATTGTACTTGGAGGCAAAGCAAAGCCATCTTGACCACATCCACTTGATAAAAGGACCACACACACAGGCAGCACACTCAACACATGCATGTATGTGCTGTCAATGCCACAAACAGTAGCCAGGGATATAAAAGCAAGGGCATCACAGCTAGCCAAACCATTTGGCTCATGCTTCATCACCGCATACCACCATAATAACCACTGGATTTACAACAAGATCTTTGGAGGAAATCAAGAAGCTAGCAGGAAGGAGAAGAAGAGGGGAAAACATGGCAACAAGCACAAGTGACAGCTGATCAAGATTCACCACCAGAATAGCATCACCACCAGCTAGTCCACTCTGCTACAGCAGGTTGATCTTTAAGATCATCATCTAGCATATATTATTTTCAGTTCAGTTCAAAGCATTTTGGTACGAGAAACTCTCAGATTTGCATACAAGTGGTATGCTAGTCTCATCATCGAGTTTATTGGGCATAAATTGCACATTCCCTTATCAAAAACATCCGCCTCAGCCTTTGCATCATTGGCAAGGCCACAAGATCAAGCAAGCATCTGCTATTATCGATAATAGCTCACAGAAAATTGGTAGGAGGGATGATTCTCAGATTAGCATAAAAGTGCTATGCTAGTTCATCATAGAATTAAACAAACCACAAGAAATAGTATCTGTTCTTAATAAAGTATTTAGCCTCAGACTTTTGCATCACTGGCAAGACCAAGGTAGCTAGCTAGGTCTGTTCTTATCAGTTTAATCCATCAACATTATAAACAGGTAGAAACCAGTAACATCAACTTGTCCCTGGATTAATTCCTGGAAATCAATGGATCATATATATAGCCAGCAGAAAAGCATACCATAAGCTCACAAGTAAATCATCCAGCAACTCACCAGTTGCAGGCAACAATAGTTGCATTCTGTATATTCAAACCCACTGATAAGATAAACAGAAATACAACTGAATTTCTTCTGTTAAATTAAACTGTTACTGTTCAGATTTATCATATATTCATTAACAACAACAACCAAGATGCTTGGGGTGAGCACAACAATTAAACTCGAGTAACCCATCAAGCACATGGCGGAGATTCATTCGAGAAAGGCCTTACTAGCATAGGCAAGATATCACATCACCAGTACCAAGTCATCCAAAGTGAGATATCAACATAGTAGAGACAGCTAGCATGCAATTAAATCAACACAAACTGGTTTAGCTCCAGTACATCATCACCAGGGGCATCATATGCTCAGCAATATTGCATCACATAGCACTATGACCATAGGCAGAGGAGAGGGAATGATTTAGCTCACAGTGCCATAGCGGAGAAGTAGACGCCGGGGTTGCGTCGCAGCACCGTCCCGCCGACGCTGAAGGAGATGTGGGCGTCGCAGCAGCAGCTCCATCACGCCAGTCCCAGCACCACAAACCATCCCCAACAACCAGTACAGCAACGCAACAGCTACGGGTCGATGACGCCGGGGTTGCAGAGGATGCCGTCCTGCCGGCGTCAATGCTAGTGGCGGCGGCAGGGCAGTGAGGAGAAGGCGGAGGTTGACCTGTGTCGCGTGGGCGAGGCAGCGTCGGTGTCGTCCGGCGACCGGTGAAACAGCAGGGGCTAGGGTTAGCCGAGGACAGGGCCGCGCGTGAGCGCTGGTCGGCGTCGAATCGGCGGGCGCTGGCGGTGGATACCATGGCGGCGTCCCGCCAGTGGGAGACAGCGCCGGCATCGGCCGGCGACGACCGGAATCGAAGGCGGACTAGGGTTAACCTTGGGGGCAAACGTGGGGGTAAGGGGCGTCTCGGCGAGGGGGATTTGGTGGAGGAGGAAGACGAGCTGGTGGCGGAGCAGCGCCAGCGAGCGGCGGCGTCGGATGCGGCCGGCATCGGCTGGAGCGGTGCCGGGCAGCAGCAGGGCGGCGGATGCGTAAGTGACGACGAAGGCGTGCCCGTGCGTGTGAGAACGAGAGCAGAGAGGGGTTCGGTCGGTCTGGGTCTAACCCGACCCAACCAAACCAACCAGGTTGGGCCAGACCATTGGGCCAAACCAACAGGCCATTTGGTCTATTTTTTTTTCTTTCTTTCCTTTCTCCTAGGAAATTTTACCATTTAAAAGAAACTAATTAAATAACAACCAATAAATAAAAGTGGGTAACAGAAAATTACCTTAATAATAATAATATTAAAAAAATACTTTAAAGTTAAAGGAACAATAACTTGAAGTTTTCTCTAAATTTTAAAAGGCCTAATTTAAAATCCTAAACTAATAAAACCTAAATACTAAACATGTAATTTTCTTATTCTTATTCTTCAGTTACAAAAAGATATTAAATATTACTTGGCATTAAAATGCCATATAAAACGACAAATATTTCTTGATGATTATGTTTAATCATATGAAAATCTTAATTAACCATTACTTCAACTATTAATTAAAAACCCTAAAACCTAACTCTATCATTTCATGTGAAACCTAAATTGCTTCTGAACCCAAACCCTAGATTATAATATGTAATCATGATCCTTACCTTTTCATTCATAAACCCTTAATGAACAATTAAATACAAGTTCATGTCCACATAAAATGTAGAAACCCTATCACTCATAATTTAGCATCCGATCTATACCTACCCATACAACCAAGAGGATCAAAAGAGAACAACCAAATGCAAACCCTAGTTCCTATCTTTAGAGATATCAACCTTAATTAACCATGCTTAGCATCACACCATTGTGATGAACCCAAATATCAACCATGCCAACATTGTGCTTCATCTTCCATACACACTCAACCCTACTAGTGTTAGATACTTATGAACCATCCTATTTAAGGACTAACTATTCCTTACTTAGTGAATCCAATAGAAAAACCTAGACAACCTCAACCTTAATTGTAATACTTCTTATTCCTTAAGAAGTATGTTCTTCAAAAGTTATTCTTTTGAAGTAAATGGAGAGTGTTCATCAACCCTACCTAATAGGGCCTATAGACAATAGCCATCTATCACCAGTAAGGTATACCAACCTTGATAGCACCCATGTTTAATGAATTGCCTAAGATATACTTCCAACCTTGTTAGGATCCATCTAATACTTACTCCAGAAACTAGTTGAAACCATAGTCAACCATAGAACCCCACAAACCTAATTATCATACTTGTTCTTTGATTAAGAGCATGTTCTTCAAAGATTATTATTTTGAGATATATAATAATCAATCATTAACCATGACATATAGTGCTAAAACCAACCACTATTCGTTACATGTTAGGATTACACCAAATCTTATTGTTGTGTGCTATTAATACTATTATTATGATATATTGCAGCACATGTTTATTATACCAAGTAATCACACCTGAATAAGAACCTTGTTTGTGAATCACTCTAAAAGTGCAACACACTCTAAACAAATCATTTCAACTCACTAATCCTAAATCATCGGGGTTAGGTCACGCTTAGAGCGATTGCATCTCATACTTATGCATTACTGCATCCTTGCCAATCTTTTAAACATCGTCCTTACCGGACGATGATGCTATTTCAGAATTTGGAGTTATTGCGCACCGAAGACCTTGCCTGCATAATCTTGCAGTCAAGAAAGGCAAGTTCATCGCTTGCTCATGTCATTTGAGTATTTTTACCAAATTACTTGCAAAGTACTATGTTTATCACTATTGCATAGAAAGCAAAACCACTATTTTCATAACTATGAATATGACTATGTGGTGGGCAATGGAACCATGGATTGTGTTGATATGGTGGAGGTTCCATTGCAAGGGTTTATATCCATCTAGGATTAACAACAAATGTCGTCCAGTGATTCTTGTGCCGTAATACCCGTGTTAACCATAAGATCTGGAGTGGGACGGAATAGTCAATTGTATTTCCACCTCTTGTACATCAACGGATGTGCTTTACCGTAAACCCTTGATCCAAGAGAGGACAAGTGGTAGGGTGGGGGTCCCGATTGAAGTCCCCACGGTTATTGCGGTCTATGATGGGTTGCATCTCCCGGCGAAGGAGTTCATGGTAGAGACCTGAACTGTTGTCGTGGTCGGGGGCCATCCTTAATTGGTATAAGAGCACCGGCGAGGACCCAGGGTCGGAGTTTGCAGCAAAGGGTGGGTGTACGAGGTAGCGGAGGAATATGATTGGCTATGACCTTATACCGGGCCTCACACCAAAGGAAGTGTGGACGGGGAATATGCCCGGTTGGCACCAAGGTTAAGATCTCTTATGGGTAAAGCAACACACCTCTGCAGAGTGTAATGAATCGTGACCTGTCACTCCCTGTTCCGGGTTTTGGAACTGCGAACGCTGCCGGAAAGGAACTCCATGAAGTTCTAGTAAACCGGTGAAGGCTGACGGACATAGTTCTTCTAAATAAAAGCAACCTTTAGAAGAAATGGTTATGAAAACCTGCATTGGTATTAGACTTTCTGGTCTAATGCTGTAGCTAGTGCATTAAACACCTCTTTCCTATAATGAATTTGTTGAGTACGCTCGTACTCATCCCACTCTTAAATCCCCTGCTTAGATATGGAGGCATCGAAGGAGGATCTACTGTGCAACTCGAAGGCCGAGGAGTCTACAAATACTTCAAGGGGACAGGAACCTGCCGGAAGATTCAAACACCACAACTACCATGGAGAAAACCTAGATTAAGTAGTAGAAGGGAACTAGCTTCCTAAACCTATCTCCTAATTAGCTAGAATCTAGTCATAGCCTCTTTAGCAAGTCAAATACTCTATAAATAGAGTCTGTGATAAGATTAGATCACGAGTCGGTCTTCTGGAGTTTATTTGCAGTTTTACCTCATTGTAAAGTAGGAGGCTGTGATGATCTTATGTAACAGAGTCTGTGTGTAATTCTATAGACATGCCTTGAACCCGCATATGTTTCTGTTGTACCACTCTGAGCGATATAATATTAGTGGAACGGTGTTTCATTGGTGTTATATCAGACTTGCATACTACACCATGCAGTGGTATGCCGGGTCACCACAGTTGGTATCAGAGCCAATGCTTTGACCCTAGGATTAAAACCCTTTAAAGGAGACCTATAGGATTGGTAGTGTCTATAGGAAGTTGTTTTAGCTAAACCAAATTCTTCTTATGACTTGAGATGGATATTCAGTTGAGAATAATCCTGACACACTTGAGTCAACCTTTCCTATCTATCCTTCTTAAGTGAAGTTAGTTAGCTAATCCCAAGTTTGTAGCATACCATCAAGTCCTTAAAACAATAGATGAGTAGACCACAATTGGTATACAATACATGGTAGTCCAAATAGAGGATACAACCATAAGGAAGATGTCAACACCCGGATTTTTAAGTCCAGATGCCTGTTATGCCATACATCGCAATCCCAGGAATATTGTTGTTGCGAGACATAACAGTTGAATATCATAATTCATCATTCATTACATACCATAGTCGTCTTACAAATCAAGATCATATGATCCAATATTACACAAACAGTTGACCTATTGATCAACGGACACAAAGTTCATAGTTTCATAGCGGAAGCGTAAATAGAAGGGACTCTCTAGTCCACAGGCCAACGTCTGACGTCAGAAGATTCCCTAGTTGTCGTAGGCGTCCTGCTGGTCGTCGTCTTGATAGTTCTGCTCTTCTTCATAGTCTGGCCATTTGAATAGCCAGGGACACAGCCGTGAGTACTTTAAAGTACTCGCAAACTAATACTAATGTAAGTACTAACAATTCTAGTAAGGGGTGCTAAGCTCTAGTTTATTTTGCATAAAGCCAATTTTAGTTCACAAACATTTTAGTAAACAACTCTTCATGTGCTAACTAACTCAAGAGGGAACATTAGTGTCATTCCCACAACTCTATGGTGATTCGAAGTCAAAGTCACCTTTTCAATTCAAATTCACAAGTCACCATTCATTATTCATAGTTTTTAGAAAAGTTCTGATGACGGAACAGTATTGCCTTTCCAACTGTCCATGACTGCGGACGCGGCTATTCGAATAGGTTTAACTCTGCAGAGGTTGTACACTTGTGCCACAACAATTGCAATAGCTCGTCAGGGGTAACTGGCCCTGATTTATCGTACGCAGTACGCGAACTACCAATCCTAACCTTTCATTTACATACCCTAGTATAGGCACCTCTCCCCATGAGTTTGGCCTCCCGGTGAAAGCAAACCGCCAACCCGGGAACTGCACAGGGCTTGGCCGTACAATTCACCTCAATTCACGTCATTTCACTTTCAACGGAGGCAGCCTCGGCATAACCCCTATGACGCTTGTTCAGAGGGAACCCATACTAAGACACCTAAATTTCCAGCTAAGCCTTACCTAGATTCAGGTATTGTGGGGGTACTTGTAAAATTGGAATGGTATCGCATCCGAACCCAACCATCAGTTTTTGTAAAGTTCACCAAGTCATTCACAGATCATATTCACCTTCAAAATCTTTCAAATAGAATGACTCATCAGTCCAAGGTTTTCAAAGTCATTTCATTTCACAAGTTCCCAACTAAGGTAGTCACTTTTAATTTAGCACTAGCATCTAAGTATGAGGGGTGCTAGGTACTTTGCTTTGCTTCTAGGCTAACCTTGATACTCTTGTACTAATCCAATACTAATCAAGTGAATCATAAATCAGAAGTACTTTGATAAAACAAAAGTAAATAAAGCTTGTAAAGTAAAACTGGGAAATAGGATCATAAGCATAAAGTAAATGGGGTAATGCCTTGCTCATGGTGAGCTTTGCACTTTGCAAGAGTATTATCTTGCCTTGGTAGTTCTCAAAATTCTCCTCCTCCTCCTCCTGGTAGCAACCTTCTTCTTCCGTGTACTCTCCGGTGCTAGCGTCTAAATTTGAATACGAGTATAATTACTCACTAATTCAATGGCTATTCCATACATCACATATAATCACACAAACTATTCTATGCACACAAATAATCTAGTTTGGGTGCATGAGTTGTGTTGCTTGAGGAGAAGTTACTTCTTTGTATTTAATATGTAAATGATAGTTTCCATAGGGTTCTTGAGAAATAATTTCCTCTCATTGAAATCTTCTTAAGATTTAATTTCTCAAACAATCATATATGAACTTATATTGACCTAAGTCAAACATTCATCGTCATCATTTGAGAAAATGATTTAAATGAGGTAGACCACCTCATACCATTTAATAATGCTACATATGATTTAAATCTCTAAGTAATTCATATAAGTGAGTTTGGCCAGGGGTCCAAACATCACATGAATTCATTTGAGACAAGATTTAAATGAAGTATAATACTTCACATGACTTACTTAATAGTTTTGGAAAATAGCAACTACATAAACTAGCCATATTGTCCATTAATTAAACTAGGGCATGATCATGCAAAGTGACCACACCATTTTATTGCATAAACAATTAGTGTAAGTTAAATGTGAGCTATTAGAGTTGGAATTAACTTAATATCTATTTTGGTTGATTTTTAATACTTATTTGAATGTGCAAAAGTCCCTGACTTGTTCTTTTTGTCACATTAATTCTACCAAAGATTTCAAAGTGGAACCAATGTGGTTGGATCAAGCATTTCATAAGCTTTCCAACAATATAAAATTCATCCAATTTGGTTGGGTAGATTTCAAACTATTTGAATTTTAGCACAGGACCAGTATTTGAAATCATACCAAATTTATTTAACAGGATTTTAATTTTTGGGCCTAGGCGGGAAAACTAACAGGCCGAAACGGGGAAGAGAGAGGTGGGCCGGCCCAGTAACGTTTCAACGCGCCATGGGCCAGCTGACAATGGGATCCACCTATCAGTGGGTTAAAAACCCGAATCGGTACGGGATGCGGTGGGCCGTTAGATTACAACGCTATCGGGCGGCCCTGGGTTGTCGTCGTCCCCGACGAGACCCTAACCTGGTCGCGGCGGTGGTGGGGGTCGACGGCCAACCTGGGCTCCGGCGAGGCTTGGCGAGTGTGTACTGCGGCGTTGTCGAGGGCGAGGAAGCGAACGGTGGTCGTGGGAGAAGCTGAGGTGGCTCCAATCGTCGTCGTCGCAGGTGTACTGGCGCGGCGATCGTCGATGCAATTGAAGCAGCTCCAGCGGCGATGTGGATGGGAGATGGTTCGAGGAGGCTCAGAAGGGAGTGGGGAAGACAATGGCATGCTCAATTCGTACAGGGGAGTGCTCGTTTTATAGTGGCGCGAGGTGGCCGTGGGTCTGCGGCGAGGGCGACAGCGGTGCGGCGATTCCGGCGAGGGATAGGGCTAGGCGACGGCATGGCGAGGTAGGCGACCTCAAGGCGGTGCTAGGGCGCTCGCTACCTAGGTGGGGGATGGCCTGGTGAGCGAGGGCGATGGCGAGTTCTGGCGACACTGGCGCGGGAAATCGGCGAGGTGGTCGACGGCGACAGGCGGCGCGAGGGCAAGGGGGCGTGTCTGGCGGTTTGCAAGGACGGTGGTTAAGCTCAACGTGTAGCCAGGGGGTCTGGGAGAGGCGTCGAGTGCTGGGGCGGCGTGTGCTCTGCGCGCGTCCACGGGCGCGGGCACGACGTCCTCGGCATGGCCCTGGGCGCTCTGGGCGCGACGCGTGCCAGCCCTAGGGTCTTCCTCTCCGGCAATGGTTGTGCTAGACAGCTGCAGGGAAGCAAGGGGAAGCAAGGATGCAAGGTGGCCAGGGCTAGATAAGGAAGGAGCTAGGGTTGGCCGAGCTAGATGCTCCATGGCCGGCATGGCATGGCTATGCCATTTCTTGGCCTCCACCTAGGGTTGCTGTGCAAGGGTTGGGTGTAGAGGGGACCAGGGAGCAATGTGGAGAGATTTAGGGCAAGCTAGGGTAGTATAGATCACTATTTGACATAGTGTCAAATAGTGCCATAATTGGAATTTGCAATCTTGTCCAATTTTTGAGTGAGTTCTAATAGTTGCCCAATTTGGAAAGTGTGTGTTTAGTTGTGTTGTAAATGACCAGAGAAGATGAGTGTGGTGGTGGAATTTAGAAATTCAAAGAATTGCAAATTTTGTTAAGTGTGAGATTGTTGCACTTGATAAAATGTTGCAACTTTGGATGAGCATAGTATTTGATCTAAAAGGAATTTGGCATGGTGATCTTTACAAAAAGTGTTCACCTTGATGTTTTCTTGGATGAGGTGCAAAGAGTTGAGAGAGTTTAGTTTGAAAATTTTGAAATAGAGAGGCTCAAAGTAGTGATCAGGCTATTAATGGCAGATTTGGCCATTATCACATGTGATAAAAATTTGAGTTTGAAATTCATTTGATTTGTGTTTCTTTGATTCCAAAAGTTGTAATAAGTGTTTAGTAACATTGTTCAACTAATGGAGAAGACCAAATTGGTCTAGGGTCAAAATTTATAAAAAATGGCATAAGCCATATGTGAGGGTTTTGTGAATTTCTAACTTTTGTTCTTTTATTTCTCCTTGCTTCATTTTGACAAGAGTGAGGTTTATTTGGTGTTAGATTGAGTTAGGTGAAAGGTTCAACCCATTTTGAGGCAATGGAAGTGGCTAGGTCAAGATTTGATAATTTGGCTAAGTGTGTATGTGAGTGAAAATGGGATTTTCTCCCTATTTGTTTTCTCTCTTTTTGATTGGATTTTTCTTGACTCCAAAGTGATTCTTACTAGTTTAGAAACATTTCCCAACCATTGAAACCATTCCAAAAGGTCTAGCTCAAAGATTTGTAAAATTGGCCATAACACATGAGAGGTGACATGTCAATTTTTCTTATTCTTGTAATGTGCTCCCCTTGCTTCACTTGGGCAAGGTTGAGGGTCAATTTAGGGTTAGATTAGGTTTAGAGATGGTTTCACACCTTTTGGTCAAGGTAGAAGTGCATAGGACAAGAATTGGTGAAAATGGCTATGTGTCACATATGCCTCTATGCATATGTGGCATTTGATTTTTAATTTGACTAGGCTTGACCCAATTGATGTTGTTGAGTGTTGAAATGGTATATAGGAGTGATCCAACCATTCACTACAAGTCTTAGGGTCAAGATCCTCAATTTCACAAATTTGATATTTTGCTCTCATATGCCTCTATGGCATTATTACTTTCCTTTTTAAAAATCTTTTGTTTCACTTTGGATTGGGTTTGAGAAGTACTAGATAAGGTTTATGAAGGTTTTCCAATCCTCTAAATAAAGTAGAAAGGCCTAGGGTAAAATTTTACAAAAATAGCCATAGGCACATATGCCTCTATGCATATGTTTGATTTTATTTTGTTTCATACTTGAATTGGTTGGTAAGTGCTTTGTTGAGTGTGTTGAGGTATTTCAATTCATCTACTCAAGGTAGACAAGGCAAAACTCATCATTTTCAACAAGTATCCATAGGCTTGCATATGCCTTTTTCTTAAATAAGATCTTTTCTTTTTATTTTATTTTTTTCAAAGATTGATGACAAGAGGGATGAGGTTTAGGGTTTAGTAAGTTTTGCAAGGGTTCACCACCATTTTAGCAAAGTAAGAAAAGTAGAGTTCAAAACCTCCATATTAGGGCTATAGGCCCACATATGTATTTTTCTTCTATTTTGGTTTCTCAAAATAGATCCAAAGGATTTTTGAGGAGGTTAGGGTTTAGGGTTTTTCTTATTTGATTTCTTTCTCTTTTAATTTTATTTGGTTTGTGATCTTCACTTGATCACTTTAGGGTTTTAGGGTTTATCACATAAGCATAATAACACTCGTCATGGCAAAAACACAAGTAATAGGTAGGAGCACTAAGCATAGCACCCTATATAGGAAAAGTTTTTGTTGGTTCTCATTTTTGGAAAAAGGAAATTTATTTTCTCTTTGTTTTGAAATTTGGGGTGTTACAGAAGATATCCTATTGGAAGATGTGTACCAACACCTATTAGAGTAAGAAAGAGTTATTTAGACTTGTAATAAGAGTAATACCAAGTGATAAAGATAGTTATATAAGAAGATATCCTACTAGCAGGTATAATCAGACAAGTAATGGGTAAGTAAAATCTATCCCAACTTGTGAAACATTTGATAGTAAGTGACAAATATAAGTTAGATGAAGTAGTAGAGACCATGATGAGTCAATCATGGGAGGTAAGGAAGAGAGATATGAATAATATATGCTTATTTACAAGGTAGAGTTGTTAATCATATATGATTCACCTGAGAATCATTATGTGATGAACATCTAAAGTATTTAGGAGGAGTACAATAAGAAGGCAAGTGCTAAACAATAGTGCAAGAATTGTGTTCCAAAACAATGGGAAGTGTGTCAAGCACATCAAGACCATATGTTTATGAGAGAAACACTTGGAAGTATCGGAGCTATATTCCAATAGTTATGTATTTAGATTAGCTATGTTAGAACCTAGAGATATTATGTGAGGTAATCCTCAACATAATGGAAGCTAAGTTAGAACTTCCAAACAAAATTAGGTAAACCTTAACTATCCTAGACCACTTTGTTTCAAGTTTATCTCATTGCAAATGTGCAATTAAGGTAAAGGATGAGACAAATAGTAGACTCCCATATATAAGTGCTAAGTATCACGATATAAACCTATCTTATGTGGTGTTATATACTACACATCAGAGCCTGATGTTTAGAGATGTCTTACTCAATTATTTTATTCAGGCTTATAATGGTGTGTATTATAAACACAAAGCTGAATCTTCTTGGATTTTATTGGATTTTTATTGATTGACTAGATCTGTACATGAAGTTTGACCTTAGTGTGCAAATGCATGTTGCATCATTGAGTTCTTTCTTAATGTTACAGGTCTAGGGGGTAATGGATTCGCGTGAGGGAGAGACGAGTTACCAACGCAAGGAAGTAGAGTTGAAATCTCAGGGGAAGAAAGAAGCCAAGCAAAAGGAGGTCATTGATGCTAATGCGGAACAAAAATCAACTCCAATATTACCTCCAGTTAGTGAAGTAGAACTTCTTCAGTATATGGCAGACATGATGGGAGTAAATAAGGAGGATAAAGTGAAACAACACCAGTTCTATAGTGATTTATTGAAAGGAGTACAAGAGAAGCCACATGAGGAAGTACAACCGAGAATTAAACTGGTGGATTTCTTGAAAACCAGACCCTTAAGTTTTTCTATGGTAGATGAGCCTATGGAAGCAGAGTATTGGTTGATGGATACATCCCGTAAACTTAAAAGTGTGGGATGTAAAGATGATGAGAAAGTGCGATATGCCACATACCTTTTGGCTGGATCTGCAGCAACATGGTGGGAAGACTTGAAGTTTATATCGCATGAAGAAGATGTTATCACCTGGGCAGACTTCAAGAATAAGTTTCTCCAGGAATATGTCGTTAAAGGCAACACGAAAAGGAAGAGAAGTGAAGGATCAGAGCAAAACAACCTTCTAGTTATGAAACATGTACGAGAGTTTAATCGTCTATCTCATTACATTAGCAAGGAAGTAAACATGGAAGCAAAACGACAAAGGAAATTCATGAAGGGACTGCAGGCAGTAATGAAAATGCAGCTCAGGATTGTGCGTGCAAAAGAGTTCCAAGAACTAATGGATAGTGTTAAAACCTTGGAAGATAAGGATAATGAGGAGTAAGATGGAGCATCAATAAAGAGAGTTCGAACCGCATATCAACAAGAGTTGAACCTACAACCTCAAACCAATCCCTATTCTCAACCCATGAATCAACCAGGAGCAACTCCATCAAGAAAGGGAAATAATCTACTAAAATTATCAAATATTCAGTGCCGCAACTGTGGAATACGAGGACATTACAAGAGCGAATGCAGAAAAACAAATGTGATTTGTTATGAATGTGGAGAAGAGGGACATAAGAGGAACAAATGCACAAATCGACAGTTAGCTCAAGTTCAGCAAACAGGAGGAAAGAGACCTTACTTGGGAGTACCACAGCAAAGGAGTGAGTACGAGGAGGGGGCATCTTCAAGGAAGTCAAGTGGAAAGCCTGATCAAGAGCGAAAGTACGAAACTATGAACCAAGTCGACAACCTTGTCAGCAACATAGTGACGGGTAAGTCAATATACCGTCCGTCATCATATTTACTTAAATGAGATGTATTTGCCATCATGAATAAACAATCGTAGGAATCACTTCGGATATGCACAATTGTGTGGGTACACCGCTGATTTTTCCATGAAACCAAAACAAAATACATGTAATCATAAGCCATACCAAGACGATTATTCTAACCATAAGTCCAATGGTTGGAAGAAAAGGAGTTGAAGACCATAAGAAAACTCTAAGGGGTAGAGTAAAGATTGAGTTGGATGTACAATAACTCAATATTTTGAGCAAGATAGATGAAGAAGGTCTGAACTAAGAGGAAGTTCAATCTTATTTTCATAAGATTGTTGGACATTACTTTCAGATGGATGTCAAACCAGAAGCCGAGGTTTATACCTCGAGGAAGTAAGAATTGGACTATAACTTGAGAATGTGAGTAATATTTACTCACAAGTACGAAGGGATCTAAGGAAGTTGGATGAAGGAAATACCGTAGACCAAATAAAGCTTTGGAATGCCACAAGACGAAGGTTTCATCCGAAATCCAGAAGAACAAGCTGCAGTGGATAGTAAGGTAGGATTATAGGAAGAGAAGAGAGGAGTGTAGCTAGGGGCAGGGAAAACTCACCACAAGAAAGAATCGGACCATATTAATTTTTTCTAGAACTGGAGTAAGAAACTAATGTTCAGAGACAGACACTATTGGATTCCAGGAAGAATCTGGACAAGGAATATATTCAATTATATTTAGTGAGATCACCACGGAGTTCGAGAGAAGTCGTAGTCTGCACAAGTCAGATCCACACTCCGGAAACGTGAGAGAGTTCAAACTTCGAGGACGAAGTTTAGTTTAAGGGGTAGAGACTGTAATATCCCAGGTATTGGGGTTACAAAAATAGAGGAAACAGATGTGTGCATTGCATTCATGCATAGAAAATCCGGGGAATTTTCGCGCGTTCATCTAAAAACACAAAGTGATTGAGGTTTCTCTTGTGTCGATGGAATTGGTGTATGTCATCGACACAAGTGCGATAAGTTTTGACATGACCTTTGTGGATTTATTACATTTTCAAGGGAAAGAGTTTGAATTCAAATTCAAATATGAAAGACAGAATTCAAATAAGATTTTGAATTGGAATTTGAATTCTAAACAATTATATAATTACAAAGTAAATATAATTATAAATAAGAATCCAATATCATAAATAACAATCCACATAAGTATTATTACAAGTTACACAAGAAATATGAGATTACAAAAATGAAACTAAAAGAATTCCTAAATCTAAATCTTCTAAACCTTTCTTGTTCTTCTTTACCTGCAATGAGAAAAACAAAAAAAAAAAGACAAGCAAATAATTGTGTCATGTGGTTAGAAATGTTTGCCTTCACCTTTGGTGAGGCAATATTACTGTTGGTGGCTAGCTAAAGGGTTTCAAGAACTACTCTTGATCCCTAATGATGATTAGAGGGAATTAATTCTTTCTTAGGCAACATCAGGAAGAAATGCATCATAAGGGACAAATGGGTCATTTGGATCATGGAACATTCATCAACAAGGCAACCAGGGACTAGAGGCAACAGTAGCTGATCCATATCACAAGGCAACATAATTTGTGGCAACAAGGCAACTATTTAAAATTTCCCTCTAATCTAGCTAGCAACCATGAAGGTTTACAAGTTTATAAAAAGGTGATCACATTTGACATGGAAAAGTCAAAATGATCTGAAGAAAATATTTTATAAATCATTTGATAATTAAGCAGTAGCTTAATTAATATTTAAGCAACCAAATCATTAAACCATAAGTAGTTCAGTTCACATAGTATTAGCCATTGAGATGATTAAGAAAGTCACAGCGCCCATATGAGTTTATATACCTGGCAGACACAAAAGAAATACCAAACCGGATAAGTACCCAACCCAGTCGTGCATTGTACTTGGAGGCAAAGCAAAGCCATCTTGACCACATCCACTTGATAAAAGGACCACACACACAGGCAGCACACTCAACACATGCATGTATGTGCTGTCAATGCCACAAACAGTAGCCAGGGATATAAAAGCAAGGGCATCACAGCTAGCCAAACCAATTGGCTCAGGCTTCATCACCGCATACCACAATAATAACCACTGGATTTACAACAAGATCTTTGGAGGAAATCAAGAAGCTAGCAGGAAGGAGAAGAAGAGGGGAAAACATGGCAACAAGCACAAGTGACAGCTGATCAAGATTCACCACCAGAATAGCATCACCACCAGCTAGTCCACTCTGCTACAGCAGGTTGATCTTTAAGATCATCATCTAGCATATATTATTTTCAGTTCAGTTCAAAGCATTTTGGTACGAGAAACTCTCAGATTTGCATACAAGTGGTATGCTAGTCTCATCATCGAGTTTATTGGGCATAAATTGCACCTTCCCTTATCAAAAACGTCCGCCTCAGCCTTTGCATCATTGGCAAGGCCACAAGATCAAGCAAGCATCTGCTCTTATCGATAATAGCTCACAGAAAATTGGTAGGAGGGATGATTCTCATATTAGCATAGAAGTGCTATGCTAGTTCATCATAGAATTAAACAAACCACAAGAAATAGTATCTGTTCTTAATAAAGTATTTAGCCTCAGACTTTTGCATCACTGGAAAGACCAAGGTAGCTAGCTAGGTCTGTTCTTATCAGTTTAATCCATCAACATTATAAACAGATAGTAACCAGTAACATCAACTTGTCCCTGGATTAATTCCTGGAAATCAATGGATCATATATATAGCCAGCAGAAAAGCATACCATAAGCTCACAAGTAAATCATCCAAAGAACTCACCGATTACGAGGCAACAATAGTTGCATTCTGTATATTCAAACCCACTGATAAGATAAACAGAAATACAACTGAATTTCTTCTGTTAAATTAAACTGTTACTGTTCAGATTTATCATAAATTCATTAACAACAACCAAGATGCTTGGGGTGAGCACAACAATTAAACTCGAGTAACCCATCAAGCACATGGCGGAGATTCATTCGAGAAAGGCCTTACTAGCATAGGCAAGATATCACATCACCAGTACCAAGTCATCCAAAGTGAGATATCAACATAGTAGAGACAGCTAGCATGCTATTAAATCAACACAAACTGGTTTAGCTCCAATACATCATCACCAGGGGCATCATATGCTCAGCAATATTGCATCACATAGCACTATGACCATAGGCAGAGGAGAGGGAATGATTTAGCTCACAGTGCCATAGCGGAGAAGTAGACGCCGAGGTTGCGTCGCAGCACCGTCCCGCCGACGCTGAAGGAGATGTGGGCGTCGCAGCAGGCGACTCCATCACGCCCGGTCCGGCACCACAAACCATCCCCAACAACGATGCAAAGAACGCAACGGCTACGGGTCGATGACGCGGGGTTGCGAGAGGATGCCGTCTGCCGCGTCAATGCTAGTGGCGGCGGCACGGCGATGAGGAGAAGGCGGAGGTTGACCCGTGTCGCGTGGGCGCGGCGGCGTCGGTGTCGTCCGGCGACCAGCGAAACAAATAGGGCTAGGGTTAGCCGAGGATGTGGCCGCGCGTGAGCGCTGGTCGGCGTCGAATCGGCGGGCGGCGGCGGTGGATACCATGGCGGCGTCCCGCTAGTGGGAGACGGCGCCGACATCGGCCGGCGGCAGCCGGAATCGAAGGCGGACTAGGGTTAACCTTGGGGGCAAACGTGGGGGTAAGGGCGTCTCGGCGAGGATTTGGTGGAGGAGGAAGACGAGGCGAGTGGCGAGCGCCAGCGGCAGCGGCGCCGGATCTGGCCGGCATCTCAGTGCAAAGGGCAGCAGGGCGGCGGATGCGTAAGTGACGACGAAGGCGTGCCCGTGCATGTGAGAACGAGAGCAGAGAGGGGTTCGGTCGGTCTGGGTCTAACCCGACCCAACCAAACCAACCAGGTTGGGCCAGACCATTGGGCCAAACCAACAGGCCATTTGGTCTATTTTTTTTTTCTTTCTTTCCTTTCTCCTAGGAAATTTTACCATTTAAAAGAAACTAGTTAAATAACAACCAATAAATAAAAGTGGGTAACAGAAAATTACCTTAATAATAATAATATTAAAAAAATACTTTAAAGTTAAAGGAACAATAACTTGAAGTTTTCTCTAAATTTTAAAAGGCCTAATTTAAAATCCTAAACTAATCTATACCTAATAATAAAGGAGCTAAGGTTTCTGCCAAAATTTTCGTCCAATAATTTTTTGGACTGTTTTGCCCTCCCACCAAATCCCATAATACGTACAGATGCCATCGGTACCGGTTCAGTTTATACCAGTCTTATTTCATCTGCACTGCAGAAAAATCCCCACCGCTACCCGTGTCCATGGCCGCCTGGCTCCGCTCCAAGATCGCCGACGCACTCCGCTTAAGCTGCTGAGTTCGCTCGCTCGCCAAGCTGGTTCGCGACCAGGCTCCTACTATTCGCGGGCAACACTGTCCTCTAGGATTCCCATGGAGATCGATCCGGACCATGTTCTCGGGGGAAGGAAGACGTGGATGAGGACGGAGGAGCGACGAGGGGAATACATGCCCATGGCGGCGGGGGTCGCGCACAGCTAGGCAGAGTAGATGCGGCATGGCTCGAGAGGCGGCCAGGACGTCGACGGGCATTGGAGCGCACGTCGGAGACGAAGCTAGCAGCGGCGGCGGCAGTGAAGCGTTCGTTTGTGGTGAGCAAGGCGAGCGGATAAGTTTGGGCTGTTGTTGGGTTGTGTAGTTAGCTGGCCTGGGCCTTCGACCAGTTCGGGTGGACCTAGCTTGGCTGATGGACCAAATATGAATACCTTCAGTGATGGGCTATACCGTATACGATAAAGGACAGCTGCTTGAATTAAGACCTGATTTGACACTAGGCCTCACATTTAGTCCCACCCTGCTCCCTTGCATCCAGTCCGTCTGGTTTATATACCTTTACAAGTAACCAGGAACATCAGCAAGCCAAGTCGGGAAATAAAGAAAGGCGATCGATGTTGGGGCGGCGTGAGCTGATTACAAACGGAAGGGATTGTGGGCTGCCTAATTAATATTCGTGGCGTTGTCAGAGTGTGTACTAACGGAAATAATTGCGTGGGCTGACTGCGATGCTGGCTTTGTGTGTGAACTCTGATCAAACGGGTATGGAATCTAAATGAGGGACTGTGTGCCTGCCGCGAAGACTTCGAACGAAATTAAAGGGTAAATTTAAATGAGGGAAGTTTCTCTTGGACAAACAATATTTGATCACACCATCGACCTCCGGCGCCACAGTATTTTGGAGTCCTACCTTCTCCTCCAACTCCGGGCGGCTGCAAGGCACAAATGAGTTTAGAGTTTTCTATCTACTATTAGCATGATTACACAATCTTTTGTATATTTCTCGCTTTTCCTTGAGAAATGTACTTATTCTTTTTCGTGGTGCCCAATGCAACACATGAGCATAGAACTAGAGTTGCATTTTATGTTTTCTCCCTGCCATTTTACACATGAACGATTTGGTACAGGAAAGATGGAAACCTTATCTCTTTTCCAATTTCTCATTTTAGTCCATCCTATTTATATTATCCACGTCTCAGTTTTTCATGTATTTCTATGTTATGCCCTTAGTCTTATTTCAGTATGCAGTAAAGCACTCAGAAGTGTTTAGATTTTGCATGACACTCCATGAAACTTAATTACATTTAGGTGTACAGATCTATCCAGTAGTACCATTATTTTTCAATTTTCAGATATTTTGAACATGTTTGAACTCAAATTTAAACAAAATTTCCTTTTTGCCATAACTTGAGATCCCTATTATCTTTTTGGTTGATTCTTTGCACCATAACCAGTGCAACGTTTCCTACCGCCTACAATAGTTATACTTACTTTTCGACATAGTAAACATACAATTTGGAAAAAATAATAAGGTCTGATTGATTTTGAGGTTAAATTTAGGTCATGCCAACATTTTTGACAAAATATTATCTTCACTCCTGACGCAATCCCGATGCAACGCACGGGCATTTTTTGCTAGTAAAACCTAAATACTAAACATGTAATTTTCTTATTCTTATTCTTCAGTTACAAAAAGATATTAAATATTACTTGGCATTAAAATGCCATATAAAACGACAAATATTTCTTGATGATTATGTTTAATCATATGAAAATCTTAATTAACCATTACTTCAACTATTAATTAAAAACCCTAAAACCTAACTCTATCATTTCATGTGAAACCTAAATTGCTTCTGAACCCAAACCCTAGATTATAATATGTAATCATGATCCTTACCTTTTCATTCATAAACCCTTAATGAACAATTAAATACAAGTTCATGTCCACATAAAATGTAGAAACCCTATCACTCATAATTTAGCATCCGATCTATACCTACCCATACAACCAAGAGGATCAAAAGAGAACAACCAAATGCAAACCCTAGTTCCTATCTTTAGAGATATCAACCTTAATTAACCATGCTTAGCATCACACCATTGTGATGAACCCGAATATCAACCATGCCAACATTGTGCTTCATCTTCCATACACACTCAACCCTACTAGTGTTAGATAATTATGAACCATCCTATTTAACGACTAACTATTCCTTACTTAGTGAATCCAATAGAAAAACCTAGACAACCTCAACCTTAATTGTAATACTTCTTATTCCTTAAGAAGTATGTTCTTCAAAAGTTATTCTTTTGAAGTAAATGGAGAGTGTTCATCAACTTTACCTAATAGGTCCTATAGACAATAGCCATCTATCACCAGTAAGGTATACCAACCTTGATAGCACCCATGTTTAATGAATTGCCTAAGATATACTTCCAACCTTGTTAGGATCCATCTAATACTTACTCCAGAAACTAGTTGAAACCATAGTCAACCATAGAACCCCACAAACCTAATTATCATACTTGTTCTTTGATTAAGAACATGTTCTTCAAAGATTATTCTTTTGAGATATATAATAATCAATCATTAACCATGACATATAGTGCTAAAACCAACCACTATTCGTTACATGTTAGGATTACACCAAATCTTATTGTTGTGTGCTATTAATACTATTATTATGATATATTGCAGCACATGTTTATTATACCAAGTAATCACACCTGAATAAGAACCTTGTTTGTGAATCACTCTAAAAGTGCAACACACTCTAAACAAATCATTTCAACTCACTAATCCTAAATCATCGGGGTTAGGTCACGCTTAGAGCGATTGCATCTCATACTTATGCATTACTGCATCCTTGCCAATCTTTTAAACATCGTCCTTACCGGACGATGATGCTATTTCAGAATTTGGAGTTATTGCGCACCGAAGACCTTGCCTGCATAATCTTGCAGTCAAGAAAGGCAAGTTCATCGCTTGCTCATGTCATTTGAGTATTTTTACCAAATTACTTGCAAAGTACTATGTTTATCACTATTGCATAGAAAGCAAAACCACTATTTTCATAACTATGAATATGACTATGTGGTGGGCAATGGAACCATGGATTGTGTTGATATGGTGGAGGTTCCATTGCAAGGGTTTATATCCATCTAGGATTAACAACAAATGTCGTCCAGTGATTCTTGTGCCGTAATACCCGTGTTAACCATAAGATCTGGAGTGGGACGGAATAGTCAATTGTATTTCCACCTCTTGTACATCAACGGATGCGCTTTACCGTAAACCCTTGATCCAAGAGAGGACAAGTGGTAGGGTGGGGGTCCCGATTGAAGTCCCCACGGTTATTGCGGTCTATGATGGGTTGTATCTCCCGGCGAAGGAGTTCATGGTAGAGACCTGAACTGTTGTCGTGGTCGGGGGCCATCCTTAATTGGTATAAGAGCACCGGCGAGGACCCAGGGTCGGAGTTTGCAGCAAAGGGTGGGTGTACGAGGTAGCGGAGGAATATGATTGGCTATGACCTTATACCGGGCCTCACACCAAAGGAAGTGTGGACGGGGAATATGCCCGGTTGGCACCAAGGTTAATATCTCTTATGGGTAAAGCAACACACCTCTGCAGAGTGTAATGAATCGTGACCTGTCACTCCCTGTTCCGGGTTTTGGAACTGCGAACGCTGCCGGAAATGAACTCCATGAAGTTCTAGTAAACCGGTGAAGGCTGACGGACATAGTTCTTCTAAATAAAAGCAACCTTTAGAAGAAATGGTTATGAAAACCTGCATTGGTATTAGACTTTCTGGTCTAATGTTGTAGCTAGTGCATTAAACACCTCTTTCCTATAATGAATTTGTTGAGTACGCTCGTACTCATCCCACTCTTAAATCCCCTGCTTAGATATGGAGGCATCGAAGGGGATCTACTGTGCAACTCGAAGGCCGAAGAGTCTACAAATACTTCAAGGGGACAGGAACCTGCCGGAAGATTCAAATACCACAACTACCATGGAGAAAACCTAGATTAAGTAGTAGAAGGAAACTAGCTTCCTAAACCTAGCTCCTAATTAGTTAGAATCTAGTCATAGCCTCTTTAGCTAGTCAAATACTCTATAAATAGAGTCCGTGATAAGATTAGGTCACGAGTCGTTCTTCTGGAGTTTATTTGCATTTTTACCTCATTGTAAAGTAGGAGGCTGTGATGATCTTATGTAACAGAGTCTGTGTGTAATTTTATAGACATGCCTTGAACCCGTATATGTTTCTGTTGTACAACTCTGAGCGATATAATATTAGTGGAACGGTGTTTCATTGGTGTTATATCAGACTTGCATACTACACCATGCAGTGGTATGTCGGGTCACCACATGTTGTGAATAATCTAATAAAAAGATCGTGTGCATCCCTTGAATGCGGAAGCTGGGGCGATATTTCCCCCATTTCAAAAAAAATAACTAAGTGAAAGAGTTCTATTAGCATCCCGAATTTGGACCAGGTATTGTTGCCGCAATCAATTTAATTTGGCCAGGCTCCTATTTCAAGCTTTGGCACGCGCACGCAGTCCCTTTCATGGGCCGCGCCAATGGGGTCCAAATACCAGGTATGGTTTGGTTTTCATTTTTTTTTCCTAGTTTTCTACATATTTGAGAAACTATTAACATTTCAAAAATATTCATTTTTTAAATAGATTCATAAAAGTGAAAATCAGTAAATTGTTCAAACTTAAAGAGGTTTTAGGATTTAGAAAGTGTACAAATTTTGAAATATTCAAAGGTGAAAATTTCAAATTTGAAAACTTTAAATTAAAAAAGGCTCAAATTTGGAAAGTTCCAAGAACCACAACCGGATGAACCATATGAAAAAAACTAGCAGAACTAGGTAAAATACAAAGAAAGCAAAATCGTTAGAAAAAAATTGACCTTTACGGAGGGAAGACAACTCGCTCCGCACGCGACAAGTGGTGTGCTATAGTGCCAGAAAATTTCTGGGAAGTGGTCTTCCCGCTCGTCACGTGTCGCAGGAGGAAGCAAGATGGGGATGAGGGAGGAGAGAGAAGATAGAGAAGGGCTATGTTTTGTCAGTTTTTCCTTTATTTTCTAGATTCGTTTTTCAAAATAAAATATCTTGAGAACCTTCAGCACAAATTACGATCCATTTTCAATTTTGAGATCTTGTGTTGAGATATTCAAAATTAGATCCCATATTGATAGGTTTTAGAATATATTTTTTCGTACTTCCAGTACTAATTTGGTTGTGTACCTAACTGTACACTAATAAGTACTTCTGTTTTTAGTGTATTTAATGTACTACTCTGGTTGCATGCGAAGCAACTTACCTCAGCGTCAATTAAATGTGACCGGAGGGAGTAGTTTTTTTCCTTTACTCAGTAACTGTACTTGCTCGTGTGCACTATTGTACTTGTGCTTCAGTACCAGTTGTTGTTCGTGTGTGTGACTATATTTCTGTACCAGTACTTGCTCATGTGCGCGACTATACTTTTGTACCATTACTGGCTCGTGTGCGCGAATGTGCTTCTGTACCAGTGCTTACTCGTGTGCGCGACTGTACTTATATACCAGTACTTGCTCGTATTCGCGACTGTACTTATGTACCTATACTTGCTCGTTCGCGCAACTATACGTGTACTTACTCGTGTGAGAGGCTGTATTTATGTACATGTACTTGCTCGTGCGCGGCAGGACATACGCGGTTGTACGCGCGCGGCCGGACATACGCGGCTGTACGCGCGTGGACATAAGTAATAGAGCTCCTCTGCTCGCGCGTCCGGACGTGTCACGCGACGATGACACGTGTCAACCGTACGTACGTTGTGCGGGATAAAATTTCCCTTGGCGTAGGTCGATCTCTACCTAGTGGTACCCAAATAAAACAAAAGAAACTCAAATAAACTCCCACTAAATGGGCTAGGCCACCACAGGCCACGGCCTGAGCATTGAGCGTCAAATATGAAAAGCCCATCAGGTTGGGGATGACTCGTTTGGGATTTTGGCTGAGCTCCTATTGCCCGCTTTAAGCGGGAGCAAGCATCCATCCCGTCTAAAGCAGCCAGTCTATGGGCCTTCCGTTCGTGGCTCAACAAAAGGTACTCCCTCTTTTCTCGTTTGTCTTTTTCTTTTTTCTTTTTTATGTTTCCTATTTTTTGTTTGTGAACCATTTTAAATCTTTACTTTTAAGAAGCCAAACAATTTTTTAAATTATTTTTTTAAAACTAAACATTTTAAAACTGAACATTTTTTACAATTAAACAAATTTGCAAAAGTGAACATTTCTTAAAAATGAACTTTTTCAAAATCTAAATAAATTTTAGTGTTGAACATTTCAAATCTAAAGAAATTGAGAAATTGAGAAAAGTTCGAAAATTAAAATCTGAACTAATTTCAAAAAAGTTTGAAATCTGAACATTTTTAAAAATTTGAACCAATTTTAAATCTAAACAAATTTTGAAAAAGTTTGAAATTGCAAAGTTCGTAAGTTGAAAACTTTCAAAATAAACTGAACTGAATAGAAAACCGCTGAAAAACCTGGAAATCGGAAGAAATGGAGAAAAACCGAAAAAACAAAGGAAGAAAAGCAGTCTCTCATAAGATAGGCCCGGGCCCAGAGTACTTCCTCTAAACGGCAACCCAGGTATCCTCCGGGGTGAGCGGAGAATAGGGTTGCCTGGCTAGACCGCTGGATGCTCCTCCCTAGCGCGTGGGCGCTCCCGTTCTTTCATTTCGCGTAAGAGATACATAATTGGGTCGGTAGAGACTTGGCCCATTCATATATTTATAATCGATCGCTCGTTTTTGTATGCTGCGCCGCTGTTGATTGAACCGACCGACCGACAACTGTACGTCTAGCTACCAGCACGCGGGCAAACCCTTTTTTTAACATTCTCTCTCCTCCACCTCAGCATTTATCCTATGTGGCACCGCTAAGATATCACCATTATACATGCCCTTATTTGGCTCTCGAAAAACAATGTGGGACTAAAATTACTTGCATCCACGTGCATGCACCGCACAGGCATCCATCCCACTTTACTTATGCGGCCCACACTACTTCAGATTTACTGATTCGGCTGAGGGCTGGCGTTCCTGGCCTCCCTGCTGGCATGCGGTATAGTAGCTGCCTAGTGTTAGAATGAAGGGGAAAAAACATTTACCAACATGCATGTCGTGAACATACACATGAAAATGGTGTTCTAAAATAGAAATACACTCTTGATCCCTGGTGCATATGCTCCTGCCATTGTATTTAAAAAATAAATCGAACAAAAAATTCGTGCATACATGTCGACATTTTAGGTGTGCATGCCATTTTTTCTTGGAAACCCATCATTTTTTTGTCATGTATAAAAAAGATAAAGAAATGACTCAATAGGAGCTATTTTTAGCACCAAATTTTTTCTTTTTCACGCACGACACAAGTAGCGTCGGTTTTTTGTGAAACAACTTTGCGAGCACATAGAACGTTGAGATGTACGTGCGACAATTTTTGCCAGAAATTTTTGACATTTTAAAATGTATTTAAACTCATTTAAAAAACAAGAGCATCTACTCCCGAGTGCAAAAACGCCTTGTCAGTTCTAAAATCACTAGCTTGTAGACTAAGCATCAAACCATAGCACAGAATAAAAAATAAGAGCATCAAAAGTAATATTTAGTATAACTTGAGACCAAAATATAATTTTTTGTTAGAAAAATAAATTAATCTGGAAACAATCAAAAGTCCAGAACATAACATTATATGTGGAGCTAAGGTTGAAGAGTATGAACAACTCACTCTAAGTGAATAAACAAAAAAAAATCTAGAACGAAGAATGTATAATTATACACTAGGGAACAAACAAAAGAACATTATATGACACCATAGTTTGAAGGGAAAAAAACCATTTATAATGAGGAGCTAGTTGGAGATCTATGAGGAACAACCTCATAGGTTGCGAGAAACAAAACCATTATTAATGATGGAAACATGGAGGCCTATAAGGAACAACCCCATAGGTTGAGGGGAACAAAACCTTTCATTACGATGAACAACTATGAACCTTATGAGGAAAAACAACATAAGTTCATTGGAACAAGAGTATTTGTAGTGAGGAACAACGTGGAGGCCTCTAAAGGACAACCCTATAGGTTGAGGAACAGAACCTCATAACGAGGAACAACTTGGAAGAATTTGTGGAACAACCACATAGGTTCAACTGAACAAACCCATTTGTAGTGAGGAACAACTTGGAAGGATGCGAGGAACATCATATAGGTTCAACAGAACAAACCTATTTGTAGTGAGGAGCAACATGGAGAGGTCTATGAGGAATAACCCCATAGGTTGAGGGGAACAAAACCTTTCATTACGAGGAACAACTTGGAAGCATATGAGGAACAACCACATAGGTTCAGTGGAACAAATCTATTTGTAGTGAGGAATAACGTGGAGGCCTCTAAGGGACAACCCTATAGGTTGGGGGGAAAACCTTTCATAGCGAGCTATAACTTGGAAGCATGTGCGAAAAAACCACATAGGTTCTGTGGAAAAAACCCATTTGTACTGAGGAACAACTTGGAAGGATATCAGGAACAAGAAGATAGGTTAAACAGAACAAACCTATTTGTAATGAGGAACAACATGGAGGCCTATAAGGAACAACCCTATAGGTTGAGGGGAACAAAACCTTTCATTACGAGGAACAAATTAAAATCATATGATTAACAACCACATAGGTTCAGTGGAACAAACATATTTGTAGTGAGGAACAACGTGGAGGCCTCTAAGGGACAACCCTATAGGCTGAGGGAAAAAACCTTCCATAATGAGGAACAATTTGGAAGCTGTAACGGCCCCGGATAATACCCTCTATTATATTTGTTTGTGCATTTTCTTTGTGCATCATCATGGCATATGCATCATATCATCCACAAGTTTTTCTCAAACAAAATCATTTTTAAAATAAAAACTATCTTCTTTTCCCTCTCATATGGTTTCTATATAAAACCCCTTACCTTTTATTTTAACAAACCCTAACACCAAACCTATCAAACAAATATAACTATTTTTAAATGTTTTACAAATTAAATTTGGTTTACTTTTGTCTATTTTCAAAAGAAGGTTCAAAACAGATTTTAAAACAAAAGGAAAACAATTTCTGAAAGGATCGTGCTGAGCGTCCCCCGGGGGATCGGAATTCCGATCCCCCGCCTCCGCCGCTTGACAAGTGTGCACTATGGGACAATTACGCACGCAGAAAAAACAAACTAGACCCTGCATTCTCTTCGCTCAGTTTTTTAATAAGTACGGAGTAGTAGTCGCCACTTGCAGCAGAGCCGCCGGCATTTGGTAGCAGCGCCACCGGCCGGACGTAGCAGGCGCCGTCGCCGCTTGTAGAAAAACCGCCGGACTTTGGTAGCAGCGCCACCGGCCGAACATAGCAGGTGCCGCCGCCGCTTGTAGCAGAACCGCCGGACTTTGGTAGCAGCGCCACCGGCCGAACGTAGCAGGCGCCGCCGCCGCTTGTAGCAGAACCGCCGGACTTTGGTAGCAGCGCCACCGGCCGGATGTAGCAGGCGCCGCTGCCGCTAGTAGCAGAACCGCCGGACTTTGGTAGCAGCGCCACCAGCCGGATGTAGCACGCGTGGCCACCACTTGTAGCAGAACCGCCGAACTTTGGTAGCAGCACCACCGGCCGGACGTAGCAGGCGCGGCCGCCATTTGCAGCAGAGCGTCCGGTATTTGGTAGCAGCGCCCCTGGCCAGACGCCACCGCAGCTTGGAGCAGAGCCACCGGCCGGACGTAGCAGCCGCCACCACGGCTTGCAGCTGACCCACCAGCCAGATGTAGCAGCGCCGCCGCCTTCGGTAGCATCTTTGCCGGGCAGATGTAGCACACGACGCCCCTGCTTGTAGCAGAGCATCCCGCCGGACGTAGCAGTCGCCGCCGCCACACATAGATGACGCCGATGGCTGTAGCACCACCGACGGGGCGCGAAAAAGCGGAGAGAGAGATTTGGGGGAAGATGGAAAGGACGGAGCAGGGAAGCATAGCGAACGTTGGAGAAGAAGGATGTGATAGAGCGATTAATTTTCTGGAGCGACCATGGCCGGGGAGGATGGACGATGGCGAGCGCGCAGGAAAGAGGGATCTCGCGCAGTTTCCGCCATCCGCACCCAAGGGAGGGGAAAACGGAAGGAGGTGTTGGCCCTCGGCGGCGCGTGGCTGGCCGTCCCGGCGGCGCGTGGCTGGAGCCCGAAAGCTGGCGGTGCGGGGCTACGAAGGGGACGGCTCTGGTACTACTCTCCTCGCAAGGACGCGTTGCTGGGAGAACGAGAGAGAAAGGTGAAGAGAAACGGTGGGAATAGATAAGGCTCTAGTGGGTCCTGTTGGAGATATGCCCAAGAGGCAATAATAAAAGTGGTTATTATATATCTTTATGTTTATGATAAATCTTTATATACCATGCTATAATTGTATTAACCGAAACATTGATACATGTGTGTTATGTAAACAACAATAAGTCCCTAGTAAGCCTCTTAACTAGTTTGTTGATTAATAGATGATTATAGTTTCATAATCATGAACATTGGATGTTATTAATAACAAGGTTATATCATTATATGAATGATGTAATGGACACACCCAATTAAGCGTAGCATAAGATCACGTCATTAAGTTATTTGCTATAAGCTTTCGATACATAGTTACCTAGTCCTTTCGACCATGAGATCATGTAAATCACTTATACCGGAAAGGTACTTTGATTACATCAAACGCCACTGCGTAAATGGGTGGTTATAAAGGTGGGATTAAGTATCCGGAAAGTATGAGTTGAGGCATATGGATCAACAGTGGGATTTGTCCATCCCGATGACGGATAGATATACTCTGGGCCCTCTCGGTGGAATGTCGTCTAAATAGCTTGCAAGCATATGAATAGTTCATAAGAGACCACATACCACAGTACGAGTAAAGAGTACTTGTCAGGAGACGAGGTTGAACAAGGTATAGAGAGATACCGATGATCAAACCTCGGACAAGTAAAATATCGCGTGACAAAGGGAATTGGTATCGTATGTGAATGGTTCATTCGATCACTAAGTCATCGTTGAATATGTGGGAGCTATTATGGATCTCCAGATCCCGCTATTGGTTATTGGTCGGAGAGAGTTCTCAACCATGTCTACATAGTTCGTGAACCGTAGGGTGACACACTTAAGGTTTGATGTCGTATTAGTAGAACTTGAATATGGAATGGAGTTTGAAGTTTTGTTCGGAGTCTCTGTTATCACCAGAATTTGACCGAGTCAGAGGTGGGCCGCGATCAAGATGGGCTTGAAGAATGTACATGGAAGGAATACATGAATCGGCCTTATATGCAAAGTTTGGGCTAGTTCGCCCGTGTATCTGTAATATAGTAGGATACGTATCGATTAGATAGAGTTTGGCTCGTGCCCGGTTGGGATTATTCCCACGTTAGAAAGTCTACGGACTATAAATATGTATCTAGGGTTTATGAAATAAACAACAATCACGTTCACCACAAACCAATCTAGGCGCATCGCCAACTCCCTTGTCTCGAGGGTTTCTTCCGGGTAAGCATCATGCTGCCTAGATCGCATCTTGCGATCTAGGCAGTATACGTTTATTCGCTGATTCATGCGTTGCTCGTACTGAAGCCTTTTTGATGGCGAGCAACGTAGTTATCTTAGACGTGTTAGGGTTAGCATTGTTCATCGTATCATATGCTGTCGTCGTGCAACCCTGAGACGTCTAGCCGCCCTTACACCTATCTTAGGTGTAAGGGCGGCACCCCGCTTGATCATTATTTAGTAGATCCAATCCATTATGATTGCTCCTTGTTCTCCAAGGATTAGTTTAATATCTGCATAGTTAGGCCTTACAAACGGGTTGAAGGATCCAGTGGCGCGTAGGGTGTAGTTTGCTAGCCCTAGACAGGATGTTCCGGGGATCAACCTCGTGTTGGTTTTTAGGCCTTGTCTAGGGTCGGTTTACGATCACCGTGCGTGGCCGCCAGGCTCAATCACGAGTAGGATGTTCCGATTATGTGGTGAAAACCCTAAATCGTAGTAGGTCGTTTTAGCTTTATTTTGATCAAGCAGGACCACCATATATTCGTACACCTCGTACGGATCATGGGTGGATCGGCTCTTTGAGCCGATTCACAGGACAACCTGAGAGCCAATCGAGGCTCGTATTTAATGTTTACGTGTATGCCATGCAGGAAACTAAGCGAGGCACATCCATCACCTTCCTGACCAGGTATAGGTCAGGTGGCACGCCCTTGCACCAGCATCGGACGTGCGTGCCGAGTCTTTGCGGGCCGTCGCTCGGAGGGACCAGGGACCATTCTGGCACGCCCGGTGGGACCATCTTCGAGATCAACCGCATCGCCATCTACATCTGAGATGGCGGAAGGCACCCCAGTCACGTACGAGGATCTGACCGAGGAGCTCAAGAAGAAGTATGACGAGGTCAAAGCAATCCTCGAAGCCGACCACAACGGCTCTTTTCAAATAACCCCCTCACATGGCAACAGTTGGAAAGGGTACTCACATGAAGGCGCGCTCGATGGAGTGGACCTGTCCGCCCCGTCAGAAGAACGCACCAGGTCCCTGCGTCAGGAGATTAACTTCATGGTAGCTCACTCGCTGCACCGCCATTCTGAGAGCCTGGTGAACACTTTGGAGCGTGTCGCTCTTCGGGTGATCCAGGAAATCATGAGGCATCAGTACTCTCCGTCAGGACCAGCTCTCGGGACTTACCAAGGAGAAATGCCACTCCAGTCCCGTCCACCGCTGCCATTCGCGTTGGCAGCACCAGAAGTGCCGAATTCACCGGCATACGTCGTCTACAAGATCGGTGGTGACCCTAGTGACTACCAGTTCTTGCATGAGGCGCCTAAGGAGATCCCTCACGGATACACGTGCACATACGTGCCATCGTAGTAATCGGGCACTCACAAACCAGATCGGCAACAAACAGGGACTTGGAACAACGGGAGGAACTTCGGGAACAGATCTTGAGAAGCGACGTGGCTAGCTAAGTATGCCACTCCGACAAACCTCCGAGCTCAGCTCCCGCAGTTGGCTCGAGCTGGAAAAGCAAGCATGGCTGGCTAAGTATGCCACTCCGGCGAATCTTCGTAGTTCGACTCTGCAGCCAAGACCGCGGATCAGATCAGTACCATCCTGAGAGACCAGTTCGGCATGGTGCCGAAAAGGAGGACAATCGGCTATTCCAAGCCGTACCCCAACGAGTACGAGTTGATCCCGCTACCACCCAAATATCGGCTCCCTGATTTCTCCAAGTTTAATGGATCAGATGGTTCCAGCTCCATCGAGCATGTGAGCCGATATTTGGCACAGCTGGGCACGATCTCAGCATCGATGAGCTGCGTGTGAGGTTCTTCGCGATCCCTCACAGGATCGGCTTTCGGGTGGTACACATCGCTGCCACCAGACTCAATCCGGACTTGGAAGCAGTTGGAAGAGCAGTTCCACATGCAGTATCACTCAGAGGCTTCCGAGGCTGGCATTGCCGATTTAGCACAAGTACGTCAGAAGCGCGGAGAAACAGTGTCAGAATACGTCCAGCGCTTCAGGACCGTTAGGAACCGATGCTATTCGGCTCGTGTGACTGAAAAAGAAGCAGTCGAGTTGGCGGTGGTGGGTCTCGCATCACCGATCAAGGACGTGGCCTCCCAAGCAGACTACCCTTCACTGGCGCACATGGTGCGGACGCTGTCGATATGAACGGCGCCACCCAGATGTATACCAGGATAAATTCAAGCGTGCGGTGGTCCTGGTTGAGGCAGATGAAGACGAAGGCTCTGCGGGAGATCAAGAGGTAGCAGTGGCTGAATGGACTCGGGGGGCAAGCCCCGTGTCCTGCAAGTGGGTTAAGCCACAAGGTCCTCCCAGAGGGTTTGACTTCGACGTTACCAAAGCTGAGCAGATTTTCGACCTCTTACTCAAGGAGAAGCAGCTAAAGTTACCCGAAGGCCACAAGATCCCCACGGCGCAGGAGCTGAATGGAAAGCCATACTGCAAGTGGCATAACACGTTCACCCATGCCACCAACGACTGCAGGGTGTGGCGGCAGCAAGTCCAAATGGCGATAGAACAAGGGCGTCTAATTTTCAGCCAGTACGCCATGAAAGTCGACACACACCCTTTCCCCGCCGTTAACATGGTGGAGTGCACTTACCCTGGAGGGTGCCAGCCAGGATTCTCGTTCAATATCAACATGGTAGGGCCTGGACACCACTCTGGTAAGGACGGAGACAAGGGCAGCTGCTCTCGTAGCAAGGACACAGAGGAAGCCATTTCACGTGATCGGCTCCGTCACGATGGCAAGCGCTACATCACAGAGGGAGAAGTGAGGAATGTGAGGTATCAGCGACCTCTCTCTGATCACCTCCTCAACAAGTATGTGAGTCAATATGACCAACGCCGACGACCCAACGACGATGGTGAAAGAGATCGTCTGGCTGGGGACGCCAGGAGACATCGTCGGCATGATCGCGACGAGGAGAGATATGAGCGCCATGCCAAGGAAAAGTCAAGAGAGCAAGACGACGAGGATAGGCCTTTGGACTGTCCCTTCTTCGAGACAACTGCTGGGATTCAGGAATGAGCCGATTGCCTACAATCGGCAGCGCCCGTAATGTAGGCAGAAGAGGAAGGATGCAGCTAACGTGTCCGTGTTCAAACGTCTAGGGCCTCTCCCGCCTCGGAACAAGCACGCTGAGTCCTCTCGGGTGGAAGATCTCGAGGAATTGGAAGACGATGAAGAAGAAGAAGATAAGTACCACCGGCCAAGGTGGTGCCCTGATGGACTCAGCCGTTCCCAAAAGCGTAGGGTTCAGCGGCTACGTGGTTTGGAGGAAGCCGAAAGGTTATACCTGCACACGTTGAGGAAGGCGCGGCCTGATCTGGCCGCTAAAATTCAGCGAACCCTGGACGAAGAAGGTCGGCCACAAAGGAAAGAGTGGCGCCCCAGACAAAAGAAAGCCAATGATGAAACATCGGCTGGCACAAACATGGTGTTCATCCTTCCGACGGAGTTTAGTGCTCCAGGATTAGACGAAGCACCTGTGGCACAACTTGACTGCGGCCCACGGCCAGTTATCTTTGAGAAGCCACGAGAAAGAAGCTACAGACATCTGAAGGCCCTGTACTTGCGAGGTTATATCGATGGGCAGCCTGTCAACAAGATGCTGGTGGACATCGGAGCGGCAGTCAACATTATGCCATACTCCATGCTACGTCGGTTGGGACGCTCTAGCTCGGATCTGATCAAGACCAACGTGACATTGAGCGATTTCAACGGCCAAGCGTCTGACGCACAAGGTGCTCTGAACGTGGATCTGACCGTAGGAAGGAAAACCATCCCTACGACGTTCTTTATTGTCGATAGCAAGAGCACCTATGCTGTCCTGCTAGGATGAGATTGGATCCACGCCAACTGTTGCATTCCATCCACGATACACCAATGCGTAATACAGTGGGATGGAGATGAAGTAGAGGTCGTCCATGCAGATGACTCAGCCGAGATTTCAACGGCTGGCATGAACGCTTGGGAGACAACATGCCAAGAGCCACTCTCAGGCATCAATTTGGACGACTGCGAGCGCATCGACGTGACGAAGGACGGGGTTAGGCTGGTCTTATCCACTGGCCTGACCGTATAGCAAGAACAAACCTATGGACAAACGTGGCAAGGCCGATCCGTGGGATCGGCCCCAAAGATCTATGGAGGAACATTGCAAAACCTTCATTGAGCGATTCAGTCAACGTGGAGGCCGATTCCAGCAATCGGCCAAAATTATCCTCACCACACATTCTGCCTGTGTTCAACGTCGATCTAATGGGCAGCGGTTTTACGTCGGCTGATGAGCTGGAAAAAATCAACATTGGTCCTACCGGAGCCGACGTTCAAATACAGTGCCTTGGCTAACTACAGAGCCGATATCCATGATTACACGGCAGATTCGGCTCGGGGGCACTTAATCAGATGAACATGTGCGATACATGTGCAGTGAAATATTGGGGGCCGATAGAAAAAATCGGCCAGTAAAAAAATTCTCATGGTATACAGCCGATGCACGGACATCGACTTTAGAGCTAAGAAACAAAGCCGATGCACAGCCATCGACTCTAGTACAATTACATAGGATCTACCCGCTGCGTGTTCAAGACGCGGATTTTCACCTAGTCGGTCTTCAGTTCAGCTTCGAGGCCTTCTGCTTCTTTGAGGGAGTGAACAATGAGAGCTTCCTCAGCTGCAATGAGCCGATTTTGGTGCCCGAACTTCCTCTTCGAGGACTTCCAACCCTTTGCGCCAGTTCAGTAGTACTGTTAGAAGCGCCAGTTTTGGCATGCGAAGCAGCCTTTTGCTCTTTAAGCCGTTGGTGTTTCGTCTACAATATCGGCTTTCAACGGAAGAAGAGGCGATCGATGGGGGTAAGTTGGCTGGCTCTGCATGGTGGCTGTCTCAGAATTACCTGAGTTCAAAGCCCTTTGTCTGATCTGTGCATCCTCACCGCTATTCTCGCCTTGACTAAGGCTCGGGGGGCAGCTGGCCTGGTAGATGCTCTGTTTTTAGAAGCCGATTGGGATGTCATCGGCTGGTCCTTCGTCGCAACCTTCTTCAAAAAATGGTGAGTTCTTGCAGAAGAGGATCACTGGAGCTGGTAGGAGGAATTTAAGGGCTCTCTTGAAGGTAAGGGTCTTCCACATTATCCACCAGATCTCAAAGTCATCAGTCGAAGAGTTGAAGGATAGATTGTGAAGAACCGATGCGTTGCCATCGGCTCATTGAGCGTTGGCTAAGTGAACAATCGGCAAAGTCAGTATGAGGGGAAATCGGCTTAAAGGAAATCGGCAAAATCAAACTGGGGGAAATTCTTCATTGATAAATAGGATTTCTTACATAAAGAGCTGATTGCTCTCAAAAGGAAATACTAGGGGGTACATTGCCCCATCTACTACTGCTGATCCTATGCTAAGGGTCCTATCTACGGGCCGTCGCTGCCCTCGTCGTCGCCGTCGTCGCCGCTGTCGGCGCTACTCCCGGCGGGCTCGTCGTCGCTGCTGCAGCGGCCGCCGGCAGGGCCCTCGTTGTCCTCGTCCTCCCCGTCAGCGTCGTCGTCGTCGCTATCGAAGTCGCTGAGGTTCCCCGGCCAGGGGTAGAAGAGCTTGGTCGGCGGTTCGTCGGAGGAGGTGTCGTCCTCCTCCTCCTTCTCCTCCTCCTCCTCCTCGGGGGAGGTGAAGTCATCACAGGAGAAGCGATCGTCATCGCTCTCCTCCTCCGTTTCCCCGTCGGCGAGGAAGCGGAGGTCACTTTCCCCGTCGGTCGAGGACTTGTCGTCCTCAGACCAGACGGAGAAATCGTGACTGGACTCCTCCCCGGCTTCGATGGCGCGGCGGATGTTGGCCGCATGGGCCTCCTCCGGGTTCCACTCCGGCGTCGGCTCGCGGGAGGAGGAGGATTGGATGGAAAAACCCGATGAGGCAGAGGAGGAAGAAGACATGGTGGCGCAGGAGGGCTTTTGGAGTGCTAATGCGAAGGGGATGAAGAAGCAAACTGTTTGGAGCGGTTAAATAAAAGGGGGTATAGTGGAGATTTAATGCCACAGCAGTTTCCGAGGAAGTGGTGCCCAACAAAAAAAAAAATTTGCCAGGTCACGCGGAGAAGTTGAGAAGGCAAGGCATCATGATGAAGGATACTGCGACGGTTCTGCCACGACATGACCCGACGAAGAAAAAGCAGAGTGATTTTGGAATTATCAATTCCAAAACCAGGGGGCATGTGTTATCACCAGAATTTGACCGAGTCAGAGGTGGGCCGCGATCAAGATGGGCTTGAAGAATATACATGGAAGGAATACATGAATCGGCCTTATATGCAAAGTTTGGCTAGTTCGCCCGTGTATCTGTAATATAGTAGGATACGTATCGATTAGATAGAGTTTGGCTCGTGCCCGGTTGGGATTATTCCCACGTTAGAAAGTCTACGGACTATAAATATGTATCTAGGGTTTATGAAATAAACAACAATCACGTTCACCACAAACCAATCTAGGCGCATCGCCAACTCCCTTGTCTCGAGGGTTTCTTCCGGGTAAGCATCATGCTGCCTAGATCGCATCTTGCGATCTAGGCAGTATACGTTTATTTGCTGATTCATGCGTTGCTCGTACTGAAGCCTTTTTGATGGCGAGCAACGTAGTTATCTTAGACGTGTTAGGGTTAGCATTGTTCATCGTATCATATGCTGTCGTCGTGCAACCCTGAGACGTCTAGCCGCCCTTACACCTATCTTAGGTGTAAGGGCGGCACCCCGCTTGATCATTATTTGTAAGGGCGGCACCCCGCTTGATCATTATTTAGTAGATCCGATCCATTATGATTGCTCCTTGTTCTCCAAGGATTAGTTTAATATCTGCATAGTTAGGCCTTACAAACGGGTTGAAGGATCCAGTGGCGCGTAGGGTGTAGTTTGCTAGCCCTAGACAGGATGTTCCGGGGATCAACATCGTGTTGGTTTTTATGCCTTGTCTAGGGTCGGTTTACGATCACCGTGCGTGGCCGCCAGGCTCAATCACGAGTAGGATGTTCCGATTATGTGGTGAAAACCCTAAATCGTAGTAGGTCGTTTTAGCTTTATTTTGATCAATCAGGACCACCATATATTCGTACACCTCGTACGGATCATGGGTGGATCGGCTCTTTGAGCCGATTCACAGGACAACCTGAGAGCCGATCGAGGCTCGTATTTAATGTTTACGTGTATGCCATGCAGGAAACTAAGCGAGGCACATCCATCACCTTCCTGACCAGGTATAGGTCAGGTGGCACGCCCTTGCACCAGCATCGGACGTGCGTGCCGAGTCTTTGCGGGCCGTCGCTCGGAGGGACCAGGGCCAGCCGCAGTCCTTGGAGCCTCCCGGCTCTACTGTGTTGCCCGTCGCTGCTCGCCGGTGGGTTTCTGACCGCAACAGTCTCGGATGGGATCCCGGACATCACGAGGAGTTCCGGAATGGTCCGGAGAATAAGATTCATATATAGGAAGTCATTTTATAAGTTTGAAAATGATCCGGTGAATTTATGGAAGGTTCTAGAAGGTTCTAGAAAAGTCCGGAAGAAATCACTTTGGAAGGCGAAGTCCTGGAGGGACTCCACCACCCATTGCCGGCCAACCCTAGAGGGGTGGAGTCCCAAGTGGACTCCACCAAGGGGGCCGTCCACACCCCCTCATGGAAGGGTGGGAATCCCACTTGAGGTGGGAGTCCCACCTTGGGTAGGTTTCCCTACACATGGAAGGTTTTGGGTTGGGTTCTTATTCGAAGACTTGTAGTCCAACACTTTGGGGTTCCACCTATATAATGAGGGGCAAGGGGGAGGGGGCCGGCCACACTAAAGCCACCGTGGCCGCACCCCTCATAGTGGCCGGCCACCCCCTCTCTCCAAACCCTAGCCGCCCCTACTCCTCCACCTCTCCCGCAACGCTTAGCGAAGCTCCGCCGGAGATCTCCATCGCCACCGCCACCACGCCGTCATGCTGCCGGATTCAAGGAGGAGCTACTACTTCCGCTGCCCACTGGAACGGGGAGAAGGACGTCGTCTTCATCAACACCGAACGTGTGACCGAGTACGGAGGTGCTGCCCGATTGTGGCACCGTCAAGATCTTCTACGCGCTTTTGAAAGCGGCAAGTGATCGTCTACGGCAGCAACAAGAGACTCATCTTGTAGGCTTTGGAAATCTTCAAGGGTGAGTCTCGTTCATCCCCTCGTTGCTCCCATCTTCTAGATTGCATCTTGCCTTGGATTGCGTTCTCGCGGTAGGAAATTTTTTGTTTTCTATGCAACGAATCCCTACAGTGGTATCAGAGCCGTGTCTATGCATAGATGGTTGCACGAGTAGAACACAATGGTTTTGTGGGCGTATATGCTTATGTTGTCTTTAGTTTGAGTACTTTGCATCTTTGTGGCATAGTGGGATGAAGCGGCTCGGGCTAACTTTACATGACCACGTTCATGAGATTTGCTCCACGCTCGACATGCAACTTGTATTGCATAAGTGGCTTTGCGGGTGTCTGTCTCTCCTACTATAGTGAAGATTCAATTTACTCTTCTATTGACAACACTAGTATCACCGTTGTGGTTCATGTTCATAGGTAGATTAGATCTCACTCGAAAACCCTAAACCACGTAAAATATGCAAACCAAATTAGAGATGTCTAACTTGTTTTTGCAGGGTTTGGTGATGTGATATGGCCATAATGCGATGATGAATATGTATGAGATGATCATTATTGTATTGTGGCCACCGGCAGGAGCCTTATGGTTGTCTTTAAATTTCATGTTGAGTAGTATTTCAAAGAAGTTGTAATAGTTGCTACATGGGAGAACAATCATGAAGACGACGCCATTGACCTTGACGCTATGCCGACGATGATGGAGATCATGCCCGTTGATGATGGAGATCATGTGCGTGCTTTGGAGATGAAGATCAAAGGCGCAAAGACAAAAGGGCCATATCATATCACATATGAACTGCATGTGATGTTAATCCTTTTATGCATCTTATTTTGCTTAGATCGCGACGGTAGCATTATAAGATGATCCCGCTCACTAAAATATCAAGATAATAAAGTGTTCATCCTTAGTAGCACCGTTGCCAAGACTTGTCGTTTCGAAGCATCTCGTGATGATCGGGTGTGATAGAATCAACAAGTGCATACAATGGGTGCAAGCCAGTTTTTGCACATGCGGATACTAAGGTTGCCTTGACGAGCCTAGCATGTACAAACATGGTCTCGGAACACGTGATACCGAAAGGTAGAGCATGAATCATATGATTGATATGAAGAACACTTTGAGTGTTTGCCATTGAAATTACATCTTGTCTCGTGATGATCGGACTTGGTGTGGTGGATTTGGTTCATGTGATAACTAAGACAATTCGAGGGATATTGTTTTGAGTGGGAGTTCACCTAGATTTTTAATTTTGTTGAATTAAAATTTGAACTCAATTTGTCATAAACATTAGTCTAAACTATTGCAACCATATGTTGTAGATATGGCATCCCCAATCAATTTTAACCAGTTCCTAGAGAAAGAAAAGCTTAAGAGAAACGGTAGCAACTTCACCGACTGGTTCCGTCATGTGAGGATTTTCCTCGCTGGTGGAAACCTGCAATATGTGCTTGATGCACCGCTAGGTGACCCTCCTGCAGAAACTGAAACCGATGAAGTAAATAATGTTTACGCGACTCAGAAAACTCGGTACTCTCAAGTTCAGTGTGCCATCCTATGCATTCTGGAAGCCGATCTTCAAAAACGTTTTGAGCACCACGATCCTCATGAGTTGGTCAATGAGCTGAAAGCTATCTTTGAAACTCATGCGGCCGTGGAATGCTATGAAGCATCGAAACACTTCTTCAGTTGCATGATGGAAGAAGGCAGCAACGTTAGTGAGCACATGCTCATCATGACTGGGCATGCGAAGAAACTCAGTGACTTGGGAATAGTGATTCCTAACAGACTGTGGATTAATCGTGTCCTTCAATCACTGCCACCTAGTTACAAGAACTTTGTGATGAACTACAATATGCAGAACATGAACAAAGAGTTACCTGAACTCTTCGCCATGCTAAAAGCTGCTGAGATTGAGATCAAGAAAGAGCACCAAGTGTTGATGGTCAACAAGACCATCAGTTTCAAGAAACAGGGCAAGTCTAAAGGTAAATTCAAGAAGGGTGGCAAGAAAGCTGCTACGCCTCCTGTGAAACCTAAGAATGGCCCTAAGCCTGATGTTGAGTGCTATTACTGCAAGGAGAAGGGACACTGGAAGCGTAATTGCTCCAAGTATTTGGCTGATCTGAAGAGCGGCCTTGTCAAGAAGAAGAAAGAAGGTATATCTGATATACATGTTATAGATGTTTATCTTACTGGTTCTCATACTAGTACCTGGGTATTTGATACTGGTTCGGTTGCTCATATTTGTAACTCGAAATAGGAACTAAAGAATAAACGGAGACTATTGAAGGATGAAGTGACGATGCGCGTTGGAAATGGATCCAAAGTCGATGTGATCGCTGTCGGCACACTTCCTATACATCTACCTTCGGGATTAGTTTTAAACCTCAATAATTGTTATTTTGTACCCGCGTTGAGCATGAACATTATATCTGGATCTTGTTTAATGCAAGACGGTTATTCATTCAAGTCTGAGAATAATGGTTGTTCTATTTTTATGAATAATATCTTTTATGGTCGAGCACCTGAAAAGAATGGTTTATTTCTGTTATATCTCGATAGTAGTGATACACATATTCATAACATTGATGCTAAGCGAATTAGATTGAATGATAATTCTACTTATATGTGGCACTGTCGTCTTGGTCATATTGGAGTGAAACGCATGAAGAAACTCCATACCGATGGATTACTTGAATCACTTGACTTTGAGTCACTTGATAAATGCGAAGCATGTCTAATGGAAAAAATGACTAAGACTCCATTCTCTGGTATTATGGAGCGAGCTACAGACTTATTGGAAATCATACATACCGATGTGTGCGGACCAATGAGTGTAGCCTCGCGCGGTGGTTATCGTTATGTTCTAACCTTCACAGATGATCTGAGTAGATATGGGTATATCTATTTCATGAAACATAAATCCGAAACTTTCGAGAAGTTTAAGGAATTCCAAAGTGAAGTAGAAAATCAACGTAACAAGAAGATTAAATTTCTACGATCTGATCGCGGAGGTGAATATTTGAGTTATGAGTTTGGCATGCATTTAAAGAAATGCGGAATACTTTCACAATTGACACCGCCAGGAACACCTCAACGAAACGGTGTGTCTGAACATCGAAATCGAACTCTCTTAGATATGGTTCGTTCTATGATGTCTCTTACTGATTTGCCGTTATCATTTTGGAGTTATGCATTAGAGACAGCCGCATTCACTTTAAATAGAGCACCATCTAAATCCGTTGAAACGACACCGTATGAATTATGGTTTAATAAGAAACCTAAGCTGTTGTTCCTTAAAGTTTGGGGTTGCGAAGCCTATGTAAAAAAGTTACAACCGGACAAGCTAGAACCCAAAGCGGAGAAATGCGTCTTCATAGGATACCCTAAGGAAACTATAGGGTACACTTTCTATCACAGAACCGAAGGCAAAATCTTTGTTGCTAAGAACGGAACCTTTCTTGACAAAGAATTTCTCACTAAAGAAGTGACTGGAAGAAAAGTAGAACTCGACGAGATTACTGAATCTTCACTCGTTGATCATAGTAGCGCAGTACCGGAAGTTGTTCCTGTGCCGCCTACACCAGAAACAGAGGAAGCTAATGATAATGATCATGAAACTTCGAACGAGATAGCTACTGAACCTCGCAGATCGACAAGGGAACGTGCCACTCCTGATTGGTATGATCCTTGTCTAAATGTCATGATTGTGGACAACAATGATGAAGACCCTGCGACATATGAAGAAGCGATGATGAGCCCAGATTCCAACAAATGGCAAGAAGCCATGAAATCCGAAATGGGATCCATGTATGATAACAAAGTATGAACTTTGGTAGACTTACCTGATAGCCGCAAGACTGTCGAGAATAAATGGATCTTCAAGAGAAAAACAGATGCTGATGGTAATATTACCGTCTATAAATCTCGACTTGTCGCAAAGGGTTTCCGACAAATTCAAGGTGTTGACTACGATGAGACTTTCTCACATGTAGCGAAGCTAAAATCTGTGAGGATTTTGTTAGCAATAGCTGAATTTTTCGATTATGAGATTTGGCAGATGGATGTCAAAACGACGTTCCTTAATGGAGACATTGAGGAAGAGTTGTATATGGTACAACCCAAAGGTTTTGTCGATCCTAAAAATGCTGACAAAGTATGCAAACTTCAGCGTTCAATTTATGGACTGGAGCAAGCATCGAGAAGTTGGAACCGACACTTTGATAAGGTGATCAAAGACTTCGGGTTTATACAGTGTCATGGAGAGACCTGTATTTACAAGAAAGTGAGTGGGAGGTCTGTAGCGTTCCTGATATTATATGTAGATGACATACTATTTATTGGGAATGATATAGAACTATTAAGCAGTGTAAAAGGTTATTTGAATAATAGTTTTTCAATGAAAGACCTTGGTGAAGCATCGTACATATTAGGCATCAAGATTTATAGAGATAGATCAAGACGCCTAATAGGGCTATCAGAAAGTACATACCTGGACAAGATTCTAAAGAAGTTTAGAATGGACGAAAGTAAGAAAGGATTCTTACCTATGTTACCAGGCAAGGTCTTGAGTAAGACTCAAGGTCCGGCTACGGCAGAAGAAAGAGAAAGGATGAGTCAGATCCCCATGCCTCGGCAGTAGGCTCTATCATGTATGCCATGCTATGTACTAGACCGGATATAGCACATGCTGTTAGTTTGACTAGCAGATATCAAAGTGATCCAGGAATGGAACACTGGACAGCGGTCAAGAATATCCTGAAGTACTTGAAAAGAACTAAGGATATGTTTCTTTGTTATGGAGGTGACCAAGAGCTCGTTGTAACCAGTTACACCGATGCAAGTTGGAACACTGATCCTGATGACTCTAAGTCACAGTCTGGGTACGTGTTTATATTGAATGGTGCTGCAGTAAGCTGGGCAAGCTCGAAGCAGTGCACGGTGGTGAAGTCTTCAACAGAATCGGAGTACATAGCGGCTTCAGATGCTTCATTAGAAGCGGTATGGATGAAGAGGTTCGTTGTAGAGCTCGGTGTGGTTCCTAGTGCATTGGACCCACTAGTCATCTACTGTGACAACATGGGTGCCATCGCCAATGCACAAGAACCAAGGTCACACAAGAGGCTGAAGCATATCAAGCTGCGTTATCATTCGATTCGTGAGTACATCGAAGATGGAGAAGTAAAGATTTGCAAAGTACACACTGATCTGAATGTAGCAGATCCGTTGACTAAAGCTCTCCCTAGGGCAAAGCATGACCAACACCAGAATGCCATGGGTGTTAGGTACCTTACAATGTAATCTAGATTATTGACTCTAGTGCAAGTGGGAAACTGTTGGAGATATGCCCAAGAGGCAATAATAAAAGTGTTTATTATATATCTTTATGTTTATGATAAATGTTTATATACCATGCTATAATTGTATTAACCGAAACATTCATACATGTGTGTTATGTAAACAACAATGAGTCCCTAGTAAGCCTCTTAACTAGTTTGTTGATTAATAGATGATTATAGTTTTATTATCATGAACATTGGATGTTATTAATAACAAGGTTATATAATTATATGAATGATGTAATGGACACACCCAATTAAGCGTAGCATAAGATCACGTCATTAAGTTATTTGCTATAAGCTTTCGATACATAGTTACCTAGTCCTTTCGACCATGAGATCATGTAAATCACTTATACCGGAAAGGTACTTTGATTACATCAAACGCCACTGCGTAAATGGGTGGTTATAAAGGTGGGATTAAGTATCCGGAAAGTATGAGTTGAGGCATATGGATCAACAGTGGGATTTGTCCATCCCGATGACGGATAGATATACTCTGGGCCCTCTCGGTGGAATGTCGTCTAAATAGCTTGCAAGCATATGAATAGTTCATAAGAGACCACATACCACAGTACGAGTAAAGAGTACTTGTCAGGAGACGAGGTTGAACAAGGTATAGAGAGATACCGATGATCAAACCTCAGACAAGTAAAATATCGCGTGACAAAGGGAATTGGTATCGTATGTGAATGGTTCATTCGATCACTAAGTCATCGTTGAATATGTGGGAGCCATTATGGATCTCCAGATCCCGCTATTGGTTATTGGTCGGAGAGAGTTCTCAACCATGTCTACATAGTTCGCGAACCGTAGGGTGACACACCTAAGGTTTGATGTCGTATTAGTAGAACTTGAATATGGAATGGAGTTCGAAGTTTTGTTCGGAGTCTCGGATGGGATCCCGGACATCACGAGGAGTTCCGGAATGGTCCGGAGAATAAGATTCATATATAGGAAGTCATTTTATAAGTTTGAAAATGATCCGGTGAATTTATGGAAGGTTCTAGAAGGTTCTAGAAAAGTCCGGAAGAAATCACTTTGGAAGGCGGAGTCCCGGAGGGACTCCACCACCCATGGCCGGCCAACCCTAGAGGGGTGGAGTCCCAAGTGGACTCCACCAAGGGGGCCGGCCACCCCCCCTCATGGAACGGTGGGAATCCCACTTGAGGTGGGAGTCCCACCTTGGGTAGGTTTCCCTACACATGGAAGGTTTTGGGTTGGGGTCTTATTCGAAGACTTGTAGTCCAACACTTGGGGGTTCCACCTATATAATGAGGGGCAAGGGGGAGGGGCCCGGCCACACTAAAGCCACCGTGGCCGCACCCCTCATAGTGGCCGGCCACCCCCCTCTCTCCAAACCCTAGCCGCCCCCTCCTCCTCCACCTCTCCCGCAATGCTTAGCGAAGCTCCGCCGGAGATCTCCATCGCCACCGCCACCACGCCGTCGTGCTGCCGGATTCAAGGAGGAGCTACTACTTCAGCTGCCCGCTGGAACGGGGAGAAGGACATCGTCTTCATCAACACCGAACGTGTGACCGAGTACGGAGGTGTTGCCCGATTGTGGCACCGTCAAGATCTTCTACGCGCTTTTGAAAGCGGCAAGTGATCGTCTACCGCAGCAACAAGAGCCTCATCTTGTAGGCTTTGGAAATCTTCAAGGGTGAGTCTCGTTCATCCCCTCGTTGCTCCCATCTTCTAGATTGCATCTTGGCTTGGATTGCGTTCTCGCGGTAGGAAATTTTTTGATTTCTATGCAACGAATCCCTACAGGTCCCACGTGGGACGCGTGTCACGCCGTGAAGGTGGAGGAACGCAGCGCCCGATCATCCGGGGGATCAACAGCGTTTCCCTTTCTGAAAACAAAACCCCTCCCCTGGGCCCTCTCCCTCCTCCACTTTTCCCTCTCCATAAAGCCGCCTCGAAGCCTCGGGAAACCCTAGTGCTCTCCCCTTCCTTCCTCCCTCGCGCCGCCACCATTCTCCTCTTCATCTCCCTTGTTTTACTTCTTCTCTGTGAGTCAAGGAACGACACCTCCACCTGCCCCGCCATGGCGCCGCCTCCAAAGACCACCCCCCACCGTTCTGAGGGCACCATAAGCTCCGCCTCGCTCTCCGCCATCTACCGGTGCAAGCAATCGAGCCGGGGCGCTCAGAATCGACCGCAAAATCGTCGTTTCCCTCTCCAACTCCGGCGACAAAAGCTTCAATTCCGACCGTCCCCGGCCTCCTCCACCGCTTCCGAACACACCTCTCGTTCCCCCGTGTTCCGGTGCACCTCCGACGCCCAGTCCCTCGTCCTAGTTCAGCCCCAGTCATCGTCGCCGTCTCCGACCTGATCTCCATGTGAGTTCTTTCTCGAACACTTGCTCGACTGGTTCAAGTTTCGTTCAGACTCGTTTGTACAACAACAGTACCAGCAGCACACTGGTTCATCTCTTGATCCCTGAAGCAGCAGACTCGTGTTCAATTCCCTGTAGAAACTTAGCTCGTCTGGTTTGTTCCTTGTTACGCATCATGAGATCATGTGTTCAAATGTTATGGAGACGAATTAATCTCGTCTTCCTAATGTTTTTGTCTTCCAGATTCGATGTTGGGCCTCCGCCCGTTTCTCTCCGACGCAGGCCGTTGCTGCGCGTGTCCAGCAGCCTCCCGTCGCCGACGCAGGCCAGGTCCGGCCCGGTTCTGCTAATCCCTCTTTTTTTGCAAAATCTTAGTTATACCATATCTTGAGATTGGTAAATCCAAACAATACAAATAAAAAGTCTATTTTTATCAGAAAAATATGAGGAATCTTAATATGCCATCCATTCATCTGTTTGCATCTCGCATCATGACGCACGTTGATAGTTGTGCATGTATACCTAACACATATGCGGAGTATTTTGGATTTCCAACTATGGTTTTCCTCGCTCCGTTTAATTTTGAAGTAGCTCATCCTTGCCATTCTATGCCATGCTAACCAACACTTAAATTTGCCGGTAGAGATGCAACTCCAAACCTAATTTGATTGTTCGGGGTTCCGACTCCGCTTAATATGGATAAGTTGCATCACATCATCGTTGCCATGTCATGCATGCGTGCATCTTGCTCATGCAGGTTCTTTATCCGTAGTAGTAAGACATGCACCCGTTGTTTGTCCAGCATTTGCTTCTTCCCGGATAGGATCACGAAGTGTTGATGTGAGATACGACAAGTTCTTCTGCAGTTTTCACAGGCGAGCCCTCCCTCTTCACCTATTTTACATTTTGCTCTCCCTCGCACTGCTATCCTTATGTTGCGATTCTTTATCGAGTCACGTGTCCTATTCCACTTGTTTACCCTAATAATCCTATATGTATCATTCCTTACCCACAGCCGTTGCTTGATGTTTGAGCCTTGCGAGTCGTAGGCATGTTTAGGCTCTGTTATTTATCTCGATCTGGTATCGGGATATGTTGGGTTGTTGGGAGGTTATCACATGCTATATCAGTTGTTGGAGATACACATGCTTTACTTAATTGTTAACAACTAAAATTGTAAGCAGGGGCATCTGTGAGCCCCTTTGCGAAAACATCGGAACTTTGACTCGCTAATATCCTCTAGGACCCGAGTTCTTGTTATCTGTTCCGAGACTGAGCGCTCTATCCACACGTGGGTATGCTTACCGGGTCTCCCCTCGACCACTGCCAGAATCTACACATTTGTCCAGTGGCCACAATTAGTTTGAATGTTTGTTTGTTTCTCCCGGGCGTGCAAGCATGCTTCTTTGTGGTCAGATGATATGATATTACTTTTGGGAAAGCCATGAGTGCCTTGTAACCCCGTTGTCTCTTGCATGCTCGTAGGTGCGGTTCACATTGTTAAGAGGTCATCCTCTAGTGGGCTCTGATCCTCTTAGCCGTTCTCGCAAAAGCTAGGTCCGTCTCGGCGAGTCGGCCGAACTCTAATTCGGGTTAACTTAGTTAGGTGGCTTCCTGGAAATTGTTGTCGTGAAGGAGAGTGCGAGTCGTGATATCCACCTGTCGCAAGTGGGTTGAGCGTGCGTGTGGGCATATTTGGGCAACCCCTGCAGGGTGTACATCTTATCGATAAGCCGTGTCTGCGGTTATGGACGACTTGGAATTGTATAGCTTGATCATAGAACAACTTACACCTTATACTTGTTTCTAATAATCTGCTAATAACTTGCGTAGTAATATAGCACTACTACAACCGATACCTAATAAAACTTGTCCACCGTTGAGTGCCTTTTACATTGCCTCTTCGCCTTGTTGAAGGGGATATGTGTAATCGGCTGGGTTATGTTTGTGTAGTATTTATCTGTTAACTTATGCGCTCTCTTATCTTCTCTGATTAGACGGATGTTGTAGTGTGTCTCTATTGGTTATAGTTTTGCTGCCGCTAAACCTACCATATAGCCCCAGGCGATATATATATATATATATATACTCGCCCGGCGAGCATAGCCATTTCTAGTCTCGCTAAGTACGTGCCGGAGTTCGTTCCTTGGTACTTACTCTCTCCTTTTCTTTTTCTCTTCTGTTTCCTCCCTTTTGTCGGCAACCGATGGCCCGACTTCGACAGGTACAAGATGACGACGTTAGCAAGGTTACCCTTCCGGCTTGGCCTGGGCAGGGTTATGGACGCCACTGGTTATCTTCAGGACTCTTAGTCCAATTTATATCTTGTACGTACTCTGACGTATTCGATCTTTTGTATGATTTGGATATTTGTATTGTATATTTGTATCTTGACTCGTTGGAGTCGTTGTTGTAATATATGTTTCTTGTGGGCTCTATATTGTAATCTTGTTGTAATGTTACCGCTCGTGTTAATTCCTCTGGCATCACGTGTGTGATTCGTCGCGCACGTCGTGTCGGAGGGCGTCTCAGAATCGATATCGTGCGGATTTCGGCGGGATCACTGGAATCCTCAGGATACCGGTTCCGGGGCGTCACAGAAGCATCTATAGAACAACCACATAGGTTAAACAAAATAAACCCATTTTGTAGTGAGGAATAACTTGGAAGTACTACGAGGAACAACCGGATAGGTTCAGCGGAACAAACCTATTTGTAGTGAGGAACACCGTGGAAGCCTATAAGGAACAACCCTATAGGTTGAGGGGAACAAAACCTTTCATAACGAGAAACAACTTGGAAGCATTTATGGAATAATCACATAGGTTTAGCGGAACAAACCCATTTGTAGTGCGGAACAACTTGGATGAATACAAGGAACAACCATATATGTTTAGCAGAACAAACCTATTTGTAGTGATGAACAACATGGAGGCCTTGAAGGAACAACCCTATAGCTTGATGGGAAAAAACTTTCATAACGAGGAACAACTTGGATGTATATGTGGAACAACCACATAGGTTTAGCAGAACAAACCAATTTGTAGTAAGGAACAACTAAGAGAAACAACCCCATAGATTGATGGGAACAAAACAATTTTTACTATTGAAAAACTTCGAGCCAAATGAGGAACAACCCTCATTGATTGAGAGGAACAAAACCATTTATTATGAGGAGTAACTTCGAGTAATATGAGGAACAACACCATAGTTTGAAGGGAACAAAACCATTATAATAAGTAACAACTTGCAGAACTATAAGGAACAACCACATATGTTGAGGGGAACAAAATGTTTTATAATCAGGAACAACATGGAGACATATGAGGAACAACCACATAGGTTGAATAGAACACAACCATTCATATTGAGAAAGAACTTTGAGGAATACACGGAACAACCTCATATATTGAGGGAAACAAAACAATTTCTACTATGGAACAATTTGGGGCAAATGAGGAACAACTCCATTGATTAAGGGTAATAGAACCATTTATTATGTGGAACAGCTTCAAGTAATATGAGGAACAACACCATTGTTTGAAGGGAACAAGACTATTTATAATGCGGAACACAAATGTAATGATCGAGGAAGGTTTTATAACTATCGACCAAACAAAAAAATTGAAGTCTACACTTGGAATAATCTTTTAGCTCTTAGGGAACAAACATTGACTCCACAAGGAACAAGAATCTAGACCGGATGGAACAAGGATCACGAACTTTAGCATCAAAGGAAGAAAATTAGATATATGAGGGGAACAAAAAGTTGCATGGAACAAATTACATATATATCATGAATTTAAGACTAAGACAAATGTAGCGCACACGGAATAGAAACGAGCATTAGCAAAACTCAATAATCATACTGGAATAAAAAATAGAAGATGTAGAACAAATCACAACTACACATGGAACAGAAAAATAGCACCCATTGAACACACAAAAAAATTAAATGATGGAAAAAAAAAAGAAAATATAGCTTGATCAAAACCAATATTAGAATCTAAAAATATAAAAAATAGAACAAGAAAAAATAGAAAGAAAAACAGGCCAATAAATATAACGGTGTGCATGCTGTCCTAATCGCTGGTGTGCCTGTTCCATGTTCACTTAAACGAACGAACCATGTGATTAACAAGGACTATACTTTAGGTAGGCTTCATTTTATTTTCCCATGGCCCACTCATCTCCACGTGATTGCTAGCTGGACATCATGCAAAGATAACACTACCAACTCCATGTGATTGACCGATACATGCAAACTTAATCTAGACGCGGGAGCGCAAAACATGTGAGGCAGAAATTCTAGCTAGAAGGAAACACAAAACAACGCTGGCTGCTCGAGCGAATCAAGCGAACGAAAGAGTCAGCGGAACGAACGAACCAGCGAACAGAGTAAACTGGCCAAGCCCACGTCGGATTTTCTTATGCGAAACGGTACTCCCTGGCGCGCCAGCGAGTCGTTTCCTAGGCCGCTCCACTTCTGGGCCTGGGAATTGGTGGGCCGCTCGGTAGAAGATAATTTTGGTTAATTTTGGTTTTTTTAGCTTAACCTAATAATAAAGAAAATAAGGTATTTTGTTATTTTTTCGTTTAGCTTAAAATTGCCCTTAAAGTTAACTTAAATTACACACCATGCCACCCATAAGTTGTACTGCTTAGGCTTCTTTGTCTCTTTTGTTTCTTGAAAAAAAAAAGTCTGTACATGGAAGAAACCGGATCAGGCTCTATGCTTTGTTTCCCCGATCAATCGGTGTGGCCCGGCCGAGTAAATAAAAACCTACTGGACCGGATACGTTCTCCGTTCTCTAAGTCAGGGGCGAGGAGTCTCGGCTTTATAAGCGCACCAGAATCCCACCACGATCTCAGAGATGATCGCGAGAGCTTCCAGGCGTGGTTAACCACGACCACACGAGTTTGCATGACCTTTGTTGCGGCCTGGCGGCGGCGGTTGATGGCAGTCAGTTCCCGGCAAGCCTCCGTGCTGGCGTGAAATGCCGGCTTCATCTGTGTCCTCGCCGGAAGTCACCCCTGTCAAAGCCACGTCTAGAGGAGGCATCCTCGTGAGCCTGTGTCTGTCGCGATACCATCCCCACCAGGTCGACTCTAGTGGCAGCCGCGTGCGGCAGCAGTACCTTCTTGTAATCTGGTCGTCGTCCAAGTCCGAGGTTTTCAGGGAGGTTGTCCTGGCCAGGTCCCACATGCTTGCAGTAAACAGCCTACCCGGTCTATTTTTTTTTTTTTTTTTTTTTTTTTTTTGAACAAGGAGAGGCCACGAAGGGCCTGGATACCATTACTTTTCAAAGCGGCGGGTACAAGTTACAGTGGGGACATCAGATAGAGCAGAAATATCAGAAAAAACCCCAACTATTACAAAGTAGACCTCCAGAAGAATTAGAAGAAAGCAATCAGGTCCTCCGCCGTAGCTGTGGTAGAGAGAGCTTCGGTTGCAGCCATCAAGCTCGACGCCGGGGACGTCACCACTTGACTCCGAGTTGACGATAAACACCACAACAAGCTCAGAACAGGGCCTCCTCCTGGAGGTTGAAGAAGCGTCGAAAATCTCATCCGACGACATGGGCCAGCAGTTGGCCATCAGGGTCGGTCGGCAATCAAAGGCCACCGAGAGTGCTCCGCAGATCTTGGTATCACTACTCCATGACAAGTCGATTTCACGGGCGATGATGACTGCTTTCCTTCTCCTCCCAAAGCAACCGCAGCAAGTACAGGAGAACATCAACACCTCACTCGCCATCGAAATTAACTCGCCGACACCAAGAGCTTCCAGCCACCACATCAAGAAAAACCATCTACCATCGAACTCTGGACTCCCGCCACGAGCTAGAGGAGGCGGACGAGGAGAGGATTTGCAGTAGCTGAGGCTCTGAACACAGACCTTATTCAAAGAGATTGCGGTAGATCTTGCCATCACCATCTTCGTCTTCCACCATGGAAGCACCACAGCGAAAAGAAAATCCACCGCACGAAGCAGAGTCTGGCCTGAAAACTCCCGCTTCAAACCTCCGATGCGCACCTTATTTGGAGGGATGCGCGAGCTCCTCATCCTCCCATGCCACACCACCTGCCACCAGCGGCCTGCAGCGAGAAGGAGAAAGCCCACGGCGCAATGGATCTGGCCGCTAAGATCCGTTGACCTACCCTCAAACTCACCTAAATCTAGATCCGGCACCATCCCTTCGCCTACTCTGCACGGCAACGCCGGCAGGAGCAGCTCCGGTCCGGCCCGGCGGAGAAGAGGAGGCTACCAGAGGAAGGAGTTTCGAGAGAGACGGGGAGGGGAAAGTGTCGGGAAGAAGAGGTCGCCTACCCGGTCTAAAGGCAGGCCAATCAACAAGCACTAGCAAGAGCACCTCCGCCAAACGTCGCCTGCCACTGTTAAAAAATGGAGGCGCCTCACTCTAGATCAGCATGCCACCAACATTAAGACTAGCCACAATGCGAGTAGTACTATTTCACTTTGTTTTGCATGTAATTGTATCGTTTGATCCGTAACGTTAAGTATGGATCAAACGAGACAAGTACAAGGAATAGAAAAATTAATAAACGAGTAATTTATTTTTCTTCGCGATGTCATGCATCTAGAGTGCTACATAGCATCCGTTTTGCCTCCTTGGTCTCACGCGCGTCGTCACGGGCTCACAGCACCTACACAAGCGTCCTGCACTTGGACGTCGTCGGGTCCCACAGCGCCGGGAGTAGGTACTTCCTCCAGCCCAGCCCGACGGCGTTGTAGCTCGCGCCGGTGGCAGGATCCTTGAGTAGCGTCCCCGGGTAGCCGGGGTAAGCGCCGCTGCCGAAGATGCTGGTGCACGCCGTCACGGCCTCCATGCCCAAGTCACCCTGGTAGTACCCGTCCCCGTAGGGGTTGGTCACCGTGCCAGCGAGCAGCGCGGCGAGGGTGATGACCACGCCGTCCATGCTACTGTATCTATTAAGGCAGGGGTATAATAGTCCAAGGGAAACAAAGATAACGGCAATAGTTAACAGATTTGACGGGAGTGTCATATAGGGAAGAAAATAAAGTTTACATGTCAAATAGGGAAGAAATATTTTTCCAGTGTCAAATAGGGAACCAGATTTTAAACTAATGTCAAATAAAGAATTTTCTCTACATTATACTACGTACTTGGTCATACTTAACACTATTTGACTTTCCAAAAATCTTATATGCACTACATTTTAGCAAGGATTTTGGCAAGAAGGGGTTAATTTCTTGTTTTGTATAGATCTCATAATTTATACCCAGAAAAAAATGGAACATGACGCAGTTCGGTAGAAATGTTTTTAGCACTCCATATTTTGCATTATGAAACAAGTCAAACAACAGCCTTGCTCTGTTTTGCACTTCAGTTTTCTAATCGCCACCCCTTAGAAAACAACAGCACTAACACAAGGTGCATGGAGTCGAAAAGCCAAAAGCATCCAATATTTCCACAAGCACGCACGTAATAGAACATGCATGCAAAAACCATTAACATTGGCATCCTACGATGCATGAAACTCATAGAGTACAATACAACCTCTCCTGCCCAAAGAGCAAATTAATCAAACGAGACAAGTACATGCAAAACGAAGTGAAATAGTACTACTCGGAGCAGGAAATTAATAAACGAGTCATTTATTTTTCTTCGTGATCTCATGCATCTGGAGTGCTAGAGCATCCGTTTTGCATCCTCGGTCTCACGCGCGTCGTGCCTCGCACACAACGCTTACACAAGCGTCCTGCACTTGGACGTCGTCGGGTCCCACAGCGCCGGGAGCAGGTACTTCCTGCCGCCCAGTCCGACGGCGTTGTAGCTCGCGCCGGTGGCAGGATCTTTGAGTAGCGTCCCCGGGTAGCCGGGGTAAGCGCCGCTGCCGAAGATGCCGGTGCACGCCGTCGCGGCCTCCATGCCCAAGTCGCCCTGGTAGTACCCCTCCCCGTAGGGGTTGGTCACCGTGCCAGCGAGCAGCGCGGCGAGGCTGATCACCACGCCATCCATGCCGACGTCGCCGCTCGGCGACACGAGCGGCGGCATCGGTGGCCCGTAGACGGGCCTCGCGAACGGCCACGCGCACTGGCCTGGGCACTGCTTGGCCGGGTTGCCCGCCCACAGGTAGGTGTACCGCGCCCTGCCGTGCGCGCCGGCGCTAGCGTGGTCGTGGACGCCGCACCGGAACATGCAGAAGGGGTCCACGAGGACGTCGGGCGCCGTGAGCACGGCCGTGATGGCGCCGCGGTGGTGCCCCGCGGCCTTCGCCAGTGCTGTGACGTTCTCCAGCGAGAGGGACCGGCCGAGCGACATGCGCTCGTCGAGGAGCTGCCGGCCGAGCCGGAGGCGCGCGCCCCCGCCGCGGTACAGCGAGGTGACGCGCCACCAGGACGCCACGGACGGGCCGGCCTGCGCGGCACGGGTCGTCGGCGCAGAGACCGAGCGGACGAAGTCGGCGACGATGGCGCGCTGCGCAGGGGCGAAGCGACCGTAGTAGAGGATGTTGACGGTGAGGTTCCCCGTGAGCAGCGAGCCGTGGTGGTCCTGGAGCACGATCGGGTCGGGCTTCACCAGGAACAGCATGCGCGGGTTGTACGCCGCGCACCCCGGCGCCGCGGCGGCGAGGAGGAGGAAGAAGAGGCAGAGAAGTGGCAGGAACGACGCCCTCCTGGACTCATCCATGGCGATTGGCGAGAGAGATCAACGAGCTAGCTGTGATCGATGTGCGTTCAGCTTGTGTATGTTTGGTACGTTCGTCGATCACGTTCGCCGGGGGCTTAAATAGCTAGCTCGGGAGCGTATGGGTGGTAAAGACGACGACGTGATGGAGGTGGTGTGATGGTTTGGCGCGTCAAAGGAGTTAAAGAAAGCCATGTCGCGCGTGTGCATGCATCACGCTCCGCGGTTTTGGATTCGAGTCGTCGTACGTTGCAGAGAGACATTGGAGATGGATTGGAAGAATGTCTGTGCCACTTGGTTCACAACGTGGTCGCAACAATTTTCATGGCTGGCTGCTGAACGCAAGCTGTGCGAGAGGGTCCTGTGTTGTGAGTTGTGACCGGGATGCAAGTCCGGCCGATTGGTTCATTGGAAATACTTTATGGGCGTTCAAAGATGGATTAAGCTCGAAAACCTCTTTTTACAGTGAACTGTACCTACAGCAGTGACGTCAGCAATGACGTCAGCCATGTGCTGACCAATTTTGTCACAAAATTGTGAAACAAATTTGAAACATAATTGAAACATAACTGAAACACTAATATTTTTGTGAAACAAACCGTAGTGACGTCAGCAATGATGTCATCAGTTTCACTTTTTATCAAACTGTTTCACAATATTTTCCATGTATCACTTTAGTTTCATAAAAGTTTCACTTATGTTTCAATTATTAGTTTTATATTAGACAAATGTCAAAAGCCTCACCAATCTCAAAGCAGAGAGTGGATGGTAGATGTAACACCTACACCTACCGGCTCCTTTAAAATCGCTGCTCTCGGATTAAGCTATACCATCGGCGCACAAGTGGTCTCGTTCTACTTTATTCTCCAAAACTAGAGGCAGACAAAACTTCTCTACATTCTCATCATGTTTTCACAGAATAATCAAATGCAAGTATTTTGATTTGCTATTTCTGAATCGGTCCGACGAGCTACATGCTCCCTCGTTCCAAGATTTGGCTAGATTCATATGTATTTACACAGCAAAATACATTTAGATATACTCATATTAGATAAATATGTGTCAATTAAGGATATCATCCAACCGAAATCCACATTTTTTTATTTCCACCATGCGTGCTGCAATGTAAGACACGGTCCGTGTTTTCTTTTCATAAGAGCAGTCCATAGATTAGTGCTTTGCCTGGAGTTTGCTGGATCGGAGGTATTCGGTCGTGCGCACCCATGCGTTTATTCCGACCGTTTGGTTCTGGAGGGAGCGGCGCGAAGCTCTTTTTCTGTGTTGACATCAAGTGACTATGGATCCATGATGAAAGTCGGAAGAAGAGAATTTCATGAAGGCCGGAGGGGAGGACTAGCTAAGGGAGGTTCAAGTCTCCACGCTGTTGAGGGGCTTGCTTGGTGTCCGGGCTTCACAGCAGCGGTATGAAAGTGGGGGCGACAACACATGTGAAGCGCAGAGTCCTACCTTTCAGGGTGAAAACCCAAGGTATGTCCTTAACTGGTTGTGCCTGGCAGTGACCTTGGTGGAGGCATTGTTTTGAGAGTGGGGACTATCTTCAGGGTGAAAACCTAAGATCTTTGATCGAGCGACGACGGTGTTGGAGCACTGTTCCCTTCTTGGAGGCGTCGTTTTTTGGAGAGTCTGCAATTCAGGTGTTGTCATGGTGGTGGATGTATTGCTGTTGTTAGGTCCGTGATACTGTAGCGGGACTTTTGTTTCTTAGTTTTCTTTTCCTTTTTTGGCTGTGTGCATCCGTAGTGCCATTAGGGTGGTGCGTTGTTGCAGAGGCTGGGTGTAATTGGTATCTCTCGATATTAATATATTCCCTTTATCGAAAAAAAAGAGCAGTCCATAGATGTATAATTACCGGTGAGAGATTGTCGTGGATGGATAATGGAAGTATGGAACTGCAACAATGGCAGGGGACGAAAAGTATTGAGATCGGGCGAACTTTTGAAGCATGAAAAAAAATCGATGCAAAACACCATTAATTTCCAATTAGCGCAACATGAAAATATCATTAATTTGCACTGTAAACAATTAGTGAATTAGAAAATTACCAGTACACAAAGTTTGTCTTTCAGGTGGGTGATGGACAAGCAAACGAAAAGGCAAAATAATTAAATGAATTGTGGAATAAAGAAGATTTAGAGTTGACCAAGCTCAATGTTGATGCTAGTTTTTCAGAAGAAAATGGCAATGGTTCGTGGGGTGCAATTCTTAGAGTTGATGAAGGTAAAGCTATTATGTCATCCTTACACTACTGCCCAAAAACAGAACAAAATTAACTCCGTGGCACTAGTTTTTGTCGAAAAATATATTCAGTGTTCATTAGAATTTCAGTCTCTCGGAGCCAACACGTCCACAACCATGGAATTGTGTATGGTGCATGGCAACTGTTTTCCTGCAATGTGTGTAAGTTGCCATAGGCCCACACCTTCTAAAAGTCACCACCATAACTAGGTGAGTCGCGCGCACACACCACCGCGCGGACATTAAAATTGTGTAACGTTCGCACTAGATCGGCTCCCTTTTTTCGGTGTTCAATGGCACTAGCTAGGACCAATGTGATACCAAGATGAGGAAACTGACAATAACAAGAAGATTCAACAAAACAAAGATTTTACCAGTAGTCAAGACAACCTTGGTCATGAGGAAGTTATCTCCGGTCAGTATGCATGAACTTGATATAAGATTACATGCAGAACTAGAAGCGGAAAAGATGAGGAATGATGGCATGAATGTTCCAATACATGCTAAGAAATTACCGAGGCAAGATTGGCAGCATGGAAGAAGATGAATACCCTAAGGATGAAGTTGATTTCTTTTTTTTTTTTTTTTTTTTTTGCGGGTAAAAGGAGATATATTACGCATCGGGGCTTACAAGAAGGTCTAAGTCAAGAGCCTGATGAACACATTCAGGTCCTGCACCTAGCCAAACCATAGTTCTAGAATCTGCTCTTGCCAAATTAGCAAGGCAGTGACTAACCCTATTTTGCGTACGATCTACTTTTACAAAGGAAATAACTCTAGTACCCTGCATTAAAAACTTGATCTCAGAGATAATCTGCGTTAAGTAAGAGCGATCTTGGCCTGTCTCCAGCACTGCCGTCACTAAACCTGCACAATCAGACTCCATGATAATCTGCTTATCGGATAATTGTAGGGCCAGCTTCAACCCTTCTTCACACGCCCTCGCTTCAGCCTCAAGGGGATCCAAGCAGTTAACAAGCTGACGACATGCCGAAAAAACGATTCCACCATTTTCATTGCGGAGAATCATGCCAGCTCCCGCTGAGCCGTTCTCCATCTTAACTGAGCCATCAAAGTTCAGTTTGACCCAACCTGGAGAGGGCCTTGTCCATCGACTTTCGCTGGGTTTTTTCAATCTTACAGTATGAGAAGCAGATGGGTCCACCACCACGGCCGACTTCCCTTTGATGATTTCATCAGTCGACATATTTTTAACATCATGGAACAACTTCACATAAGCATTAAGGAAGCGTTTTGATCCTTCGATCGTGGGGAGGGGTTTAGAATGAGTCACTTCATTACGAGCATACCAGGCTCGCCAGGTCACGAGTATAAAAGATTCACTTGTGTTTGCAGGGGCATTCACTAGAACTTCTTTGAACCAGGAAGCGGGATTCACCTGGACATCTATATCAGATGGGAGATTCCAGGATGCTCTCATAGTCGTCCATAGACGGTAAGCATGCGAACAACGAAACAGGGCATGCGCCACATCCTCTTGCTCCCGTCCACAAATATTGCAAAGTCCAGGCACAAGTATACCTCTTCTCTTCTTGTTTTCTTCAGTTGCCAGCGCATTATTTGCTGCTTTCCAGGCAAATACTTTAACTTTTGGTGGTAGAGCAGATTTCCAAATGGATGTCCAGCACCGATCCCTTCCATCTCCTCTAGCGCTAGTTGCAGCAAATGAACATTGATCAGGACGATCGTTCAGACCAAGCTTGTAAGCACTACGAACTGAAAAGATTCCAGACTTCTCCGGTTGCCACGCGAGGATATCCTCTCCAACTCAACAGCCTGGGACAATCTTCAAGATCAGGTCCGCGTCAATGGGGAGGAAAGCATTCCGAACCTTTTCCTCATTCCAGTTCAGATCATGGTCTAACAGTTCAGAAACACGTCGAATCCGACTATTTCTTTTTGGCGTTAGAACTTTCAGATAAGATTGTCTCGGGATCCAACTGTCCCGCCAAACCCTGATATTTGCGCCATTTCCTACTCGATAGATTAGACCTTTCTTTAGTAGGTCCAAACCATAGGAAATAGCTGTCCATGTTGACGATGGATTACCCGAAAATACCGTGTCGATCAGGTTACCTCTCGGGTAGTATCTTGCCTTTAGTACCCGCGCACATAAACTATCAGGGAAAGCAATTAAACGCCATGCTTGTCGAGCTAGCAGGGCTTGATTGTACAGACGCATGTCACGGAAACCCATGCCGCCTTGATCTTTCGATCTAATGATTTTAGGCCAGCTGACCCAATGCGTCTTCTGCTTCCCTTGTTCAGCACCCCACCAATAATTTCGGATTAACCTTGTAAGATCATCACACACCGAATCTGGTAGCTTAAAAACCCCCATTACATAGGCTGGGATTGCTTGAGCGATTGCCTTGATAAGAATCTCTCGTGCACTTTGGGCAAGGAGACCATCTCCCCATTCCATCAAAACTTTGCTTAATTTAGATTGAAGATTTTGGAATTTCCCTTTATGCATACGCCCTTCCGGAGTGGGCAGACCAAGGTATTTATCCTCAAACACCTGTTGAACCACACCAAGCGCAGACCGCACCAATTCCTGAGGAGCTTCAGGACATGTAGTGCTGAACATAATAGAACATTTGGCTGGGTTAATTAATTGCCCTGTGCCCGCTTCATAAGTATTAAGAACTTGCTTAACTTTTAAAGCTTCTGCTTCATTTGCCCTAAAGAAGAGCATCGTATCATCCGCAAACATTAGATGAGAAATCCCAGGGGCATTCCGACAAACTTTAATCGGAGATATACCCCCCATCTCCACCTCCTTCTGAAGTAAGGCTGATAGACCATCTGCCATGAAGAGAAACAGAAAGGGGGATAAAGGATCCCCTTGCCGTAATCCTCGGGAGGGAGAGAAAGCTTCCAATAGGGTCCCATTAAATTTAACTGTGTATCTCACCGTGGTAACACAAGACATAATCCATTGCACCCACCGATGACAGAACCCCATCTTATGCAGTGTACTCTCCAGATAAGACCAATCAACCCGGTCATAAGCTTTAGACAAATCCAACTTATATGCACAAAATGATGAGTTTATAGTTGTACCATGCTCCATGTAGTGAAGGCACTCAAAGGCCAATAAAGCATTATCAGTGATCATTCGACCTGGGACAAAGGCACTTTGGTTTTCAGAAATAACCTCCCCAAGTAGAGGTCGAAGTCTATTAACCATACATTTGGAAACAATTTTGTATAGGACATTGCATAGCCCAATGGGGCGAAACTCCTTGAGCTCTGCAGGATTGTCCACTTTGGGGATCAAAACTATGCAAGTATCATTCACCCCTTCTGGCATATAGCAAAAAAATGCTTAACTGCAGAGATGATTTCCGACCGCAATACCTCCCAGTTCCGCTGATAAAATCTAGCTGGAAAACCATCTGGTCCCGGTGCCTTTATAGGACCGATCTGAAACAAGGCATCCGATATTTCCTTATCCGAGAAATCAGAACATAGTTTTCCATTTACCTCAGGTGTAATACTCTCTTGAACTAACTCTGTAATGGCCGAGTGATCAATATTTGGGTCCCTAGTGTACAGGGATTTAAAATAAGACACTGCCATCCTTTGCATGTCCGAAGGAACAGTTTGGACAACTCCAAGATCATCCTTTAGTTTGGTTATCTTATTTTTCCTCGCCCTCCAAACCGCTTTGTGGTGAAAGAATTTAGTATTCCGATCACCTTCACGAAGCCAGTCTATACGAGAACGTTGGAGCCAAAGCATCTCCTCCTTGTACAGATATTCATTCATTAAATCTGTAATAGCTCGTATCTCATCTCGTTGATTTCAACTACTCTGAAAATCCTGATGTGTTTGCTAGAGAGGTTGGCCTTAGTACAGATCTGCACCTCAAGAATGTTAGCCTTCTATGTAAAAATATTTCGAGGTTTGAAAAAGATGGCCTCTCGTAAGAGTTGGTTAGAGCTAAGTATCCGCGGAAAAGTACTTGACTCATTGCAAACGAATTCCTTCACATTCTCATTTTTGGTCCGGGATAGTGTCAATCAAAGATACCTTCTACAGTTGCTGCAAGACAGCAAGAGAGTGCTAGGTGATGGTAGAAAAACTTTAGTTGGGGAGGACGGTTGAATCGGCCATCCACCGCTCTGTCAAAGTTTCCCGTCTTTACAATCTATGCTACAATGTCATTACTAAAGGTTTTGATTTTTTGAGATGTAGTAGATTTTTGAGAGAGGAAACTAAAGAAATGTGGCCGGAATTGTTAGATGTTTGTAGCCAAGTGAAATTAACTAACAAACCAAATAGAGTAGGTGTCATGGTTATTAACTAAATGGTGTGTGTTTTCTGTCAAATTGAAGTATTATGTTTTTGGTAGCCAAAAAATTCAACTTCCCTTACAAAGTTATGTGGACTCTCAAGAAAACTTTGAGGATCAAAGATTTCTTTTGTTGGTTGGTGATAAGAATTAGGATTCTAACTAGGATCGATAGTGTGGTGGATGTCGGTACATTTATGTTGGTCTTTTCGTTTTGTTGGATAGATCACATAGCTTGTCTTGCTATCTGTTCAAGTCTGCTATGGGTCGTGTAAGAACCGTGACTCTGTGAGATACTTGAGTTTCTAATGAAACTTGGTGACCGTGTGAGGATCCTTGTTTTGAAAAGAAAAAGAGCTTCGGCCAATGTATCTCATGTCGGTCTTTCACAACAGAATATGAATGACCCGTTTATGAACTTCTTCCAGTAACATTACAGCCCATTTAAAAGTTGTATCCCACCTAGAGTTCGTAAGGCCCACCAGAGTATAGCCCATCACAGCCCAGGCCAGCATAGCTTGTCTAACTAGCATACTGCATTGTCTAAAAAAAACAAAAACTTACATACTGCATCTTGTTTATTTTTTGGCGAACGCTACACGTCGGGCGGTGGATCTGGGACCAAAAATCGGTTGTCCTCCGCGCCGTCCGATGGCGATCCGATGGGCAGAATCAGTCTCATTAGGAAGTTTACATTATAGCCCCGGTTTTGTGGAGAATCAACCCGCAGTACTATATTTCTTAGATAATAGTTTAAATGCAGTTTTACATTTGCCACCCTCCTTTTTCTGAAAACCAACTCGCAATACCTCCCTAATGTGAAGAGTATTACAACAAAAATCATCTCTCCGCGTACAAAAAAAAAATAATATTACAACAAAATGTCGCAACATTTTTAAAAAGTAATGTCACAAATAAAGTGGTTAAACCAACAAATTGTTTTGTGGAGATCAATTTACAACAAAAGTAGCCATTATTATTAACAAAAACCGGAGACTATTACAACAAAAATCCATATGTTTACAAAAAAAAAACATTAATTTGTTACATATTGAATTACAACAAAAGTCACCAACTTTTTTTACAAAAAGTCACAAACGATTACAATAAAAAATCAATATGTTTGCAAAAATGATGCAAAGTGGTCAAGCGATATTTAATTTGCTACAGATTAATTACAACAAAAATCACCTACTATTTTATCCAAAAGTCACAAATGGTTACAACAACAAAAATCACTTTATTAGCATCAACAAAAAAAATAAAAAAATGTTGTCTCTTTACAACAATTGTTAATAACAAATCCTACAAAAATTACGGATTGTTTACAACAAATAGTTCATCATCTCACTCATGTATTTTGCAGTGAAACCATTGTTGGGCCGAAAAAACAGGTCCATTAAACCGAAGCGGGGGAGCGAGGCCGGACGACCGATCGCTGGCGAGCGATCGGTCGCCGGATCGTAAGCATTTTCCTTATTTTTTTGGTTGAGAAAACATACTGCCTCTTGTTTATCGACATTATGAGACACGGCTCAGTCACACGTGCGGTGCCGCATAATCATCCAATCGTGCCTTACGTGTCACATGCTGACCGACGCACGCCCTGCTCTCCGGTACGGCAACGTGGAGGAGTTCGAACACGTCGGACCCTAATACTAGGATGAGTAGGATAGGGTTCGATGGTGATGATAAGCATCGCCAAGTTCCAAGTTCAGTCACGTGCCTCCGCTTCTAAACCGTACCGTTCAAACCAATCAAAATCTTACAAAACACTATCAGTAGTTCAGTACAACACACCGATTTAGATGAAGTGCGCATGTGGAGTACGGAGTACTTATTTATTTAGCACGAGAATATCCAAACACAACCTGCGAAATATTTACGCATATATGCACTACCGTAACTACTAGAAGCAGCATGTACACGGCGGTACCATTCCTGCATTTGCTATGTCAGTTTTCAAGCTGCCCAAACAGATCATCAAAGAGATAATCAAAGCAATATCTCAGTTCTGGTGGGGAGATGATGACCAACAAAGGCACATGCACTGGTTTGCGTGGTGGAAAATGTGTGTTCCTAAGAATGAAGGGGGTATGGGTTTTAGGGATCTCCACTGTTTTAATTTGGCTTTGCTTGCAAAACAGAGTTGGAGGTTGATCTCGGAACCTGATTCCTTATGCTCAAAAATTCTAAAGGCTAAGTATTTTCCCTCAGGTGACTTGATTAATTGTGATCTGAAGAAGGCAAGTTCTTATACATGGCAAAGTATTTGGGCGGGCCTCCAATCTTTTAAGCGTGGATATATTTGGCGTGTGGGAGATGGTACACAGATAAATATTTGGAATGATCCATGGATTCCTAGCAGCCCTTCGAGGAAAATTACAACAAGAAGAGGTAATGTGGTTTATACTATGGTATCTGATTTGATCAATCCTGATACAGGTACATGGGATGAAGGAATATTGAGAGATATCTTCTGGCCTACTGATGTACAACGGATACTGCATATCCCGTTGGCGACTAATATGATGCAAGATTTTGTATCATGGCACCTCTCAAAGAATGGTATTTTTTCAGTTAAATCGGCGTACCACAGAGAGTGGGAATTCCAACATGGGGCGAAGCTTCGACGAACTAGTAACTATGGCTCCTCTTCTACTCTGCCGATTTGGAAAACAATTTGGGGACTCAATGTACCGGCCAAGATCAAAATTCACTTATGGAGATCCTTGTTGGGTGCTATCCCATGCAATGGAGTTCTAGCTAACCGACATATGCAGCATAGCTCTCAATGTCCTCTCTGTCGTGGTGATTGCGAGAGTATTCGCCATGCTTTCTTCCTTTGTCCTAGAGTACGTGAGGTGTGGGGATTTCTTGGTCTGGAAACTCTAGTGGTGCACATCTGTGAGAGGGAAGACCAAGGGTCTTCCGTCCTTGAGGGTGTCCTCCGCGACAGAATAGTCAAGGCCCCTCTATTACCGGATGTTAATCGAAATGATCTTGTAGCTACAGCTGTATGGTATATCTGGTGGGAACGCCGCCAAGTTACTCATGGGGAGATGATCCAATCTCCTGCCCGTACTGCTCAAGCAATCTCGACTTTGGCAACGAATTATTCACGTTCAAAGAAGCGAAAGCCTCCGCTTGTTAGGCATGGATGGACCAAACCCAAGGAGGATTATGTGAAGCTGAATGTTGATGCTTGATTTGATGAGAATTCTGGGACTGGTAGCTGTGGTGCAATCATAAGGGATCATAAAGGGCTGTTCATTGCAGCATGTAACCGTACTATCCCTTTTGTGGCTTCGTGATGGTCTGCTCCTTGCTGGTCAAATTGGATGTAATAGAATTGAAGTCAATTCAGATTGCATTGAGGTGATTGATACAATGAATGAGGGAGGAAATTCTCTAGGACCTGCAGCAGCGATATATGAGGAGTGCAACTTCTTGGGTAGGAACTTTACTGATGCTAGCTTTAGTCATTGTCCTAGAGAAGCCAATGGTGCGGCTGATTTATTAGCTAGAAATGCTGAGGGGCCTATGTCAGTAGTGTGGCATGAGGACCCCCCTGATTTTCTTGTTTCTGTAATAGCTAATGATGTAGCCATACTCTGATCGGGAGCAGCAAGTTTTTTACGCACTCTTTTCCTTACCAGGGTACCTAAGGGGACTGGAAGGTTTTTAATGAGGCGGCTTGCGTGCTGTTATATATATATTATGTTTCAAAAAAAAAAAAAAGATGGGCAGCGGCAGGGTCACTTGTCACTGGCACGGCACGGCACCACCGTCCCGGCAGACGGCAGTACCACTACACTAGCGTGGAGCAGGCGGACGTGGCGGGGTCGAACAGCGCCGGGAGCAGGTACTGCCGGCCGCGCTCGCCGTTGGCGTTGTAGCTCGCCCCGGTGGCCGAGTCCACCAACAGCTGGCCGGCATACCCAGGGTACGCGCCCTTGCCGTACACCCCCGGGCACGCCGTGGCGGCCTCCAGCGGCGCGGCGCGGTCGCCCTGGTAGAACCCGTCGCCGAACGGGTTGGTCACCGCGCCGGCGACCATGCTGGCCACGTTGATCGCCAGCCCGTCCATGCCCACGTCGCCGTTCGGCGGCGCCAGCGGCGTCGACTGGGGCCCGTACGCCGGTTGGTGGAACGGCCACGCGCACTGCCCGGGGCACTGCGTCGCCGAGTTTCCTGCCCAGACGTACGCGGTGTCGGCCTTCGCGTCCACGGGCCCGTGCCGGCCGCACCGGCTCATGCAGAAGCCCTCCACGGCCACGTCCTGCGCCGTCAGCACCAGCGCGATGCCGCCCTTCGCAGGCCTTGCCCTGGCCGCCAGCGCCGGGAGCTGGGACAGCTTCAGGCTCTTTCCCAACGAGCACGCCTCGTCGGAGACCTGGCCGGACAGGACCACCCGCGCGATCTTGGCAACGCCTGTGCTCTGTCCTCCACTCTTGCCAACGGTGGCCGCCGCCTTGGACAGATACAGCTGGTGGATGCTGCTCCACCACTGGGAGACAGACGGCGCCGGGGGCGCCCTCGGCGCGGCGGAGAGGGAGACCAGGAAGTCGGAGACGATGGCCTTCTGCGCCGCCGTGAAGCGGCCGTACCAGAGGACGGAGACGGGGATGTCCCCATGCAGCACGGAGCCGTTGTGGTACGTGAGTTGGTTGGGCTGGGGCTGGACCAGGAACATGAGCTTCCTGGTGGTAACTGACGCGGCTGCCATGTTTGTGGCAAGCACCATTAGTAGCAGGATGAGGAGGTTTTGCTTGGCCATTTGGGGAAGAAGGGGAGGGGTTTAGATTTTGGAAGAAGGTTCTTGCAATGGTGTTGTTTGTAAGTGCGTGGGGAGCAAAGGCAAACGAGGAGCTGTTTATATAGGTCAGCCCGGTGCTTAATGGGAGTGCCAGACTGTTAAGTACAGATGGTAAACTAGCCGTTTACTGTGCCGAAAGAACCAAGTTCTAATGTTACAAATCAATTTTTTTGCGAAAGGCAAATCAACTAATGTACTCACCAGTTGGTTTTACTCTAGAGTTTAGAATGCCCATCCTATAAAAGTTGTACGAGATTTGTCAAAATTTAAATGTATCTAGTATATATTCTCGGTTATTTTCCCTTTATGTTTAACGAAGCTTTATCTCCAAACCAAGATGTCGGTCTTAAAGCATCTTCAACATATTCGTAAACTTGCCCTTAAAAACACATATAAGTTGCACCGGAAAAGGGGTTCACAGTTTTGCACGAGCTCCCTCTGTAAGATAGGATGTAAATGTAAATCTGCCACATATATGGGCCCACCTGCCCGCGCTGCCGCCCGTGTCCTCCCGCGCGGCTCTGCCCCTAGCCGCGACGGAGACGGGTTATCTGTGGCGAAGGCGAGCGGGAACTAGTACGTATGACGGGGACGAGATCCAAATGTGAATTGGTGCTAAATTTTCGCCGGCGCGACCAAATTTAGCCAGATTTTGTCGAAAGTCTAGCGAGTCCCACAACAAAATGGAACGGACGCGTTGTGAAATTTTCCTCGAAATCGTTGATCGTTTATAAGGGCATTGGGAATTTTGGCTTCAAAACTGAACAAAGAAAGTTCTCTAATGTGGATTCTTGGTGTCCTTTAAAAGTTTATGGGTCAACCGATACAGAATTGGGAATTGGTATTTGTTCGACCAAAAGTTTAAAAATCAGTTATTCTAGTGGTTTGACTATTTTTACAGGATCCATTACAGTTGCTCTTAATGCATCAAGCATTTTCAAGTCTGTCCATTTGATAAGGCGAAGCCATCTATATATACTACCTTTAAATCTTATCATCGCATTTGCCGTGAATACTTTTCATAGTATACAAATGTTTTCATGTGCAACCATTTGTGTATAGATTGACGTGAAGTCCATGTCAAAGTCCTTAATAACCTATACATCGAGTTATTTCCTTTCTTAATAATCTTGGTTTCATTGTGTTTGAGATGTGGGGGGCAATCTCTCATGATTGGATCCATCTAGCTGCCAAATTTGACTCGGAAGAGATGCAGTTAATAGGAGTCATAATCCAATACTAATCCATAAGTCGATTGAGCAACCAAACCAAAAAATGTCAAGTATCTCTGGTCCGTTATTTTACAAGCAGACAAGCATGTAAATATTGACCTTAAAAGATATTAAATTTTTAGACGTAAGCCTCGAAATGAGCCCGACATTAAATTAACGATTAACGAATCCATCAACCGGCTAGGAGTTACACCATGTGTTACAATACACACGCGCCAAGCATACACCGCAAACCACAACAAAAGACAACACAGAAAAGTAAGCCGAAGGGTCATTTGATCCATGAAGAGGGCTTTTGTTGCACCGACGCGATCACGACCGTGCCCACGCCAACAAACCTTCACCGCACCAAGCCTGCAACTTAAGGAGAAACTCAACGATGGGCCGGCCACCTAGCAGATCTTGAGGAACCAAAGGAGTGGGGGTCTTGCGGTGATGCCTCCAAAAAGGTGAATGGCTCAAGAATGTGTCATCATCATCGGTAGAGGGAGAGGTCCTGCAAAGTTTTCACCCAGACCCGACAACCACCACACATGGAGATGGGGCTAGGCCCAGACCAAACTACATCCAAACACACAACATCATCCCCTGGCGTTGGGATAGGCACACCGGCAAGAGCTACAACCAGATGCCGACGTAGCAAAGCCCCCCAAGACGCTAGGAAGGAAATCGGCTACCGCAGCAAACCGTCTAAAAGAAGTCAGGCCAACGTTGCGAGAGGGCTGCACACCAGCGAGAGGTCACACGATGCTCCACAAGACACTACCAGAGAAGCTTACACGAACCGAGGCTTCCAAGGGTAGCAGATTGAGGTGGAGGGATGGAGTCGATCATTTCGAACAGGGGGACCATCATCGGGACGCCTTCAACACGGGAATGACACCCGCAGGTGACACCGTCACCGGCACAGGCTAGAGCCATGCGCTGCTTTCGCCGAGGTCCAAACCTAGTTAGAACTTCCGGACGCTATCGCGAGGACGTAGAGCGAACAAGGCAGAGATCAGTGCCGCGCCTCCAACCTAAGTAGCACTATGAGCTAGCCGCAACTAGACTCATCCGCAGGAAAACATGCTGGCTGGCAGGTTCTGGCCAGACCCAGATCTAGACGTCCATGACCCTAGATTAGCGGCATCACGATGTCCGCCATCCCCAGCGCGCAAGCGCACTTGCACAAGCACGACCAAATTGGTCGGATGGAGAACAGACCGCAGCCGTCGGAGTAGCTGCAGTACTAAGCGGGCCCAAGGACCTCGTCCCAGATAGCTAGCAAGACGTCACCCTAGTGACTCCAGAATGTCGCCCGCAGCGACGAAGGACTGCCGGAGTTCGCAGAAACACAGAGCTATGACAACCCCGAACGACCAGGGTCAGGGCCAGCCCCGCCTGGCCCTGATCCAGCCCGAATGCAACCGACGGCGGCGGAGGTGGCGCACCCGGCACGCAACCGCGCACCCCTGGCCACCCTCAGATCGAGAGGATATGGCCGGGCCCTGCCAGGCCCAGATCTAGGACCATAAGCCCAGGTCTAGCCGAGGCTGCATCCAGGCCCCCTGCCGTCGAGCAAGGCCATGGTAGTGCCGGCCAGGGCCAGCATCGCCGTCTGCCGCCCACATGGCCCCCAACGGCCAGATCTGCGCCCGTTCGGGATGGAGCCGGTGAGCCTCCTCTCCGCAAGGATTGAACCCGCCCCATCGGGCCCTCCAAACGTACGGGGGAACGGAGATCCGCTGCCGCTAGTACCGCCGAGGCTTTTCCCGGCGGCTCCCACAGATGATGGCGACAGGGGAAGGAGGAGGGGGCAAATCTCGGTGGGGGAAGGGGAGGCGCCCCGGCCGCCCACCTAGTGGGAGATGCGACGGGAGCGGGAAGGAGAAAGATGTTAACTAAGGGTCTAGCTAATGCTCAACTGACTGCCACGTCAGCACGCACACAATAGTTATAGTTCCGTCAAACTTTGCAAAGTACCACGTGGCCGGCTCCGTTTATTTTCCAACGTTTTGGAAGGCAAGAGTTTATATACATGCACCGGCCGGACGCGGACGAATAGAGCCCGGGCTTGGGTGGTCTGGAAATCAGAATACCGAGCGTGCGGTGATGAAGCCATCGCGAGTCATTTAATGACGAGAACGTGTACGTTGAAACCAAGGTTTAAAATAACGTGCTAAATGAAATAGCGTTAGTCTCCTTTAAATGCTATGGACGCTATATCGTGCTAATTACGTGCTATATTTCAAATAGCATTTAGAAAAATACCAAAAATAGCCTAAAAATAAAAGATTTTGCTAAAAAGGTTAGATATTTAGTCAAAAAATTACTGAATCATACGTACATAACCACGTACAACAAATAGATCTCCAATTTTTCAGAAGGCTAACATCAACATTCCACAAGGCAACAACATAATATAAATTATTTATTAAGAATCATCAACATAAGCGATATTATGTTCTAATCTAGAAGAGGAACCAACATATTGCAGTTCGTCACCATGTAAAAGTGAAAGCAAATTAGCTTGAAAAAATAGCACGCTAACGCTATAAAGTTTTAGCACGATATAGCATGTTATTTCACAAATAGCACCATAGCGAGCAAAATTACTAAAATTTAGCGTGGATCCTCCAAATATGCTATAGCGTGCTATTATCGGAGAAATAACGCGCTATTTTAAACCTTGGTTGAAACCAGTCGCGCGTGGTTCGTAGTACGTACGTAGACGGAGCAATAATTTTTAATGCTGATAGGTGGGAGATGGTCCGAATTAAATTCGGCGCCAGGTGCTGGGCGTCATTTGGAACAGGTTACATGATGGCCGCGGCTTCACTGGATCATGGTCCGTTGACGAGCCGTGCCTGCGGATAAAGCTTTTATTTTTGGCTAAAAATTACGCAAACGCAAAAAGCCCCCACGCCACGAAGCGAAGCACTGATACCCTAACGGTTGCGCACCTCCAGTAGCTCGAGGCACCACCAGTTCTCGCGCCGCCGCCGCCCCTCACACTGACCTAGCCGTCGATGGGCAGGTGATACTGCATGTGGAGGCGGTTCATCACGAGGCTGGAGCGAGGGGATCGACTCCCGGGCGAGTTTGTGAGCCACGCTTGGGCAGCCGATGCGGATGGCCGAAGGCTTTTTCGGGGATCTGGAGCCGAGGCGTGATTCTCACATCCCCTTTCCCCTTTACCGAACTCGTGATTTGATTTTGTTTAGGCAGCCAGAAATCCATGACGTGGGGGTGTCTGATTCAAACCTTTTGATTTTGTGTTTGTTTCTTCTGAAATTAGCTTGCAAGCGATACTGGCAGAAGCTGGGAGCGGTGTAGATGATGTGGAGGCAGTTGTGGGTTGCTCAACGTTGCCTGGTGAGGCATCGCCGGTGGCTGCCACTGCCGACAGCATCAGCTCAACCTCGGGCAACTCTGTTGCTGGAGGACAAAGCACTGTCCGCGGCGAATTGGGGGCCCTGGCTGAGGTGTCCGTGATCGATGGTGACGACGTTGGAGAGCGCGCCGTCGTCTCAGGTTGGAAGAGGAGGTAATTGGCACTCTTCCTGAATTTTTTTTTACGTTCTGACATGATGATCCCCTCTAATGGTGCGGCTAATATGGTAGGGAGGTCCATTTTATTCATGTCTACACAATTGCTGTCATACTGAACTCATTTATATATGGACCCAAAAATGGTCTAGGTTCAGTTTATACCCGCTACCAAAACAAATGTTCTGACATCGTCTTCATCGTTCCAAAAAGTCGGGCAATGCTAATGCAGTGACCAAGCCGAGTATGGTAGGTCTTTTTAGTATGGTAGGTTGCCGAGTGATTTTTGTAGTGCTGCTGTATGTGGTGCAAATGGGGTGGAATTATTTTGCACCGATTAGTAAAGTTGTGTGCCTTTGTTGTGGTAGGATTTTAAAGGACGAAACATGTGCAACCACCTTGCGCTACGAGATTACTATGCTTGTGGATGCTGGTTTTTTATAGTCATGCAAAACTTGAGTGCACAGCCAGCTTAGCTAGGACAGAATCCCCAATTATTGTTTTACCGATAAAAAATAAATCTTGCAGCTTGGTTTCCATAAACCGTTGTTTGCACGCAGGCCCCGCGTGGGGAAAGCCCCTCCCGAAAGACCCCTGAACTCAGCCCGGGTCACGGCACTTGAGCAGACTCTGCGCGAATTTCCGGCCCGCAGTAGCGGCGAAGTGATTGTTCCAGAGGTTGGGGTTACGTTTGATTCGATAGGCGAGGCCTACGACTTTTACAATCTGTACTCTTGGGAACGGGGGTTCGGAGTTAGATATGGCAAAAGCCGGCTGAATGTGGACAGAGTGAAGTGCATGCAAGAGATAGTATGCGGGTGCTCGGTGAGTACTTATCCTAATGGCATTTTTCAGCTGGGCGAAACTCAGTCCTAACTCTGTATGTTTTTGTTGTCGCCCCTATTTTCAGGGTAGGCCTCGATCAACAAACTCTCAGTCAACGAGATGCCTGTGCCCTGCCCTCATCCGCTTGCTGCGTTCAAAGGACAATGGGTGGTACATTTGTGAGCACAGAGATGTACATAGCCACGAATTGTCGGCATCTTTCGGAGAGAGGGCGCATTGGCCTTCGCACAGACACATAGATAGCTACACAAAGGATTTGATTAGGCAGCTGAGGGAGAACAACGTCAACCTTGGGAAGGTGTATAGCATCATAGGAAGCTTCTTCGGGAAAATGGAGAACATACCTTTCACGAAAAGGGCATTGAGGACTTTGTGTGGCAAGATGAGTAGCGAGCAGGCGGATGACGATGTCAGGAAGACAATAGAAGTGTTCTCCGAGATGGGGGCTGCGGATCCCGAATTCACTTACAGTGTGCAAGTGGATGACAATAGCAGGATAATAAACCTGCTGTGGACTTCAGGGAAGGGGAGGGCTCAGTATCATTATTTTGGTGATGCAATCACATTCGACACCACATACCGAACAAATGTGTATGACATGCCGTTTGGTTTAATTGTGGGTGTTAACAGCCACTTCCAGAGTGTCATATTCGCTGGTGTTCTGCTAAGGGAAGAAAAGGTAGAGAACTTTGAATGGCTTTTCAGAGAATTTGTGAAGATGATGAGTGGGAAGAATCCATTGACCATCCTGACAGGTAATCCTTTTGCCATTATTTATCCGCCTGGACGCTGTGTCCGCCAACTGTTTCTCATTATCTCTGGCACAGCTCTGTTTATTCTACATTTTTTTTACGTTTCTACTTTGGAATAATGCAGATCAGTGCAGAGCGATGGAAGTAGCTATTGGGAATGTTTTACCTAATACGAAGCATCGATGGTGCAAGTGGCACGTCCTGCGGAAGGCGAAGGAAAGACTGGGTTCGTTGTATGGGAAAAATAGTCAGTTCAAGGTTGATTTCCACCGCATTGTGAACCAGATGTTGACAAAAGAAGAATTCGAGGGGGCCTGGGTTCACATGCTGAGCACATATGCATTGGAGAAGAATCCATATCTTTACCAGATATACGAGACGAGGGCAAAATGGGCGAAACCATACTTCAGTGGCATCTTCTGTGCGAGGATGACTAGCACCCAGAGGAGTGAAAGTGCCAATCACATGCTCAAGACTTATGTGCCGCCCGGGTCAGCCATGCACGTGTTTGTAAAGCAGTTCAACAAATTGTTGTTTGATAGAGACGCCGAAGAGAGCTTCCAGGAGAAGAGGACACGCCTGGTAATCCGAAACGATGGCTGCGATGGGAGTCCTCGCCACAAATTTTATTTGCAAGTCTTCTCAAGAAACTATGTATCCCTTCTCCTGATGCTTACTTGAGTTTTTTCTCCGTTAAACTTTTCGCGCGCAGGGTGGGATTGTCTACAAAGTTGGGGAGCCAATCGAGAAACACGCCGCCAAGATATATACTTGTACAATGTTCGAGAAGTTCCAGGAATGTTTGTACAAGGCCGGTTCTTACTATGTTGACGAGTTGGTGCCAGGAGAGGTATATGCTGCTACACATTTTGATAGTGAGAGCCGAGAGAAGTGGTGCAAGGCGAAGTACACAATTACAGTTAGCGCTGGTTGTTATACATGCGAATGCGGCATGTACGAACACATGGGCATGCTCTGTTGCCATGTGCTGAAGGTGAGAGCATTCGCCCGTGCTCCTTCGGTTCTTTTTTTTACCTGGGCTATCCGTTGGATCTCATGAGAGTAGCTACCAACCTTCTGTGGTTTTCATTTTGTTCTGGCTCCCCACGCAGGTTCTGACCCACCTTAGGTTGAAAGAGATTCCAGCCGCGCATGTGCTGAAAAGATGGACAGTGGATGCCCGAGACATTTTGCCAATGCATCTTGTGCAATACCAAAAAGACCAAGGACTTGTTACGTCCTTCAGTTTCAGGCACTCCCAGTTGTACCTGAATTGCATGGAAGTTGTGAGGCTGGGCGATGTAAATGTCGATGCATACACCACAGCGATGGAGACAATAATGGTGCTGGTGCCGAAACTGAAGACGGTAGCTGTCGAATGTGATGGTTTAGGGCTAGAGGAGAGGCTGAATGCAAAGAGGGCTCGGGTTGGTGGACCGGCAACACAGGCAGTGGGGCAGAACATCCAGCGCAACAATTTGTGCTCAGATGCAGCCATCCTCGCTCCATCCAAAAACAGAAGTGGTGGGAGGCCGACAAGCAGCCCCGACAAGCCCCCTTACGAGACTACTTCGAAGCGAACGAGGTTCTGCACGGTATGCAGGCTACCGGGACACAAGAGCACGACGTGCCCCGACCGCCCCCCGGGTGCGGCGAAACCAAGGAAAGAAGCCAAATGTTCGAACTGTGGGCTGCCCGGCCACCGCAAGACGAGTTGTGTCAGCAAAAATCAACCACACGTACCTGATAAAGATGGTACCTAACCTTAAATCTACAACTAACATAGCTTACTGGCTACATGGAATCAGTTCCTGTAATAGATAGCTACTAGCATCATTAGCTGAACAAAGCTAATAATCAGCAGTGCCTTCAGCATGCATCAGGCCTCATCCGTTGGGGCCGCTTGGCTCCTTCTTCCATGGTTTCTCGCTTCCATCGGGAGCAGGGGGTTGCATACGAATGCTCCCTCGTCGGTGCTTCGTTCCATGTGAGCCGATTCTGGCTCGCTGTTGGCTGAATCACGCCAAGCTGCTCCAGGATGGGGCGGTAATCATCGTGCCACATGAACTCGAACCGACAAGCTCCAGGCTTAGATTCCTGTAGAGACAGATGGTGAAACATTTGACTTTTTGGATCCATGGAAATAAGAGCGCTAACATGTGAAAAAGAGGGGAAAGTATGAGATGAACCCTCACATGGAAGCAAGGGCACTTGTAGAATCTCTTTCCCAAATGTTTGCTCTCCTCATCCTCGACGACCCAAGTGCGGACCGTCCCGCCTTCGCACCGGTAGCAGAGCACCGCCGGGAGTGGCGGTGGCGTCGGGTGCACAACACGGTGCCTGCTTGGCGATGCGCCATGGGAGCTGGAGGAGCCAGATCGAGCCATGGGAGCTGGATCTGGGTGGAGGTAGATGCAGGCCGGTTTAGGCTCTTGGACAAGGTAAATATATGGGGATGTGGTTTGATGTGGGAACAGGCCATGCCAACCCAGATCCTGTTCGTCCAGGACGACTCAACCCAACCTGTTCAGCTCAACCTGTTCGGGGCCTAGCAAAACACTGACCAAACCGACCTCTGCCTGCTGGCTGCTGCATTCGAATCGTGGCTGTGGTTACGTCCCGGGTGGTTGGCCGTCCACGGAATACGTACCCAAAGACCATATCTCTACGACTGCTATACCACTCGACATGACGTCACACAAAAAAGCGAACGGACGGATGCAGATAGGATTTCCGGATCACTCAAGCTCGAGCGTAGTAGCGAGTTTTCGTGCACCGGCCGACAACCCCTAGCTAGCTGTACCAGTAGGAGAAAGCGTGGTGACTGACAAAACCAATAATGCGTAGATTCTGTATAGTTCATGTAGATCCTCCATGCAACCTTTAGAGCATCTCCACCGTCCTCCAAACACATCCGAATCGAGTATTTAGGGGACGTGTTTCATTCGTGTCGTGTTTGGGAGATGTTGTTCCCCAGCCGCGTCACCCCCACGCTGCCCCCAAACTTTAAAATACTTCTTTTTTAATTAGTATATAGAAGAAATGTGTAGGTTAAATACCGCTGCTAATATTCAAAGCGGTGCAACATACACAAATTACGTATAAAAACTTCAAAAATTATAAACAAATTTACACATAAAATTTTAAACTACTTCTTCTTTGATGGCCCCGCCTCGTCGTTCTCACCGTGGCGCTTCCTGCTCGTCACCTTTTTCGAATAGGCGGTGTCATCCGACGCATCGGAGAAACTTGTGTCCTCCTCGTCATCGACGGAGCTCGCCGGCTGCGCCTTCGCCCGGGCCGCCGCCGCCTCCTCAGCCTCTTCCTCCTCCTCGGCCTCGGCCTCCTCCTCCTCCTCGACTGTCTGGCGGCGTGGAATCATCGCCGCTGCTGGGCGTCCGAACTCTGTCCCACCAATGGAGCCATCCTAGAGACTTGCCCTCGCTGTCGGTGTCTGATGGAAGCCCGGAGAGGTCGCTCATTGTGAGAAGTTTGGATGAATGGCGGCCGGTTGAAGATCCGAAAGCGCCTACGTATGGGTCTTACCTGTGGTTGCTCTTCCGCAGAGTTCGCGCTCCATTCCGGAGGTTCGCGCGTCGATCAACGCGGTTGCCAATGCGACGGTTCCACTTCCCGGCAACTGCATCGTCCCTAGGTAAGCGGTGGTTGAGCGTCCGTACGTGAGTCGTTGACGGGTCGGCCCCGTGTCGCTTCGCCTTGCTTTTCGTTGTGTCCGGCGTGCCCAGAGCGTCCCCTGTGGGGCGGGGACGGGCTCGGGGCGCCGGACACCGTATCGGGCCGCGCCGAACAAAAAGAGGCTTTGGGGGAAGCGGCTAGGAACGTTTTTTTGTCTGGCGCGCCCCAAATCCCTTTGGGAGACGGTTTAAGGGACGCGATTGGAGATGCTCTTATTTTCTGCTTTCGAAGAGCAAAATCATCGGTCATCTCAGCTTCAAAGTTTTTAAAAAAGGTTTTGCTAATTCTCCACTAAACAATATTTGTAGCTTAATTGTTTAGTTAACACCTATCCCTAACTACAAAATAGTCGGTTACAACTTACTTGCAACATACAAGAACATGCTTGCAATTGGCAAAATTCTAGTTGCAATTAAAAAATCTTTGTTGCAATGTCACATGCAACTAGAAAGCGATCCTACTTGCAAATTTCTACATTATTTGTAATTGAACAAATAGGTTAGTTGCAACCTACAATGGAGAAATCTTAGTTGCAACTCGAGTTTTAAATGGTAAAATATCTCAGTTGCAGCCCCGGTTGCAACTAGAAAATCTCAGTCGCAATCTTACTTGCGATTAGAAAAACATCTCACTTGGAACATAACTTGCAAGTGAACAAATATTTGTTGCAACTCTACTTGCGAATGGATAAATATCACAGTTGCAATCCCACTTACGACTGGAAAAATATCTCAATTGCAAGGTTAGTTGCAATTGGACAAACCTAAGTTGCAACCTCGCTTGCAACTGGAAAAATATCTCAGTTGCAAGCTCATTTGCAACTGGAAAAATATCTCGGTTGCAACCTCAATTGCAATTGAACTAATCTCAGTTGCAACTCCATTTGCAACTGGAAAACATCTCAGCTGCAACCCTATTTGCAACTAGAAAAATGTCTCGGTTCCAACCTCAGTTGCAACTGGAAAAATATCTCAGTTGCAATTGGAAAAATATCAAATATTTTTCATCGTACGGATGTACACGCTTCCTCTAAAAAAGACATATTTTGAAGTGTTGAAAACTTTTAATAAAAAATATACATGTACATGTTCATAATATGTGTATGTTCGTTAAATTTCATCAAAAACGGTACTTTTTTGTGGTCCATGTAAACAAGAGAAAATTTATCTTGTGAATACCCTTATTTTTAACACCGAATTTTGTCTTTTTACACACCGCACAAGTCCATTTTTCATGAAACTACTTTGTGGACGCATAGTACTTGAAGATGTACTTGCAAATATATTTTTTGACATCTTGAAACGTGTCTAAGATGTCTTCTAAAATAAAGGAAGCATATGCTCTCATGAGACAAAACACGACTCCCCTAAATGTATATTTTCTTCGCCCATCGTTTCAGTTTCTTTATCATAAATTTGACATGTTCTTATGATAACGTCTTACTTTAATTTCTTGTGGTAATATTTGTTCTCCCAGAAAAACAAATATACACTACAAAATAAAAGTGTACTTTATACAAATGTTATTATAAGTATGAATATTTTGATGTTAAATTTTGTAGATGAAAATATCAACTACATTTTACTTGTAACATTAATTACGACAAGATAATTAGGTATCAACCCGCATTTTCTGCAAAAAAAATGGTATCAACCCACATTGAAACGACCCTAAAAAAAGTGAGATTGCAACCTTAGCTCAAACAGATGATGGATAACATCGGGAAGTCCAGCAATTAAAGTACCTACAAAATTTCTGTGGAGGGCCAAAACTCGCTGAGCAATTGCATCATTAGACTATCGCACACAGTGAAGGCTGATAATCGCACCAAGTATATCAGTGGGCACACCGCCCCGGTTTAGGTAGACACCTTTTGCAATATATAATTATTTTATGTATGAAAACAATAGCATATAAATTTATGTCATGGTGAAGACAATATCAATGCCCTAAAAAACTTGCATTTTGCGTTGTATTATTTTCATATTGTGATATTCTTTCTTCGGTTTTGCGTGCGATGTGGGGGAAATCTTTGATGATTTAAACCCATTGGACGGGGGCCAAATTTTACTCCGGATAATTTAGTCAGCAACAACCATAATCTAATACTAATCCATAAATACAAGAAATAACCTACAACTTCTAATGTCAAGCATTCTTGGTGTGTCAAGCTGCAAGCGAGGGAAGAAAATTAACTAGACATATAATTTTGTCCAAACCATAACTTAAGTTTTTTTAGGACATCGGTACCAATTTATTGTGCCAATATTTGGTCTCATGGAAAACTAAATATACGACACAATAATAGTATACTTTATTTGGGATCAAGAGGTTCCTTGGAGCTTTCGATAGGGAAATATACATGCAATGTATGCGTGCAAGTGTGAGGGGATGAGGGGATGGACGGATGTAGCCATTGGCAATCGCAATCCAGTAGTCCTATCGATGGACCAGCCGCCGGATGCCCCTGTCCATGCTCCCCTGAGAATGAAACGTGACTGCATTTCTTAAGGGATACAGTAGTGGTGAACAGTTTTCATTGTCGACTATTTGTTTCCTGAAACTCGATCATTGTACTGTGCACTGATAAGCGATCCACTGTTGATTAGAGTTCCTTTATTTTATTGGTGGGGTCGACTTTGCGCAGCCAGAATTCGATTTCGATCTAGAACTGATATGATATTACTAGCTTTGTGTTTATCCTATCTTATTACTAGCTAGCCGGCCACACCCACACTGATAAGTAGGAGCTTTAGCATTATCCTATAACTCCCTAAACCGTAGTTGTTGGTTTTTTCCTTTATATAGGAGACTAGAAAACTAGTCGGCTAGCAGGAAAAAACTGGATCACAAAAAAATAAATCATTAGTGGCCCCCCAACATGACATAGCGAAAAAATAACATCGACGCAAATTGAAATTGCAACCAATTCAACTACCTACATGGTTTAGTCACCTTCTTGGCTCACCTTTAGTTTGGCTGAGTATTGAAATTGGGGCTCCACTTCCTCCTTCGTCAGTCGGCGAATGGGAGAGTAGGTCTTTAGAACCACTCGACTTAACAATCGTATACGGAAGTGGGCGAACTAGGTTTTTGGGAAGCGCTTCTGTTCAAGGTCTCTATCATGGGTCGTCTTCCGTTCAAGTAGGGGGGTGCTGCGTACCGTCTTCTTCATTGCCGTCTTCTTCGATCCGTCTCCACCAACATTGTCTTCAACAAAATTACCGTTGCATCAAGGGCTACTACACCTACACCCAATCGTGATCCGATATTTGTTCTAGTCATGGATGTTGCATTGTATTAATACTGTTTTCATGTTGATTATCGCATCGACTATGTTTCACTTTCACACGACAATAGTAGCTTTCGTCATGTTTAATATTTTAGAATTAAAAATCATGAAAATAATGCCTAATTACTTAACATGAACTTCCAGAAATTTTGATTCAGTCCGCTTGCTGCTGCTGGTGCTGTAGAACAGCGGTACTAGTTGTAGCTTGCCAATCCCTGTGATGATTGTCAGCCGGTAGGCCGAGCCTCCACAAGGGCACCTAGCTTAGCCACATTGACGAAGTTTATCGGACAAAGCGAGCGGAGCACTCAATTAAGCTAAACAACATCATGCCGGGCACTGCCGCGACGTAGTCACCGTTGTCTGCAGCTAGGGAGGCGCGCACGCGGGCACCTGTCGGCGTTAGTCGAAAGAAAATGGTGCGACACCAGCCTGGCCGTCGATCGAGTAGCGAGCTGCCATCAGCCATGAGGGCATTGTTTTGTTCCGGGTGCTCCATCAGCCCGCCTGGTTTCCGCTTCCTGCCTTCCTCCACGGTACTGAGGTTGAGGTGTCTATTAGCAACAGCTGCTGCTGCCTGTGTCTCTGCTTGGCTGGTGGCGACTCTGTCCGTGAGCGTGCACGACGGGGACACGCGCCAGAGCCGACCGCCGTCGACGGCACAAACAAGCCGCTGGTCCAACGCCGGCGACCAGAGGCAGAGGCAGAGCCACTGAGCCAGAGCCAGCCGGGTCGTACGGGTCAGCGGGGTGTTGGGTGCCTTCACGTTCCTCCCACCTCGTCTCAGGCTCAATGATGGACTGTAGGACAACCGGATCAGGGACTCAGGGTCAGGAGATCAACGCATGGGCATGACTCTGACTCGTGGGGCGTGGGGCTAGCTTGATGCTTGCGAACCGTGATGGCCTGCCTTCATGCATTTCTCTGTACGTACCCTCTGTCCCAAATTATAGAGCATACGCGTGTTCCAACCTTGCGAGCCGTTGTTGAGCTTAAGGGCGCGTTTGATAACGTAATCTCGCCTTGGTCCGTTTGGTGACTGAACTCACTCGCGTTGTTGAGCTTGAGCCATCGCCGTTTTGAAATAAAAGAGCCACCTCCCTCACCTCCCACTTCACCGATTGGTTTACCCTTCTCCGACCAGACTCATCAGCGTCAGGAGGGGTGGCGGACCCAATCTATAAGCGGAAGTTTGAATAAAAGTAGAAATTTTCTATAAGATTAGTTATGGTTTTAGGTAGTCATCTTCTTTTGGTTCCCAAATCAGTGGAGATGATATTCTCTACAATAAATAATCTTCGGTCCACTTTTCGACGACGAGATTTTCCTCCTTTGGTGTTGGAAGATTAAAATTATTTAGGTATGATTCTTCGGATCTTGCTTCGCTGGATCGATCTATTTTTTTTTTTGAAACGGGCAAAAAAGCTTTTGCCTTATATTAATATAGGAGAAGAAAACATGGGGATGGCTGAAGCCATAAAAGGAAAAAAAAAGAGAAACAAGGGGGGGGGGGGGGGGACCAAACCCCCCCTAAGGAACACCACCGAGAACGATCAGCCTAAGAGTTCTCCAATCCCCTTTGCATGACAAGGATCCAGTTCTTGCCATCCTCCCTAATTTTATGCATGATCACCGAGGGTAAGGAAGATTTGTTGTTGAAGACTCAGCTCATTCCGCTCCTTCCAAATCTCCCAGGAGACAAGCATGATGGCCATCCGAAGGCCCTTGGGAGAGGAGATGGGGACTTTGGCAATGGCTTGCCAGTAGTCCAACACCTTTGGTCTCATCGTGTTGAGGCATAGGGCAAGGTCCGAACATGAGAGCCACGACGCCGCTGCATACCATATTCTCTTGGAGAAGCGGCATTCGAAGAGAATATGTCGGGCCGTTTCCGGGGAGCATCAACAAAGCTTGCAGGAAGGGTTATGTGACCATCCTCTTTTGGCAAGACGGACAGCGGTCCAGAGGGGGTTTTGGATAGCAAGCCAGGCGAAAAAGCGACACTTCGGAGGGGCCTAGGTCTTCCAAACGATGTTGCCAAAACGGCAAGGGAGGGTTGCCATGAACTGAGCTTTGTAGGCGGAGCTAGCTGAATAGCACCCGTTAGGATTTAAAGTCCATAGAATGGAGTCCTTAGTGCCGGGAGAAAGAACAACGTTCGCAGTGAGATCCCAAAGGCGGACATACTATTCCATGTGTTCCACTGTGAAAGCCTCGATCGCAATGTCGGCCACCCAATTTTGATCATGAAGGGCGTCACGGACATTCCGGTTCTTCCTTTTTGAGGCCTTGAAGATCAGAGGGGTGACACGCGTACATCACGCGACCGTTGGGAACCCCAAGTGGAAGGTGTGATACGTACAGCAGTAAGTTTCCCTCAGTTAGAAATCAAGGTTTATCGAACCAGTAGGAGTCAAGAAGCACGTTGAAGGTTGATGGCGGCGAAGTGTAGTGCGGCGCAACACCAGGGATTTCGGCGCCAACGTGGAACCTGCACAACACAACCAAATTACTTTGCCCCAACGTGACAGTGAGGTTGTCAATCTCACCGGCTTGCTGTAACAAAGGATTAGATGTATAGTGTGGATGATGATTGTTTGCAGAAAACAGTAGAACGAGTATTGCAGTAGATTGTATTCGATTAAAAGAATGGACCGGGGTCCACAGTTCACTAGAGGCGTCTCTCCGATAAGAATAAGCATGTTGGGTGAACAAATTACAGTTGGGCAATTGACAAATAAAGAGGGCATGACCATGCACATACATGATATGATGAGTATAGTGAGATTTAATTGGGCATTACGACAAAGTACATAGACCGCTATCCAGCATGCATCTATGCCTAAAAAGTCCACCTTCAGGTTATCATCCGAACCCCTTCCAGTATTAAGTTGCAAACAACAGACAATTGCATTAAGTATGGTGCGTAATGTAATCAACAACTACATCCTTAGACATAGCATCGATGTTTTATCCATATTGCCAACAGAACATCAAAAAACTTAGAACTTTCTGTCATCGTCCTGCATTTAATGGAGGCATGAACCCACTATCGAGCATAAATACTCCCTCTTGGAGTTACTAGCAAAAACTTGGCCAGAGCCTCTACTAATAATGGAGAGCATGCAAGATCATAAACAACACATAGGTAATAGATTGATAATCAACATAGCATAGTATTCTCTATTCATCGGATCCCAACAAACACAACATGTAGCATTACAGATAGATGATCTTGATCATGTTAGGCAGCTCACAAGATCCAACAATGAAGCACAATTAGAAGAAGACGACCATCTAGCTACTGCTATGGACCCATAGTCCAGGGGTGAACTACTCACTCATCACTCCGGAGGCGACCATGGCGGTGAAGAGTCCTCCGGGAGATGATTCCCCTCTCCGACAGGGTGCCGGAGGTGATCTCCTGAATCCCCCGAGATGGGATTGGCGGCGGCGTCTCTGGAAGGTTTTCCGTATCGTGGCTCTCGGTACTGGAACTATTATCGACGAAGGCTTCTTATAGTCGGAGAGGTAGGTTTAGGGGCGACGCGAGGGCCCCACACGCCAGGGCCGCGCAGCCAAGGGGTGGGCCGCGCCGCCCTGTTGTGTCGGCGCCTCATCGCCCCACTTCGTTTCTCCCCCGGTGTTCTGGAAGCTTCGTGGAAAAATAAGATCCTGGGCGTTGATTTCGTCCAATTCCGAGAATATTTCCTTACTAGGATTTCTGAAACCAAAAACAGCAGAAAACAGCAACTGGCTCTTCGGCATCTCGTTAGTAGGTTAGTGCCGGAAAATGCATAAATATGACATAAAGTATGCATAAAACATGTAGATATCATCAATAATGTGGCATGGAACATAAGAAATTATCGATACGTTGGAGACGTATCAGCATCCCCAAGCTTAGTTCCTGCTCGTCCCGAGTAGGTAAACGATAACAAGGATAATTTCTGGAGTGACATGCCATCATAACCTTGATCATACTAATGTAAGCACATGTAATGAATGCAGCGATCAAAACAATGGTAAATGACATGAGTAAACAACTGAATCATATAGCAAAGACTTTTCATGAATAGTACTTTCAAGACAAGCATCAATAAGTCTTGCATAAGAGTTAACTTATAAAGCAATAATTTCAAAGTAGAGGCATTGAAGCAACACAAAAGAAGATTAAGTTTCAGCGGTTGCTTTCAACTTATAACATGTATATATCATGGATATTGTCAATGTAAAGTAATATAATAAGTGCAATATGCAAGTATGTAGGAATCAATGCACAGTTCACACAAGTGTTTGTTTCTTGAGATGGAGAGAAATAGGTGAACTGACTCAACATAAAAGTAAAAGAAAGGCCCTTCGCAGAGGGAAGCATTGATTGCTATATTTGTGCTAGAGCTTTGGTTTTGAAAACAAGAAACAATTTTGTCAACGGTAGTAATAAAGTATATGTGTCATGTAAATTATATCCTACAAGTTGCAAGCCTCATGCATAGTATACTAATAGTGCCCGCACCTTGTCCTAATTAGCTTGGATTACCTGGATTATCATCGCAATACATATGTTTTAACCAAGTGTCACAAAGGGGTACCTCTATGCCGCCTGTACAAAGGTCTAAGGAGAAAGCTCGCATTGGATTTCTCGCTTTTGATTATTCTCAAATTAGACATCCATACCGGGACAACATAGACAACAGATAATGGACTCCTCTTTAATTCTTAAGCATTCAACAACAATTAATTTTCTCATATGAGATTGAGGATATTTGTCCAAAACTGAAACTTCCACCATGGATCATGGCTTTAGTTAGCGGCCCAATGTTCTTCTCTAACAGTATGCATGCTCAAACCATTCAACTCATGGCAAATCGCCCTTACTTCAGACAAGACGGACATGCATAGCAACTCACATGATATTCAACAAAGAGTAGTTGATAGCGTCCCCAGGAACATGGTTATCGCACAACAAGCAACTTATAAGAAATAAAATGCATAAGTACATATTCAATACCACAATAGTTTTTAGGCTATTTGTCCCATGAGCTATATATTGCAAAGATAAAGAATAGAAATTTAAAGGTAGCACTCAAGCAATTTACTTTGGAATGGCGGAGAAATACCATGTAGTAGGTAGGTATGGTGGACACAAATGGCATAGTGGTTGGCTCAAGGATTATGGATGCATGAGAAGTATTCCCTCTCGATGCAAGGCTTAGGCTAGCAAGGCTATTTGAAACAAACACAAGTATGAAGCGGTGCAGCAAAACTCACATAAAAGACATATTGTAAACATTATAAGACTCTACACCGTCTTCCTTGTTGTTCAAACACTTTACTAGAAAATATCTAGACCTTAGAGAGACCAATTATGCAAACCAAATTTTAGCAAGCTCTATGTATTTCTTCATTAATGGGTGCAAAGTATATGATGCAAGAGCTTAAACATGAGCACAACAATTGCCAAGTATCAAATTATTCAAGACATTTTACCAATGACTACATATAGCATTTCCCGTTTCCAACCATATAATAATTTAACGAAGAAGATTCAACCTTCGCCATGAACACTATGAGTAAAGCCTAAGGACATATTTGTCCATATGCAACAGCGGAGCGTGTCTCTCTCCCACACAATGAATGCTAGGATCCATTTTATTCAAACAAAACGAAAACAAAAACAAACCGACGCTCCAAGCAAAGTGCATAAGATGTGATGGAATAAAAATATAGTTTCACTAGAGGAACCTGATAATGTTGTCGATGAAGAAGGGGGTGCCTTGGGCATCCCCAAGCTTAGACGCTTGAGTCTTCTTGAAATATGCAGGGGTGAACCACCGGGGCATCCCCAAGCTTAGAGCTTTCACTCTCCTTGATCATATTTATCATCCTCCTCTCTTGATCCTTGAAAACTTCCTCCACACCAAACTTAAAACAACTCATTAGAGGGTTAGTGCACAATCAAAATTCACATGTTCAGAGGTGACATAATTATTATTAACACTTCTGGACATTGCACAAAGCTACTGAAAGTTAATGGAATCGAAAAATCCATCAAGCATAGCAAAACAGGCAATGCGAAATAAAAGGCAGAATCTATCAAAACAGAACAGTTCGTAAAGACGAATTTAATTGAGGCACCAGACTTGCTCAAATGAAAATTCTCAAATTGAATGAAAGTTGCGTACATATCTGAGGATCACTCACGTAAATTATCATAATTTTCTGAGTTAGCTACAGAGAATTAGGCCTAGATTCGTGACAGCAAAGAAATCTGTTTCTGCGCAGTAATCCAAATCTAGTATGAACCTTACTATCAACGACTTTACTTGGCACAACAATGCAACAAAACTAAGATAAGGAGAGGTTGCTACAGTAGTAACAACTTCCAAGACTCAAATATAAAACAAAAGTGCAGTAGTAAAATCATGGGTTGTCTCCCATAAGCGCTTTTCTTTAACGCCTTTCAGCTAGGCGCAGAAAGTGTGTATCAAGTATTATCAAGAGACGAAGCATCAACATCATAATTTGTTCTAATGATAGAATCAAAAGGTAACTTCATTCTCTTTCTAGGGAAGTGTTTCATACCTTTCTTGAGAGGAAATTGATATTTAATATTACCTTCCTTCATGTCAATGATAGCACCAACAGTTCGAAAAAAAGGTCTTCCCAATATAATGGGACAAGATGCATTGCATTCAATATCCAAGACAACAAAATCAACGGGGACAAGGTTATTATTAACCGTAATGCGAACATTATCAACTCTCCCCAAAGGTTTCTTTGTAGAATTATCAGCAAGATTAACATCCAAATAACAATTTTTCAATGGTAGCAAGTCAAGCATATTATAGATTTTCTTAGGCATAACGGAAATACTTGCACCAAGATCACATAAAGCATTACAATCAAATTCATTGACCTTCATCTTAATAATGGGCTCCCAACCATCCTCTAGCTTCCTAGGAATAGAAGCTTCGCATTCTAGTTTCTCTTCTCTAGCTTTTATGAGAGCATTTGTAATATGTTTTGTGAAGGCTAAATTTATAGCACTAGCATTAGGACTCTTAGCAAGTTTTTGTAAGAACTTTATAACTTCAGAGATGTGGCAATCATCAAAATCCAAACCATTATAATCTAAAGCAATGGGATCATTATTTCCAATGTTGGAAAAAAATTCAGCAGTTTTATCACAGGCAGTTTCAGCAGTTTTAGCAGTTTCAGGCAGTTTTTCACGCTTTGCATTAGAAGTGGAAACATTGCTTACACCAATTCTTTGACCATTAATAGTAGGAGGTGCAGCAACATGTGGAGCATTAGCATTACTAGTGGTGGTAATAGTCCAAACTTTAGCTATATTATCTTCTTTAGCATTTTCTTCTTTTTCCCACCTAGCACGCAATTCGGCCATCAATCTTATATTCTCATTAATTCTAACTTGGATGGCATTTGCGGTAGTAACAATTTTATTATTATTATTTTCATTAGGCATAACTTTCGATTTCAAAAGATCAACATCAGCAGCAAGACTATCGACTTTAGAAGCAAGTATATCAATTTTCCCAAACTTTTCTTCAATAGATTTGTTAAAAGCAGTTTGTGTACTAATAAATTCTTTAAGCATGGCTTCAAGTCCAGGGGGTGTATTCCTATTATTGTTGTAAGAATTCCCATAAGAATTACCATAGCCGTTGCCATTATTATAAGGATATGGCCTATAGTTGTTACTAGAATTGTTCCGGTAAGCATTGTTGTTGAAATTATTATTTTTAATGAAGTTCACATCAACATGTTCTTCTTGAGCAACCAATGAAGCTAACGGAACATTATTAGTGCTACCATTCACAAGCATAGACATAATAACATCAATCTTATCACTCAAGGAGGAGGTTTCTTTGACAGAATTTACCTTCTTACCTTGTGGAGCTCTTTCCGTGTGCCATTCAGAGTAATTAATCATCATATTATCAAGAAGCTTTGTTGCGACGCCTAGAGTGATGGACATAAAGGTACCTCTAGCAGCTGAATCCAATAGGTTCCGCGAAGAAAAATTCAGTCCTGCATAAAAGGTTTGGATGATCATCCAAGTAGTCAGTCCATGGGTTGGGCAATTTTTAACCAAAGATTTCATTCTTTCCCATGCTTGTGCAACATGCTCATTATCCAATTGTTTAAAATTCATTATGCTACTTCTCAAAGATATAATTTTAGCAGGAGGATAATATCTACCAATAAAAGCATCCTTCCATTTAGTCCATGAATCAATACTATTCTTAGGCAGAGATAGCAACCAATCTTTAGCTCTTCCTCTTAATGAGAAAGGAAACAATTTTAATTTTATAATGTCACCATCTACATCCTTATACTTTTGCATTTCACATAATTCAACAAAATTATTAAGATGGGCAGCAGCATCATCAGAACTAACACCAGAAAATTGCTCTCGCATAACAAGATTCAGTAAAGCAGGTTTAATTTCAAAGAATTCCGCTGTAGTAGCAGGTGGAGCAATAGGTGTGCATAAGAAATCATTATTATTTGTGGTTGTGAAGTCACACAACTTAGTATTTTCAGGAGTACCCATTTTAGCAACAGTAAATAAAGCAAACTAGATAAAGTAAATGCAAGTAACTAATTTTTTTGTGTTTTTAATATGGCAAACAAGACAACAAGTAAAGTAAAACTAGCAACTAATTTTTTTGTATTTTGATATAATGCAGTAAACAAAGTAGTAAATAAAATAAAGCAAGACAAAAACAAAGTAAAGAGATTGGAGGTGGAGACTCCCCTTGCAGCGTGTCTTGATCTCCCCGGCAACGGCGCCAGAAATTTAGCTTGACACGCGTACAGCACGTGACCGTTGGGAACCCCAAGTGGAAGGTGTGATGCGTACAGCAGTAAGTTTCCCTCAGTTAGAAACCAAGGTTTATCGAACCAGTAGGAGTCAAGAAGCACGTTGAAGGTTGATGGCGGCGAAGTGTAGTGCGGCGCAACACCAGGGATTCCGGCGCCAACGTGGAACCTGCACAACACAACCAAATTACTTTGCCCCAACGTGACAGTGAGGTTGTCAATCTCACCGGCTTGTTGTAACAAAGGATTAGATGTATAGTGTGGATGATGATTGTTTGCAGAAAACAGTAGAACGAGTATTGCAGTAGATTGTATTCGATTAAAAGAATGGACCAGGGTCCACAGTTCACTAGAGGCGTCTCTCCGATAAGAATAAGCATGTTGGGTGAACAAATTACAGTTGGGCAATTGACAAATAAAGAGGGCATGACCATGCACATACATGATATAATGAGTATAGTGAGATTTAATTGGGCATTACGACAAAGTACATAGACCGCTATCCAGCATGCATCTATGCCTAAAAAGTCCACCTTCAGGTTATCATCCGAACCCCTTCCAGTATTAAGTTGCAAACAACAGACAATTGCATTAAGTATGGTGCGTAATGTAATCAACAACTACATCCTTAGAAATAGCATCGATGTTTCATCACTAGTGGCAACATCACATCCACAACCTTAGAACTTTCTGTCACTGTCCCAGATTTAATGGAGGCATGAACCCACTATCGAGCATAAATACTCCCTCTTGGAGTTACTAGCAAAAACTTGGCAAGAGCCTCTACTAATAACGGAGAGCATGCAAGATCATAAACAACACATAGGTAATAGATTGATAATCAACATAGCATAGTATTCTCTATTCATCGGATCCCAACAAACACAACATGTAGCATTACAGATAGATGATCTTGATCATGTTAGGCAGCTCACAAGATCCAACAATGAAGCACAATTAGGAGAAGACGACCATCTAGCTACTGCTATGGACCCATAGTCCAGGGGTGAACTACTCACTCATCACTCCGGAGGTGACCATGGCGGTGAAGAGTCCTCCGGGAGATGATTCCCCTCTCCGGCAGGGTGCCGGAGGCGATCTCCTGAATCCCCCGAGATGGGATTGGCGGCGGCGGCGTCTCTGGAAAGTTTTCCGTATCGTGGCTCTCGGTACTGGAACTATTATCGACGAAGGCTTCTTATAGTCGGAGAGGTAGGTTTAGGGGCGACGCAAGGGCCCCACACGCCAGGGCCGCGCGGCCAAGGGGTGGGCCGCGCCGCCCTGTTGTGTCGGCGCCTTGTCGCCCCACTTCGTTTCTCCCCCGGTGTTCTGGAAGCTTCGTGGAAAAATAAGATTATGGGCGTTGATTTCGTCCAATTCCGAGAATATTTCCTTACTAGGATTTCTGAAACCAAAAACAGCAGAAAACAACAACTGGCTCTTTGGCATCTCGTTAATAGGTTAGTGCCGGAAAATGCATAAATATGACATAAAGTATGCATAAAACATGTAGATATCATCAATAATGTGGCATGGAACATAAGAAATTATCGATACGTTGGTGACGTATCAAGGGGCAATATCCTTAGGAGGGGCACCGTTGAGCCAGGAAGAGGACCAGAAAGAGGCTTTTCACCGTCGCCGATGGAGACCCTGGTTGCAGCATCGAAAAGGTCCCGGTCAGAGGCGTCATTCGGCATTTCCGAACCAACCCAAGGTTTTTCCGGCGCCGTCCATTCATACCAAAGCCATCGAAGCCTCAGGGCGCGAGAGAATTTTTCCAGGTCCAGGATCCCGAGGCCACCAAGCTCCTTTGGACGACAGACTTTCTGCCAGTTGACCTTGCATTTCCCCCACTCAGCGCCTCTTTGCAAGCCCAAAGCATACCACGGCTCATCTTCGCAAAAGCCTTCAGGATGCCCTTGTCTGCTTTTAGGGTTGTCAGCAGAAAGATAGGCATAGAGAAAAGCACCGATTTAACAAGGGCGGTGCAACCGGCTCTGTTGAGGAACCTTCCTTTCCAAGGGTTAAGTCGCACCACCGCTTTATCGATGTAGGGTTGAAGATCTGCCTGCTTGAGCCGTCCAAGAGAGAGAGGCAATCCCAAATATTTTATGGGGAAGGGAGCCATTGCAGCTGGGAAGTTATTCAAGATATCCTGCAGATTTATATTGGTGCATTGGATTGGGGCGATGGAGCTTTTCATCACATTTTTCACCAGCCCCGTGACCTCTCCAAACTGTTGAACAATATTGGCGAGGCCCGACAGATCATGAACTGTAGGGGTCAAGAAGATAGCCCCATCATCCGCGTAAAGGGAGACCCTGGGACCCCCCAAACCGCCCGGCATAGCATGTAGAAGCCCCGAGTTTGTAGCCTCCTCCAGAATCTTTTGCAGTGGGTCGATGGCGATGTCGAAAAGGAGTGGAGAGAGGGGGTCGCCCTGCCTGAGACCGCGACCATGTCTGATGTTCTTTCCTGGGATTCCGTTAAGGAGAACCCGAGAAGAGGCCGTAGACAGAAGTGTCGTTAAGAGAGCCCTCCATCTCTGGGGGAAACCGATGCGCTATAGAAGATCCAACAAGTAATCCCATCGAACGGAATCGAAGGCCTTTGCGATGTCTAGCTTGATGAGGAGAGCTGGTGTTTTGCGCAAGGAGTGGGAGGAAGCACGCCTTTTCTGATCATGACATGACCCACGGTGTTCATCTTCGTCATCTTCATCCCGACGGTGCCGCTTGCGGATGTCATGGTCATCACATCGAGAGCTGTGGCGTGATCGACAGCCTTTTCCTTCCTCCGCTGCAGAACATGAGCGGTGGTGGTTTGACCCCCTCGACGGTGAGCGTCGGGTGCGACTGCGTTCCTCATCGCGCGGGCGGGAAGGGCCCCGAGTTTCGCGATCCTTGCGGCTTGAGGGGAGCTCCAGAGCGGGCCGGTCGTCTTGATCATCGCGTCGAGCAAAGGCAGGTCCCAGTTCGCCCAACACCGGGATGGGGCCGGCATGATTGAAAGGACGAGATGTCGCCAAGAGGGGGGTGAATAGGCGTTTAAAAACTCTTACGGATTTGGCTTGTAAGAATGTGAAATTAAACTAACGTTTAGTTTACAAGCACAACCCCTAACTATGCTAGGCTCAACTAAGTGCAACAAAAACAACTAGAGCTAAGCAAGATAGGCACAAGATATATGCAGCACAAGTGATAGCAAGATATATGTACTTCAAGCACGATGGCTATCACAAGGAAAGAAATCTCGTGTATAGAAATAACCGAGGCACGCGGAGACGAGGATGTATTTCTGTGTTCCCTTCCTTTGCAAGAAGGTACGTCACGTTTGGAGGAGTGGAGGTCCCACGAAGGATTCTCCAACGCCACGAAGGCTCACCCTATTCTCCAAGCCAAACCCACAATGGATAATGACCCTTTCCTTATGGTTAGCTTTTCCTCCAGTCCGGAGATGGCAAGCTCCACAACCACTTCACAAGCTCCACGAAGGAGAAGCCCGGGCCTCTTCACAATCTTCCTTGAAGAGATCACCGAAGCACCAACCGCGCCAATCCAACTAGGAGGTCTCCCTCCAAGAGTAACAAGCTCACGGTCTCTCACTCGAACAAATCGTGGTGGAGAGATCAACACTATGCAATGATGCAAAGCAAGAACACTAGAGGTGTTTAAATCCTTCACACTCAAATCCCACCAAAGCAACAAATGCTAGGATGAGATTAGAGAGGAAGAACAAAGAGGAAATCAACAAATGACTCCAAGATCTAGATCCAAAGGGTTCCCCTCAATTAGAGGAGAGATGGATTGGTGGGAATTGTAGATCTAGATCTCCTCTCTTAGATCCCTCAAGAATGAGCAAGAATCATGGGGGGAATCAAGAGATAGGGCAAGTTCTTCAAAGACAACAATGGAGGAGAGAGAGTGGAAGAACTTTTTCAGCCCAAGGTGGAAGAAGGCCTATTTATAGTCTAGGGAGAAATATAACCGTTGGTGAGTTTCAGATCAGCACACTCGAGGAGGCCGGTCAACCGGGCCTGGGGCCGGGCCATCCGGTCCAGGTGTCGGTCAGACCGGGCCACAGGCCGGACCCGGCCGGTCCAAACTGGGCATGTGACCGGGCCATGAACGGGACACTTCTGTGTCTTACAGTACATGGCCCGGTTGGCACCAGTCCACCGGCCGATTTGAACCGGGCCATCCGGTGGGACGGCCGGTCACGCCGGGCGAGAAACCGGGCCAGCAAGAAAAACATGTTATACAAAAACTGTGATAACTTTTGTGTCCGGACCCCGATTGACATGAAAGAAATTTTGTTGGAAAGATAACGACGAATAGAACCCCAACAAGAACTGGAAATATGGAGACTACTCACAGGACATTTTTAGATGTTTTTAGAGAGGGATTCTCCCACCGTTAAGAAATGGTGAAGACATCCAAACTCGAAAACGCAATAAAAGATGCATGCGGATTCCGTTTTCAATGAACTTGGGCTTGTTGTAAAGCTAGCAACAAGCTCAAGAACCTCTCACAGAGAAACACCAAGAAGCAATAGGGATATGCAAAGTATGCAGAGGATTGAGCTCCCTAAGATGATGTGATCAAGTTATCAAACCGAAAGCCCCTCTTGATAGTGCGGCTATCTATCCTATAATCCGGTCTCCCATCAACCACCTTGAGACCGGTAAAAGGAAAACCTATCAAGGCCATACCTTTGCCTCGTGCATCCCACTTGATCTTGATGATAACTCTTCAAGCTCCACTCAAGCCGGAATGTCTCACTTGATCATCATTACTTCGTGAAGACTCACATATGCTCCCCCATAACTCTTCAAGAGGCAGTTGATGGGATGTGAGGAGGAAAGAGGAGTGTGACACTGGAGCGGTGAACAGAGTGAGAGGAGTAGGCAGGGGAGTTAAGTCGCGTCTCCTACGATTATTTGCGCATGCGACGGGTCTAGACTTCGATTCAAAATTTTGCTTTCCGGACCTGCCTCTGGTGGAACGTCCTAGCCGCGGGATGCTTAGACGCACGTTGGGGACAACGTGGGCGTGAACCGGACAACCAATCGACTCGTTTTCCTCCCTAGGACCTGTTTGAAAGTGATGTGTGAAGGAGATATGCCCAAGAGGCAAAAGTGGTTATTATATATCTTTATGTTTATGATAAATGTTTATATACCATGCTATAATTGTATTAACCGAAACATTGATACATGTGTGATATGTAAACAACAAAGAGTCCCTAGTATGCCTCTTAACTAGCTTGTTGATTAATGGATGATTAGTTTCATAATCATAAACATTGGATGTTATTAATAACAAGGTTATATCATTGTATGAATGATGTAATGCACACACCCAATTAAGCGTAGCATAAGATCACGTCATTAAGTTATTTGCTATAAGCTTTCGATACATAGTTACCTAGTCCTTATGACCATGAGATCATATAAATCACTTATACCGGAAAGTTACTTTGATTACATCAAACGCCACTGCGTAAATGTGTGGTTATAAAGGTGGGATTAAGTATCCGGAAAGTATGAGTTGAGGCATATGGATCAACAGTGGGATTTGTCCATCCCGATGACGGATAGATATACTCTGGGCCCTCTCGGTGGAATGTCGTCTAATTTCTTGCAAGCATATGAATAAAGTTCATAAGAGACCACATACCACAGTACGAGTAAAGAGTACTTGTCAGGAGACGAGGTTGAACAAGGTATAGAGTGATACCGATGATCAAACCTCGGACAAGTAAAATATCGCGTGACAAAGGGAATTGGTATCGTATGTGAATGGTTCATTCGATCACTAAAAGTCATCGTTGAATATGTGGGAGCCATTATGGATCTCCAGATCCCGCTATTGGTTATTGGTCGGAGAGAGTACTCAACCATATCCACATAGTTCACGAACCGTAGGGTGACACACTTAAGGTTTGATGTTAAAACGGTAGAACTTGAATATGGAATGGAGTTCGAAGTCCCGGATGGGATCCCGGACATCACGAGGAGTTCCAGAATGGTCCGGAGAATAAGATTCATATATAGGAAGTCATTTTATAAGATTTAAAATGATCCGGAAGGTTCTACGGAAGGTTCTAGAAGGTTCTAGAAAAGTCCGGAAGAAATCACTAAGGAAGGCGGAGTCCCGGAGGGACTCCACCTCCCATGGCCGGCCAACCCTAGGAGGGGGGAGTCCACCTTGGGCTCCACCAAGGTGGCCGGCCAACCCCCCACATGGAAGGGGGGAATCCCACCCCAAGTGGGATTCCCACCTTGGGTAGGTTTCTCTATCACATGGAAGGTTTTGGGTTCGGGTCTTATTCGAAGACTTGTAGTCCAACACTTGGGGCTTCCACCTATGTAATGAGGGGCCAAGGGGAGGGGGCCGGCCACCCTAAGACTACAGCCTGGCCGCACCCCCTTAGTGGCCGGCCACCCCCTCCCAAACCCTAGCCGCCCCCTCTCTCCTCCAACGCTCCCGCACGCTTAGCGAAGCTCCGCCGGAGTTCTCCACCACCACCTCCACCACGCCGTCGTGCTGCCGGATTCAAGAGGAGACTACTACTTCCGCTGCCCGCTGGAACGGGAAGGTGGACGTCGACTTCATCAACACCGAACGTGTGACCGAGTACGGAGGTGCTGCCCGATTGTGGCACCGTGATCAAGATCTTCTACGCGCTTTTGCAAGCGGCAAGTGAACGTCTACCGCAGCAACAAGAGCCTCATCTTGTAGGCTTTGGAACTCTTCAAGGGTGAGTCTCGATCATCCCCTCGTTGCTACCGTCTTCTAGATTGCATCTTGGCTTGGATTGCGTGTTCGCGGTAGGAAATTTTTTGTTTTCTATGCAACGAATCCCTACAGTGGTATCAGAGCCGTGTCTATGCATAGATGGTTGCACGAGTAGAACACAATGGTTTTGTGGGCGTTGATGCTCTTGTTATCTTTAGTTTGAGTACTTTGCATCTTTGTGGCATAGTGGGATGAAGCGGCTCGGACTAACTTTACATGACCGCGTTCATGAGACTTGTTCCTCGTTCGACATGCAACTTGTATTGCATTAGAGGCTTTGCGGGTGTCTGTCTCTCCTACTATAGTGAAGATTCAATTTACTCTTCTATTGACAACATTAGTATCAACGTTGTGGTTCATGTTCGTAGGTAGATTAGATCTCTCTCGAAAACCCTAAACCACGTAAAATATGCAAACCAAATTAGAGACGTCTAACTTGTTTTTGCAGGGTTTGGTGATGTGATATGGCCATAATGTGATGATGAATATGTATGAGATGATCATTATTGTATTGTGGCAACCGGCAGGAGCCTTATGGTTGTCTTTAAATTTCATGTTGAGTAGTATTTCAAAGTAGTTGTAATAGTTGCTACATGGAGGACAATCATGAAGACGGCGCCATTGACCTTGACGCTACGCCGACGATGATGGAGATCATGCCTGAAGATGATGGAGATCATGTCCGTGCTTTGGAGATGAAGATCAAAGGCGCAAAGACAAAAGGGCCATATCACATCACATATGAACTGCATGTGATGTTAATCCTTTTATGCATCTTATTTTGCTTAGATCGCGACGGTAGCATTATAAGATGATCCCTCACTAAAATCTCAAGATAATAAAGTGTTCATCCTTAGTAGCACCGTTGCCAAGACTTGTCGTTTCGAAGCATCTCGTGATGATCGGGTGTGATAGAATCAACAAGTGCATACAACGGGTGCAAGACAGTTTTGCACATGCGGATACTAAGGTGGCCTTGACGAGCCTACATGTACAGACATGGTTTCGGAACACGTGATACCGAAAGGTAGAGCATGAATCATATGATTGATATGATGAACACTTTGAGTGTTCGCCATTGAAATTACACCTTGTCTCGTGATGATCGGACTTAGCTGTGGTGGATTTGGTTCGTGTGATCACTAAGACAATGCGAGGGATATTGTTTTGAGTGGGAGTTCACCTAGTTTTTTAATTATGTTGAATTAAAATTTGAACTCAATTTGTCATAAACTTAGTCTAAACTTTTGCAAATATATGTTGTAGAAATGGCGTCCCCAATCAATTTTAACCAGTTCCTAGAGAAAGAAAAGCTTAAGAGCAATGGTAGAAACTTCACCGACTGGTTCCGTCATGTGAGGATCTTCCTCGCTGGCGGAAATCTGCAGTTTGTGCTTGATGCACCGCTAGGTGACCCTCCTGCAGAACTGAAACCGATGAAGTAAAGAATGTTTACGCGACTCGGAAAACTAGGTACTCTCAAGTTCAGTGTGCCCTCCTGTGCAGTCTGGAAGCCGATCTTCAAAAACGTTTTGAGCACCACGATCCTCATGAGTTGGTCAATGAGCTGAAAGCTATATTTGAGACTCATGCGGCCGTGGAATGCTATGAAGCATCGAAACACTTCTTCAGTTGTATGATGGAAGAAGGCAGCTCCGTTAGTGAGCACATGCTCGTTATGACCGAGCATGCGAAGAAACTCAGTGACTTGGGAATAGTGGTTCCTAATAGACTGGGGATTAATCGTGTCCTTCAATCACTGCCACCAAGTTACAAGAACTTTGTGATGAACTACAATATGCAGAACATGAACAAGGAGTTACCTGAACTCTTTGGCATGCTAAAAGCTGCTGAGATTGAGAACAAGAAAGAGCACCAAGTGTTGATGGTCAACAAGATCACCAGTTTCAAGAAACAGGGCAAGTCTAAGGGAAAATTCAAGAAGGGTGGCAAGAAAGCTGCCACGCCTCCTATGAAACCTAAGAACGGCCCTAAGCCTGATGCTGAGTGCTATTACTGCAAGGAAAAGGGACACTGGAAGCGTAATTGCTCCAAGTATCTGGCTGATCTGAAGAGCGGCCTTGTCAAGAAGAAGAAATAAGGTATATCTGATATACATGTTATAGATGTTTATCTCATTGGTTCTCGTTCTAGTACCTGGGTATTTGATACTGGTTCGGTTGCTCATATTTGTAACTCGAAATAGGAACTAAAGAATAAACGAAGACTACTGAAAGATGAAGTGACGATGCGCGTTGGAAATGGATCCAAAGTCGATGTGATCGCTGTCGGCACATTTCCTCTACATCTACCTTCGGGATTAGTTTTAAGCCTAAATAATTGTTATTTCGTACCCGCGTTGAGCATGAACATTATATCTGGATCTTGTTTAATGCAAGACGGTTATTCATTCAAGTCTGAGAATAATGGTTGTTCTATTTTTATGAATAATATCTTTTATGGTCGAGCACCAGAAAAGAATGGCTTATTTCTGTTAGATCTCGATAGTAGTGATACGCATATACATAACATTGATGCTAAGCGAATTAAATTGAATGATAATTCTACTTATATGTGGCACTGTCGTCTTGGTCATATTGGAGTGAAACGCATGAAGAAACTCCATACCGATGGATTACTTGAATCACTTGACTTTGAGTCACTTGATAGATGCGAAGCATGTCTAATGGGAAAAATGACTAAGACTCCATTTTCTGGTATGATGGAGCGAGCTACTGACTTATTGGAAATCATACATACCGATGTGTGCGGACCAATGAGCGTAGCATCGCGCGGTGGTTATCGTTATGTTCTAACCTTCACAGATGATCTGAGTAGATATGGGTATATCTATTTCATGAAACATAAATCCGAAACTTTCGAGAAGTTTAAGGAATTCCAAAGTGAAGTAGAAAATCAACGTAACAAGAAGATTAAATTTCTACGATCTGATCGTGGAGGTGAATATCTGAGTTATGAGTTTGGCATGCATTTAAAGAAATGCGGAATACTTTCACAATTGACACCGCCGGGAACACCACAACGAAACGGTGTATCCGAACGTCGTAATCGAACTCTCTTAGATATGGTTCGTTCTATGATGTCTCTTACTGATTTGCCGTTATCATTTTGGAGTTATGCATTAGAGACAGCCGCATTCACTTTAAATAGAGCACCATCAAAATCCGTAGAAACGACACCGTATGAATTATGGTTTAATAAGAAACCTAAGCTGTCGTTCCTTAAAGTTTGGGGTTGCGAAGCCTATGTAAAGAAGTTACAACCGGACAAGCTAGAGCCCAAAGCGGAGAAATGCGTCTTCATAGGATACCCTAAGGAAACTATAGGGTACACTTTCTATCACAGATCCGAAGGCAAAATCTTTGTTGCTAAGAACGGAACCTTTCTTGAGAAAGAATTGCTCACTAAAGAAGTGACTGGAAGAAAAGTAGAACTCGATGAGATTGATGAATCTTTACTCGTTGATCAGAGTAGCGCAGTACCGAAAGTTGTTCCTGTACCGCCTACACCGGCAACAGAGGAAGCTAATGATAATGATCATGAAACTTCGAACGAGGAAACTACTGAACCTCGCAGATCGACAAGGGAACGTGCCACTCCTGATTGGTATGATCCTTGTCTAAATGTCATGATTGTGGACAACAATGATGAGGACCCTGCGATGTATGAAGAAGCGATGATGAGCCCAGATTCCAACAAATGGCAAGAAGCCATGAAATCCGAAATGGGATCCATGTATGATAACAAAGTATGGACTTTGGTAGACTTACCTGATAGCCGCAAGGCTGTCGAGAATAAATGGATCTTCAAGAGAAAAACAGATGCTGATGGTAATATTACTATCTATAAAGCTCGACTTGTCGCAAAGGGTTTCCGACAAAATCAAGGAGTTGACTACGATGAGACTTTCTCACCTGTAGCGAAGCTAAAATCTGTGAGGATTTTGTTAGCAATAGCTGCATTTTTCGATTATGAGATTTGGCAGATGGATGTCAAAATGGCGTTCCTTAATGGAGACATTGAGGAAGAGTTGTATATGGTACAACCCAAAGGTTTTGTCGATTCTAAAAATGCTGACAAAGTATGCAAACTTCAGCGTTCAATCTATGGACTGAAGCAAGCATCAAGAAGTTGGAACCGACGTTTTGATAAGGTGATCAAAGACTTCGGGTTTATACAGTGTCATGGAGAGGCCTGTATTTACAAGAAAGTGAGTGGGAGCTCTGTAGCATTCCTGATATTATATGTAGATGACATATTATTGATTGGGAATGATATAGAACTATTAAGCAGTGTAAAAGGTTATTTGAATAATAGTTTTTCAATGAAAGACCTTGGTGAAGCATCGTATATATTAGGCATCAAGATTTATAGAGATAGATCAAGACGCCTAATAGGGCTATCACAGAGTACATACCTGGACAAGATTCTAAAGAAATTTAGAATGGACGAAAGTAAGAAAGGTTTCTTGCCTATGTTACCAGGCAAGGTCTTGAGTAAGACTCAAGGACCGGCTACGGCAGAAGAAAGAGAAAGGATGAGTAATATCCCCTATGCCTCGGCAGTAGGATCTATCATGTATGCCATGCTATGTACTAGACCGGATATAGAACATGCTGTTAGTTTGACTAGCAGATATCAAAGTGATCCAGGAATGAAACACTGGACGGTGGTCAAGAATATCCTGAAGTACTTGAAAAGAACTAAGGATATGTTTCTTTGTTATGGAGGTGACCAAGAGCTCGTTGTAAGCGGTTACACCGATGCAAGTTGGAACACTGATCCTGATGACTCTAAGTCACAGTCTGGGTACGTGTTTATATTGAATGGTGCTGCAGTAAGCTGGGCAAGCTCGAAGCAGTGCACGGTGGCGAAGTCTTCAGCAGAATCAGAGTACATAGCGGCTTCAGAGGCTTCATCAGAAGCGGTATGGATGAAGAGGTTCATTGTAGAGCTCGGTGTGGTTCCTAGTGCATTGGACCCACTAGTCATATACTGTGACAACATGGGTGTCATCGCCAATGCACAAGAACCAAGGTCACACAAGAGGCTGAAGCATATCAAGCTGCGTTACCACTCGATTCGCGAGTACATCGAAGATGTGAAGGAGATATGCCCTAGAGGCAATAATAAAATGGTTATTATTTATATCTTTATGTTTATGATAAATGTTTATATATCATGCTTGAATTGTATTAACCGAAACATTAGTACATGTGTGATATGTAGACAAACAAGAAGTCCCTAGTATGCCTCTTAAACTAGCTTGTTGATTAATGGATGATTAGTTTCATAATCATGAACATTGGATGTTATTAATAACAAGGTTATGTCATTGTGTGAATGATGTAATGGACACACCCAATTAAGCGTAGCATAAGATCTCGTCATTAAGTTATTTGCTATAAGCTTTCGATACATAGTTACCTAGTCCTTATGACCATGAGATCATGTAAATCACTTATACCGGAAAGGTACTTTGATTACACCAAACACCACTGCGTAAATGGGTGGCTATAAAGGTGGGATTAAGTATCCGGAAAGTATGAGTTGAGGCATATGGATCAACAGTGGGATTTGTCCATCCCGATGACGGATAGATATACTCTGGGCCCTCTCGGTGGAATGTCGTCTAAATGTCTTGCAAGCATATGAATGAGTTCATAAGAGACCACATACCACGGTACGAGTAAAGAGTACTTGTCAGGAGACGAGGTTGAACAAGGTATAGAGTGATACCGAAGATCAAACCTCGGACAAGTAAAATATCGCGAGACAAAGGGAATTGGTAATATATGTGAATGGTTCATTCGATCACTAAAGTCATCGTTGAATATGTGGGAGCCATTATGGATCTCCAGATCCCGCTATTGGTTATTGGTCGGAGTGAGTACTCAACCATGTCCGCATAGTTCACGAACCGTAGGGTGACACACTTAAAAGTTGGATGTTGAAATGGTAGTACTTGAATATGGAATGGAGTTCGAATATTTGTTCGGAGTCCCGGATGAGATCCCGGACATCACGAGGAGTTCCGGAATGGTCGGAGAATAAGATTCATATATAGGATGTCATTTTATGTGAAATAAAATGTCGCGGAAGGTTCTATGGAAGGTTCTAGAAGGTTCTAGAAAAGTCCGGAAGAAACCACCAAGGAAGGTGGAGTCCACATGGGACTCCACCTCCATGGCCGGCCAGCCCTAGATGGGGTGGAGTCCCAAGTGGACTCCACCATAAGGGGCCGGCCACCCCCCACATGGGAGGTGGAAATCCCACCTTTGGGTGGGAGTCCTAGTTGGGCTAGGTTTCCCCCTCTTATGGAAGGTTTTGGTTTCGGGTCTTATTCGAAGACTTGGACACCAACACTTGGGATCCACCTATATAATGAGGGGCCAAGGGAGGGGGCCGGCCACCCCAAGACCACAAGCTGGCCGCCCCCCTTGAGTGGCCGGCCACCCCCGCCCAAACCCTAGCCGCCCCCCGCGCCGCCAAAACTCCCGCGGAGCGTTAGCGAAGCTCCGCCGGACTTCTCCACCACCACCGACACCACGCCGTCGTGCTGTCGGATTCAAGAGGAGCTACTACTTCCGCTGCCCGCTGGAACGGGGAGGTGGACGTCGTCTTCATCAACAACCGAACGTGTGACCGAGTACGGAGGTGCTGCCCGTTCGTGGCGCCGGAACCGATCGTGATCAAGATCTTCTACGCGCTTTTGCAAGCGGCAAGTGATCGTCTACCGCAGCAACAAGAGCCTCATCTTGTAGGCTTTGGAATCTCTTCAAGGGTGAGACTCGATACCCCCTCGTTGTTACCGTCTTCTAGATTGCATCTTGGCTTGGATTGCGTGTTCGCGGTAGGAAAATTTTTGTTTTCTATGCAACGTTATCCTACAGTGGTATCAGAGCCGTGTCTATGCATAGATGGTTGCACGAGTAGAACACAATGGTTTGTGGGCGTTGATGCTCTTGTTATCTTTAGTTTGAGTACTTTGCATCTTTGTGGCATAGTGGGCTGAAGCGGCTCGGACTAACTTTACATGACCGCGTTCATGAGACTTGTTCCTCGTTCGACATGCAACTTGTATTGCATAAGAGGCTTTGCGGGTGTCTGTCTCTCCTACTATAGTGAAGATTCAATTTACTCTTCTATTGAAAACATTAGTATCAACGTTGTGGTTCATGTTCGTAGGTAGATTAGATCTCTCTGGAAACCCTAAACCACGTAAAATATGCAAACCAAATTAGAGACGTCTAACTTGTTTTTGCAGGGTTTGGTGATGTGATATGGCCATAATATGATGATGAATATGTATGAGATGATCATTATTGTATTGTGGCAACCGGCAGGAGCCTTATGGTTGTCTTTAAATTTCATGTTGAGTAGTATTTCAAAATAGTTGTAATAGTTGCTACATGGAGAACAATCATGAAGACGGCGCCATTGACCTTGACGCTACGCCGACGATGATGGAGATCATGCCCGAAGATGATGGAGATCATGTCCGTGCTTTGGAGATGAAGATCAAAGGCGCAAAGACAAAAGGGCCATATCATATCACATATGAACTGCATGTGATGTTAATCCTTTTATGCATCTTATTTTGCTTAGATCGCGACGGTAGCATTATAAGATGATCCCTCACTAAAATCTCAAGATAATAAAGTGTTCATCCTTAGTAGCACCGTTACCAAGTCTTGTCGTTTCGAAGCATCTCGTGATGATCGGGTGTGATAGATTCAATAAGTACATACAACGGGTGCAAGACAGTTTTGCACATGCGGATACTAAGGTGGCCTTGACGAGCCTAGCATGTACAGACATGGTCTCGGAACACGTGATACCGAAAGGTAGAGCATGAATCATATGGTTGATATGATGAACACTTTGAGTGTTCGCCATTGAAATCACACCTTTTCTCGTGATGATCGGGTTTAGGTGCGGTGGATTTGGTTCGTGTAATCACTAAGACAATGCGAGGGATATTGTTTTGAGTGGGAGTTCACTTAGGTTTTTAATTATGTTGAATTAAAATTTGAACTCAATTTGTCATAAACTTAGTCTAAACTATTGCAAATATATGTTGTAGAGATGGCGTCCCCAATCAATTTTAATCAGTTCCTAGAGAAAGAGAAACTTAAGAGCAACGGTAGCAACTTCACCGACTGGTTCCGTCATGTGAGGATCTTCCTCTCTGGCGGAAATCTGCAATTTGTGCTTGATGCACCGCTAGGTGACCCTCCTGCAGAAGATGAAACCGATGAAGTAAAAGCTGTTTACGCAACTCGGAAAACTCGGTACTCTCAAGTTCAGTGTGCCATCCTGTGCGATGCGGAATCCGATCTTCAAAAACGTTTTGAGCACCATGATCCTCATGAGTTGATGAATGAGCTGAAAGCTATATTCGAGACTCATGCGGCCGTGGAATGCTATGAAGCATCGAAACATTTCTTCAGCTGTATGATGGAAGAAGGCAGCTCCGTTAGTGAGCACATGCTCGCCATGACCGGGCATGCGAAGAAACTCAGTGACTTGGGAATAGTGATTCCTAATAGACTGGGGATTAATCGTGTCCTTCAATCACTGCCACCAAGTTACAAGAACTTTGTGATGAACTACAATATGCAGAACATGAACAAGGAGTTACCTGAACTCTTTGGCATGCTAAAAGCTGCTGAGATTGAGATCAAGAAAGAGCACCAAGTGTTGATGGTCAACAAGACCACCAGTTTCAAGAAACAGGGCAAGTCTAAGGGAAAATTCAAGAAGGGTGGCAAGAAAGCTGCCACGCCTCCTATGAAACCTAAGAACGGCCCTAAGCCTGATGCTGAGTGCTATTGCGCAAGGAGAAGGGACACCGGAAGCGTAATTGCTCCAAGTATCCGGCTGATCCGAAGAGCGGCCTTGTCAAGAAGAAGAAAGAAGGTATATCTGATATACATGTTATAGATGTTCATTTCACCGGTTCTCGTTCTAGTACCTGGGTATTTGATACTGGTTCGGTTGCTCATATTTGTAACTCGAAACAGGAACTAAAGAATAAACGACAACTGCTGAAAGATGAAGTGACGATGCGCGTTGGAAACGGATCCAAGGTCAATGTGATCGCAGTCGGCACACTTCCTCTACATCTACCTTCGGGATTAGTTTTAAGCCTAAATAATTGCTATTATGTACCTGCGTTGAGCATGAACATTATATCTGGATCTTGTTTAATGCAAGACGGTTATTCATTCAAGTCTGAGAATAATGGTTGTTCTATTTTTATGAATAATATCTTTTATGGTCGAGCACCACAAAAGAATGGCTTATTTCTGTTAGATCTCGATAGTAGTGATACGCATATACATAACATTGATGCTAAACGAATTAAACTTAATGATAATTCTACTTATATGTGGCAATCGCTGTCTTGGTCATATTGGAGTGAAACGCATGAAGAAACTCCATACTGATGGATTACTTGAATCACTTGACTTTGAGTCACTTGATAGATGCGAAGCATGTCTAATAGGAAAAATGACAAAGACTCCATTTTCTGGTATGATGGAGCGAGCTACTGACTTATTGGAAATCATACATACCGATGTGTGTGGACCAATGAGCGTAGCATCGCGCGGTGGTTATCGTTATGTTCTAACCTTCACAGATGATCTGAGTAGATATGGGTATATCTATTTCATGAAACATAAATCCGAAACTTTCGAGAAGTTTAAGGAATTTCAAAGTGAAGTAGAAAATCAACGTAACAAGAAGATTAAATTTCTACGATCTGATCGTGGAGGTGAATATCTGAGTTATGAGTTTGGCATGCATTTAAAGAAATGCGGAATACTTTCACAATTGACACCGCGGGAACACCTCAACGAAACGGTGTGTCCGAACGTCGTAATCGAACTCTCTTAGATATGGTTCGTAGTATGATGTCTCTTACTGATTTGCCGTTATCATTTTGGAGTTATGCATTAGAGACAGCCGCATTCACTTTAAATAGAGCACCATCAAAATCCGTAGAAACGACACCGTATGAATTATGGTTTAACAAGAAACCTAAGCTATCGTTCCTGAAAGTTTGGGGTTGCGAAGCCTATGTAAAGAAGTTACAACCGGACAAGCTAGAACCCAAAGCGGAGAAATGCGTCTTCATAGGATACCCTAAGGAAACTATAGGGTACACTTTCTATCACAGATCCGAAGGCAAAATCTTTGTTGCTAAGAACGGAACCTTTCTTGAGAAAGAATTTCTCACTAAAGAAGTGACTGGAAGAAAAGTAGAACTTCGATGAGATTGATGAATCTATACTCGTTGATCAGAGTAGCGCAAAGATCGGAAGTTGTACCTGTACCGCCTACACCGGCAACAGAGGAAGCTAATGATAATGATCATGAAACTTCGAACGAGGAAACTACTGAACCTCGCAGATCGACAAGGGAACGTGCCACTCCTGATTGGTATGATCCTTGTCTAAATGTCATGATTGTGGATAACAATGATGAGGATCCTGCGACGTATGAAGAAGCGATGATGAGCCCAGATTCCAACAAATGGCAAGAAGCCATGAAATCCGAAATGGGATCCATGTATGATAACAAAGTATGGACTTTGGTAGACTTACCTGATAGCCGAAAGGCTGTCGAGAATAAATGGATCTTCAAAAGAAAAAGCAGATGCTGATGGTAATATTACTCGTCTATAAAGCTCGACTTGTCGCAAAGGGTTTCCGACAAATTCAAGGAGTTGACTACGATGAGACTTTCTCACCTGTAGCGAAGCTAAAATCTGTGAGGATTTTGTTAGCAATAGCTGCATTTTTCGATTATGAGATTTGGCAGATGGATGTCAAAACGGCGTTCCTTAATGGAGACATTGAGGAAGAGTTGTATATGGTACAACCCAAAGGTTTTGTCGATCCTAAAAATGCTAACAAAGTATGCAAACTTCAGCGTTCAATCTATGGACTGAAGCAAGCATCAAGAAGTTGGAACCGACGCTTTGATAAGGCGATCAAAGACTTCGGGTTTATACAGTGTCATGGAGAGGCCTGTATTTACAAGAAAGTGAGTGGGAGCTCTGTAGCATTCCTGATATTATATGTAGATGACATATTATTGATCGGGAATGATATAGAACTGTTAAGCAGTGTTAAAGGTTATTTGAATAATAGTTTTTCAATGAAAGACCTTGGTGAAGCATCATATATATTAGGCATCAAGATTTATAGAGATAGATCAAGACGCCTAATAGGGCTATCACAGAGTACATATCTGGACAAGATTCTAAAGAAGTTTAGAATGGACGAAAGTAAGAAAGGGTTCTTACCTATGTTACCAGGCAAGGTATTGAGTAAGACTCAAGGACCGGCTACGGCAGAAGAAAGAGAAAGGATGAGTAACATCCCCTATGCCTCGGCAGTAGGATCTATCATGTATGCCATGCTATGTACTAGACCGGATATAGCACATGCTGTTAGTTTGACTAGCAGATATCAAAGTGATCCAGGAATGGAACACTGGACAGCGGTCAAGAATATCCTGAAGTACTTGAAAAGAACTAAGGATATGTTTCTTTGTTATGGAGGTGACCAAGAGCTCGTTGTAAACGGTTACACCGATGCAAGTTGGAACACTGATCCTGATGACTCTAAGTCACAATCTGGGTACGTGTTTATATTGAATGGTGCTGCAGTAAGTCGGGCAAGCTCGAAGCAAAGGCACGGTGGCGAAGTCTTCAACAGAATCAGAGTACATAGCGGCTTCAGAGGCTTCATCGAAGCGGTATGGATGAAGAGGTTCATTGTAGAGCTCGGTGTGGTTCCTAGTGCATTGGACCCATTAATCATTTCTTGTGATAACATGGGTGCCATCGCCAATGCACAAGAGCCAAGGTCACACAAGAGGCTGAAGCATATCAAGCTGCGTTACCACTCGATTCGCGAGTACATCGAAGATGGAGAAGTAAAGATTTGCAAAGTACACACCGATCCGAATGTAGCAGATCCGTTGACTAAAGCTCTCCCTAGGGCAAAGCATGACCAACACCGAATGCCATGGGTGTTAGGTATATTACAATGTAATCTAGATTATTGACTCTAGTGCAAGTGGGAGACTGAAGGAGATATGCCCTAGAGGCAATAATAAAATGGTTATTATTTATATCTTTATGTTTATGATAAATGTTTATATATCATGCTTGAATTGTATTAACCGAAACATTAGTACATGTGTGATATGTAGACAAACAAGAAGTCCCTAGTATGCCTCTTAAACTAGCTTGTTGATTAATGGATGATTAGTTTCATAATCATGAACATTGGATGTTATTAATAACAAGGTTATGTCATTGTGTGAATGATGTAATGGACACACCCAATTAAGCGTAGCATAAGATCTCGTCATTAAGTTATTTGCTATAAGCTTTCGATACATAGTTACCTAGTCCTTATGACCATGAGATCATGTAAATCACTTATACCGGAAAGGTACTTTGATTACACCAAACACCACTGCGTAAATGGGTGGCTATAAAGGTGGGATTAAGTATCCGGAAAGTATGAGTTGAGGCATATGGATCAACAGTGGGATTTGTCCATCCCGATGACGGATAGATATACTCTGGGCCCTCTCGGTGGAATGTCGTCTAAATGTCTTGCAAGCATATGAATGAGTTCATAAGAGACCACATACCACGGTACGAGTAAAGAGTACTTGTCAGGAGACGAGGTTGAACAAGGTATAGAGTGATACCGAAGATCAAACCTCGGACAAGTAAAATATCGCGAGACAAAGGGAATTGGTAATATATGTGAATGGTTCATTCGATCACTAAAGTCATCGTTGAATATGTGGGAGCCATTATGGATCTCCAGATCCCGCTATTGGTTATTGGTCGGAGTGAGTACTCAACCATGTCCGCATAGTTCACGAACCGTAGGGTGACACACTTAAAAGTTGGATGTTGAAATGGTAGTACTTGAATATGGAATGGAGTTCGAATATTTGTTCGGAGTCCCGGATGAGATCCCGGACATCACGAGGAGTTCCGGAATGGTCCGGAGAATAAGATTCATATATAGGATGTCATTTTATGTGAAATAAAATGTCGCGGAAGGTTCTATGGAAGGTTCTAGAAGGTTCTAGAAAAGTCCGGAAGAAACCACCAAGGAAGGTGGAGTCCACATGGGACTCCACCTCCATGGCCGGCCAGCCCTAGATGGGGTGGAGTCCCAAGTGGACTCCACCATAGGGGGCCGGCCACCCCCCCACATGGGAGGTGGAAATCCCACCTTTGGGTGGGAGTCCTAGTTGGGCTAGGTTTCCCCCTCTTATGGAAGGTTTTGGTTTCGGGTCTTATTCGAAGACTTGGACACCAACACTTGGGATCCACCTATATAATGAGGGGCCAAGGGAGGGGGCCGGCCACCCCAAGACCACAAGCTGGCCGCCCCCCTTGAGTGGCCGGCCACCCCCTCCCAAACCCAAGCCGCCCCCCTCTCCTCCATAACTCCCGCGTAGCTTTAGCGAAGCTCCGCCGGACTTCTCCACCACCACCGACACCACGCCGTCGTGCTGTCGGATTCAAGAGGAGCTACTACTTCCGCTGCCCGCTGGAACGGGGAGGTGGACGTCGTCTTCATCAACAACCGAACGTGTGACCGAGTACGGAGGTGCTGCCCGTTCGTGGCGCCGGAACCGATCGTGATCAAGATCTTCTACGCGCTTTTGCAAGCGGCAAGTGATCGTCTACCGCAGCAACAAGAGCCTCATCTTGTAGGCTTTGGAATCTCTTCAAGGGTGAGACTCGATACCCCCTCGTTGTTACCGTCTTCTAGATTGCATCTTGGCTTGGATTGCGTGTTCGCGGTAGGAAAATTTTTGTTTTCTATGCAACGTTATCCTACAAGATGGAGAAGTAAAGATTTGCAAAGTACACACTGATCTGAATGTAGCAGATCCGTTGACTAAAGCTCTCCCTAGGGCAAAGCATGACCAACACCAGAATGCCATGGGTGTTAGGTACCTTACAATGTAATCTATATTATTGACTCTAGTGCAAGTGGGAGACTGAAGGAGATATGCCCAAGAGGCAATAATAAAAGTGGTTATTATATATCTTTATGTTTATGATAAATGTTTATATACCATGCTATAATTGTATTAACCGAAACATTGATACATGTGTGATATGTAAACAACAAAGAGTCCCTAGTATGCCTCTTAACTAGCTTGTTGATTAATGGATGATTAATTTCATAATCATAAACATTGGATGTTATTAATAACAAGGTTATATCATTGTATGAATGATGTAATGGACACACCCAATTAAGCGTAGCATAAGATCACGTCATTAAGTTATTTGCTATAAGCTTTCGATACATAGTTACCTAGTCCTTATGACCATGAGATCATATAAATCACTTATACCGGAAAGGTACTTTGATTACATCAAACGCCACTGCGTAAATGGGTGGTTATAAAGGTGGGATTAAGTATCCCGAAAGTATGAGTTGAGGCATATGGATCAACAGTGGGATTTGTCCATCCCGATGACGGATAGATATACTCTGGGCCCTCTCGGTGGAATGTCGTCTAATGTCTTGCAAGCATATGAATAAAGTTCATAAGAGACCACATACCACAGTACGAGTAAAGAGTACTTGTCAGGAGACGAGGTTGAACAAGGTATAGAGTGATACCGATGATCAAACCTCGGACAAGTAAAATATCGCGTGACAAAGGGAATTGGTATCGTATGTGAATGATTCATTCGATCACTAAAATTCATCGTTGAATATGTGGGAGCCATTATGGATCTCCAGATCCCGCTATTGGTTATTGGTCGGAGAGAGTACTCAACCATGTCCACATAGTTCACGAACCGTAGGGTGACACACTTAAGGTTTGATGTTAAAATAGTAGAACTTGAATATGGAATGGAGTTCGAAGATTTGTTCGAAGTCCCGGATGGGATCCCGGACATCACGAGGAGTTCCGGAATGGTCCGGAGAATAAGATTCATATATAGGAAGTCATTTTATAAGATTTAAAATGATCCGGAAGGTTCTACGGAAGGTTCTAGAAGGTTCTAGAAAAGTCCGGAAGAAATCACTAAGGAAGGCCACCTCCCATGGCCGGCCAACCCTAGGAGGGGGGATTCCACCTTGGGCTCCACCAAGGTGGCCGGCCAACCCCCCACATGGAAGGGGGGAATCCCACCCCAAGTGGGATTCCCACCTTGGGTAGGTTTCCCTATCACATGGAAGTTTTTGGGTTCGGGTCTTATTCGAAGACTTGTAGTCCAACACTTGGGGCTTCCACCTATATAATGAGGGGCCAAGGGGAGGGGGCCGGCCACCCTAAGACTACAGCCTGGCCGCACCCCCTTAGTTGCCGGCCACCCCCTCCCAAACCCTAGCCGTCCCCTCTCTCCTCCAACGCTCCCGCACGCTTAGCGAAGCTCCACCGGAGTTCTCTACCACCACCGCCACCACGCCGTCGTGCTGCCGGATTCAAGAGGAGACTACTACTTCCGCTGCCCGCTGGAACGGGGAGGTGGACGTCGACTTCATCAACACCGAACGTGTGACCGAGTACGGAGGTGCTTCCCGATTGTGGCACCGTGATCAAGATCTTCTACGCGCTTTTGCAAGCGGCAAGTGAACGTCTACCGCAGCAACAAGAGCCTCATCTTGTAGGCTTTGGAACTCTTCAAGGGTGAGTCTCGATCATCCCCTCGTTGCTACCGTCTTCTAGATTGCATCTTGGTTTGGATTGCGTATTCGCGGTAGGAAATTTTTTGTTTTCTATGCAACGAATCCCTACAATGTGGGCTACCAATCACATCATATTTACATGCACCCAAAGAGACTTTGTGCACGGGACTATGTCATTAATGAAGATTCATTCGATTTTGAAACATTCAAAAAAATTGTCTCACAAATTGTTAAGCCGGCTCACTTTCACTGCTACCAAAGGTATATTTAAAATTATATTAGATTTTGACACATTTTGATAAGTTTTTTTTGCCAGTGATTACATTTAACATTGCAATTGTTCTATCAAAAATGGAATAAAAGAGATTGCAGCTCAAATCGGACAGGGCTTTTTTTTTTGCACCCGGGAGAACATGCTCTGGATTTTTGAAATAAATTTTAAATGTATTACAAAATCCCAAAAATTTTGACAAAAAATGCCGCACATACATCCTGATGTTCTATGTGTTCGCATAGTAGTTTCACGAAAAATTGATATTTTCTGGTCATGTGTAAAAAAGACAAAATTTGATACTAAAAATAAGCTCTCCACAAGACATTTCCTTGTCTTTCTATACAATACACTCAAAAAAATGTCTGTATTCTGGGAAACTTGGCAAGTGTGCATGTGATTGTTTTTTTTGTTATTTTAAAATATTTTTTGTGCGGCAGGAGCATATGCACCCAAGATGAGAAGTGCATTTCCAAAATACAACAATATAGATCTATATATATACCTACTTAATGTGAGTTTCAAAATATTGGTAGGAGTACATCTGATCCAAATTACGTATCACCATTTTATTCAACATAGACAAATTTAGAAAATACGTAGTACTGAGTAGGCCGAGCTTATGGGCGAACTATTTACACATATATGCACTACAGGACTAGCAGCATCCAGATTCGCTGTTAGGATCACTCGTCGCTACCACTGTGGTACTGTGTGCCAGCACGTACTATTACTACACCAGCGTGGAGCAGGCGGACGTGGCTGGATCGAACAGCGCCGGGAGCAGGTACTTCCGGCCGCGCTCGCCGTTGGCGTTGTAGCTCGCCCCGGTGGCCGAGTCCACCAGCAGCTGGCCGGCGTACCCAGGGTACGCGCCCTTGCCGTACACCCCCGGGCACGCCGTGGCGGCCTCCAGCGGCGCGGCTCGGTCGCCCTGGTAGAACCCGTCGCCGAACGGGTTGGTCACCGCGCCGGCGACCATGCTGGCCACGTTGATCACCAGCCCGTCCATGCCCACGTCGCCGTTCGGCGGCACCAGCGGCGTCGACTGGGGCCCGTACGCCGGTTGGTGGAACGGCCACGCGCACTGCCCGGGGCACTGCGTCGCCGAGTTTCCTGCCCAGACGTACGCTGTGTCGGCCTTCGCGTCCACGGGCCCGTGCCGGCCGCACCGGCTCATGCAGAAGCCCTCCACGGCCACGTCCTGCGCCGTCAGCACCAGCGCGATGCCGCCCTTCGCAGGCCTTGCCCTGGCCGCCAGCGCCGGGAGCTGGGACAGCTTCAGGCTCTTTCCCAACGAGCACGCCTCGTCGGAGACCTGGCCGGACAGGACCACCCGCGCGATCTTGGCAACGCCTGTGCTCTGTCCTCCACTCTTGCCAACGGTGGCCGCCGCCTTGGACAGATACAGCTGGTGGATGCTGCTCCACCACTGGGAGACAGACGGCGCCGGGGCCGCCCTCGGCGCGGCGGAGAGGGAGACGAGGAAGTCCGAGATGACTGCCTTCTGCGCCGCCGTGAAGCGGCCGTACCATATGACGGACACGGGGATGTCGCCTTGCAACACGGCGCCGTTGTGGTACGTGAGTTGGTTGGGCTGGGGCTGGACCAGGAACATCAGCTTCCTGGTGCTAACTGACGCGGCTGCCATGTTTGTGGCAACCACCATTAGTAGCAGGATGAGAAGGCTTTCCTTGGCCATTTGTGGAAGACAAGAGAGCTCCAGATTTTGGATGAAGGTTTTGCGTAGGTGTGCGTGTTGAAATGGTGTTGTTTGCTAGTGTGTGGGAAGCAAAGGCGAACGGGGAGCTGTTTATATAGGGGAGCCCGGTGCTTAATATGACTGCTAGACTGTCCTACATATGTTAAGCAAGCCGTTTCCTTTTACCGACAGAACCACGTACCAAGTAGGTGTTACAACCAAACTACTCCGTCCCATGAAATATATTAACATTTCATCTAAATTCCGATGCAACTAGACATGATTTAGTGTCTAGATACATCTATTTTTCATTAAATCTCCGACATGTTTCATGGAACAAAGGAAGTCATACTAATGCTCAACGGGTGTGCTTCAATGCAGCCACTTGTTTAAAATGTACTCACCAGTTGTATTTAGTTTCAAAAATGTTGTACTCTATTACCTCCACTCCAAAACTTAAGACTAATATTATTTTTAGAAAGTTAAATTATGTTAAATTCAATATTTTACCAAAATTTATTAACATGCTAAATACAAATTCAATACCATTAAATAGATAATGAAATATATTTTCATTTGATATCTATGAAATATTATATTTATTGATAGATTTTTCTAAAAGTTTGGTTAAACTTATTTAATTTGACTTAAAAAAATAAGACTTAAGCTTTGAAACAGATGTAGTACTACTAAAATTATGTATCATTTTTATACGCAAGCTATGGAGAATTCTGTATTCTCATTTATTTTTCCCTTTTTTGCTTTATAAAGTTTTATCTCCAATCAAGATATAGGTCCTATGGATCAAATATTTTCCAGTTTATCCATTTAATTAAGGGAGACCATATGTACTATCGTGTAAAATTTGTAATCGCATTTTCCAAGAAATAATTTTCATTTATAAAAATGAAATAATTTTAACAGTATATAAATGTGTTCATGTGCAAAAAACTTATTGTGTATAGATTGATGTGGACATGTCAAAGTCATTAATAACCTATATTTTGGATAGAATTATTTCCATTTTGTAGTAATCTTGGTTTCATTTTGTTTGAGTTGTGGAGGCAATCTCTCGTGACTGGATCTGGCTGCCAAATTTGACCGGAGTTGCGGGGGCAACCATAATCCAATACTAATCCATAAATCACTTAAACAACTACACCTATAAATATTAATTTTTCCTTCTGAGCTCACTCAAGCGGGAGAAATAAACTAATCCATGTTTTCTCAGGTCCATGGTTTCAGTTTCCTTTTTAGAAAATTGATATGTTCTTCATAATAAAAATAGATACACCCAATAAAAAATTATTTTATACAAATATAATAACATAAATATGATTTTTTGGATATTAAATTTTGTAGATGGTAAAGCATAAAAATATTCGGCCTATATTTTTTGAACTAAAATTTGGCTTGTGTTTTATCAAGAAAATATTATATAGGACAAGATAATTATTTATCCACCCGGATTGAAACAGCCATGAAACAAAGCGAGATTGTAACCTTAGCTCGCGCTAATGATCGATAACATCGAGAAATGCAACCATTAAAGTACCTACAGAGTCCCATTGAGGACCAGACGTCCATGAGCAATTGCATTAGTAGACTGTCACACAGGAAGATTGATAATGGCGCCAACCATATCGGTGGGGACATCGCCCGGGTTCATACAAAAACCTTTTATAATATGTAATTATTTTATATACGAAAATAAAATAGCATATAAATTAATTTCATTCTAAAGACCATGTCAATGTCCTAAAACCTGCATTTGGCATAGAATTTTGAATTATGTGATAATCTTGCTTTTATTTTGTGTCGGGCGTGGGGACAATCTTTGATGATTGGATCCCATCCGATGGGTGCCAAATTTGACTCGGAATAGTCAACACAACCATAATCCAATAGTAATCCATAAATACATGAAGCAACTAAACCTTGTAATGTCAAGCACTCATGGTGTGACAAGTTGCAATTCAAATTCATTTTACACATGGCAAACACCATCACAGCCTCTACCCAGAACAGGTTGGAAATCAATAATCAGTGGAGCTATGCAAGCATGTACACAGCATGGTCTAGGATTAGAACGCTTTGCTAATCTCTTAACTACAATACGCGAGGACGTAGAAGTCAACCAAGTACTACCGGGTGCGCGGACCAGTCCGCAATATATAATTGGAGGAGCACGCGGGTGCCGATGTTATCTTCCGAGAAGAGACGGTGGCCTCCCATCAACTATCATCAGCGCACAAACTGGCTTTCTATCCTTGGGGAACAGAACGGTTGTTGCCGGAACTTGACGGATATGTCGATATACATACATGCAATGCATGTGTGCAAGTGTGAGAGGATCAGAGGATGACTTTTTTTTTTTTTTTTTTTCGAGAGTACGCTAAAGGCATACCTTATCTTTATAGAAGGCAGAAGTTTGAGTACAAGAACGGCACCACTCGCTACAAGCAATGAGCGTAACCCCACACAACGCCGGCTACAGACCAAACAACCACAACACAAAGAACCTGTCCTAAGCAACAAACCAAGCCACGTCTCGACCGACGCGAAGCACCTCCGAAGAGGAACGGCTCCCAAAGGAACTTCCTTGTCAACGCACCATCCGAAGGAGATCAATGGCGGGACTTGGACGGATCCCAGAAGCAGTCCTCCAGAACATGCCAGCAAAGCGTGCATAGTGCCTTGATGAACTGCAATGGACCGCTGCGACGCCGGATTGAAGCCGCCAAAGGACCTGTGCACCGTGTCTCCATACCCGATGCTCCCAACAGAGTTACGATGTCGAAGACGCCGCCACCGAGTCGATCCGCGGATCGAGGCTTTCGCCCGAAGACAACATCCAGCTCCAAGCAGGTTAGGGGGACTCCGACACTCCTCGGCGGCGCCTCCAAGGAGGGGAACGACACCCGCGGGCGCCGTCGCCGCCGGCCCGACTGAGCCAAGCTAGACTTTCGTCCGAGTCATCGCAAGCCTCCCCAACCCCCGGCACTGGGGCATACCGTCCGTGAGGCCTCGCACCGCCGCCGTCGCAGCCCCTCGTCGATGAAGTTGCAAAAACCGCAGAACTCCGAAACACCCACCGCATAGAGAGGCTAGGCGAAGACTCCAACTCGGCGAGGCACCGCAGCCTTCACACCCGCCGGCACGAAGCACTACGGCCAACCTTCCCGCTCCTCCGGCTTGGGCTGGGGGGCCCTCCACGAACGCTGCCCACTCCAGGCAAGACGTCCCTCCCAGCCTCCCCGCCCGCCCGACCCAGATCGGGCCCGCAAGCCCGGATCGGGCCCGGGCCACCAACAACCTCCGTCCGCGACGCCGACGAGGAGCACCGCAGGAGCGCAGGCCATGGGGGCGGCGGTCCTCTGCTCGCCAGGGCGTTCCCTGGCCGAGGCCTCCGCGCCGCCGCCACCCAACCTGCCGCACCCAAACGCCCCTCACGACGCCGCCGCGCCGCCACGACCTCCCTCCTCGCCCACCTCGCCGGGATCTCCTCTCCGCCCGACACCTCCGCCATGCGCCGCCGGGGACCGCCGCACCCGGCGCCGCCGACCGCTCGCGCCGCTTGCGCCGCCTCTTCGATGTCCCGCCTCCGCACTGCAGGGGATCCGTCGGGGCGCGCCCACCTTCACCCACCGACTTCGCCGGCCGGGCGTGGCCGCCACCGCCGACGACAGCGACGGCAGCGGCCGAGGGGAAGGGTGGCGGCGGCTTCTAGGGTTAGGTTTTTGGGGAGCCCCCAGAGTCGCCCGTGCGTGGCGACCCGGGGGGAGTCTCTGGTGTTTCTCCGATCGATTTAGGATCAGAGGATGACAATCGTGATCCAGTCGTCCTATCATATGATGGACGGGCCTCTAGATGCCCCTGTCCATCCTCCCCTGAGAATGAGATGGAAGAATGCGCATTTCTTGACTCCTTCTCGAAAAAAACGTTCGGCTCGCTCTCGCCCCCCGCGCGGGCGAGAGGGAGCAAACCCTAGCGCCGCCGCCCGCCCTCCCTTCTCCTCCCCCTCCCCTCCGCCGCCGCCGGCGCGTGCCGCCGGGCGTTGCTCGTGCGGTGCCGGCGGCGGCGGCCGGTCATTCCCGCGCGCGTGGCAAGGAGGCGCGGCGCTCGGCGCCCGCGGCGGTGTCCCTAGGCTAGGTGCTGGTCCGGCGCGGCCGGGTGGCTCTCGAGGCGGAGGTGCTGCTCCTTGGCGGCGGGGCAGCGAGGTGGCCTGGCGGCAGATGGCCGGTCGCAGGCGGGCGGCTGGCCGCGCCCTCCCGGCCCAGATCTGGGCCCTCTGGGCCCCATCTGGGTTGGGGTGGGCTGCCTCAGGCCCGGGTGCTGCTCCCTGGAGGTGAACGTGGGGCGGCGGCGGGGATGGGTGGTGGCGGCGCTGCTCGCCGGCCAGCTGCAGCGTGGCGGCGGAAACTTTACGGGCCAGGCGGGCCTGGCCGGGCCAGTAGGGGCTCGGTGTGTTTCTGCAGGCACGTCCGGTCTGCTACCGCGATGGCGGTGGAGGATGTTCCCTCCCGCGTGGCGGCGGTGCTGCTTCCCCTGACCCTGTTGTGCCCCTCCTTCCCTCGAGGCCTCGTGTCTGGGACCACAGTGCGACGGCGAGGATGGCTTCTTGATCGTGGTGGCGCATGCTGGTTGGTGGCAGTTGGGTGGAGCTCTTCGAGTTGTCTGGGGTGATGGTGGTTTGGGGATCGGGAGAAATCCCTGTCGGCTTGCTCGACGCCGACGCGGCGACGCCTGCGGGTGTCGTCTGTCCTTCCTGAAGGGCGTCGGGGGTACCCCTACCCTATCCTCTCCACATACGGGGGGAAACCCTAGGACGAGTCCGGGCAGCAGCGGCGTCATCGTCGCCTCCTTGTTGAAGGTGTTGCTTCGTATGCGATGACTCGATGTGCTTGGATGCGGTGGGACTTCTCGGAGGGCGCAGCGATTGCGGGCTATCTTCGTTTTCGTCAATCTATCGGTGTCGGCATTAGTTTCTTTTACATTTTCTCTCTTCTTTCTTTTGGGCTTGATGTGCTGTTTGCCCCAGCGGTGTTTGCTATCTTGTATCGGTCGGTTGCTATATTAATATAGCGGGGCGAAAGCCTACTTCGAAGAAGAAGAATGCGCATTTCTTCGGGGATACAGTGTGGAGAACAGTCATCATTGTCCATTTGTTTTCCAACACTCAATCATCGTCTATTGTTAAATGATTTTAAATTTTCTTTCCCTTCATTATTTTCGGGAATATTGCCTAGCCGGAGTGCAGAAAGACCCTACTGGTACTACTATACCATAGAACACCTAACATTCCAAAAGAAAAGAAAAAAAGCAATACACTGAGCCCCTACAAGTGCAAGCTAGATAGCTAGCAGATCTACATGACCATGAGTGCCCAACCTGCTCCTAGCTTAGCCACATTGACAAACATTATCGACGAAGCAAGCAGAGCACTTAACCAAAATAGAGTAACATTGAGCACTTAGGGCATCTCCAACACATGATGAATTTGTTCCGCTCGTGTTTGAATGGGTCTCCACGGACAAAAGGCATGGCCTAACGGGCCGTGTCCGCATGTTGCCCTTTCATGACCCACCGTCAATGGCATAACGACCCTTCATGGTCTTATTAAATATGACCACAGGAACTCGTCTCTACGACCAAACCCTATCCCCACACTCCACATCCTTCTGCCCACATTTGCCGCCCGCAAGGCCTAGCCACCATGGCCCCAAAGCGCTGGTTCAGGGAGAACGACCATGAAGCGTGTTCGACATGCCGCCATGCTTCCGCCACCTCTCCCACGACCTTCCGGCTGTTCGTGTTGGGGTCAACCGGCGACCCAAATGAATAAGGGGAGGAGGATGTGTTCATCAATGTACACATGGCCACACAAACGGACCAAATTAAACATATTTTGTGTCCAATTTTGGGTGGCCACTGGGAGATGCCCTTAACCAGAGCCAACATCAAGTCGGGTGTAGCCCAGTTGTCGTGCATGCAGCGCCATGTATGGGCCTGGAGGGAAGAGAAAATGTCGTGGTCCTCCATCGGTGGCCCCCGCGTCATCAGCTGACAACAATGATGAATCAAATTTGAAAATCCATGATTGTTTCTAGTCAACTAATTGAAACTACTGCTTCTTCTATTCTGACGGTGTTTTGCCCGTCACTTTCCCCTTTCTCGTGAACAGTAGAGAAAGGCGATTTCTGGGCGATCCCGTCTCTTCCCCGCGCTCGCCGGTGAGCCGGGGGTTCTCTCCCCCTCCGCCGGCCGCTCCGGCGGCGGGAGGGTGGGGGAACCCCGGATCTCGGCCTGTGTATAGCGTAGGGTTAGTTAGGGTTCCGGCCGATGGCGTCATGGAGGTGGTGGTGCTGGCGGTTAGGAGTGTGGTGTCGGCGTGCTTCCCCTCCTGCGACGGTGTCCTTCGGGACCTCGTCGTGGCGCGCGCGACTTCCGGTGGCCGGGGATCTGCGGATTCTTCGGCCTGTATAGTCTCCGTGCGTGGTCCCTGTGCCGGAGGCGGCGACCATGCTTTGGAGTTTTGGTCTCCTGGTTCCCGCTCCGCGACGACGAGGTTGGCTCCGTCCTCGCCGTGGAACCTGGGAGTTCTGCTTTGCAGGTGGAGTGACTCTGGATCTTCCTCTCTCTCGCCGGCTGGTGAGAGAATTGACCTGGTGGTGCCCCGTTCCCCTTCTTCTCCGTCGTGCTGGTACGAAGAGACCGAGAGTGACGACTTCCCGTCCGCGTGGATATCGCCGGAGACAAGCTTGCTGGCTCCAGGAGGGAGCGGCGGAGGCGATGCGGCGGCGCGTCCTTGCTCCGCGTCGGAGGTTGCAGGGGGCGGCTTCTCCAAGGACCCGTCTGTAATTTTCGGTTTCTTTGGGGGTGTGTTGTACTGCCGTGTTTGATAATAGATCTGGGGTGTTCTTCGCAAAAAAAAAAAAAAAAAAAACTAATTGAAACTACTAGAACACCTAATACGCACTTGAACTTGAGAAAATCTATAAAGCAGCATTCCAATGATTTAATTTCAAGCTCCTCATGGACACTTTATATATACACTCTGGAATTTTGTATTTTCTTGTACCCTATTCATGCGGTAGAAACCACTATCAAGATATTGTTTAGAATGCCGCAGTAGGGCTCTGCTAACGTTATATCAAGTAATACGCAGCACATACACATTCACATAATTAATCTGGTTGACGCATGGAATTTTTCTTTTTTGTTTTACACGCCTTTGAAATTATTTGGCTATACATATCAAAGAGGCCATGTATCAAAAATAAATTCAAAAATCACAACCATTGTTGTAAAATACAATTTATATTTTATCATATAATAATGAAGTACTTCTAAGTTATAGATACTATGGGGCTGAATAGGAGCATGATCAATATTTTGCGACATTGTTGTGTAGCTAAATGTGCTTGTTTTTTAATAACTAATATGAGTAAGCATAAGAGTTTAGCATAAAATCAACAAGTTCCATTACATATAAAAGTTGTTTTGAGACATCTTTTCGAAAAAGAGCGAGAAAAGGAACCCTCTTGCAATGATTTAAGCCAGGTCGCTATCTAGTGTGTATTAGGACCCAATGATTCATTTTAGACGCATGATTTAGCAGGTTTATGTCGAGAACAGTGGCGGAGCTTGAAGGAAATCCATGGGCGGGCTAGGCTAAAAAAAACACAAAAAATGTTCGGAAACTCGAAAAGTAACCAGTCCACTTGTCTGAAGTCGATTGGACTTGTTCTTATGTTCCAATTTAAGCAAAGGGGAAATATGATTGGCTAGTGCTGAAGGATTTTCTTCAACTTCGCTAATGTCATCTCCTTTTCTTTTCAGATTTTTTTTTTCTCTCAGTGGTCTATCCTATCATTGTTGCAGTTTGCAAATTGAAGAATAGATTCAGTAAAGAATCGTCCGTGCTATGAATTGCTATTTTCTAAGCAGAAATTTAAGGAAAGAAGGAAATGTCCTTGCACAGAAAGTGGAGATGAGTATGGCTCTATTTGGCCGCAACGTCCGGTGCGGCCGTACATACGACGAATCCATCGAGCTATCCCCTATTTCTTCTAGTTTCCTTGCATAAATCATGTGGCCGTGTAGATATATGTTTTAAGAACATATAGCCACATGTTTTTTTTTCTTTGCACGGCGCTGATTTTCCACCGACCAGTACATAAAACACGAACATCTGAAGTGGCTGAGAAAAGCTATTGTGGCTTGACAGATTGACAAAGACAAAGATTATCGACAAAGCGAGTAGATCACTTAACCAAAACAGCATGGAAGCACTTAACCAAGCGAGAGCAGCTTCATATGTGGCGCACGCGCGCAGCCCAGCTGGTGCGCACGCAGCGTCGCGTCGTAGATCCCGGCCGGCAGAGGAGGACGTGTGGTGGAGACACCGGCGGCCAGGGAGCAGGACCCATCTCCTGTGCCTGCAGCTGAGAGCAACGACGGCGCGCGTCCAAGGGAACACGCACGCGCGCATTGCGCCTGTCGCCATTAGTCGAAATAAAACCGTGCGACACCAGCCTGGCCGATGTTGAGATGATCATCGTCGGCCATCGAGCATCGAGCGACGAGCCGCCATGATCAGGTCGTCTTTGCACGGGCTGGTTTCGCCGCGTGCTCCCTCCACCCGTCGCGTTTCCATTTCACGCGCACTGTTTGCACGCGCGCGCGCGCGCAGACAGGGAAAGGATAATCGAGCGCGATTCCGTTCAGAGTTCAGACAGGTGAGCTGCGGAGGTTGAGGGGTCTATTAGCAACAGCGCTGCCGCCGCTTGTGCCTTCTGTATGCGAGCATGCACGACGGGGACACGCGCAGTGCCAGCCGTCGTCGACGCCGGCATGGTATCGTCGGGGAGTTTTGTCAGGGCTCGGGAGCTAGCCGGGTCGTACGGGTCTTGTGTACCTTCACGGCTCCATTCCTCCCAACTCCTTCCGGCTCAATGATGAATGATGGACCAAGAGATCAGGGTCAGATCAACGCATGGCTCGGCTCCTACTCGTGGTCGTGGGCAGGATAAGGTGTGGGGCTGGCCGGATGCATGCTTGCGAACCGTGATTGCTCAAACTTTGGCCAGGCTTCATGTATTTCTGTACGTGCCGTCCTTAGCAGCTACAGCGACAACGGAGATGCATGCATCAATGAAGTTACAGTACGATGGCCTGCCGAGCGCGCTACTCTACTCTAGGAATGGAGCCGCCCGATTTGGGTTTGACTGTTTCTTTACTACTTTTATCTTGTCCCTGTCGGCTAAACCCTCGTTGTAACTATGGTTAATTTAGGCCAGACGTAATGAAAAATTCCTTGTTGCGTCACTGACCTGCTGTCTAGACGGATTTTCAGCCTAAATTTGGGCTATCAATGTGTCAGTCTCAGACCCTCGTCCGCTTGCATCGGGTCACTAGGTTGAGTTTTCCTTTCCTCCTGTCCGCGTGGACCAAAACAAAAAACCTCAGTATATTAAAGTCGGCCCGATGAAGATGCTCTGGCAGCAACGATGAATCAAATTTAAAGAGCTGTGATTCATTCCTATCTTAAATAAAGGGGCAGAAACATGGTGTGAATTAATTAAATCAACTAGAAGAATTTTGTAGGATTTTCATCGTTAGGAATTTTTTCTAGTATTACTGTTTGATTCGTAGGGTAGGAATCCTTGGGAATCCACATGAATTTTTTCTATAGAATTGCATCGCACAATATTTTAAAGGACAATTTCCATTTAGTCAAACCTCTCATGTTACCGTTTTTTCCTTTGAGTCAAACACTATTTTAAAAAATCATGTAGGTTCCAAAACCTATGGGATTCAACAAAATATGATATTCTAATCCTACAGTTTTTCTGTGCCTCAAAAAAATCCTACGAATCAAACAAGCACTTAATTGCAAGCTCCTTGTGGACACCATATACACCCTAGAATTTTGTATTTCCTTATACCCATTCATGCACTAGAAACTACGGTCAAGATATTGTTTAGAACAACGCAATAGGGCTCTGCTAACATTATATCAATTACACACGACAAACACTAGGGCACGCGCACACACACAGAGAAGAAAGAGGTTATATTTCATACAAGTGCACTGATTAATCCGCTAACGCTTGGAATTTGTCTTTTATGCTTTATCTTATTTTAAAATTATTTACTTAAACATCTTCAAGAGACCATGTATCGAAAATAAATCCAAATTCCACAACCATTGTTGTAAAATACAATTCATATTTATCACATCACGGTGTAATTCTAAATTATGGATGTTGTGGCTAAATAAAAAATAATTAATATTTTTTGACATTGATGTGTATATAACCATGTTTTTTGGATAACAAATATGAATAACTACAAAATTTTAGTATAAAATCAATAAGTTCTATTAGATCTTAAATTTGTTTCAAGACTTTATTGAAAAAAATAATGAGAAACAAATGATCGTTGTATTGGTTCAACGTGAATCACTGTGTGATGTGGACAAGATAGAAAAATGCAAATGGTGCTGATTGGTTCTCATGTTTCTAACAAGGTCCATCTAAAATGTTGCAGAATGGAAAAGCGATTGTTCATCTGTATATATATATATAGCCCAACTATTCTCGAGCCCCCCTTAAAAGTGGTTCTAGAATAGTTATTCTCGAACCCCCTGAACCAATCGAACCAACTAGGAAGCGAACTTCCCGCCCCGTGCGCCGCCCGTGACCTCCCGTCCCACGCACCTCCAACCTCCTGCCCCGCGCACCGCCCGCGACCTCCCGCCCCGCACACCGCCCACCTCCCGCCCCGCCCCGCGCCGCCCACCTCCCGCCCCCGCGCGCCTCCAATCTCCCACCCCGCGCGCCGCCCGCGACCTGACCTGCACTTCGCCGCTACCCGTGACCCGCCCTATGCGCTGCCACCGCTGACCTCCCGGCCGGCGCGCCGCTGGCCGCGTACTGCCCTGTCGACCGGGCGCCGGAGTTCACCGGGCGCTCAACACAGGGAGTCGACCGATGCTATTGCCAGAGCTCAGTTCAGTCCCTGTGAGAAAAAAGTTAAAAAAAAAATCTCTAGAGTACAAAAAACAGGAAGTTCACATCTACAAAGACTCGGTAGTTCACATCTGCAAAACTTGGATGTTCACATACAGAAAATTCGTAAGTTTGGAAAAATCTCCAGATTTCAAAAAATCAAGAAGTTCACATCTGCAAGAATTGGTTCACACTCGCAAAATTCAGGAGTTCACTTTCGTCGAATTCAGAAGTTTAGAAGGTTGTTGCATAACTAAACATGAAAAATCGGAAGTTCACTTCGAACGCAATAGAAGTTCACATAATTTTTGGAAGTTCACGTCGAACAAAAGACAAACACAACTCGGAGGTTCAATTCGAACAGGTGGAAGTTCGCAAAAAAATTCAGAAGTTCACTTGCCACCATCGGGAAGTTCACTTACCTCCGTACGGGAATTTACTCCCGTATAGAAGTTCATATCTGAAACAGAAGTTCACTCCTTACAAATGTTGAGGTCCGTCTGGAAGTTCAGATGCAGATAAGGGGAAGTTCAGATCTGTGTCCAGAGAAGTTCAGATGCGACGGAAGTTCGCTATATTTTCTGAAGTTCACTTCAAACTAGACTAAAGTTTCAGAAGTTCGCCCTGTACAAATATTGAAGTCTATCGGGAAGTTTAGATTAAGGGAAGAAGAAGTTCACATCCATCTACCGGAAAGTTCAGAAAGGGTTCGAGATTATTGTATGTAAATTGTATGCAATATATGTTAATTGTATGTAAAACTCTAAAGAATACCAGATGACATGCGGTTTATTTGAAAAAGAAGTTTGGCAACTTACAGAAACATATTTCTATAAAGTTATATTTTTTATCATGATAACACCGAACCATCTTGATATACTCAGATTCTCCACGGACTAGGTATATATAAAGGACAAAACATTTGGACTGTTGGAAAAAAAGAATGCTCGCGTGTCCCCTTTATACCACTGTGTTATATGTTCAATAGTAAAAGAATGCGTGTCCGGTTGACACATTTACAAAGATTATTGAGAAAAGGCAAGCAAAGTATTCAACCAAAATTGGGTAATCGAGGACTTAATCATGCCGGCAGAATCCAGTCAGCTGGCGAGAGAGGAGAACATGTCGTGGAGGCACCGGCGGCCAGGGAGCATCCGAGCATGAGCCCTCCCATGCGTCTGCAGCTGACATCGGCGACGTCGCTCGTCCAAGGGAATACGCACGCGCGCGCGGGATCTCCAATAGAAGCTCTAAAATTTGACGCTATAAAAGTAGTTTGCAGCGCGCTCGATTCGGCTACAGCGTGCGACGTTGGGGCAAGCTTCACCGGAAGCTCTATTTTACAGCGCAATCAAGAAGCAAAAAATCAGCCCTTTACCGGAGGCTGTAAAATAGAGCTCCACAAACAAGTCTCTTCAACATATATACAACAAACAAGATCAAACATGCTACAAATAAATCTAAAAAAAATCAGCTAAATTTAACAACTCTACACCGCGCCACTACCAATTGCCTAGCATCCCCAATCTTGAACCATTGCATCTCACTGCTCTTGAGAAAAAGGATCTCGCGTTTCAGCAAACGAGACATGATGGACGAAGGTGAGCAGAAACACCATTGCGTCTCGGTGCTCTTCAGCATCCTCCTCCTCCGAGGAAAATCACCATGAACACGCTACCGGCTTCATCGAAATAAAAAACAGCAGCAAACGATAACAACCGACACGAGGCAGGATCGACGCAGAGGCCAACGAACAAGCAGTCAAGCACGGGCCCCGCGCTGATCGATCTGACCAACCCAATAGCGCTCAAACTGTGACGGGAAGGAACGGAGAACGGAAACAACGCCGCCGCATGACGCGAGGAAGCGAGAAGAGAGGGAGGTGGCGATGGGCGGAGCTCCGGGATGCAGGAGAGGAAGGCGAGGCCAAGAAATTTCAGAGCCGTTTTTTCGCACGGTGGGAAGGATCGCGGTGCCAGTTTACAGCGCGCGCTAGCCGGCGCACCAGATATACCGTTTTGGATAGCGCAAACTACCGCGCGCACTAAAATATTTACAGCGCGATCTACTTTGCAGCTCTAGTTTACCGCTGGAGAACGCAAAAACGCGTTCGGCGCTGTATATTGACGGTTTTCTTAGCGCAGCTCTAGTTTGCATTGGAGATGCTCTAAACAGCCGCCATCAGGTCGTCCCCGCATGCTCCCTCCGTCCGTTTCGTCTCCATTTCGCGCATACTGTTTCCACGAATGAAGCGGTGCTTGACACACTGACAGAGAAAGGATGATAATCAAGCTCGGTTCCGTTCACGGCCAGCGGCGGCCGGCGAGGTGCAGTGCGTCCAGAGGGAGGTTGAGGGTTCTATTGGTTAGAAACAGCTCCTGCCGCCCGTGGCTGCTGTCTGTGAGCGGGCACGACGGGGACACGGGCAGTGCCGACGACCGTCGTCGACGCCGGCATGGGTCACGTATGCTTGCACGGTGTTAAGTAGTCTAGCCTATTGTATAAATGTATGTATACGTGTATTGTATCTGTACTGATCCTTATATATAGTGGAAAGACGTGAGGGCTGTTTACCCCATGCAAAACCCTAAACCACTTCTTTTATCTTGGTATCAGAGCACCGCCGCCGCGAGCCCCTCTCCGCGTCGCGCGGCTGTAGATCCGATCGGAGCCTGCCTCCGCTCCTCTCTCACCGCGAGCACCTCTTCGCGGCATCATCATGTCGCCGTCTGCTCTCACGACGATGGACATCGGCGCCCTCACCTCTTCATCGATGGCCTCAACTCCTGCCGCGATCTCGCTCTCCGTTCCCGTTCGTCTTGACCATGGCAACTTCCTGCTGTGGAAGGGCCTCCTACTGCCCAACCTCTCCGGCGCCGATCTTCACGGTCATCTCGATGGGACCAAGTGACAAGGGATTAACTTGTCAATGCCTATAGGTTGTAGACTAGGGTTTTAGTTGGAAGTAGAGGGCAAGTATATCTCGAAGGTTTCAGCCGAAAAGTGCTCGACGATATGAAAACTAGGGTTTGTGAGACAATGAATCGATGCTTTCTTTGTCCCTCGACTCCCCCTTATATAAGAGGCGGAGCCGAGGGATTCGTAATACACAAGTTACATAGTCCGGGAGGGTTTCCAACTCATTCCGCAAGATTACAAGTATTGCTTTCTAATACAATTCTAGCTTTCCTTAATAATAATTTGGGCTTCCGATTCTTCTTATCCTTCGGGTCGTGGGCCTTCAGTAAACCCCGGGTACCATCTTCGGCAGGCCCATTGGGGATGCCTATGTCAGTAGCTCCCGAGATTTTGCTTGAATCGCAGAGTCAGGGAAAATCTCCAACTTTATATTCGTTCAATAACTCTGAACTTTATCACATATCTTTGGATACGAAATTATATATTGTACAGGGATAATGGTAGTTGGGGATAGTTCATCTGACGGATCAGGTACTCGTTAACTGCTCTAGTGGCACTCCGCAAAAACCTACTTCAAGATCACGTCCCTGGACATGATCTCGGGATACTGGTGTAAACTTCGACAGGTGCCACTTAAGGTCTTACCATTCTGTCGAGTCCCAGTCATATTTTATCGGGTACCTAACGCGTCCGTTAGGATTTTTCTTCGTATCTGTTGATACAGAAAAAAGTAGCAAACCGACGTCAGAGACGGCGCCACGTCACTCAGAACGGATCTGGGGTCTTACCTTCGCAAAGTTTTGCGGCATTCAGAGATTGATCGTAACTTTGGCGCTCTGAGAATATATTGTCGAGTGCTTTTTCGGCTGTTGGAATAGCACATTTTATTGAGTCAACGGATGACTTATATTGCTCTCCCGATGGGAGTATATGTAGGGTTATATTTATATAACTCGAAATATGCTAACTTTTTCTTCTTCCTTCTCTTTTTTTTTATAATTTCATCGGGCACGCGAACAGCGTTTTCGATGGGAGTAGCCCCCGAGGCTACAACCAAGGACTTGTGCTTGGGTGTAGGCTCAACGCCTTACGTTGCTATATTTTCCTTCTTTCTCGAATTTTTCATATTTGTTGGGTGCGCGAACAGCGCTCCCGATGGGAGTAGCCCCCGAGGCTATGAGCACATGCTTGTATTTGATCAGAGGCTCTCGCCATTTCTATTTTGTCATTCTCGAGTTTTTCATTGTTCCAAACTAGCCCCCGAGCATTTGATCAAAAACTTGTATTTGATCAAAGGTTCTCGAAATAATCCACAATCTTCTGCTGTCGCCATTCTTATGAAGCTGCTTAGCCGAATTTTTTTCTGCCAAGGTGACATCATTGCTGACGATAGCCACGACCGCTGTATCAGGAAAACCCGAGAACTGCTCTCTCTGCCTTGCGGGCCCAAATTACTCATCAAGTTGACACGTCGTGCAAGTGGCATCCTCCACTTTTCCTGGCGCACGTACTGTAGCTCCTGTTCTTTCTCGTCTGAATGAAATTACTTTTTACCCCTTGTCCACGTGTACACCATCTATCCCGCAATCTCTTCATCCAACGGTGCGTCGATTCACCGCACCTCTATTTAAGGTCATCATCTTCCTCCGTCAATACTTTCGCTCGCGCCGCACCTCTGCTTCTCTCCTGCAAAAATCCTCCACTGCTCCCATTGCTTCAAGCGCTCAACCACGCTCGCACCATTCTCCTCCACGCTCATTGATGCCACCTCGCGCGTGTCTGACCAGGCATAGCACTCCCGAATCCAAGATGGCCGCCGAAGATCTGGAGTGGGAGAGATCCAAGATCTCCAACCAGGATATGAATCTACTGAAGAAGCTGGGGTTCACCAAGAAGGAGAACGCGCTGCGCTTCCCTAAGGAGGAGAGCTATCCGTCGCCTCCAATCGAGTACCGGGTTAGTTTCGTTGACCATCTCATCCGCGGTCTTTCACCTCCTATCCATGAGTTTCTTCGAGGTCTTCTTTTTGTCTATGGGCTTCAGCTGCATCAGCTGACGCCCAATTCCATCCTTCACGTGTCGATTTTTATCACACTGTGTGAATGCTTCCTTGGAGTCCAACCTAATTGGGCTCTGTGGAAACGCATTTTCTGTCTCCGCCGTAATGGCTCCCACAACGTCGCCTACAACATCGGCGGCGTTGTTATCTGTGTTCGCTCTGACGTCGAATACTTCGACGTCAAGTTCCCCGACTCCGTCCAAGGGTGGCGCAAGAGATGGCTCTATGTACACGAAGAGAGCTCCGACTCCGTGGAGAACAATATCGCCCCTTTCGACGGAGCAGCCAAAATCCTTCGCCGCCGTTCCTGGGATGCTGAAGCCACGGAAGATGAGAAATTGGCGACAGAGGCGCTGATGACTCGCATCCACGAGCTCCAGAACACCCGTGGCAAGGAGCTGTCGTTTATTCAGATCACAGCCTATTTCCTTAGGATTAGAGTGCAGCCTCTCCAGGCTCGCAAAAATCCTCTTTGGATGTACGCTGGTGAAGAAGACGTCGACAGGCTCTCCAAAGACCTTCCTGTGAAGGATTTGGAGAAGCTGATCCGAAGGATCTCGTCGCTCAGCAAGAAGGATACTATTCCATCCTCTTGCCACATTACGCCATATAGTGGCGCCAACCCCCTTCCCGAGGTAATTTTTCCTCTTCACTACTATATTGTCTTCTCGAGTTTTAATATTTGTCGACTACTATCTTGCTAGCGTCTTTGCATAACTTTTTTGTCGATACTCTTTCTTTTTCGCAGAACCACCCTGTTCTGGCTTCTCTTCCTCCTCTTCCTGAAGGTGGAGAAGTCGAAGAACGTACCATTGTCGACGAGGACAACTAGGGTACCTCGCGTCATGAGTGTGAAGTCACGGGTTCTCAAAAATCCGCGGCTTCCTCTGAAAAAGAAGCCGAGTCTGAAGCCACTGCCTCGACACGCTCCCTTCCTTCCGCTGTTTCTCCAAGGAAAAAGAGGAAAAGGGATGAAGTCGAAGATTCCGGCACCTCCAAAGCCGAAGAAGCTGGTCCTTCTGAAAGGAAGGCAGCTTTCAATCCTTACGAGGATGCCCTTGTCAGCTCGTAAGTTCTTACTGCTCGTTGTTGTTTTGCTCTCGATGTTTTTGTCTATGTTGATTCTTATATTGTCGCCATTTTATTGCAGCGGCGACGAGGGTGAAGATCAACCTATTGACGCGACTGCTCGAACAAGCACGTCGCGTACTTTAGTTGTTTCTGAAGCTCAGGCTGATGGAGATGAATCTTCGCCTTCTCAGCAAAACACCGAGCACCCAACTCCTCCTGCAAGCCCCCGTGCCCCTTCGCCAAAGAGGGCAAGGGTCGAGCCAGTCACGGAGCCTGCCCTACAACTTGGTGGCTCCACGACTCCTCCTCTGGATGACATAAGTTCCTCACTTCTCCTCTTTTGTGCAAAGTACTTTTTGATGCTATCGACTCTTTATTGTTTGCTTCTTTGTTGCTTTTTGTTGTCGATCTTTTTACTCTATTGATGTTTGCTTCTCTTTTTTCCTTTGTCAGCCTCTCATGAAGGAATTCATTCGTCTCGGTACCCAATTTGTCGGGTACCGCGACTATGCTAAAAAAGCCGAAGGTAATATTCTGTTACTTCTTCTGGCAAATGACCTCTTCATCCTTTCTTGTCATGATTTTGATTGTTGTCGACTATTTTGTCAGAAAACCTTGTGGAAGCCAACAAGCGTGCTGACGCGCTTGCTCGTAAACTGGAGCAAAGTGAAAAGGCTCGTAAGAAGGCTGAAGCGGATGCTAAGAAGGCTAAAGCAGATGCTGTCGCTGTCGAAGATCTTCGACAAAGACTTCATGACGCGGAAACTGCCTTGAGCGACAACATCTCCGAGCAAGCTGTTCGTGAAGCTGAAATCCTTATTCGCTTGCAATCGTAAAGTCGACGTTTTGTCAGTAAGTCCTCAAACCTCTGCTACTTCTTTGGGTTGTTCTTTTTATCCTTGCGCATTCTTTGACGATCCTTACTTTGCTTCTTTGTAGGAAAAACACATCAAGATTTCGACTTGGAGTGTCCTGAAGGCGATCAGCTGCTTGACGAGCTTTCCCTTCTGGAATTTCATGGAGAAGAAGCACGCGAAGGCCTTGCTGAAGCCAGAGCAGGTCTGTCACATATTTTTCCTTACTTCTTCCCGAAGACACAAGAGCCCAAGATTTTCACAAATCTCGCCAAGTACTTCAACTCCCAAGAAGATCTTGGGCTTAGATTTCGCCAAGAAGGCCTGAAGATTGGTGTCGAGGGTACCATTGCTCTGGTTGCTGACAGCCAACAGGACGTTAACTGGGCTAAGGTTGGCGAGGTAAAGGAGATGGAACTGAAAAAGTGGCAATCCTTGATTAAGGCTGGCAAGCCTAACTCCAAGCCAATCCTTGCTTTCCTCGGTTGCAAGCCAACTCCTGCTCCAAGCTCATGCAAGCCGGAGGTCAAGTAGACCACCCTATCTTTCTCTTTTTCTTTTTTCCTTTTGATGCTGTCGCCAAAGTAGCTTTTGGCGACACTTCTCCCACTAGTTCGCTAGGGTGTCCTCCATTGTAATGCCTTGTAAATATTCTGAGAATCAATGGGATTCTATTTTTCTTGATGATTGATGTTGAACCTTTTGTTTTCAGTTGATATTTAATAACTACACTTCAACTCCTCGTCCCTCCGATGTTTTTCCTGCTTCCTCTCGCTCGAAGAAAACACCTATTGATAGTGAATTTGGTGAAGATTCCTCGAGTAAGGGTTCAGTGCAGGACTTGGAGGAACTTCGCCAACAGCTTCAGTATGCGAAGAAACAAACACTTGTGATGATGGAGCAGTCTCGGAAGTCAGCCAAAAAAGAGAAAGTTGCGCTGCAGCAGGCTCAGGAAGCCATAGCTGCCAAGGAAGCCGCCATTTCTGAAGCTGCAAAGGCTACCACCCGAGAGAATTTTATGCTCGAGTTGATGAATGAAGCCAGTTTAGATATGTTAGGTATGCTTTTGCAAACCAAAACTTTTTCTATTTTTTCGCTGTTTCCTCCTTTGAAATTCTTGTGTTGTCGCCAAATAGGTTCCTTTTTAGACACTGCTGCCGAAGACCAAAGGGTAGACACAAGGACAAATCTCCTGGTTAACCTTTCACTTGACCATGGTTCTCTGTTCTGGGCCACTCCAGAACATACCCGACAGATTGTTAGATTTCAGGACCACGCTTGTCAAGTTCGCGAGTTCCTTGATTTCTGCACAAAAACCTTGTCCTTAGTTTATAGTACTATGTTTCCTCGGAACGAAATACCGGATACTCTTCCTGCTCTGATGGAAAAAATTCGGGATGCCCCTCGTATCCATAATTTTGTGCGAGCTCAACTGTCTGCTGGAGCAAGATTCGCCATGATTATGATACAGATATGATACCGAAAATTAGATCTAACGAAGATTGTCGCCAACTGTCTGGCCAAGCAGTCGAAGCGAAAAAAGGAACATCGACAAGATCAACGATATTGTAACTCCTGTCGCCGAAGAGATGATGGACGAACTTCTTCGAATGGACTCTGAGTTCTTTGTAAGAGGGAGCTATGCTGAACATACGACCACTGCTGCAAACAACAAAGGTTTAATCATAGATAGTATATTAGGTATCAACTGAGTTGTACTATATTGCGAGAAGTCATATATTTTTTTGTGTCAAATTCTTCTTGACGATGAAGTTGTCTATATTGTAAAGTGTACTCTATATTGTGAAGCCCCCGAGCCTTTGGCCGGAGCTCAAGTTTATTTTTTCGTCCCGGTGAATTTTCTATTTTGCGAGAGTATATGATTTTTTTTGCCATGGGTTATGAGCCCCCGAGCCTGTCGATGAAGAAAGATGTATATCACCAATATCTTTTACTATATGCAGCACCGCGAGCCCGCCTCATTAAAAACCTTTCAGCCCCACTCGGTTCCCTGAAAGGAAAAGAGTGCGTCTGAAAACTCGTGGGAGTTTCAGTACATTGTATTTTTACAAGGAGGACTATATTTCGACACTAAGCGTAAAAACGCCTTAGCTGCGCCACGTTCCAGGGGTTTTTCTCGGGAGCCCCCGTCTTCTTGTCCTTTATCCTGTACGCTCCTCCTTCGATTACTTCTGTGACGATGTAAGGGCCAAGCCATGGCGACTCGAGTTTTTCAGTACTATTTTGATTGAGTCGTAGAACTAAATCTCCGACCTGAAAAGACCTTGGCCGCAAACGTCGACTGTGGTAGTTTTTCAAGTCCTGCTGGTACTTGGTGACCCGTGATAGTACTTCGTCTCGAGCTTCTTCAAGCGCATCGACATTGTCCTCTAATTCTCTTATGGATGCTTCTTCATCGTACTCCATGACTCTTGGAGAATCATGCTCTATTTCTATCGGCAGTACTGCCTCTGCTCCATGGACTAGAAAAAACGGAGTTTCCTGTGTCGCTGTATTTGGTGTTGTTCGAATACTCCACAATACACTTGGCAACTCTTCTGGCCACGTATGTCGAGCTTTTTCCAGTGGTCCTAACAGGCGCTTCTTGATACCGTTGCAGATGATGCCATTGGCTTTCTCGACTTGTCCTTTGGTTTACGGGTGCCCAACTGACGCGAAGTGCAATTTAATGCCCACTTCTGCGCAGTATGCCTTGAATTCCTTGGATGTAAAGTTACTACCAATGTCCGTGACGATGCTATGAGGCACTCCAAACCGAAAAACAATGCTTTTCACGAACTTTATTGCCGACGCAGCATCTGGTGAGTTTATTGGCTTTGCTTCTATCCACTTAGTGAACTTGTCGACAGCGACGAGCATAAACTCGTATCCTCCTGGCGAGGCGTTGTGTAACTTTCCCACCATATCGAGGCCCCATTGAGCAAAGGGTCAGGACAACGGTATTGGCATCAGCTCCGCTGCCGGAGAGTGAGGCTTCGCGGCAAATCTCTGGCACGCATCACAAGTTCGTACTATCTCCTTCGCGTCCTCGATTGCTGTCAACCAGTAGAATCCAGCTCGGAAAACCTTGGCCGCAATAGCTCGACTGCTCGCGTGATGACCACATATTCCCTCGTGTACGTCCTTCAGGATAATCCTTCCTTCTTCGGGTGTAACGCACCTTTGTAACACACCCGAAATACTTCGCTTGTACAACTCCCCTTTGACCACCGTAAAAGCTTTGGATCGTCTAATAACTCGCCTTGCTTCAACTGGGTCATCAGGTATTTCTTTCCTTAAGATGTATGATATATAAGCTTGCATCCATGGAATCTGCACCATCATCACCAGCTCTTGTTCCTCCTCCTCTTCTAATACTTCTTTAGGGGTTGTCGAGGTTTTCTCATCTTTCTATTTCTTCTGTACCTTCTTCGGCTTTGTAGACCTCTCAGTTATCTCTTCCCAGAACACACCTGGTGGAATTGCAAGGCACTGCAACCCGATGTTTGCAAGAACATCAGCTTCATCATTGCTCAGCCTGCTGATATGGTTTACCTCGCATCCATCAAATAACTTCTCGAGCTCATTGTACACTTCTTTGTATGCCACCATGCTATCATTTACTGCATCACATTGGTTCATGACTTGCTGAGCCACCAACTGTGAATCGCCAAATATCTTTAGTCGGGTTGCACCACAAGCCTTCGCCATCTTCATCGCGTGTATAAGAGCTTCGTATTCTGCCTCATTGTTTGACGCGTTTGGGAACGTCATCCGTAAGACATATTTTAATTTGTCGCCTTCAAGTGATATGAGTATCACGCCTGCTCCTTGATACGTCTCAAACGTATCTATAATTTCTGATGTTCCATGCTTGTTTTATGACAATACCTACATGTTTTGCTCGCACTTTATAATGTTTTTATGCATTTTCCGGAACTAACCTATTAACAAGATGCCGAAGTGCCAGTTCCTGTTTTCTGCTGTTTTTGGTTCCAGAAAGGCTGTTCGGGCAATATTCTCGGAATTCGACGAAACGAAGACCAAACATCATAATTCACCGAGACGGACCAGGACACCGAAGGGGAGTCAGAGAGGAGGCCTGGGGCCCCCAGACAATAGGGCCGCGCGGGCTCCACCCTGGCCGCGCCGACCTATGGGGAGGAGACCCCAGGCGCCCTCCTGCGCCGCCTCTTCGCCTATATAAGCCCTTTCGACCTAAATCTTCGATACCGATGGACAAAACTCCAGAAAGACTCCAGGGGGGCCACCGCCATCACGAAACTCCAATTCGGGGGACAGAAGTCTCTGTTCCGGCACCCTACCGGGACGGGGAAGTGCCCCCGGAAGCCATCTCCATCGACGCCACCGCCTCCATCATGCTCCGTGAGTAGTTCCCCCATGGACTACGAGTTCTAGCAGTAGCTAGTTGGTACTCTCTCTCCTATGTACTTCAATACAATGATCTCATGAGCTGCCTTACATGATTGAGATTCATCTGATGTAATCGGTGTTGTGTTTGTTGGGATCCGATGGATGATACATTATGATTAGTCTATCTATAAAGTTTGTGAAGTTATTGTTGCTGTAATCTTGTCATGCTTAATGCTTGTCACTAGGGCCCGAGTGGCATGATCTTAGATTTAAGCTCTATAATTATTGCTTAGATTGTATCTACAAGTTGTATGCACGTGTCTATGTCTGGAACCACAGGCCCCAAAGTGACAGAAATTGGGACAACTGGAGGGGAAGGCGTAGGTATGAGGATCACATGTTTTCACCAACTGTTAATGCTTTGCTCCGGTGCTCTATTAAAAGGAGTACCTTAATAGCCAGTAGATTCCCTTGAGGCCCGGCTGCCACCGGCTGGTAGGACAAAAGATGTTGTGCAAGTTTCTCATTGCGAGCACGTACGGCTATATATGAAAAACATGCCTACATAATTAATAATCTTGATGTTCTGTCTTAATGCTATTTCAATCCTATCAATTGCCCAACTGTAATTTGTTCACCCAACACTTGTCACTTGTTATTGGAGAGTTACCACTAGTGTAGATTGATACGCGTACAGCACGCGTCCGTTGGGAACCCCAAGAGGAAGGTGTGATGCGTACAGCGGCAAGTTTTCCCTCAGTATGAAACCAAGGTTTATCGAACCAGTAGGAGCCAAGAAGCACGTTGAAGGTTGATGGCGGCGAGATGTAGTGCGGCGCAACACCAGGGATTCCAGCGCCAACGTGGAACCTGCACAACACAAACCAAGTACTTTGCCCCAACGAAACAGTGAGGTTGTCAATCTCACCGGCTTGCTGTAACAAAGGATTAGATGTATAGTGTGGATGATGATTGTTTGCAGAAAACAGTAGAACAAGTATTGCAGTAGATTGTATTTCAGTAAAGAGAATTGGACCGGGGTCCACAGTTCACTAGAGGTGTCTCTCCCATAAGATAAACAGCATGTTGGGTGAACAAATTACAGTTGGGCAATTGACAAATAAAGAGGGCATGACCATGCACATACATATTATGATGAGTATTGTGAGATTTAATTGGGCATTACGACAAAGTACATAGACCGCTATCCAGCATGCATCTATGCCTAAAAAGTCCACCTTCAGGTTATCATCCGAACCCCTTCCAGTATTAAGTTGCTAACAACAGACAATTGCATTAAGTATTGCGCGTAATGTAATCAATAACTACATCCTCGAACATAGCATCAATGTTTTATCCCTAGTGGCAACAGCACATCCATAATCTTAGAGATTTCTGTCACTTCCCCAGATTCACGGAGACATGAACCCACTATCGAGCATAAATACCCCCTCTTGGAGTTAAGAGTAAAAACTTGGCCAGAGCCTCTACTAATAACGGAGAGCATGCAAGATCATAAACAACACATAGACATGAATTGATAATCAACATAACATAGTATTCTCTATTCATCGGATCCCAACAAACACAACATATAGAATTACAGATAGATGATCTTGATCATGTTCGGCAGCTCACAAGACCCGACAATTAAGCACAATGAGGAGAAGACAACCATCTAGCTACTGCTATGGACCCATAGTCCAGGGGTAGACTACTCACACATCACTCCGGAGGCGACCATGGCGGCGTAGAGTCCTCCGGGAGATGATTCCCCTCTCCGGCAGGGTGCCGAAGGCGATCTCCTGAATCCCCCGAGATGGGATTGGCGGCGGCGGCGTCTCTGGAAGGTTTTCCGTATCGTGGCTCTTGGTACTGGGGGTTTCGCGACGGAGGCTATTTGTAGGCGGAAGGGTAGGTCAGGGGGCGTCACGAGGGGCCCAGGAGACAGGGCGGCGCGGCCAAGGGTGGGGCCGCGCCGCCTGCCCTCCTGGCCACCTCGTGGCCCCACTTCGTTGACTCTTCGGTCTTCTGGAAGCTTCGTGGCAAAATAGGACCCTGGGCGTTGATTTCGTCCAATTCCGAGAATATTTCCTTACTAGGATTTCTGAAACCAAAAACAGCAGAAAACAGCAACTGGCACTTCGGTATCTTGTTAATAGGTTAGTTCCAGAAAATGCACCAATATGACATAAAGTGTGCATAAAACATGTAGATATCATCAATAATGTGGCATGGAACATAAGAAATTATCGATACGTCGGAGACGTATCAGCATCCCCAAGCTTAGTTTCTGCTCGTCCCGAGCAGGTAAACGATAAACAAAGATAATTTCTGGAGTGACATGCCATCATAACCTTGATCATACTATTGTAAGCATATGTAATGAATGCAGCGATCAAAACAATGTAAATGACATGAGTAAACAACTGAATCATATAGCAAAGACTTTTCATGAATAGTACTTCAAGACAAGCATCAATAAGTCTTGCATAAGAGTTAACTCATAAAGCAATAATTCAAAGTAAAGGTGTTGAAGCAACACAAAGGAAGATGAAGTTTCAGCGGTTGCTTTCAACTTATAACATGTATATCTCATGGATATTGTCAATGTAAAGTAATATAACAAGTGCAATATGCAAGTATGTAGGAATCAATGCACAGTTCACACAAGTGTTTGCTTCTTGAGGTCGAGAGAGATAGGTGAACTGACTCAACATAAAAGTAAAAGAAAGGTCCTTCAAAGAGGAAAGCATCGATTGCTATATTTGTGCTAGAGCTTTGGTTTTGAAAACAAGAAACAATTTTGTCAACGGTAGTAATAAAGCATATGTGTTATGTAAATTATATCTTATAAGTTGCAAGCCTCATGCATAGTATACTAATAGTGCCCGCACCTTGTCCTAATTAGCTTGGATTACCGGGATTATCGCAATGCACATGTTTTAACCAAGTGTCACAAAGGGGTACCTCTATGCCGCCTGTACAAAGGTCTAAGGAGAAAGCTCGCATTGGATTTCTCGCTATTGATTATTCTCAACTTAGACATCTATACCGGGACAACATAGACAACAGATAATGGACTCCTCTTTTATGCATAAGCATGTAACAACAATTAATTTTCTCATATGAGATTGAGGATATATGTCCAAAACTGAAACTTCCACCATGGATCATGGCTTTAGTTAGCGGCCCAATGTTCTTCTCTAACAATATGCACGCTCTAACCATAAGGTGGTAAATCTCCCTTACTTCAGACAAGACGAACATGTATAGCAACTCACATGATATTCAACAAAGAGTAGTTGATGGCGTCCCCAGGAACATGGTTATGTTGCGGTCAGAAACCCACCGGCGAGCAGCGACGGGCAACACAGTAGAGCCGGGAGGCTCCCAGGACTGCGGCTGGCCCTGGTCCCTCCGAGCGACGGCCCGCAAAGACTCGGCACGCACGTCCGATGCTGGTGCAAGGGCGTGCCACCTGACCTATACCTGGTCAGGAAGGTGATGGAGATGCCTCGCTTAGTTTCCTGCATGGCATACACGTAAACATTAAATACGAGCCTCGATCGGCTCTCAGGTTGTCCTGTGAATCGGCTCAAAGAGTCGATCCACCCATGATTCGCACGAGGTGTACGAATATATGGTGGTCCTGCTTGATCAAAATAAGGCTAAAACGATCTACTACGATTTTGGGTTTTCACCACATAATCGGAACATCCTACTTGTGATTGAGCCTCGCGGCCACGCACCGTGCTCGTAAACCGACCCTAGGCAAGGCCTAAAAACCAACACGAGGTTGATCCCCGGAACATCCTGTCTAGGGTTAGCAAACTACACCCTACGCGCCACTGGATCCTTCAATCCGTTTGTAAGGCCTAACTATGCAGATATTAAACTAATCCTTGAAGAACAAGGAGCAACCATAACGGATCGGATCTACTAAATAATGATCAAGCGGGGTGCCGCCCTTACACCTAAGATAGGTGTAAGGGCGGCTAGATGTCTAAGGGTTGCACGACGATAGCATATGATACGATGAACAATGCTAACCCTAACACATCTAAGATAACTACGTTGCTCGCCATCAAAAAGGCTTCAGTACGAGCAACGCATGAACAGCGAATAAACTTGTACTGCCTAGATCGCAAGATGCGATCTAGGCAGCATGATGCTTACCCGGAAGAAACCCTCGAGACAAGGGAGTTGGCGATGCGCCTAGATTGATTTGTGGTGAACGTGATTGTTGTTTATTTCATAAACCCTAGATACATATTTATAGTCCGTAGACTTTCTAACATGGGAATAATCCCAACCGTGCACGAGACAAACTCTAACTAACCGACACGTATCCTACTATATTACAGATACACGGGCAAACTAGCCCAAACTTTGCATATAAGGCCGATTCACGTATATTCTTCCTGTATATTCTTCAAGCCCATCTTGATCGCGGCCCACCTCTGACTCGGTCAAATTCTGGTGATAACACATGCCCCCTGGTTTTGGAATTGATAATTCCAAAATCACTCTGCTTTTTCTTCGTCGGGTCATGTCGTGGCAGACCCATCGCAGTGTCCTTCATCATGATGCCTTGCCTCTTCCACTTCTCCGCGTGATCTGGCAAATTTATTCCCACTGGGCACCACCTCCTCGGAAACTGCTGTGGCATTGAATCTCCACTATATCCCCTTTATTTAACTGTGCCGAACGGTTCGCCACTTTATCCCCTTGCTCTGCTCCAGCCATCGGCACCAAAAAAACCCTCTTCCCCTGCAACAATGTCATCCTCTTCCTCCATCTCCTCAGGCCTCTCCCTCCAGTCTTCCTCCTCGAGCGAGCAGGAGTGGAACTTTGATCATGTGCCAGACGGCCCACCCGAAGCACTCGTCGGGTCAGATGGTGACCTACCTCTGACCGATGGGGAAGACGACCTCAAGTTCCTCATCGAAGGGGAGCTGAAGAGCGAAAGCGAAGACGACCTCCACCCCTGGGTGAAACCCACCTCCTCCGACGGGAAGGAGGAAGAAGAAGAAGTAGAGGAAGAAGAGGAAAAGGGGGAGGATGATTCCTCCTCCTCCGCTGGGTATCCGCCGGCAAAGTGATTCCGCGCTTGGGCGGACAGCGAGGACGATGATGATGACGAGGCGGAAGAGGAAAAGGAGGAGGAGGATGATTCCTCCTCCTCCGCTGGATATCCGCCGGCAAAGCGCTTCCGCGCTTGGGCGGACAGCAAGGATGATGATGATGACGAGGAAGAAGAGGCTCCGGCCGAGGGCTGGGGTAGCAGCGACGAGGAACTCCCCGGAAGCAGCGCCGATGGCAGCGATGCCGACGATGAGGCCAGCGAGGACTAGTAAAGTAGGACTAGTAGCCCCTGAGCAATCGGCTCTTCTTTTGTTTTCCTTTTCTTGAGCAATCGGCTCTTCTTTCGTAAAAAACCCCTCTTATTATGAAGAACTTCTCAGCTGATTCTGTCCTTTCACCAAATTTACCGATTGCTAAAATAAGTCAACAAATTACGAGCCGATGGCAGCGCACCGGTCCTTGCCATGAAAACGCGAGTAGAGCCAACTCTATTGTTTATCCAAATGGTAATCTGTGGCCTGTCCGCAAGGGCAAAACCCAATTCCCAAAACGCCACTTGAACAGATCCAACCCACGGCCATACGCACCTCAGATGTCAATCGCGCAGGTTCGCAACTGCAATGAATCCGTGGGCAACACCATCCAAAGCCCACGCTATGGTTCCCAGCCTGATGGTGATCCTTAACTGCCCCTTACTGTCAGAACACAGCGCCTTGCTCTGTCTTCTCGCAGCAACAGAGACGGTTCTGACTCTGTAGATGATGGCGGCTTCCCTTTCAGCAGCTCTAGTAGTCTTCCACTGCAACAACTCACCGCTTTCGAAGAAGGTTATGATGCAGGGTCAGCCGACGACACTCCAATCGGCTTCTAAAAACAGAGCATCTACCAGGCCAGCTGCCCCCCGAGCCTCAGTCAAGGCGAGAATAGCGGTGAGGATGCACAGATCAAACAAAGGGCTTTGAGCTCAGGTAATCTGAGACAGCCACCATGCAGAGTCAGCCAAACTTGCCCCCACCAATCGCCTCTTCTTCCGTTGGAAGCCGATATTGTAGACGAAACACCGACGGCTTAACGAGCAAAAGGCTACCTTGTATGCCAAAACCGATGCTTCTGACAGTACTGCTGAACTGGCGCAAAGGGTTGGAAGTCCTCGAAGAGCAGGTTCGGGCATCACAATCGGCTCATTGCCGCTGAGGAAGCTCTCATTGTTCACTCCCTCGAGGAAGCAGAGGGCCTCACAGATGAACTGGACTTGGTGAAAATCCGCGTCTTGAACACGCAGCAGGTAGATCCTGTGTAATTGTACTAGAGTCGATGGCTGTACATCGGCTTTGTTTCTTAGCTCTAAAGTCGACGTCCTTGCATCGGCTGCATACCATGAATTTTTTTTTATTGGCCGATTTTCTATCGGCCCCCAATACTTCACCGCACATGTATCGCACATGTCCATCGATTAGGTGCCCCCCGAGCCGAATCTGTCAGGTGACTGCAGATATCGGCTCTGTAGTTAGCCAAGGCACTGTATTTGCACGTCGGCTCCGGTAGGACCAACGTTGATTTTTTCCAGCTCATCAGCCGACGTAAAACCGCTGCCCATTAGATCGACGTTGAACACCGGCAGAAAGCGTGGTGAGGATAATTTTGGCCGATTGCTGGAATCGGCCTCCATGAATCGCTCAATGAAGGTTTTGTAATGTTCCTCCATAGATCTTTGGGGCCGATCCCAATGATCGGCCTTGCCACGTTTGCTCATCAGTTTGTTTTTTGCTACACGGTCAGGCCGGTGGATAAGACCAGCCTAACCCCGTCCTTTGTCACGTCGATGCGCTCGCAGTCGTCCAAATTGATGCCTGAGAGTGGCTCTTGGCCTGCTGTTTCCCAAGCGTTCATGCCAGCCGTCGAAATCTCGGCTGAGTCATCTGCATGGACGACCTCTACCTCATCTCCATCCTACTGTATTACGCATTGGTGCATCGTGGATGGAATGCAACAGTTGGCGTGGATCCAATCTCTTCCTAGCAGGACAGCATAGGTGCTCTTGCTGTCGACGATAAAGAACGTCGTAGGGATGGTTTTCCTTCCTACGGTCAGATCCACGTTCAGCACACCTTGTGCGTCAGACGCTTGGCCGTTGAAATCGCTCAGTGTCACGTTGGTCTTGATCAGATCCGAGCTAGAGCGTCCCAATCGACGTAGCATGGAGTATGGCATAATGTTGACTGCCGCTCCGGTGTCCACCAGCATCTTGTTGACAGGCTGCCCATTGATATAACCTCGCAAGTACAGGGCCTTCAGATGTCTGTAGCTTCTTTCTCGTGGCTTCTCAAAGATAACTGGCCGTGGGCCGCAGTCAAGTTGTGCCACGGGTGCCTCGTCCAATCCTGGAGCACTAAACTCCGTCGGAAGGATGAACACCATGTTTGTGCCAGCTGATGTTTCATCATCGGCTTTCCTTTGCTTGGGGCGCCACTCCATTTTTTGTGGTCGACCCTCTTCATCCAGGGTTCGTTGAATTTTCGCGGCCAGATCAGGCCGCGCCTTCCTTAGCGTGTGCAGGTATAACCTTTCGGCTTCCTCCAGGCCACGCAGTCGCTGAACCCTACGCTTTTGGGAACGGCTGAGTCCGTCAGGGCACCACCTTGGCCGGTGGTACCTGTCTTCTTCTTCTTCATCATCGTCTTCCAAATCCTCGAGATCTTCCACCCGAGGGGACTCAGCGTGCTTGTTCCGAGGCGGGAGAGGCCCTAGACGTTTGAATACGGACACGTTAGCTGCATCCTTTCTCTTCTGTTTACATTCTGGGCAGTTGCCGATTGTGGGCAATCGGCTCATTCCTGAATCCCAGCAGTGTCTGAAGAAGGGGCAGCCCCAGTGCCTATCCTCGTCGTCTTGCTCCCTTGACTTTTCCTTGGCGTGGCGCTCATATCTCTCCTCGTCGCGATCATGCCGACGACGTCTCCTGGCGTCCCTAGCCAGATGATCTCTTTCATCATCGTCGTTGGGTCGTCGGCGTTGGTCATATTGACTCACATACTTGTTGAGGAGGTGATCAGAGAGAGGCCGTTGATATCTCACGTTCCTCACTTCTCCCTCTGTGATGTAGCGCTTGCCATCGTGACGGAGCCGATCGCGTGGAACGGCTTCCTCTGTGTCCTTGCTACGAGAGCAGCTGCCCTCGTCTCCGTCCTTACCAGAGTGGTGTCCAGGTCCTACCATGTTGATGTTGAACGAGAATCCTGGCTGGCACCCTCCAGGGTAAATGTACTCCACCATGTTAACGGCGGGGAAGGGGTGAGTGTCGACTTTCATGGCGTACTGGTTGAAAATTAGGCGTCCTTGTTCTATCGCCATTTGGATCTACTGACGCCACACCCTGCAGTCGTTGGTGGTATGGGAGAACGAGTTATGCCATTTGCAGTATGGCTTTCCGTTCAGCTCCTGTACCGTGGGGATTTTGAGGCCTTCAGGTATCTTCAGCTGCTTCTCCTTGAGTAAGAAGTCGAAGATTTGCTCAGTTTTAGTCACGTCAAAATCAAACCCTCTGGGTGGACCTGGTGGCTTAACCCATTTGCAGGACACTGGGGTTGCCCCCCGAGTCCATTCAGCCACTGCTACCTCTTGATCTCCCGCAGAGCCTTCGTCTTCATCTGCCTCAACCAGGACTACCGCACGCTTGAATTTGTCCTGGTACAAGTCTGGGTGGCGCTGTTCATATAACGACAGTTTCTGAACCATGTGCGCCAGTGAAGGGTAGTCTGCTTGGGAGGCCATATCCTTGATTGGTGATGCAAGGCCCACCACTGCCAACTCGACTGCTTCTTTTTCAGTCACACGAGCCGAATAACATCGGTTCCTAACAAGTCTGAAGCGCTGGACGTATTCTGCCACAGTTTCTCCACGCTTCTGATGTACTTGTGCTAGGTCGGCAATGCCGGCCTCGGAAGCCTCTGAGTGATACTGCATGTGGAACTGCTCTTCCAACTGCTTCCACGTCCGGATTGAGTCTAGTGGCAGCGATGTGTACCACCCGAAAGCCGATCCTGTGAGGGACTGTGCGAAGAACCTCACACGCAGTTCATCTGCTGCTGAGATCGTGCCCAGCTGTGCCAAATATCGGCTCACGTGCTCGATGGAGCTGGAACCATCTGATCCATTAAACTTGGAGAAATCAGGGAGCCGATATTTGGGTGGTAGCGGGATCAACTCGTACTCGTTGGGGTACGGCTTGGAATAGCCGATTGTCCTCCTTTTCGGCACCATGCCGAACTGGTCTCTCAGGATGGTACTGATCTGATCCGCGGTGCTGGCTGCAGGAGTCGAACTCTGAAGATTCGCCGGAGTGGCATACTTAGCCAGCCATGCTTGCTTTTCCATCTCTGAGCCAACTGCAGGAGCTGAGCTCTGGAGGTTTGTCGGAGTGGCATACTTAGCTAGCCACGTCTGCTTCTCAAGATCTGTCGTTGAAGTTCCTCCCCGTTTCCGAAGTCCTCGTTTGTTGCAGTCTGGTTTGTGAGCGCCCAGTTACTGCAGTCTGGCACGTATGTGCACGTGTAACCGTGAGGGATCTCCTTAGGCGCCTCATGCAAGAACTCGTAGTCGCTAGGGTCACCACCGATCTTATAGACGACGTATGCCGGTGAATTCGGCACTTCTGGTGCTGCCAACGCGAATGGCAGCGGTGGACGGGACTGGAGTGGCATCTCTCCTTGGTAAGTCCCGAGAGCTGGTCCTGACGGAGAGTACTGATGCCTCATGATTTCCTGGATCACCCGAAGAGCGACACGCTCCAAAGTGTTCACCAGGCTCTCAGAATGGCGGTGCAGCGAGTGAGCTACCATGTAGTTAATCTCCTGACGCAGGGACCTGGTGCGTTCTTCTGACGGGGCGGACAGTTCCACTCCATCGAGCGCACCTTCAGGTGAGAACCCTTTCCACCTGATGCCATGTGAGCGGGTTCTGTGAAAAGAGCCGATGAGGTCGGCTTCGAGGATTGCTTTGACCTCGTCATACTTCTTCTTGAGCTCGTCGGTCAGATCCTCGTACGTGACTGGGGTGCCGTCCGCCATCTCAGATGTAGATGGCGATGCGGTTGATGTCGAAGACGGTCCCACCGGGCGTGCCAGAATGTGTTGCGGTCAGAAACCCACCGGCGAGCAGCGACGGGCAACACAGTAGAGCCGGGAGGCTCCCAGGACTGCGGCTAGCCCTGGTCCCTCCGAGCGACGGCCCGCAAAGACTCGGCACGCACGTCCGATGCTGGTGCAAGGGCGTGCCACCTGACCTATACCTGGTCAGGAAGGTGATGGAGATGCCTCGCTTAGTTTCCTGCATGGCATACACGTAAACATTAAATACGAGCCTCGATCGGCTCTCAGGTTGTCCTGTGAATCGGCTCAAAGAGCCGATCCACCCATGATTCGCACGAGGTGTACGAATATATGGTGGTCCTGCTTGATCAAAATAAGGCTAAAACGATCTACTACGATTTTGGGTTTTCACCACATAATCGGAACATCCTACTTGTGATTGAGCCTCGCTGCCACGCACGGTGCTCGTAAACCGACCCTAGGCAAGGCCTAAAAACCAACACGAGGTTGATCCCCGGAACATCCTGTCTAGGGTTAGCAAACTACACCCTACGCGCCACTGGATCCTTCAATCCGTTTGTAAGGCCTAACTATGCAGATATTAAACTAATCCTTGAAGAACAAGGAGCAACCATAACGGATCGGATCTACTAAATAATGATCAAGCGGGGAGCCGCCCTTACACCTAAGATAGGTGTAAGGGCGGCTAGATGTCTAAGGGTTGCACGACGATAGCATATGATACGATGAACAATGCTAACCCTAACACATCTAAGATAACTACGTTGCTCGCCATCAAAAAGGCTTCAGTACGAGCAACGCATGAACAGCGAATAAACTTGTACTGCCTAGATCGCAAGATGCGATCTAGGCAGCATGATGCTTACCCGGAAGAAACCCTCGAGACAAGGGAGTTGGCGATGCGCCTAGATTGATTTGTGGTGAACGTGATTGTTGTTTATTTCATAAACCCTAGATACATATTTATAGTCCGTAGACTTTCTAACGTGGGAATAATCCCAACCGTGCACGAGACAAACTCTAACTAACCGACACGTATCCTACTATATTACAGATACACGGGCAAACTAGCCCAAACTTTGCATATAAGGCCGATTCACGTATATTCTTCCATGTATATTCTTCAAGCCCATCTTGATCGCGGCCCACCTCTGACTCGGTCAAATTCTGGTGATAACAGGTTATCGCACAACAAGCAACTTAGTAAGAGATAAAGTGCATAAGTACATATTCAATACCACAATAGTTTTTAGGCTATTTGTCCCATGAGCTATATATTGTAAAGGTAGAGGATAGAAATTTAAAGGTAGCACTCAAGCAATTTACTTTGGAATGGCGGAGAAATACCATGTAGTAGGTAGGTATGGTGGACACAAATGGCATAGTGGTTGGCTCAAGTATTTTGGATGCATGAGAAGTATTCCCTCTCGATACAAGGTTTAGGCTAGCAAGGTTATTTGAAACAAACACAAGGATGAAGCGGTGCAGCAAAACTCACATAAAAGACACATTGTAAACATTATAAGACTCTATATCGTCTTCCTTGTTGTTCAAACTCAATACTAGAAATTATCTAGACTTTAGAGAGACCAAATATGCAAACCAAATTTTAGCATGCTCTATGTATTTCTTCATTAATGGGTGCAAAGTATATGATGCAAGAGCTTAAACATGAGCACAACAATTGCCAAGTATCACATTATCCAAGACATTATAGCAATTACTACATGTATCATTTTCCAATTCCAACCATATAACAATTTAACGAAGAAGAAACTTCGCCATGAATATTATGAGTAGAGCCTAAGGACATACTTGTCCATATGCTACAGCGGAGCGTGTCTCTCTCCCACACAAAGAATGCTAGGATCCATTTTATTCAAACAAAACAAAAACAAAAACAAACCGACGCTCCAAGCAAAGCACATAAGATGTGATGGAATAAAAATATAGTTTCAGGGGAGGAACCTGATAATGTTGTCGATGAAGAAGGGGATGCCTTGGGCATCCCCAAGCTTAGACACTTGAGTCTTCTTGATATATGCAGGGGTGAACCACCGGGGCATCCCCAAGCTTAGAGCTTTCACTATCCTTGATCATGTTGTATCATCTCCCTCTCTTGATCCTTGAAAACTTCCTCCACACCAAACTCAAAACAACTCATTAGAGGGTTAGTGCACAATCGAAATATACATGTTCAGAGGTGACATAATCATTCTTAACACTTCTGGACATTGCACAAAGCTACTGAAAGTCAATGGAATCGAAATATCCATCGAACATAACAAAACAGGCAATGCGAAATAAAAGGCAGAATCTGTCAAAACAGAACAGTTCGTATTGACGAATTTTATTGAGGCACCAGACTTACTCAAATGAAAATGCTCAAATTGAATGAAAGTTGCGTACATATCTGAGGATAACTCACGTAAATTGGCACAATTTTCTGAGTTACCTACAGAGAATTTTGCCCAGATTCGTGACAGCAAAGAAATCTGTTTCTGCGCAGTAATCCAAATCTAGTATGAACCTTACTATCAACGACTTTACTTGGCACAATAAAACACTAAACTAAGATAAGGAGAGGTTGCTACAGTAGTAAACAACTTCCAAGACACAAAATAAAAACAAAGTACTGTAGTAAAAAACATGGGTTGTCTCGCATAAGCGCTTTTCTTTAACGCCTTTCAGCTAGGCGCAGAAAGTGTGTATCAAGTATTGTCGAAAGATGGTGCATCTACAGCGGGGTGTGGAGTTTTCTCAACCATGCATAGTATGTTGGATACATAAGTTTTAGCGTCTCCCTTTTCATTAGTCTTGGGCTTGCTACTCTCATCAAACAAATTTTCAGAAACAAGCCAAGCATAGTTATTCTCTAGTGCATCATTCATCGCTAGGAGCTTGCATGGTATTGGTGCTTTGATCTCCCCACCATCATTAATATTATTAGTGTACTTTATTCTCTCCATGTCCATTTTTTCAAGGAGACTAACAAAATTGGTATAAGAACCAAGCATATTATATTTAGCAAAGACCTTTCTAGCCTCTCTTGCTATACCACCAAATTCTCTAAGAAGGGTTTCTAAAACAAAATCTTTCTTTTCCCCTTCTTCCATTTCACCGAGTGCAAGAAACATGTGTTGGATTATAGGATTGAGATTAACAAATTTAGTTTCCATCATACGAACTAAAGCAGCAGCAGCAATTTCATAAGTAGGAGCAAGGTCTACCAAGTGTCTATCTTCAAAATCTTCAACGGTACTAACATGATTGAAAAATTATTCTATATTATTTCTCCCAATTATAGACCCGCGCCCTACAGGCATGTTTTTTACGGTAAAATTAAAAGGAAACATAATGAAATAAGTAAGGTAAATGCAAGTAACTAATTTTTTTGTGTTTTCGATATAGAGTGCAAGACAGTAAATAAAGTAAAACTAGCAACTAATTTTTTTTGTATTTTGATTTAGTGCAGCAAACAAAGTAGTAAATAAAACTAAGCAAGACAAAAACAAAGTAAAGAGATTGGGATGTGGAGACTCCCCTTGCAGCGTGTCTTGATCTCCCTGGCAACGGCGCCAGAAAAAGAGCTTGATACGCGTACAGCACGCGTCCGTTGGGAACCCCAAGAGGAAGGTGTGATGCGTACAGCGGCAAGTTTTTCCTCAGTATGAAACCAAGGTTTATCGAACCAGTAGGAGCCAAGAAGCACGTTGAAGGTTGATGGCGGCGAGATGTAGTGCGGCGCAACACCAGGGATTCCGGCGCCAACGTGGAACCTGCACAACACAAACCAAGTACTTTGCCCCAACGAAACAGTGAGGTTGTCAATCTCACCGGCTTGCTGTAACAAAGGATTAGATGTATAGTGTGGATGATGATTGTTTGCAGAAAACAGTAGAACAAGTATTGCAGTAGATTGTATTTCAGTAAATAGAATTGGACCGGGGTCCACAGTTCACTAGATGTGTCTCTCCCATAAGATAAACATCATGTTGGGTGAACAAATTACAGTTGGGCAATTGACAAATAAAGAGGGCATGACCATGCACATACATATTATGATGAGTATTGTGAGATTTAATTGGGTATTACGACAAAGTACATAGACCGCTATCCAGCATGCATCTATGCCTAAAAAGTCCACCTTCAGGTTATCATCCGAACCCCTTCCAGTATTAAGTTGCTAACAACAGACAATTGCATTAAGTATTGCGCGTAATGTAATCAATAACTACATCCTCGAACATAGCATCAATGTTTTATCCCTAGTGGCAACAGCACATCCATAATCTTAGAGATTTCTGTCACTTCCCCAGATTCACGGAGACATGAACCCACTATCGAGCATAAATACCCCCTCTTGGAGTTAAGAGTAAAAACTTGGCCAGAGCCTCTACTAATAACGGAGAGCATGCAAGATCATAAACAACACATAGACATGAATTGATAATCAACATAACATAGTATTCTCTATTCATCAGATCCCAACAAACACAACATATAGAATTACAGATATATGATCTTGATCATGTTCGGCAGCTCACAAGACCCGACAATTAAGCACAATGAGGAGAAGACAACCATCTAGCTACTGCTATGGACCCATAGTCCAGGGGTAGACTACTCACACATCACTCCGGAGGCGACCATGGCGGCGTAGAGTCCTCCGGGAGATGATTCCCCTCTCCGGCAGGGTGCCGGAGGCGATCTCCTGAATCCCCCGAGATGGGATTGGCGGCGGCGGCGTCTCTGGAAGGTTTTCCGTATCGTGGCTCTCGGTACTGGGGGTTTCGCGACGGAGGCTATTTGTAGGCGGAAGGGTAGGTCAGGGGGCGTCACGAGGGGCCCAGGAGATAGGGCGGCGCGACCAAGGGTGGGGCCGCGCCGCCTGCCCTCCTGGCCACCTCGTGGCCCCACTTCGTTGACTCTTCGGTCTTCTGGAAGCTTCGTGGCAAAATAGGACCCTGGGCGTTGATTTCGTCCAATTCCGAGAATATTTCCTTACTAGGATTTCTGAAACCAAAAACAGCAGAAAACAGCAACTGGCACTTCGGCATCTTGTTAATAGGTTAGTTCCAGAAAATGCACGAATATGACATAAAGTGTGCATAAAACATGTAGATATCATCAATAATGTGGCATGGAACATAAGAAATTATCGATACGTCGGAGACGTATCATAGATCGCTGGGAACCCCGGTCCATCTCTCATCATCATATACTCGTTCTATATGTCATTGGAAGTAGTATCAACTATTTTCTGGTGCCATCGCCTCTGTGTTATTGTTACTGCTGCTTTCACATCACCCCTGTTACTAGTGCTTTTCCAGGTGCAGCTGAATTGACAACTCAGTTGTTCTGGCTTATAAGTATTCTTTACCTCCCCTTGTGTCGAATCAATAAATTTGGGTTTTACTTCCCTCGAAGACTGTTGCGATTATCCCCTATACTTGTGGGTTATCAAGACTATTTTCTGGCGCCGTTGCCGGGGAGGCATAGCTCTACTCATAAGTTCACCTCGGGAGTACACTCTACCTCTCTCTCTGTTTTATTTTATTTTGTTTTGCTTAGTTTACTTTTGTCTAGTTTATTTGTGCTTAGTTTATTTCTGTCTAGTATTATTTTGCTTAGTTTACTTTTGTCTAGTTTTTTTTGTCTTGTTTTATTTTTCTCATAGACCCAAAAATCCATAAAAATTTGAAAAACCTAAAAATTAAAAAATGTTGTTATGGAAGAACGCATAACCATGTTGGAGCTTATAGAATTATATCATAATTATAGAGAATCAAGAACTGGTAAAGTCTTGAGTGTTGTGATAGAAAAATTGAATACAATTGCTCAAATCTTGCTTAAACGCCATGATATAAATTATTGCTCTAAAGAGGATACTAAACATCTGAAATTTCAATGTGGCTTTAGTGAAGAAGTTTTAATTAAGAACTATAATTGGAATAACTATATTCATCTTGGGTTCGAAGAGGTAGAACAATTTGTTTTGTTTATGGGAGCTTCTGAGATCGAATCCTTCATAGCTAAAAATTATGAAACTTGTGTTGTTTGTAAGGACCTTAAAGATTATGTCTCTTCTATCCTTAATTTTTGCATAGAAAGTTACAGTGATAATCCTTATATCATTGATTATAAAGAGAGACTCATTAATGCACAAGAATGCACTCACAATTTGCAAGAACCTGTGGAAGAAGAAATTGATGAACCTGAAAGCTCATTGGATGAAAAAAGAGGAGGAAATTGATGAACCTGAAAGCTCATTGGATGAAAAAGAAGAGGAGAGTGATGAACAAAAGGAGGAAGAATGGATTAGCTACCCATGCCAACCTTCTAATGAGAGTAACTCTTTATCTCTTACACTATTTGATTGTCCTCCATGCTTACCAAAGGAGGTTGAATGTTATGTTCCTGTGGATTCTCTTGAAATATTCCCTATGAGTAAAACTTGTGAGAATAATTATGCTACTGTTATCTTTGATAATCCATGCTACTTTGATAAATCTTATGATAATGCTTTGATTGTGCCTGATGTCGAAATGCATGGTACTAAAGAGTTTTGCTTGGAAAATGTTTATGATAAATCTCTAGATGATGGTCCTATGTTACTTGATAATATTAATTGTACTACTAATGAAAATGGGATTGGAGAATTCTTGACTTTATCTATGAGTCCCATATCTTTTGAGATTGATCAATCATCATGTTATATTGTTGATAAAAGTGGGTTTGAAAGTTTGGATCCCACTATTTTTGAGCTTGATAAAAATTATGTGTTTATGGATCATGAGAAACATGCTTTGTGTGATAGTTATATTGTTGAGTTTATTCATGAAGCTACTGAAAATTATTATGAGAGAGGAAAATATGGTTGTAGAAATTTGCATGGTACTAAAACACTTCTCTATATGCTTAAAATTTTGAGGTTACTCTTGTTTTATCTTCCTATGCTTGTCACTTTGTTCTTCATGAATTTATTTGTGTACAAGATTCCTATGCATAGGAAGTGGGTTAGAATTAAATGTGTTTTGAATTTGCTTTTTGATGCTCTCTTTTGCTTCAACTCTTATTTCTTGCGAGTGCATCATTAAAATTGCTGAGCCCATCTTAATGGCTATAAAGAAAGCACTTCCTGGGAGATAACCCATGTCTTTATTTTGCTACTGTTTTGTTGTGTCTTGGAAGTTGTTACTACTGTAGCAACCTATCCTTATCTTTATTTTATTGCAATGTTGTGCCAAGTGAAGTCTCTAATAGAAGGTTGATACTAGATTTGGATTTCTGCGCAGAAACAGATTTTTTATCTGTCACGAATTTGGGCTGGGTTCTGTGTAGGTAACTCAGAAAAATCTGCCAATTTACGTGCGTGTTTCTCAGATATGTACGCAACTTTCATTAGTTTTGAGTTTTCTGATTTGAGCAACGGAAGTACCTCTTAAAAATTCGTCTTTACTGGCTGTTCTGTTTTGGCAGATTCTGTCTCTCTTTTTTGCATTGTCTCTTGTGGACTTTAAGTGAGGCTTTCTAGACGTGGAGAGCTGTAGCTAATGTTTTATTGAGTTTTGCAATGTGTCACTACAGGACTAAGGTGAATTAAAGTTTTTTTGAGTACTAACCCCTCTAATGAAGTTTATGAGAAGTTTGGTCTGAAGGAAGTTTTCAAGGGTCAAGAGAGGAGGATGATATATGATCAAGAAGAGTGAAAAGTCTAAGCTTAGGGATGCCCCCGTGGTTCATCCCTGCATATTTCAAGAAGACTCAAGCGTCTAAGCTTGGGGATGCCCAAGGCATCCCCTTCTTCATCAACAATTTATCAGGTTTCTTCTATTGAAACTATATTTTTATTCGGTCACATCTTATGTGCTTTACTTGGAGCGTCTGTGTGCTTTTATTTTTGTTTTTGTTTGAATAAGATCGGATCCTAGCAATCCTTGTTTGGGAGAGAGACACGCTCCGCTTTTTCATATGAACACTTGTGTTCTTCGTTCAATGGTAAAAGTTGGAAGCTGTTGCATTTATTGTTATTTGGTTGGAAACATAAAATTTCTTATATTGTCTTGGATAATTTGATACTTGGCAATTGTTTTGAGCTCTCAAGTAGATCATGTTTAATCTCATGCATCATGTAGTTTGAACCTATTAGTGGAGAACTACCGTAGAGCTTGTTGAAATTGGTTTGCATGATTGGTCTCTCTAAGGTCTAGATATTTTCTGGTAAAAGTGTTTGAGCAACAAGGAAGACAGTGTAGAGTTTTATAATGCTTGCAATATGTTTTTATGTAAGTTTTGCTATACCGGTTCATACTTGTGTTTGCTTCAAATAACCTTGCTAGCCAAAGCCTTGTACTGAGAGGGAATGCTTGTCGTGCATCCAAAACCTTGAGCCAAAACCTATGCCATTTGTGTCCACCATACCTACCTACTATGTGGTATTTCCTGCCATTCCAAGTAAATACTTCATGTGCTACCTTTAAACAATTCAAAATGCTTCTCAATTTGTGTCAATGTTTTATAGCTGATGAGGAAGTATGTGGTGTTTTATCTTTCAATCTTGTTGGGCAGCTTTCACCAATGAACTAGTGGCTTCATCCGCTTATCCAATAATTTTGCAAAAAGAGCTGGCAACGGGGTTCCCAGCCCCAATTAATCAACTTTCATTAATAATTCTCTTCACATGTTTTGCTCTGATTCGTCAGTAAGCAACTTAATTTTGCAAATAGACACTCCTCCATGGTGTGTGAAATGTTGGAAGGCACCCGAGGATTCGGTTAGCCATGGCTTGAGAAAGCAAAGGTGGGGAGGACTGTCATCTAAATAAAACTAAAAAGGCACTCCTTCATGGTATGAGATTGTTGGCAGGCACCCGAGGATTCGGTTAGCCATGGTTTGTGAAAGCAAGGTTGGAAGGAGTGTCACCCAAAAATAAAAATAAATTAAACTAAAGTACATGTGAGAGATAATGTTCATGGGAGCCGCTCTTTGAAAGTCTATTTGGCAAGGGGGTTAGAGTGCCCACTACCATTCGTTGACAACAACAAACACCTCTCAAAATTTTACTTTTATGCTCTCTATATGATTTCAAAACTTGAAAAGCTCTAGTACATGATTTAATCCCTGCTTCCCTCTGCGAAGGGCCATTCTTTTACTTTATGTTGAGTCAGTTTACCTACTTCCTTCCATCTTAGAAGCAAACACTTGTGTCAACTGTGCATTGATTCTTACATACTTGCTTATTGCATTTATTATATTACTTTATGTTGACAATTATCCATGAGATATGTATGTTGAAAGTTGAAAGCAATTGCTGAAACTTATATCTTCCTTTGTGTTGCTTCGATGCCTTTACTTTGAATTTATTGTTTTATGAGTTAACTCTTATGCAAGACTTTTGATGCTTGTCTTGAAAGTACTATTCATGAAAAGTTTTGCTATATGTTATCTATTTGATTAGCAACTATAGATCATTGCCTTGAGTCACTGCATTCATCTCATATGCTTTACAATAGTATGATCAAGGTTATGTAAGTAGCATGTCACTACAGAAATTATTCTTTTTATCGTTTACATACTCGAGGACGAGTAGGAACTAAGCTTGGGGATGCTGATACGTCTCCAACGTATCTATAATTTCTGATGTTCCATGCTTGTTTTATGACAATACCTACATGTTTTGCTCGCACTTTATAATGTTTTTATGCATTTTCCGGAACTAACCTATTAATAAGATGCCGAAGTGCCAGTTCCTGTTTTCTGCTGTTTTTGGTTCCAGAAAGGCTGTTCGGGCAATATTCTCGGAATTCGACGAAACGAAGACCAAACATCATAATTCACCGAGACGGACCAGGACACCGAAGGGGAGTCAAAGAGGAGGCCTGGGGCATGATACGTCTCCGACGTATCGATAATTTCTTATGTTCCATGTCACATTATTGATGTTATCTACATGTTTTATGCACACTTTATGTCATATTCGTGCATTTTCTGGAACTAACCTATTAACAAGATGCCGAAGTGCCAGTTGCTGTTTTCTGCTGTTTTTGGTTTCAGAAATCCTAGTAAGGAAATATTCTCGGAATTGGACGAAATCAACGCCCAGGGGCCTATTTTTCCACGAAGCTTCCAGAAGTCCAAAGACGAAACGAAGAGGGGCCACGAGGCAGCCAGAGCATAGGGCGGCGCGGCCCCTGCCCTGGCCGCGCGGCCCTATGGTCTGGGCCCCTCGCGCCGCCTCTTGACCTACCCTTCCGCCTACTTAAAGCCTCCGTGACGAAACCCCCGATGCGAGAGCCACGATACGGAAAACCTTCCAGAGACGCCGCCAACACCGATCCCATCTCGGGGGATCCAGGAGATCGCCTCCGGCACCCTGCCGGAGAGGGGAATCATCTCCCGGAGGACTCTACGCCGCCATGGTCGCCTCCGGTGTGATGTGTGAGTAGTCTACCCCTGGACTATGGGTCCATAGCAGTAGCTAGATGGTTGTCTTCTCCCCATTGTGCTATCATTGTCGGATCTTGTGAGCTGCCTAACATGATCAAGATCATCTATCTGTAATTCTATATGTTGCGTTTGTTGGGATCCGATGAATAGAGAATACTTGTTATGTTGATTATCAAAGTTATATCTATGTGTTGTTTATGATCTTGCATGCTCTCCGTTACTAGTAGATGCTCTGGCCAAGTAGATGCTTGTAACTCCAAGAGGGAGTATTTATGCTCGATAGTGGGTTCATGCCTGCATTGACACCTGGGACAGTGACAGAAAGTTCTAAGGTTGTGTTGTGCTCTTGCCACTAGGGATAAAACATTGATGCTATGTCTAAGGATGTAGTTGTTGATTACATTACGCACCATACTTAATGCAATTGTCTGTTGCTTTGCAACTTAATACTGGAGGGGGTTCGGATGATAACCTGAAGGTGGACTTTTTAGGCATAGATGCAGTTGGATGGCGGTCTATGTACTTTGTCGTAATGCCCAATTAAATCTCACTATACTCATCATGATATGTATGTGCATGGTCATGCTCTCTTTATTTGTCAATTGCCCAACTGTAATTTGTTCACCCAACATGCTGTTTATCTTATGGGAGAGACACCTCTAGTGAACTGTGGACCCCGGTCCAATTCTCTTTACTGAAATACAATCTACTGCAATACTTGTTCTACTGTTTTCTGCAAACAATCATCTTCCACACAATACGGTTAATCCTTTGTTACAGCAAGCCGGTGAGATTGACAACCTCACTATTTCGTTGGGGCAAAGTACTTTGGTTGTGTTGTGCAGGTTCCACGTTGGCGCCGGAATCCCTGGTGTTGCGCCGCACTACATCCCGCCGCCATCAACCTTCAACGTGCTTCTTGGCTCCTCCTGGTTCGATAAACCTTGGTTTCTTTCTGAGGGAAAACTTGCTGCTGTGCGCATCATACCTTCCTCTTGGGGTTCCCAACGAACGTGTGAGTTACACGCCATCAAGCTAGATTTCTCGCGCCGTTGCCGGGGAGATCAAGACACGCTGCAAGGGGAGTCTCCACTTCTCAATCTCTTTACTTTGTTTTTGTCTTGCTTAGTTTTATTTACTACTTTGTTTGCTGCACTAAATCAAAATACAAAAAAATCAGTTGCTAGTTTTACTTTATTTGCTATCTTGTTTGCTATATCAAAAACACAAAAAAAATTAGTTACTTGCATTTACTTTATCTAGTTTGCTTTATTTACTGTTGCTAAAATGGCCAACCCTGAAAATACTAAGTTGTGTGACTTCACAACCACAAATAATAATGATTTCTTATGCACACCTATTGCTCCACCTGCTACTACAGCAGAATTCTTTGAAATTAAACCTGCTTTACTGAATCTTGTTATGCGAGAGCAATTTTCTGGTGTTAGTTCTGATGATGCTGCTGCCCATCTTAATAATTTTGTTGAACTATGTGAAATGCAAAAATATAAAGATGTAGATGGTGATATTATAAAATTAAAATTGTTCCCTTTCTCATTAAGAGGAAGAGCTAAAGATTGGTTGCTATCTCTGCCTAAGAATAGTATTGATTCATGGACTAAATGCAAGGATGCTTTTATTGGTAGATATTATCCCCCTGCTAAAATTATATCTTTGAGGAGTAGCATAATGAATTTTAAACAATTAGATACTGAACATGTTGCTCAAGCTTGGGAAAGAATGAAATCTCTGGTTAAAAATTGCCCAACCCATGGACTGACTACTTGGATGATCATCCAAACCTTATATGCAGGACTAAATTTTTCTTCACGGAATTTATTGGATTCAGCTGCTGGAGGTACCTTTATGTCCATCACTCTTGGTGAAGCAACAAAGCTTCTTGATAATATGATGATCAACTACTCTGAATGGCACACGGAAAGAGCTCCACAAGGTAAGAAGGTAAATTGGTCGAAGAAACCTCTTCCTTGAGTGATAAGATTGATGCTATTATGTCTATGCTTGTGAATGATAGGACTAATATTGATCCTAATAATGTTCCATTAGCTTCATTGGTTGCACAAGAATAACATGTTGATGTAAACTTCATTAAAAATAGTAATTTCAACAACAATGCTTACCGGAACAATTCTAGTAACAACTATAGGCCATATCCTTATAATAATGGCAACGGCTATGGTAATTCTTATGGTAATTCTTACGACAATAATAGGAATTCACCCCCTGGACTTGAAGCCATGCTTAAAGAATTTATTAGTACACAAACTGCTTTTAACAAATCTGTTGAAGAAAAGCTTGGGAAAATTGATATACTTGCTTCTAAAGTCGATAGTCTTGCTGCTGATGTTGATCTTTTGAAATCGAAAGTTATGCCTAATGAGAATCATCATAATAAAATTGTTACTACAGCAAATGCCATCCAAGTTAGAATTAATGAGAATATAAGATTAATGGCTGAACTGCGTGCTAGGTGGGATAGAGAAGAAAATGAAAAACTAGCTAAAGAGAAGAATGTAGCTAAACTTTGGACTATTACCACCACTAGTAATGCTAATGCTACACATGTTGCTGCACCTCCTACTAATACTAATAAAAAAATTGGTGTTAGCAATGTTTCCACTTCTAATGCAAAGCGCGAGAAACTGCCTGAAATCGCTAAAATCATTAAATCGCTCGTGATAAATCTGCTGAAATTTTTTCCAACATTGGGGATGATGATCCCATTGCTTTAGATTATAATGGTTTGAATTTTGATGATTGCCACATCTCTGAAGTTATAAAGTTCTTGCAAAAACTTGCTAAAAGTCCTAATGCTAGTGCTATAAATTTGGCTTTCACACATCATATTACAAATGCTCTCATAAAAGCTAGAGAAGAGAAACTAGAGCGCGAAGCCTCTATTCCTAAAAAGCTAGAGGATGGTTGGGAGCCCATCATTAAGATGAAGGTTAAAGATTTTGATTGTAATGCTTTATGTGATCTTGGTGCAAGTATTTCTGTTATGCCTAAGAAAATTTATGATATGCTTGACTTGCCACCGCTGAAAAATTGTTATTTGGATGTTAATCTTGCTGATCATTCTACAAAGAAACCTTTGGGGAAAGTTGATAATGTTCGCATTACCGTTAACAATAACCTTGTCCCCGTTGATTTTGTTGTCTTGGATATTGAATGCAATGCATCTTGTCCCATTATATTGGGAAGACCTTTTCTTCGAACTGTTGGTGCTATCATTGATATGAAGGAAGGTAATATAAAATATCAATTTCCTCTCAAGAAAGGTATGGAACACTTCCCTAGAAAGAGAATGAAGGTACCTTTTGATTCTATTATGAGAACCAATTATGATGTTGACACTTCGTCTCTTGATAATACTTGATACACACTTTCTGCGCCTAGCTGAAAGGCGTTAAAGAAAAGCGCTTATGGGAGACAACCCATGTTTTTACCTACAGTACTTTGTTTTTATTTTGTGTCTTGGAAGTTGTTTACTACTGTAGCAACCTCTCCTTATCTTAGTTTTGTGTTTTGTTGTGCCAAGTTAAGCCGTTGATAGAAAAGTAAGTACTAGATTTGGATTACTGCGCAGTTCCAGATTTCTTTGCTGTCACGAATCTGGGTCTACCTCCCTGTAGGTAGCTCAGAAAATTAAGCCAATTTACGTGCATGATCCTCAGATATGTACGCAACTTTCATTCAATTTGAGCATTTTTATTTGAGCAAGTCTGGTGCCCTTTTAAAATTCATCAATACGAACTGTTCTGTTTTGACAGATTCTGCCTTTTATTTCGCATTGCCTCTTTTGCTATGATGGATGAATTTCTTTGATCCACTAATGTCCAGTAGCATTATGCAATGTCCAGAAGTGTTAATAATGATTGTGTCACCTCTGAATATGTTAATTTTTATTGTGCACTAACCCTCTAATGAGTTGTTTCGAGTTTGGTGTGGAGGAAGTTTTCAAGGATCAAGAGAGGAGTATGATGCAACATGATCAAGGAGAGTGAAAGCTCTAAGCTTGGGGATGCCCCGGTGGTTCACCCCTGCATATTCTAAGAAGACTCAAGCGTCTAAGCTTGGGGATGCCCAAGGCATCCCCTTCTTCATCGACAACATTATCAGGTTCCTCCCCTGAAACTATATTTTTATTCCATCACATCTTATGTGCTTTTCTTGGAGCGTCGGTTTGTTTTTGTTTTTGTTTTGTTTGAATAAAATGGATCCTAGCATTCACTTTATGGGAGAGAGACACGCTCCGCTGTAGCATATGGACAAGTATGTCCTTGGTTTCTACTCATAGTATTCATGGCGAAGTTTCTTCTTCGTTAAATTGTTATATGGTTGGAATTGGAAAATGATACATGTAGTAATTGCTATTAATGTCTTGGGTAATGTGATACTTGGCAATTGTTGTGTTCATGATTAAGCTCTTGCATCATATGCTTTGCACCTATTAATGAAGAAATACATAGAGCATGCTAAAATTTGGTTTGCATATTTGGTTTCTCTAAGGTCTAGATAATTTCTAGTATTGAGTTTGAACAACAAGGAAGACGGTGTAGAGTCTTATAATGTTTACAATATGTCTTTTATGTGAGTTCTGCTGCACCGGTTCATCCTTGTGTTTGTTTCAAATAAGCCTTGCTAGCCTAAACCTTGTATCGAGAGGGATTACTTCTCATGCATCCAAAATACTTGAGCCAACCACTATGCCATTTGTGTCCACCATACCTACCTACTACATGGTATTTTCTGCCATTCCAAAGTAAATTGCTTGAGTGCTACCTTTAAAATTCCATCATCACCTTTGCAATATATAGCTCATGGGACAAATAGCTTAAAAACTATTGTGGTATTGAATATGTAATTATGCACTTTATCTCTTAATAAGTTGCTTGTTGTGCGATAACCATGTTCACTGGGGACGCCATCAACTATTCATTGTTGAATTTCATGTGAGTTGCTATGCATGTCCGTCTTGTCTGAAGTAAGAGAGATCTACCACCTTATGGTTAAGCATGCATATTGTTAGAGAAGAACATTGGGCCGCTAACTAAAGCCATGATCCATGGTGGAAGTTTCAGTTTTGGACATATATCCTCAATCTCAAATGAGAAAATTATTAATTGTTGTTACATGCTTATGCATAAAAGAGGAGTCCATTATCTGTTGTCTATGTTGTCCCGGTATGGATGTCTAAGTTGAAGAATAATCAATAGCGAGAAATCCAATGCGAGCTTTCTCCTTAGACCTTTGTACAGGCGGCATAGAGGTACCCCTTTGTGACACTTGGTCAAAACATGTGCATTGTGATGATCCGGTAGTCCAAGCTAATTAGGACAAGGTGCGGGCACTATTAGTACACTATGCATGAGGCTTGCAACTTGTAAGATATAATTTACATGATACATATGCTTTATTACTACCGTTGACAAAATTGTTTCATGTTTTCAAAATCAAAGCTCTAGCACAAATATAGCAATCGATGCTTTTCCTCTATGGAGGACCATTCTTTTACTTTCAATGTTGAGTCAGTTCACCTATTTCTCTCCACCTCAAGAAGCAAACACTTGTGTGAACTGTGTATTGATTCCTACATACTTGCTTATTGCACTTGTTATATTACTCTATGTTGACAATATCCATGAGATATACATGTTACAAGTTGAAAGCAACCGCTGAAACTTAATCTTCTTTTGTGTTGCTTCAATGCTTTTACTTTGAATTATTGCTTTATGAGTTAACTCTTATGCAAGACTTATTGATGCTTGTCTTGAAGTGCTATTCATGAAAAGTCTTTGCTTTATGATTCACTTGTTTACTCATGTCATATACATTGTTTTGATCGCTGCATTCACTACATATGCTTTACAAATAGTATGATCAAGATTATGATGGCATGTCACTCCAGAAATTATCTGTGTTATCGTTTTACCTGCTCGGGACGAGCAGAACTAAGCTTGGGGATGCTGATACGTCTCCAACGTATCGATAATTTCTTATGTTCCATGCCACATTATTGATGTTATCTACATGTTTTATGCACACTTTATGTCATATTCGTGCATTTTACGGAACTAACCTATTAACAAGATGCCGAAGTGCCGATTCTTTGTTTCTGCTGTTTTTGGTTTCAGAAATCCTAGTAAGGAAATATTCTCAGAATTGGACGAAATCAGCGCCCAGGGGCCTATTTTTCCACGAAGCTTCCAGAAGTCCGAAGACGAAACGAAGAGGGGCCACGAGGCAGCCAGAGCATAGGGTGGCGCGGCCCCTGCCCTGGCCGCGCGGCCCTATGGTCTGGGCCCCTCGCGCCGCCTCTTGACCTACCCTTCCGCCTACTTAAAGCCTCCGTGACGAAACCCCCAGTACCGAGAGCCACGATACGGAAAACCTTCCCGCGACGCCGCCAACGCCGATCCCATCTCGGGGATCCAGGGAGATCGCCTCCGGCACCCTGCCGGAGCGGGGAATCATCTCCCGGAGGACTCTACGCCGCCATGGTCGCCTCCGGTGTGATGTGTGAGTAGTCTACCCCTGGACTATGGGTCCATAGCAGTAGCTAGATGGTTGTCTTCTCCCCATTGTGCTATCATTGTCGGATCTTGTGAGCTGCCTAACATGATCAAGATCATCTATCTGTAATTCTATATGTTGCGTTTGTTGGGATCCGATGAATAGAGAATACTTGTTATGTTGATTATCAAAGTTATATCTATGTGTTGTTTATGATCTTGCATGCTCTCCGTTACTAGTAGATGCTCTGGCCAAGTAGATGCTTGTAACTCCAAGAGGGAGTATTTATGCTCGATAGTGGGTTCATGCCTGCATTGACACCGGGACAAAGGAGAAAGTTCTAAGGTTGTGTTGTGCTGTTGCCACTAGGGATAAAACATTGATGCGATGTCGCAGGATGTAGGTGTTGATTACATTACGCACCATACTTAATGCAATTGTCTGTTGCTGTGCCACTTAATACCGGAGGGGTTCGGATGATAACCTGAAGGTGGACTTTTTAGGCATAGATGCAGTTGGATGGCGGTCTATGTACTTTGTCGTAATGCCCAATTAAATCTCACTATACTCATCATGATATGTATGTGCATGGTCATGCTCTCTTTATTTGTCAATCGCCCAACTGTAATTTGTTCACCCAACATGCTGTTTATCTTATGGGAGAGACACCTCTAGTGAACTGTGGACCCCGGTCCAATTCTCTTTACTGAAATACAATCTACTGCAATACTTGTTCTACTGTTTTCTGCAAACAATCATCTTCCACACAATACGGTTAATCCTTTGTTACAGCAAGCCGGTGAGATTGACAACCTCACTGTTTCGTTGGGGCAAAGTACTTTGGTTGTGTTGTGAAGGTTCCACGTTGGCGCCGGAATCCCTGGTGTTGCGCCGCACTACATCCCGCCGCCATCAACCTTCAACGTGCTTCTTGGCTCCTCCTGGTTCGATAAACCTTGGTTTCTTTCTGAGGGAAAACTTGCTGCTGTGCGCATCATACCTTCCTCTTGGGGTTCCCAACGAACGTGTGAGTTACACGCCATCAGGGCACCCAGACAATAGGGCCGCGCGGGCTCCACCCTAGCCGCGCTGGCCTATGGGGAGGAGACCCCAGGCGCCCTCCTGCGGCGCCTCTTCGCCTATATAAGCCCTTTCGACCTAAATCTTCGATACCGATGGACGAAACTCCAGAAAGACTCCAGGGGCGCCGCCGCCATCACGAAACTCCAATTCGGGGGACAGAAGTCTCTGTTCCGGCACCCTGCCGGGACGGGGAAGTGCCCCCGGAAGCCATCTCCATCGACGCCACCGCCTCCATCATGCTCCGTGAGTAGTTCCCCCATAGACTACGGGTTCTAGGAGTAGCTAGTTGGTACTCTCTCTCCTATGTACTTCAATACAATGATCTCATGAGCTGCCTTACATGATTGAGATTCATCTGATGTAATCGGTGTTGTGTTTGTTGGGATCCGATGGATGATACATTATGATTAGTCTATCTATAAAGTTTGTGAAGTTATTGTTGCTGCAATCTTGTCATGTTTAATGCTTGTCACTAGGGCCCGAGTGGCATGATCTTAGATTTAAGCTCTATAATTATTGCTTAGATTGTATCTACAAGTTGTATGCACGTGTCTATGTCTGGAACCAAAGGCCCCAAAGTGACAGAAATTGGGACAACTGGAGGGGAAGGCGTAGGTATGAGGAGCACATGTTTTCACCAAGTGTTAATGCTTTGCTCCGGTGCTCTATTAAAAGGGGTACCTTAATAGCCAGTAGATTCCCTTGAGGCCCGGCTGCCACCGGCTGGTAGGACAAAAGATGTTGTGCAAGTTTCTCATTGCGAGCACGTACGACTATATATGGAAAACATGCCTACATAATTAATAATCTTGATGTTCTGTCTTAATGCTATTTCAATCCTATCAATTGCCCAACTGTAATTTGTTCACCCAACACTTGTCACTTGTTATTGGAGAGTTACCACTAGTGTAGATCGCTGGGAACCCCGGTCCATCTCTCATCATCATATACTCGTTCTATATGTCATTGGAAGTAGTATCAACTATTTTCTGGTGCCATCACCTCTGTGTTATTGTTACTGCTGCTTTCACATCACCCCTGTTACTAGTGCTTTTCCAGGTGCAGCTGAATTGACAACTCAGTTGTTAAGGCTTATAAGTATTCTTTACCTCCCCTTGTGTCGAATCAATAAATTTGGGTTATACTTCCCTCGAAGACTGTTGCGATCCCCTATACTTGTGGGTTATCACTCCTGCTCCTTCTACTCTCTTGGACCCGTCGAAATTCATAGTCTAAGTTCTTGATAAATCGGGGGGTCCTGTGTTTTGCAGCTCCATCCACTCCGCGATGAAATCTGGCAAAATTTGCGACTTTATTGCTTTTCTTTTTTCATACGTGATGTCCCGAGGGGAAAGTTCTATTCCCCAAAGGGAGACACGACCTGTAGCTTCTGGATTGTTTAGTATATTGGATAGAGGCGCTTCGTTGATCACTATTATCGGGTGTGCCGAAAAATAGTGCCGCAATTTTCTTGCGGTTGTGAACACTCCATATGCTAGCTTCTGGTACTGCGGGTACCGCTGTTTTGAAGGCGATAAAACTTCACTGATGAAATATACCGGCCTCTGCACTCCATGGAGTTTTCCTTCTTCTTCTCTTTCAACAACAAGTGTCGTGCTGACTACTTGGGGTGTAGCCGCAATATATAGCAGGAGAGGCTCCTTTTCTTTAGGCGCCACCAAGATTGGTGGTGTCGAAATTGTGCGCTTGAGATCTTCGAAAGCCCGATCTGCCTCTTCGTTCCACTGGAACTTCTCTCCCTGCTTGATTAAGGCGTAGAGCGGTAACACCTTTTCTCCCAGCCTGGCGACGAATCTGCTTAAAGCTGCGACTCGCCCAGTTAACTGCTGTATTTCTTTCAACTTTGTTGGCTTCCTCATTGTTACGATAGCTTGGATTTTTTCGGGATTAGCTTCAATCCCTCTTGCTGAGACTAGGAACCCGAGAAGTTCTCCTGCAGGGACGCCGAAAGAACACTTCGTCGGATTCAGCTTGAGACAAAACTTGTCGAGGTTGTCGAAGGTTTCCTTCAAGTCCTCGATTAGCGTGGCCCCCTTTTTTGACGTTATGACGACATCATCAATGTACACTTGTACGTTTTTCCCAATCTGTGTTGCTAAGCACTTCTGCATCATCCGCTGATATGTAGCTCCCACGTTTTTCAAACCAAAAGGCATTGTTCTCTAGCAAAACACGCCGTAAGGTGTAATGAACGCTGTTTTGACCTCGTCCTCTTCTTTCAATTTGATCTGGTTATAACCAGAGTATGCATCCAGGAAGGAAAGACGTTCACATCCTGCCGTGGAGTCGATAATTTGGTCGATCCACGGGAGGGGAAAGTGATCCTTTGGACAGTGTTTGTTGAGACACGTAAAGTCGACACACATGCGAAGGACTTTAGTCTTTTTCTTCGGGACCAACACTGGGTTTGCTACCCACGTGGCCTCTGTATGCAGCTCTTTAATGAAACCAGCTTCTCTGAGTCGATCAATTTCTGACAGCCTTTGGTTCCGAAAAACGCCGCAAAGGTTGTTTAATTGGTCTCGCGATTGGATCCAAGTTTAGGTGGTGCTCGGCAAGTTCCCTGGATACTCCTGGCATGTCAGCTGGACACCATGCGAAGATTTTCCAGTGCTCACGGAGGAACTCGACGAGCGCGCTTTCCTATGCGAGGTCCATGTCTGTCGCGATAGACGTCATTTTCTTCGGATCTGTCGGGTGAATCTGCACCTCCTTGGAATCTTTCGCAGTGTTAAACGTTGGTTCTTTGTTAGGCCTCCCTACATCTGGTAGCACATCATAATCAGTCGTGAGCCTTGATGCCATATATTCTGCTTGCATCCCGAAAGTTTCGGACAGTCGATGAAAATCCTTGTCACATTTATTGGACAACGCGAAGCTTCCTTTGACTGTGATTGGTCCCTTAGGTCCAGGTAACCTCCACAACAAGTATGTGTAATGTGGTACCGCCATAAACATGTCATATGCTGGTCGTCCCAACAAGGCGTGATACTGCGACGGGAAATCCACGACTTCAAACTCCAGCCTTTCTATTCTGTAGTTCTCTCGGGTCCCAAACTGAACGTCGAGATTGATCTTCCCCAATGGATAACTCGGCTTCTCTGGCGTGATGCCATGGAAGCGTGTGTCGGTTGGTTTCAGAATTGCTAGAGATATGTTCATCTTCCTTAGTGTATCTGCGTACATAAGGTTTAGACTGCTGCCTCCATCTATGAATACTTGAGATACATCGAATCCTGCGATTACTGCTAGTAAGATAAGTGTTGACTGCCCTAGTCGAGGAACTTGCTGCGGGTGATCCGCTATTGTGAAGCCAATGTCTTGCCCTGACCAATTTAGGTACTCAATCGTTGGTGGAGGCATCTTCTCTGCCATGAACACCTGTCGCGAGATTACTTTCTGAGCTCTATTGGACGGCCTACCCTTCTGAATCATCGAGACCGCTCCGTTGGAGTTGGGATCAACGTATGGAGGTGGTTGTGGTGCTGCCGCTATTCTGAGCTAGAGTCGATTTTCGTCCGTAATTGCGGGAGGAGGTGGCAAGTGGATCTCACTCCTGGGCCCTTGAGGGTTTCTATTTGTCGCCTGAGCATTGGCTTGCCCTGCAAACCTTAGCATTGCCTGAAAATTTCGACAATCCTTCTGCAGGTATCCTGACTGTCTCTTCCCATTGCTGTCGAGATAGAAGTGCATCTGACATGGCCCGTTCATCATATCCTCGGGGGACACGAAAGGTCTCTGAAACCTTGGCCCACTATTTTGTCTATTATTTCGGGAGTCATCTCTATTGTCGCCTCGCTGCTCGTTGCTCCTCTGATAATCATCTCTATTGCTTCCTCCAGCGCTTCCTCGGAAGCCAGCCGAAATTTGGCCAGGAGCATCATAGCTCGAGTATTGTCGAGGAAATTGCCGCCTATTTTGATAATTTCGACCACGGTCCTCTTCTGGCGACCTGTGCCATTTATTGTGGACAGCGTCTTCTCCATCTGCCCACCTGTTTGCTATCTCCATCAACACTGACACTGTCTTTGGGTTTGTTCTCCCCAAGTCCTCGACAAAATCTCCTCGTCGGATTCCAGCTACAAACGCATCTATTTCTCTCTCGTCAGATATGTTCCCTGCCGAGTTTTTAATGATGTTCCACCTTTGGATGTACTTTCTCATTGATTCATCCTGCTTTTGTCGACACACTCTCAACTCCTCTAGCGATGCGGGTTTTTTGCAGGTGGATCGGAAATTCTTGACGAACACATCCCCGAAGCTATCCCAACTGTCGATAGAACCCGGAGGAAGCTTCTTTATCCAAGATCGCGCAGCTCCACTCAAATGTACTTGGATGCTCTGCATGGCTGTTGCTCTGGTTCCTCCTATCAGCTTCACCGTCTCGAGATAATCAACTAACCAATCCTCTGGATCTTGCAGGCCGTCGAATTTTTTGAAGTTATCGGGTAATTTAAACCCCGAAGGAACTCGAGTTTTGCGGACCCTCCTTGTAAAGCACGGCAGCCCGCACATATCCTCGTCGTCTATCTCTGGGGAGTGCTGATGTTCCCTTCTACTTTGTCGTGCTCTATCCACCCGTGCTTGTGCTGCTGTGTCTCTTGCTCCACTTGTTCTTTCGGGAACTGGTGCTGCTGCAGCAGGTCATTGACTATTTTGTCTTGCTGAACCTTCGGGAGGCGTCGTTACAAACACCGTTCCCATGGCCCCAACTCCTGCCATAGCCATATTGTACAATGCTTCTCTTGGATCTCCGGGAGGTGGCTTGGATGCGAGGATGAATGCTTGCGTCGCCATGTATCCAGCTTCTGGTGTCTTAGGGATAATGTTCCCTCTTGTGTCTATCGACATAAAGGACATATCGAGGTTTTGGACCAAGTTCTCCCTATCAGCCTCAGGTATGTTTTGCAGCCTAGATCTTGCTCTGTTCCGAGCTTCTCTGTGGCTATCTCCCGAAGTTCCTGAAGTTCCTGAATGTCGACTTAACTCCGCCCTTCGCCTGCTTGATGCGGAAGCTGCCTCCCTTCTTCTGTTCAGAGCGGATGTCTATTTTTCCAATTCCCTTCCAGCTCGAGCGAGCCTATATTGGTATGCTTGCAATTCTTCCGTTGTAGCGGTTGTGGCCATTGGTTCTGAACCATCCATAGCTCTTGCGGCTCTATCCCATGCTGCTTGTGGTAGTTGAACCCTAACGTGTGGTGTAGGCCCGACATATTTATTGCCTAAACGTTGCCTTAGGTCAGAGGGATCGACATATGGATTTCCCAACTCGTCGAAAACCTCTGATGTCTCCTCCTGATCGCTACTTGTTTCTCCAATGGCATAAATCTGATGATATTTTGAATTTTGAACCTTGCTGGGTTTGGTGACACCATCATAAAGATTGGTGAAGACCTTGCCAACGGTAGTGGATCTGTCGATGAAGTTGAAGCTGTCGAAGCTGCTCGAGTCATCGCTTATATCGGAGTCCGCAGATGACTCGAAGGACATGTCGCTGAAGATCTTGGCAAGCTTTTCGCTTGCCCTGGTGCTGATGAAGCGTGGCGATGAAGTCTCCTCGTCGCCTGACTCGGTTGACGATGTGGAGCTCGAAAAATCGGAATCGACCGCCGATAATCCTGACGAGATCGGAATTTCGAGACGATACGCTCCTCCTTTCTCGACGCGGAAGTGGAACTTTCCGAACGTCATCTCCATGGGCTCCTCCAGATACGCATATGCATCCAAACGGGAGGGCGGGTGAGGAACAAAATCGACTAGACCAGTTTCGATCTGTTTACCTCGATCCATCGCGTTGCTTGCTGTTGACGAAGTCGACGATCTTGAACATGCCATCGAGATCAGATCCTTGACGCCTCTAATCCCCACGGTCGGCGCCAATTGACAAGGGATTAACTTGTCAATGCCTACGGGTTGTAGACTAGGGTTTTAGTTGGAAGTAGAGGGCAAGTAGATCTCGAAGGTTTCAGCCGAAAAGTGCTCGACGATATGAAAACTAGGGTTAGTGAGACAATGAATCGATGCTTGCTTTGTCCCTCGACCCCCCCTTATATAGGAGGCGGAGCCGAGGGATTCGTAATACACAAGTTACAGAGTCCGGGAGGGTTTCCAACTCATCCCGCAAGATTACAAGTATTGCTTCCTAATACAACTCTAGCTTTCCTTAATAATAATTTGGGCTTCCGATTCTTCTTATCCTTCGGGTCATGGGCCTTCAGTAAACCCCGGGTACCATCTTCGGAAGGCCCATTGGGGATGCCTATGTCACCAAGCCCGCGCCGGCGACGGAGATCACCACGGGGGAGGGAGACAAGGCGATGACCATCCCTAACTCCGCTTACCACCACTGGTGGACTCAGGATCAGAAGGTTCTGGGTTTTCTTCTCGGAGCTATGGAGCCATCCATCTCGTGCCAGTTGATTGGCTGCAAGACAGCGGCCGCAGCATGGACATCCGTTCACGCCATGTTCGGCGCCCACAGCCGCGCCAACGTCCAGAATATCCGATGTCAACTTCAGAGCCTGCGGAAGGAGGATCGATCCGCAGCTGATTACATGCACATGATGAAGTCTCTGGCAGACTCCATGGCCGCCGCCGGATCGCCCATCTTGTAGGGATTCGTTGCATAGAAAACAAAAATTTTCCTACCGCGAGAACGCAATCCAAGCCAAGTTGCAATCTAGAAGACGGGAGCAACGAGGGGATGAACGATACTAACCCTTGAAGATTTCCAAAGCCTATAAGAGTAGGCTCTTATTGCTGCGGTAGACGATCACTTGCCGCTTGCAAAAGCGCGTAGAAGATCTTGATCACGGTGCCATGATCGGGCAGCACCTCCGTACTCGGTCACACGTTCGGTGTTGATGACGACGTCCTTCTCCCCGTTCCAGCGGGCAGCAGAAGTAGTAGATCCTCCTCGGAATCCCGGCAGCACGACGGCGTGGTGGCGGTGTCGATGGAGATCTCCGGCGGAGCTTCGCTAAGCATATGCGGGAGAAGTAGTGGAGGAGGGGTGCTAGGGTTTGGGGAGAGGGGGTGCCATGGGCGCCGGCCTCAAGGGGGCAGGGGTGGTGCGGCCAAGACATGGGCTGCCCCCTCCCTCTCCTCCTCATTATATAGGTGGAACCCCAAGGGTTTGCCCAAAGTCTTCGAATAAGACCCCAACAGAAAAACTGCCTTATGGACGAAACCTAGAGGGACAGGCACTCTCCCCTTCCCCCTTTTCTTGGCCGGCCAAGGAGGTGGAGTCCACCATGGACTCCACCCTCCCACTTGGTTTGCTGGTTAGGGTTTGTGGAGTCCCTCCGGGACTCCTCCTTCCATAGTGATTTATTTCCGGATAATTCTAGAAACCACCTTCCATAAATTCACCGGATTATTTCCAAACTTGGAAAGTGACTTCCTATATATGAATCTTATTCTCTGGACCATTCCGGAACTCCTCGTGATATCCTGGATCCCATCCGAGACTCCGAACAAAACTTCGAACTCCATTCCATATTCCATATCTACTTAAACGACATCAAACCTTAAGTGTGTCACCCTATGGTTCGCAAACTATGTAGACATGGTTGAGACTTCTCTCCGACCAATAACCAATAGCGGGATCTGGAGATCCATAATGGCTCCCACATATTCAACGATGACTTTAGTGATCGAATGAACCATACACATACGATACCAATTCCCTTTGTCACGCGATATTTTACTTGTCCGAGGTTTGATCATCGGTATCACTCTATACCTTGTTCAACCTCGTCTCCTGACAAGTACTCTTTACTCGTACCGTGGTATGTGGTCTCTTATGAACTTATTCATATGCTTGCAAGACATTAGACGACATTCCACCGAGAGGGCCCAGAGTATATCTATCCGTCATCGGGATGGACAAATCCCACTGTTGATCCATATGCCTCAACTCATACTTTCCAGATACTTAATCCCACCTTTATAACCACCCATTTACGCAGTGGCGTTTGATGTAATCAAAGTACCTTTCCGGTATAAGTGATTTACATGATCTCATGGTCATAAGGACTAGGTAACTATGTATCGAAAGCTTATAGCAAATAACTTAATGACGTGATCTTATGCTACGCTTAATTGGGTGTGTCCATTACATCATTCATACAATGATATAACCTTGTTATTAATAACATCCAATGTTCATGATTATGATACTAATCATCCATTAACCAACAAGCTAGTTAAGAGGCATACTAGGGACTCTTTGTTGTTCACATAACACACATGTATCAATGTTTCGGTTAATACAATTATAGCATGGTATGTAAACATTATCATAAACATAAAGATATATTATAATAACCATTTTATTATTGCCTCTTGGGCATATCTCCAACAGTCTCCCACTTGCACTAGAGTCAATAATCTAGTTTACATTTGTAGAGATATAACACCTTGGCCTTCCGGTACTTTATCATGTTTTGCTCACGGGAGAGGTTTTAGTCAACGGATCTAACACGCTCAGAAACGTATGTATTTTGTAATTCATTTGCGTCTCAATGCATCACTCATTTCCAAATGAGTCGGCATTAAATATGTTTGGTCTTCTGGTGGAACCTTAATTCCGTGGTCTGAAATATGTCACTAATATTGTCACACACAATATAGCTTCAAAGTTCCGACTCTGTCGAAACTACACCAAGTTCTTTTAGAACCTCTTGACTTAACATCCTTTGTCACTGTCAAAAACAATGACATACTCTGCCTTCTTTTGTAGAATCTGTCGTAATATTTAGAACTCTTCTAAATCTAGCATAGACAACTTCTAGCTCATTGTGCTACCTTTTAAACAACACTTAGTCTAATTTGAGATTGAAATTTTATTTTCATATGTGACAAAAACAAATATCGGTGTAACACCTTACAGTGATTTGTTTGTCATTTCTCCATACAAAACTATATATATATCCTTGGTTCTTCTTAAGTACTCAAGAATATTCTTACTGTTTTTCAATGATCATCACATGAATCATTCTGGTACATGCTCATAACATTTTTAAGAGCACATGACATCTGATTGTGTACATATTATTTGTGATCTATAATCACTCATGTGTTTTTACTCATTGAGTGTCAGATACACTCAAGTCTTGTTAAAACTTCACATGACAAGAACATTTTCTTAATATTTATATATTGAACTATTTCAATATCCATTTTATGTACTTTGACTTAAATTTATTTTGTGTTTCAATCTATCTTCATAGATCTTGACACTAGATATGTTTCAGTCCATATCCTTTCATTGAAGTTAATTTCTCAATGAAACCTTTTAATCAAGTATATAATTACATCATTTATAACCAACTATATGTCATCTACATAAAGTATTATAAATATGTCTCAGCGCTCCCACTTAATTTCTTGCAAATGCAAGCCTCTTCATCGTCTCTGATGAAATCAAAAACTCTTTGACTATTTCATCTGGTGAAGATTCCAACTCCGCGATACTCACTTCATCCAATTGAAGTTTGTATACCTATCTAGTATTCTATGGACCAGCAAAACTCTTGGTTGTATCTTATATACACCTTTAATACATACTTCTGTTAAGTAATGTATTTTGCCATCCTACTAGCATATCTCATAAAAGAAATATGTAGTGATTACTAGAATAATCCATATAGACTATAAGCATTGCTACGGAAGATCTAATCTTATCGTAGTCAACTCTTTGAACTTTGTCGTAAACAATTTTTCGACAAGTCGAGCTTATTCAAGGATATTCCATCCAAGTCCATCAATTTTATAGATCCATTTACTTTCAAAAAGTATTCATCTATCTTGGATTTCATGGCGTATAGCCATTTTAATGGAGTCAGGGCCCATCATAACTTCTTTGTTTGTAGTTGGTTTATCATTGTTCAAAATCAATCCTTTGTCCACAAATCATTTATTTGATCACAAAGTAAACCATACCTACAAGGTTCAATATGTACTTCGATCTCCATGGCTAAAACACTTTGTAGTCATGGAAGCCATGATCGTTGTGGCCGCTTCCGGAACCATTTCCGATGCTGCGCTACTCTGATAATTATGCTCAGGTTCATAAACCTTATCAAGTTCTATTGTCCTCCCACTCAAATACTTCGCTAGAAAACAATTTCTCGGAAATAAGAAACATTGACAAACACTTTTGTCTTTGTCTTGTGGGAAGAATTCCCAATCAAATTTCTGGGATAACCAACAAAGACATTTATCCGTTTTTGGTTGTAAACTCTTAGACCAAAAATTTAAAGAAAGGACTATTAGGGTTTATACCCATGCCATAACTTGTAAGGTGTCATTTCAACGGATCATGATGATGCTCTATTTAGTGTAAAAGCGGTAGTCTCTAAAGCATAATCCACAAAAATTATAATGGCATTAATATTTTATCTCATCATTGACCCAAAAAGGTTTGGATACATCTCTTGGATACTTCATCATCACTATGATACTTCAAGAAATGTGAGTTGTAGAACAATTTCATAACTCTCTTAGATGTTCGCTAAAACTCGTAATTCAAATATTTCCCAATGATCTAATCATAAATATTTGACTTTTCTATTACGATGATTTCCACTTCATGCTGAAATTTATTTGAATCCATTCAAATGTTTCAAACTTCTTCCTTATCGAATATATCCACATATATATACTCAATTCATTGTTTGAAGTTTTCATGAAGTAGAAGAATCTCCCGCACACAACTATGCCTAGTGAACCATATACATCATCATGTATGTTTCCACTAAGTTAGTTGCCCGTTCAAAAATTTGGCCTATGAACGGAATTTCAGTCATTCCTTTTAGAAGAGATTTGCAAGCGCCAAATGATTCATAAATCAAATGACTCCAATAATCCATTTGCATGGAGTTTCTTCATGTGTTCCTTTCCAACATGACCTAAATGGCGGTTCCACAAATAAGTGGAATTCAAATCATTTGCCTTACGGCATTTTAGCATCAGTGTTATGTATGTGTGTTTCACCGTTAAAATTTATAATAACTTATCCATCGTACATGGAGTAATGTCATAATTTGAACAACTCATTGTTTTCATTTGACCAGAGCAAAATAACAATTATTAAGTTCTTTATTATAAATTCTAAGGGCTAGATAGAATGCCAACGACGAACATAATAACACTTTATTTTTGTTCCAGACGTGCATTCCTATCATATTTCTTGTCAGTCACTTAGGCCATTGTATTCTTGTATTGCGTTGTTTTTGTATGACACTTCATACCAACCAATATGGTACTAATACCCAAGAATTTCATTGTGTGAACTAACTAGGAATACAACCATAACAAGTATATTATTTATATACATCTGAGCTAGACTTTCTAGTCTTTTCTTTTATTTCTGCCAAAATATCTTTTGCAGTTTCTCTTTTAGCTTTCCTCATTATTCAGAAAAACACTTTAACATCATTAACTTCTAGGTTTGTTGGTCAAATACCAATAACCTTGAGGTTCTTACTTTGAAATTGATCATCATATGGCAAGTGTTTCAGATTTCACTATTAGTAACTTTGTAATATGATGAACAATTTCACTCATAATTTTATCCATCATATCATGGCGACTTTCCGAGACCATGTCTGTACATGCTAGACTCGTAAAGTTTTAACCTCAGTATTCGCATGTGCAAATCTGGCTTGCATCCGTTGTATGCACACGTAGAATCTATAACACCCGATCATCACGTGATGCTTCGATACGACGAGTCTTAGCAACGGTGCATACTAAGGATGATAACTTCATGGATATGCGAATATTATTAGTGCCCCAATAATTGGAGGATTGTGACGCCTGGCGTCTTCAACCTTCATACATTCCCATAAAACTTATGAGTTTATGTAGTCTCACCAAATTATATTCTATCATCTTGCAATATGGTCTTAGATATCACACATATCTCATACCTTGATTATTTCTGAAAACTAAATTTTCAGCTCCTTACTTTTCAAACAGATTTGAACGGAGACAAGATAACTTTAGATACTAATTGAAAACATAGCTCTTTGAATCAACAATGTGAGGTTTACTAAAAGTTTGCAATAGGACTTAAACAATTCTTGATTCTTAACAATACGGTACCAATCCGTAAAGTTTCTTGTCAGATTTTAACAGTATTTCTATCTCAATTACAAGACTAGCGCATAGTAGTAAACGGATGCCAATACTACAAAATTAATTCAAAATACTACTCAGACTATGTTTATGATAATTAGTTCATGATTTAATCTAATTACTAATGAACTCCCACTTAATACAACATCCCTCATAGTTGTTAAGTGGTACACGATCCAAATCCACTACACCAAAACTGATCATCACGTGAGATGATGTAGCTTCAATGGTGAACATCAACATGTTGATCATATCATCCATATGACTCGTGTTCAACCTTTCGGTTTCTGTTGTCCCGAGGCCATGTCTGTACATGCTAGGCTCATCAAGCAAACCCAAGTATTCCGCGTGTGCAACATGGCTTACACCCGTTGTATATGAACGTTGAATCTATCACATCCGATCATCACGAGATGCTTTGAAACGACGAACTTTGGCAACGGTGCATACGAGGGGAGAACACTTTATTATCTTGATATTAATGTGAGGGATCATCTTATAATGCTACCGTCGCGTTCTAAGCAAAATAAGATGCATAAAGGATTAACATCACATGCAATTCATATGTGATATGATATGGCCCTTTTGTCTTTGCGCCTTCGATCTTCATCTCCAAATCACGGACATGATCTCCATCATCAACGGGCATGATCTCCATCATCGTCGGCGTAGCGTCAAGGTCCATGGCGCCGTCTTCATGGTTGTTCACCTCATGTAGCAACTATTACAACTACTTTGAAATACTACTCAACATGAAATTTAAAGACAACCATAAGGCTCCTGCCGGTTGCCACAATACAATAATGATCATCTCATACATATTCATCATCACATTATGGCCATATCACATCACCAAACCCTGCAAAAACAAGTTAGACGTCTCTAATTTGGTTTGCATATTTTACGTGGTTTAGGGTTTTCGAGTAAGATCTAATCTACCTACGAACATGAACCACAACGGTGATACTAATGTTGTCAATAGAAGAGTAAATTGAATCTTCACTATAGTAGGAGAGACAAACACCCGCAAAGCCTCTTATGCAATACAAGTTGCATGTCGAACGAGGAACAAGTCTCATGAACGCGGTCATGTAAAGTTAGTCCGAGCCGCTTCATCCCACTATGCCACAAAGATGCAAAGTACTCAAACTAAAGACAACAAGAGCATCAACACCCACAAAACCATTGTGTTCTACTCGTGCAACCATCTATGCATAGACACGGCTCTGATACCACTGTAGGGATTCGTTGCATAGAAAACAAAAAATTTCCTACCGCGAGAACGCAATCCAAGCCAAGATGCAATCTAGAAGACGGGAGCAACGAGGGGATGAACGATACTAACCCTTGAAGATTTCCAAAGCCTATAAGAGTAGGCTCTTATTGCTGCGGTAGATGATTACTTGCCGCTTGCAAAAGCGCGTAGAAGATCTTGATCACGGTGCCACGATCGGGCAGCACCTCCGTACTCGGTCACACGTTCGGTGTTGATGACGACGTCCTTCTCCCCGTTCCAGCGGGCAGCGGAAGTAGTAGATCCTCCTCGGAATCCCGGCAGCACGACGGCGTGGTGGCGGTGTCGATGGAGATCTCCGGCGGAGCTTCGCTAAGCATATGCGGGAGAAGTAGTGGAGGAGGGGTGCTAGGGTTTGGGGAGAGGGGGTGCCATGGGCGCCGGCCTCAAGGGGGCAGGGGTGGTGCGGCCAAGCCATGGGCTGCCCCCTCCCTCTCCTCCTCATTATATAGGTGGAACCCCAAGGGTTTGCCCAAAGTCTTCGAATAAGACCCCAACAGAAAAACTGCCTTATGGACGAAACCTAGAGGGACAGGGACTCTCCCCTTCCCCATTTTCTTGGTCGGCCAAGGAGGTGGAGTCCACCATGGACGCCACCCTCCCACTTGGTTGGCTGGTTAGGGTTTGTGGAGTCCCTCCGGGACTCCTCCTTCCATAGTGATTTATTTCCGGATAATTCTAGAAACCACCTTCCATAAATTCACCGGATCATTTCCAAACTTGGAAAGTGACTTCCTATATATGAATCTTATTCTCCGGACCATTCCGGAACTCCTCGTGATGTCCTGGATCCCATCCGAGACTCCGAACAAAACTTCGTACTCCATTCCATATTCCATATCTACTTAAACGACATCAAACCTTAAGTGTGTCACCCTACGGTTCGCGAACTATGTAGACATGGTTGAGACTTCTCTCCGACCAATAACCAATAGCGGGATCTGGAGATCCATAATGGCTCCCACATATTCAACGATGACTTTAGTGATCGAATGAACCATACACATACGATACCAATTCCCTTTGTCACGCGATATTTTACTTGTCCGAGGTTTGATCATCGGTATCACTCTATACCTTGTTCAACCTTGTCTCCTGACAAGTACTCTTTACTCGTACCGTGGTATGTGGTCTCTTATGAACTTATTCATATGCTTGCAAGACATTAGACGACATTCCACCGAGAGGGCCTAGAGTATATCTATCCGTCATCGGGATGGACAAATCCCACTGTTGATCCATATGCCTCAACTCATACTTTCCAGATACTTAATCCCACCTTTATAACCACCCATTTACGCAGTGGCGTTTGATGTAATCAAAGTACCTTTCCGGTATAAGTGATTTACATGATCTCATGGTCATAAGGACTAGGTAACTATGTATCGAAAGCTTATAGCAAATAACTTAATGACGTGATATTATGCTACGCTTAATTGGGTGTGTCCATTACATCATTCATACAATGATATAACCTTGTTATTAATAACATCCAATGTTCATGATTATGAAACTAATCATCCATTAATCAACAAGCTAGTTAAGAGGCATACTAGGGACTCTTTGTTGTTCACATAACACACATGTATCAATGTTTCGGTTAATACAATTATAGCATGGTATGTAAACATTATCATAAACACAAAGATATATTATAATAACCATTTTATTATTGCCTCTTGGGCATATCTCCAACACATCTCCGACGATGACCTCGTCGATTACATAATCACCGGGCTTGGCTCCGCGTACAACGGCATCGCAGCATCACTCACCGTTGGTAACAAGTCTGTCCCCTATGTTGATTTCTATGCTCACATCCTCTCCTTCGAGGCACTCCAGGCGCAGTAGGCCCAAGTCGAAGGATGGACCTCGTCGGCCAACGTCGCCTCCCGACCAACACCTCCGGCCGATCATCGCCCTCGTGCGCCCGACTACTATGCACCGCCCGCTCCGGGTGTATATCGCCCCAATGGCGGGGGCAACCAGTACGGTGGTGGAGGTGGCAACCCCTACGGGGGTAACAACGCCTATGGAGGCGGCAACGCCTTCGACAATCGTGGAGACGGAAATGGCGGCGGTGGCCGCAACGGTCGCGCCGGTGGTCGCGGCGGAGGTGGACGCAACGGAGGAGGAGGACGCCAGCGCTGGCGTCCACGATGTGACTACTGCGGCTATTGGGGGCACCTTGCCGCCGATTGCCGTCGTGCTGCGGAAGACCAGCGCGCCAACAAAAACTTCATCAACCAGCGCTCCGGCAACGCAGCCTCGACTAGTGGTGGCGGTAATCCTCAGTGGCACCTGGACAGCGGCGCGACGGATCACCTGACAAGTGAACTTGAGCGCCTTCAGTTCTATGAACGATATGGTGGCAAGGATCAAGTGCAAGTGGCAAATGGCTCAGGTTTGTCAATTTCGCATATTGGCTATTCGAATCTAGCTGGTTCATCACTTCATCTTAAAAACATTCTCCATGTCCCTTACATTAGCAAAAATCTCCTTTCCATTTTTCGCCTTGTTTCCAATAATGACGTGTTCGTTGAATTTCACCGTCATGCTTTCTTTGTAAAGGACAAGGTCACGAGGAGAATCGTCCTGCAAGGTAGAAGTCACGGGGGGCTCTATCCTATTCCATTCCCAAAGCGACGTCAACCTCCACTCGCCATGCCTTCGCTAGTGTCAAGGTCACCCCATCACAGTGGCACCAACGCCTCAGTCATCCATCCAATAATGTAGTTCAATCCATCATTAGAACAAATGAACTCCCCTGTTCATCGTCAGACAATCTATCTCTTGTGTGTGATGCTTGTCAGCATGCTCAAAGTCATCAGTTGCCTTATTATTTGTCATCTCATGTTACTACTATGCCTCTGAGTTGATACACACTGATGTTTGGGGTCCAGCGCGTGCTTCTTCAGGGGGGTACAAGTATTATGTTAGCTTTGTCGATGACTATTCACGATTCTGCTGGATTTATCTTCTTAAAAACAAGTCTGATGTTGAGCAGATTTTTTATGCTTTCCAGGCTCATGTTGAGCGTCTTTTGAATGCCAAAATTAAAGCTGTACAATCTGATTGGGGAGGTGAGTACCATCGCCTTCACCAGTATTTTCAGCGCACGGGGATCTCTCACCGTGTTTCCTGTCCCCACACATCTCAGCAGAACGGTATTGCAGAGCGTAAACACCGTCATCTAGTCGAAACAGGCCTTGCCCTGCTCGCCCATTCTTCACTTCCTCTGCAGTATTGGGATGAAGCCTTCCTTACGGCGTGCTACCTTATAAATCGTATGCCTACACCCGTTCTTAAGAATGAGACGCCCATGTTCCGACTCCTCCAAGTTCAGCCAACCTATTCTTCTCTTCGCATCTTTGGATGCGCATGTTGGCCAAGTCTCCGCAAATACAACTCCCACAAACTAGATTTTCGATCTAGGATGTGTGTCTTTCTCGGGTACAGCCCGATGCACAAAGGGTACAAGTGCTTGGATAAATCGACGGGGCGCATCTATATTTCTCGTGATGTAGTGTTTGATGAATCGGTGTTTCCTTTCGCCACACCCGGAGTCTTTGTTGATGTTTCCACTTTAGAGCAATCCATCACATTCCCCTCCGATGAACCGGTTACGAGTACGCCAATTCGAAATTATGACTTAACCCTTTTGTCCACTAATGCTCCTGTTTCAGATGCCATTTGTTCTCAGGTGCCAGGTCCTGTAGTCGACGTCACTCCTGCATCGCCGAGAGCCGCCTCGCCAGCGTTGCCGATCGACGTGCATGGCACGGCCATGCAAGGCACGCCACGCGCGGCTTCTGCTTCGCCCCCGCCTGGGGCCGACACGGCCCCCATCGCCCCTGCACCGCCGACGGCACCGGTGCAGTATGTGCCGCCTACTGCCGATACACTGGCCGCGGCACCTTCGGCTGCCCCTCCCACTGGTTCCACGCATGCTATGGTGACACATGCGCGCGATCACACCAGGACAGAGAAGGTTTACACCGATGGGACGGTTCGTTATGATCCACGTCGACAAGCATTTTTTGCTGCACCATTGATGTCTACGGGAGCTTCTATTCTTGTAGACAGTGTTGGGCCTCCAAGAGCAGAGGTTTGTAGAACAGCAGCAAGTTTCCCTTAAGTGGATCACCCAAGGTTTATCGAACTCAGGGAGGAAGAGGTCAAAGATATCCCTCTCATGCAACCCTGCAACCACAAAGCAAGAAGTCTCTTGTGTCCCCAACACACCTAATAGGTGCACTAGTTCGGCGAAGAGATAGTGAAATACAGGTGGTATGAATATATATAAGCAGTAGCAACGGCACCAAAAAAGTGCTTTGCCCAGGACAGTAAACAAGCAGTAGTAACACAGCAGTAGTAACGCAGTAAAACAGTAAACAAACGGAGATTCGATGCTTGGAAGCAAGGCCCAGGGATCCTGCTTTCACTAGTGGACACTCTCAACAATGATCACATAATAGGACTACTCTACACTCTTTTGTTGGATGATGAACACCGCTAACTGTGTAGGATTACACGAACCCTCAATGCCGGAGTTAACAAGCACCACAATATTCAATGTTCATATTTAAATAACCTTAGAGTGTAAGATAGATCAACACAATTACACCAAGAACTAACATAGCATGCACACTGTCACCATCACACTATGTAGGAGGAATAGATCACATCAATACCATCATAGCAATAGTTAACTTCATAATCTACAAGAGATCATAATCATAGCCTACGCCAAGTACTAACACGGATGCACACACTGTCACCATTACACCGTGCAGGAGGAATAAAACTACTTTAATAACATCACTAGAGTAGCACATAGAGTAGTAGTGATACAAAACTCATATGAATCTCAATCATGTAAAGCAGCTCATGAGATTATTGTATTGAGGTACATGGGAGAGAGATGAACCACATAGCTACAGCGGAGCCCTCAGCCTCGGGGGTGGATTACTCCCTCCTCATCATGGAGGCAACGATGGCGGTGAAGATGGCGGTGAAGACGGCGGTGGAGATGGCTCCGGGGGGCAATTCCCCGTCTCGGCAGGGTGCCGGAACAGAGAGTTCTGTCCCCCGAATTGGAGTTTCGCGACGGTGGCGGCGCCCCTGGAGTCTTTCTGGAGTTTCGTCAATTGGTACTGCGTTTTTAGGTCGAAAGGGGTTTTATAGGCGAAGAGGCGGCGCAGGAGGGCTGACAGGGTGGCCTCACCCTAGGCCGGCGCGGCCCTATGGTGTGGGGCCCCCCTGGCTCTCCTCCGACTCTCCTTCGGTGTTCTGGAGCCTTCCGGGAAAAATAGGAGGTTTGGCGTTGATTTCGTCCAATTCCGAGAATATTGCCCGAACAGCCTTTCTGGAACCAAAAACAGCAGAAAACAACAACTGGCCTTTCGGCATCTCGTCAATAGGTTAGTTCCGGAAAACGCATAATAATGACATAAAGTGTGAACAAAACATGTAGATATCATCAATAATGTGGCATGGAACATAAGAAATTATCGATACGTCGGAGACGTATCAGCATCCCCAAGCTTAGTTTCTGCTCGTCCCGAGCAGGTAAACGATAACAAAGATAATTTCTGGAGTGACATGCCATCATAAACTTGATCATACTATTGTAAGCATATGTAATGAATGCAGCGATCAAAACAATGTAAATGACATGAGTAAACAAATGAATCATATAGCAAAGACTTTTCATGAATAGTACTTCAAGACAAGCATCAATAAGTCTTGCATAAGAGTTACTCATAAAGCAATAAATTCTTAGTAAAGGTATTGAAGCAACACAATGGAAGATTAAGTTTCAGCGGTTGCTTTCAACTTGTAATATGTATATCTCATGGATAGTTGTCAATGCAAAGCAATATAACAAATGCAATATGCAAATATGTAGGAATCAATGCACAGTTCACACAAGTGTTTGCTTCTTGAGATGGAGAGAAATAGGTGAACTGACTCAACAATAAAAGTAAAAGAATGGTCCTTCAAAGAGGAAAGCATCGATTGCTATATTTGTGCTAGAGCTTCTATTTTGAAAACATAAAGAGAGCATAAAAATAAAGTTTTGAGAGGTGTATGTTGTTGTCAACGAATGGTAGCGGGTACTCTAACCCCCTTGCCAGGCAAACCTTCAAAGAGCGGCTCCCATTTTATTTTATTTTTGGGTGGCACTCCTTCCAACCTTTCTTTCACAAACCATGGCTAACCGAATCCTCGGGTGCCTGCCAACAATCTCATACCATGAAGGAGTGCCTTTTTATTTTAGTTTTATTATGATGACACTCCTCCCAACCTTTGCTTACACAAGCCATGGCTAACCGAATCCTTCGGGTGCCGTCCAACAATCACATACCATGGAGGAGTGTCTATTTTTGTTAATTAATTTGGGACTGGGAATCCCATTGCCAGCTCTTTTTGCAAGATTATTGGATAAGCGGATGAAGCCACTAGTCCATTGGTGAAAGTTGCCCAACAAGATTGAAAGATAAACACCACATACTTCCTCATGAGCTATAAAACATTGACACAAATCAGAGGTGATAAATTTTGAATTGTTTAAAGGTAGCACTCAAGCAATTTACTTTGGAATGGCAGGAAATACCATGTAGTAGGTAGGTATGGTGGACACAAATGGCATAGTGTTGTTTGGCTCAAGGATTTGGATGCATGAGAAGTATTCCCTCTCGATACAAGGTTTTAGGCTAGCAAGGTTGTTTGAAGCAAACACAAGCACGAACTAGTACATCAAAACTTACATAAAAGACATATTACAAGCATTATAAGACTATACATCGTCTTCCTTGTTGTTCAAACACCTCACTAGAAAATATCTAGACTCTAGAGAAACCACTCATGCAAACCAAATTTTAACAAGCTCTATGTATTTCTTCACTAATGGGTGCAAAGTATATGATGCAAGAACTTAAACATGAGCACAACAATTGCCAAGTATCACATTATCCAAGACATCATACCAATTACTACATGCAGCATTTTCCGTTTCCAACCATATAACAATTAACGAAGCAGTTTCAACCTTCGCCATGAACATTAAAAGCTAAGAACACATGTGTTCATACGAACCAGCAGAGCGTGTCTCTCTCCCATACAAGCATTTATTCAAACAAAAACAAAAACAAATAGACGCTCCAAGTAAAGTACATAAGATGTGACCGAATAAAAATATAGTTTCAAGAGAGGAACCTGATAATTTGTCGATGAAGAAGGGGATGCCTTGGGCATCCCCAAGCTTAGATGCTTGAGTCTTCTTGAAATATGCAGGGATGAACCACCGGGGCATCCCCAAGCTTAGACTTTTCACTCTTCTTGATCATAGTATATCATCCTCCTCTCTTGACCCTTGAAAACTTCCTCCACACCAAACTCGAAACAAACTCATTAGAGGGTTAGTGCATAATCAAAAACTCACATGTTCAGAGGTGACACAATCATTCTTAACACTTCTGGACATTGCCTAAAGCTACTGGAAGTCAATGGAACAAAGAAATCCATCCCACATAGCAAAAGAAGCAATGCGAAATAAAAGGCAGAATCTGTCAAAACAGAACAGTCCGTAAAGACGAATTTTATTGAGGCACCAGACTTGCTCAAATGAAAATTCTCAAATTGAATGAAAGTTGCGTACATATCTGAGGATCACTCACGTAAATTGGCATAATTTTCTGAGTTACCTACAGAGAATTTTGCCCAGATTCGTGACAGCAAAGAAATCTGTTTCTGTGCAGTAATCCAAATCTAGTATCAACTTTACTATCAACGACTTTACTTGGCACAACAAAACACAAAACTAAGGTAAGGAGAGGTTGCTACAGTAGTAAACAACTTCCAAGACACAAATATAAAACAAAGTACTGTAGCAAAATAACACATGGGTTATCTCCCAAGAAGTTCTTTCTTTATAGCCATTAAGATGGGCTCAGCAGTTTTAATGTTGCACTCGCAGGAAATAGTATTTGGAGCAAAAAGAGAGCATCAAGAAGCAAATCCAAAACACATTTAAGTCTAACATGCTTCCTATGAAGAGGAGTCTTGTACACAAATGAATTCATGAAGAACAAAGTGACAAGCATAAGAGGATAAAACACGAGTAACTTCAAGATTCTCAACATAAAGAGGGAAAACTTAATATTATTAAGGTGCATATAACCATATTTCCCTCTCTCATAATAACTTTCAGTAGCATCATTGATGAAATCCACAATATACCCATCACTTAAAACATTCTTATCATGGTTCATATGCATAGAAGTATCATTAATTTTGGCATAAGAAGAGTTATTCTCATTAATAATAATTGGAGCAAGATTATTATCAAGAATTTGAACATGGTAAACAAGTTGCATATTAAAAAAATTGTTTTTGGTAATCCAATCATGACTATGACAAGTTTCATAAGGATAGTTATAACCTATATCATAGCATTCTTTATAATAATCATCAAAGGTCGGAGGCACAGTGTCATCATAAGAAATAGAATAGTTATCTTTCACAGTCGGTTTATCTGTGTCCACACCATCATTGTTATTAGAAGGAGATGTATCAAGAACATAATGACCAGTAGCTAAAGGATTTTCAAACACCTCTTCCCCAAGCTTAGAGCTTTCTATATCATTATGGGAGGAAGCATGGATAGCACTGACACTATGGCAATTATTATCATCATCATTTTCAGAATTAGTTTCCCAGAGATTTGCAATATCAAAAGTAGTGTGCTCATTCAAATCATGATTGCTAATGTATGTAAAGGGCATAGGAAGATCATCGTATTTAGATTCATTATCACAATAATCATTAGGAGCAACATACTTACGGTTACCTAGCGTTATCTCATTCACGCGGGGATACGCCGTTACCTCTTTCTTTTATTCTCCTTCTTCTTCTTCTTCGTTCCCTTTTTCTTCTTCTTCTCTTCCTTCTCCTCGTTCCCTTTTTTAGGAGGAAGAGGCTTGAAGGGTGGCTTGTCCGCATAACCTGATTTACTTTCAGAAACAATAGAAGAAACTTGGCAGGATCCCTCCTTTTCATTAATTAGTTGAAAACACACAGCGGTCCTATCATATTTTGGCAAGGTGTCATCTTCTAAAATATTTTGTATGTAAGTATTTGTATGGCTATTATCAATGCAATAAGAAAAACACCCATGCAGGATATCATCAATATCAAGATCACTCATATGTAACAAAGAGATTTTTCTCGACAGTTCTTCACACCCCAAAAATAAAGTAAGTTCATCATGCTGATTAGGAGTAATTTCATCATCACAATACAAATTTGCAGCACTCATTGGGTTCAAATTATCATTGGAGGAGCATTGAAAATTAAAATGACCCACTTCATGGCAAACTTCACAAATAAAAGGATAGAGGGCACAAACTTTTTTACCAAGATCATCTAAAGCCCTAAACCACTTTCTAGTTTTTTCATTAGCATGATGGATACAATATTCATCTTTGATTTGATTAATTCCACAAGGTCTATGTATTCCACAAAAATTAACATGCTTATAAGAAATAGCATTCTTAGGAGTTTGAGCATGCTTATTGCAATAATTAACAACAATTTCATTCTTCATGCAAGCCTCTTTAAAAGGTTCATGATACTTATCAAAATTCTTTGTAGGCAATTCAAAATGAGAAGCAAAGGCTTTATAAAGATTTGCAGCAACTTGAGAGTCAAGACCATAAGTAGCACTCATATTTCGAAATTTATCGGTATCCATAAAAGCTTCAATGCATTCATAATCATAATTTATACCTGACTCTTTACCTTTGTCGTTCTCCCATCCTTCAGCGTTCTCCTCAATCCGATCAAGAAGATCCCACCTAGCTTCAACCTCCTTGCTTGTGAAAGATCCCTCCGAACAGGCATCCAGATAGTCCTTGTGTTGTCCTGAAAGCCTCGCATAAAAATTATTAACAATAACATTACGGGGGAGCTCATGAATGGGACATTTGAGCATTAGTGACTTTAATCTCCCCCATGCTTGAGAAATACTCTCTCCATCACGAGGATAAAAGTTATAAATATAATTCCTATCAATATGCACTTCATGAGGAGGATAAAATTTAGAATAAAAGAGAGGTACAATTTCCTCCCAACCCAGAGACTGGCTATTCTCCAACAATTTATACCAATGCGCCGCTTTACCAGACAGCGAAACGGAGAATAGCTTCTTCTTCACATCATCCATAGAGATACCTGCACACTTGAATAACCCGCATAATTCATGCAAAAACAGTAAATGATCTCCAGGATGGACAGTTCCATCCCCTTTATAGCGGTTATCCATAACGCGTTCAATAATTTTCATAGGTTATACGGAATACTTTCAGCAGGTGGATTCAAAATATCAGAAGCATCATTAGAGTTATCACATATGGGAGATAAAGCATTATCAGAACAAATTTTCTCCCCTAAAGATGGGAAGCCAAAAAGATCACAGAAACTAGCTTCCCCAAGCTTAGACTTATTCATAGCATTAGCAGTGATTGCGTTCATACCAATAATATTGCTACTAGCATGCAAATGAGGTTCCATAGGTTCTTTCATTTTCGCATCACACAATTCATGTCTTAGCTTAGGAAATAAATTAAGAAGCTCATAGTTATATTCCATTATGCCTAAATAGTGTAAAACAAGAAACAAAAAGATGTAATTGCAGGATCTAAAGGAAATAGCTTCGAGCACACACACAATGGCGCCAGAAAAGTACTGTTACCTGGAACCGGAGTATGAGTGCCTTTTACCTTTCCTCCCCGGCAACGGCACCAGAAAATAGCTTGATGTCTACGGGAGCTTCTATTCTTGTAGACCGTGTTGGGCCTCCAAGAGCAGAGGTTTGTAGAACAGCAGCAAGTTTCCCTTAAGTGGATCACCCAAGGTTTATCGAACTCAGGGAGGAAGAGGTCAAAGATATCCCTCTCATGCAACCCTGCAACCACAAAGCAAGAAGTCTCTTGTGTCCCCAACACACCTAATAGGTGCACTAGTTCGGCGAAGAGATAGTGAAATACAAGTGGTATGAATATATATAAGCAGTAGCAACGGCACCAAAAAAGTGCTTTGCCCAGGACAGTAAACAAGCAGTAGTAACGCAGTAAAACAGTAAACAAACAGAGATTCGATGCTTGGAAGCAAGGCCCAGGGATCCTGCTTTCACTAGTGGACACTCTCAACAATGATCACATAATAGGACTACTCTACACTCTTTTGTTGGATGATGAACACCGCTAACTGTGTAGGATTACACGAACCCTCAATGCCGGAGTTAACAAGCTCCACAATATTCAATGTTCATATTTAAATAACCTTAGAGTGTAAGATAGATCAACACAATTACACCAAGAACTAACATAGCATGCACACTGTCACCATCACACTATGTAGGAGGAATAGATGACATCAATACCATCATAGCAATAGTTAACTTCATAATCTACAAGAGATCATAATCATAGCCTACGCCAAGTACTAACACGGATGCACACACTGTCACCATTACACCTTGCAGGAGGAATAAAACTACTTTAATAACATCACTAGAGTAGCACATAGAGTAGTAGTGATACAAAACTCATATGAATCTCAATCATGTAAAGCAGCTCATGAGATTATTGTATTGAGGTACATGGGAGAGAGATGAACCACATAGCTACAGCGGAGCCCTCAGCCTCGGGGGTGGATTACTCCCTCCTCATCATGGAGGCAGCGATGGCGGTGAAGATGGCGGTGGAGATGGCTCCGGGGGCAATTCCCCGTCCCGGCAGGGTGCCGGAACAGAGAGTTCTGTCCCCCGAATTGGAGTTTCGCAACGGTGGCGGTGCCCCTGGAGTCTTTCTGGAGTTTCGTCAATTGGTACTGCGTTTTTAGGTCGAAAGGGGTTTTATAGGCGAAGAGGCGACGCAGGAGGGCTGACAGGGTGGCCTCACCCTAGGCCGGCGCGGCCAGGGTCTGGCCCGCGCGGCCCTATGGTGTGGGGCCCCCTGGCTCTCCTCCAACTCTCCTTCGGTGTTCTGGAGCCTTCCGGGAAAAATAGGAGGTTTAGCGTTGATTTCATCCAATTCCGAGAATATTGCCCGAACAGCCTTTCTGGAACCAAAAACAGCAGAAAACAACAACTGGCCTTTCGGCATCTCGTCAATAGGTTAGTTCCGGAAAACGCATAATAATGATATAAAGTGTAAACAAAACATGTAGATATCATCAATAATGTGGCATGGAACATAAGAAATTATCGATACGTCGGAGACGTATCAACCATCATCTCACCGGGAAGCATTGGAGGAGCCTGCCTGGTCCTCCGCCATGGCAGATGAGTTCGCTGCCCTCACACAGACAGGCACGTGGAAATTGGTCCCGCGCCCTCCTAGAGTTAACATTGTTGGCAGTAAGTGGATTTTTAAAACTAAACACCGTCCTGATGGTAGCATTGACAAACACAAGGCTCGTTTGGTCGCGCGAGGTTTCACTCAGCAGCATGGCATCGACTATGGTGACACATTTAGTCCGGTTGTGAAGCCCGCGATAGTCCGACTTGTGCTCTCTCTTGCAGTATCTCGTGGCTGGTGTCTGCGTCAAGTTGATGTTAGCAATGCCTTTCTTCATGGTTTTCTGAATGAAGATGTTTATATGCAGCAGCCCCTAGGTTTTGAGGATGCACGATACCCTTCACATGTATGCAAGCTCCAGCGGTCTATTTATGGTCTGAAGCAGTCGCCACGCGCCTGGTACGCTCGTCTGAGTCAGCATCTGTATGAGCTTGGTTTTTCGGCGTCCAAGGCTGACACATCTCTGTTTATCTTCACTCGAGATGGTGTTGAGATTTACATGTTGGTTTATGTTGACGACATTGTTATCTCTGGCTCTACATCTGAGGCGGTGGATCGCTTGGTACATGCTCTTGCTGCTTCGTTTCCCATTAAGGATATGGGCAAGCTGGATTATTTTCTTGGATTAGAAGCATCTTACAATTCAGGGGGCATGACATTGACTCAGCGGAAGTATGCACTTAACCTTCTTCATCGAGTCAATATGGAGAATTGTAATTCAGCTTTTACTCCTCTGATGACATCAGAGAGGCTAGCTCGTGATACAGGTATTGCTCTTAGTACTAATGATGCTTTCAGGTACCGCAGTGTTGTGGGAGGCTTACAGTATCTGACCTTGACACGCCCAGATATTTCATTTGCTGTGAATAAGGTGTGTCAGTATCTCTCTCAGCCTACTGACGCTCATTGGGAAGCAGTGAAGCGAATTTTGCGATATGTCAAAGGGACTCTCCAAGTTGGCTTGCAGATTCGGAGATCTCCATCATCCATCATTAGTATTTTTACTGATGCAGATTGGGCTGGCTGTGTGGATGATCGCCGTAGCACGAGCGGATTCGCCGTGTTTGTTGGTTCGAACATTATATCGTAGAGTTCGAAGAAACAACCAACAGTTTCGAGGTCCAGCACCGAGGCAGAGTACAAAGCCTTGGCAAATGGCGCTGCTAAAGCATTGTGGGTTGATTCACTTCTTAGAGAGCTTGGTGTAACTCAGCAGCGTCCTCCCATATTATGGTGCGATAATCTTGGGGCTACATATCTGACAGTTAATCCAGTTTTCCATGCTCGCATGAAACACATTGAGGTAGACTTTCACTTTGTGCGTGAACGAGTTGCAGCAGGCCTATTGGATGTCAGGTTTATTTCCACTAATGATCAGCTGGCCGATGTGTTTACTAAACCGGCCACAAGACAAATGCTAGACAGATTTAAGAACAATCTCAACCTAGTTAGCAGAGGTTTAGATTGAGGGGGAGTGTTAAGTAGTCTAACCTATTGTACAAATGTATGTATAGGTGTATAGTACATGTACTGATCCTTATATATAGTGGAAAGACGTGAGGGCTGTTTACCCCACGCAAAACCCTAAACCACTTCTTTTATCTCACGACACAAACCAGCCACTGCTCCAAGGGCGGCGACACGGCATGATTCGGTCTCGGCCTCTCGGCCACCATGCATTGTATCGTCGCGGAGCTCACGGGCTAGCCGGCTGGGTCGTACGGGTCAGCGAGGGTTGGTACCTTCACGCTTCCCCTCAACGATGGATGGGACCACCAGCATGGCTCGTACTCGTGGGCAGGATAAGGGCATCTCGAGCGGGCAACCCATCTCGGAGTCGCATCCGTTTCCGCCGGCGTAAATAGTCGAAATCGACCACGCGTCCTTTTGCGACGTGGGGTAACTCCAGTGACACGATGCATAAATTTTCCCCTTTGATAAAAGCCATAATTTACATTAATAAAATAATAAAAAAGACTTTAAAAAGGTCATAAAGGAATGCTAAAACCTAGCTAATGGTTATTGCTCGTCGTCAGAGACGAGGTCGATGAACTCCGGCGTCGGCCATGGAAGCTGGTACGCCGGTGGTGGAGGAGGAAGGCATACTGCGGCAACTGCGGCTAGGCCGTCGGTGCCGCAGGAGGCTGTGGTGAAGGTGGCCACGGATCCCTGGCCGTTAAAGGAGAAGCAACCGGCGCACGGTTGTTGGAACGCGCCGGCGTGGCCGGAGGAGTCGCCGGCCTCCCCTGCGCGAGCGCCGACTCGCGAAGCTGGATTGCGAGCCCGTCACACATAGCAAGCTCGTTGAGCTCGTCGAGCTCGCTATTGGCCAGTGCCATGCCGTCAGTCGGGTGGATAGGGTTGACTCTGGCAATGGTGTGATCGGGAAAATGGGCGCCGTCAACGAACCTTTAAGAGGCTTGGACGCCATCTCGCCTTCATTGTCCGGCCACTGCGACGCTTCCCACCAGCACACGCTCGCGGAAGCCAAGGCGCGCCAATAACGCGGCCCTGAAAAGTTGCATCGCGCCGATCGTAAGTTATGCCGCGGAAGACGAATCATTTGTGCCGCTGCCAGACGGACCCGTGCGAGGACCCGGCGGATGATATCTGCGTCCGCAGAGATGCAAATCTGCTGCATTTTTGGACCAAGTTTGCGTCGCTGCAGACACCCGGTCACTATAAGTCGTCCCGCCGGAGCAGGTACCAGACACATTTTCGACCTTCGCGGATGCAAACACGGCCCAAAACCCTAAGGTGCGGTCGATCGTTCATGATGGCTTAAAAATCTTTGGCCTGGGTTCATGTATTCCTCTACGTACGGTCTTTACCAGCTACAGCTACAGCTACAATGGAGATGCATGCATCCACGAAGAGATAGTGGGCGCACGCGTTTGGTAGCCTGAGCGATCTTTGTCTCGTATCGGTCTAGCATTTATGGCCCGTTTGGTTATCTGGCCTAAGCATGAACCGCTTCTCAAAGCACCCTCGGACCAGACCTGGAGGAACGCCCGGTTCGGCCGTTTCTAGCGAGCCACATCCGTTTTGGCAGAACTCGAGAACACCGCGTTCCCGCAGAGCCACGGCGAGAGATGGCGCGAGCTCGCGCGGGATGGTGAAATCTCGACGGGATGAATTAGGTCACCGCGTTTGAAATTTCTCCACCATATATAGAGGCAGCTTTCTCCCCGCCAAATCCAAATCCCCTATTTCCCCCCTTTTCAAGCTCATCCACCCTTCCCGATATTGCGGCGGCGACGGTGGCTGTGGCAGCGGCTACTGGCCGCGGATGGTCGTCTTCTTCCTCTGCGTCGATGACTTCGGTTGTGGTAAGCTTCTGCAAACCCTAGCCTTAGATCTTGATCTTGTGGATACACAGGGGTGGTGTGATCGGATCCATTGTAGGACATTCCTTCGTCCCCGGTCGAGGTTGTGGAGGTTGTCCAGGTTGCATCTGACTCTACCACTGGGACGCTGGTGTTGCCTGCATGTTCGACAGGGTCCCCGTCTTCCCCAACCTCGGTGCTGCGTGTGGCTCCTCTTTCTGTAACGCCGATCTTACTTTTCTTGCTCTTCATTTATGTGGTACTGCTTAAGGATGTGGATGTGGTAGTGGTAGTGCTTAAGGATGTGGATGTGGTAGTGGTAGTTCATTGATCTGCTAGTGGTACTGCTTAAGGACGTGGATGTGGTAGTGGTAGTTCATTGATCTAGTAGTGTTTGTCATGTAGGCATCATACCATTGCCCCCCCTGATCTTTCTGCTCCTACTGTCAATGCTTAGCAATCTCTGATTTCAAGCAAACCATCCATTGTTTGGAAACCTGAGCTATCAGAGTTTGTGTTGAACCGGTTGGTTCAGCTCATCCGTAGCGGCGTCTGTTTCAACATGGGATTCAAAGAGCAGCAAATGAAGAAGGTAGTTGTTGATGGTCTTGCATTCGCTGGCATACATGTGACCACTCTTCAGCTCTACAACCATATCAGAGACTGGAAGACCAAGTGGAGCGTCATACTGAAGATGAAAACCGATGGCAATCTGGACTGGAGCGAAGATGGTTCCTGCTTCTATGCTGCTGATGAAAATACGGCGGACGAGTACATTCAGGTAGTAATTCTCATTGAGTTCCTTCATAGATTTGTATATGTGAATGTCGTCCGCACTAACAGTTGTTCCTTGTGGATTGCGGCACAACCTGAGGCATCGTCAGTACGTCGGGACCCCGATCACGAACTATGCTCAAATGAAGACGATCTTCACGCCCCGGTTTGTCTGCAGGGCGCAGCTATTCCAGCCTAAGTTGCTGGTCAGGGCTATCGACTTCATAGCAGAGAACGAAGAAGAGTATGCCGAGTACCGTAACCTACTGCTAGCGGAGAAGAGGAGTTGGCTTAGGACCAAGCTTCGCAACTAGTTTCCTGCTTAGTGCTTCTGCATCCTTGGTCATGATCTGCTCTGGGTGGTGGTCTCGTATCCCTCCATTAGCGAGGACTTGCTTCAAACTGATCCCCGGTCTGTAATGATGAACTTGTTCGAGGTGGTATATACTAACCCCTTGTGTGATGAACATGCGATGCATCACGAAATATAGTTGCTTCACTCGTGATACATCACCCGCTAAGTAGTAGTTCTGTATGACCAGCCCTCTGTTATTAGAAGTGTTGGGTAACCTCACCACTCTAAGAGGAGGGGTTACCACAGCTCTCCCCTTTGCAACCAAACGGTGTGTGGGTTGCACGAGCAGGGAAGAAAGTAGTCTGTGCAGGCACCCAAACAATGGGGCCTGGCTTCGCTCTCCGGTGCAGAAAAAGCCGCACAGGCTACCAAACGACCCGTGTTTTATGGCTCATCGTCCGTTCACAACGCGTAGGGAGGCCCATCTCGCTGGCGCAGCGGTGCAGGAAATCCATGCAGGCTACCAAACGCGCCCAGTATGATGGCCTCCAAAGGGCGCTACTCCATGAACGAATGATGAATGGAGAGACTTCTTCGTCCTAAATGATCTTTAATCAATATTGTAACCACTTTTAACCCTTTGAAAAACTTTCAAAGATCTATGAGGTCGTCGAGGAGGAGGCCGTCTGCGGCAAAGCGGTGCTCCTCGAGGACGCACAGAGCATCTCTAGGACGGACGCATGGTGGCACAAACATTGTGGAGGAGGGACGTGGCATCATTCGTGACGAGGCGGTACTCCTCGAGGACGCGCACGAGCTAGGCCACCATGAATGTATCCTGCCGCGCGCTTCTTGACCATGACTTGGAACCGCGGGTCGAGTCCAACGGCAACGGCAAAGGCTGACCACCGCGCTAGCGACCGTGATGTGGTTGGCAATTTTCTACTCTGCTCTGACCCCATGGCGAGCGGCGTGAGTCCATCCACTGCAGCTTCATCCCCGCCAGCAAGGATGGTGAGCGTCTTGTTTGTCGGCGCCTCGCATGCGAGTTCATTGCTGTCTACTGTTGGCTTCTTTTCCTGTAGACATTGTTGGGCCTCCAAGAGCAGAGGTTTGTAGAACAACAGCAAGTTTTCCCTTAAGTGGATCACCCAAGGTTTATCGAACTCAGGGAGGAAGAGGTCAAAGATATCCCTCTCAAGCAACTCTGCAATCACGATACAAGAAGTCTCTTGTGTCCCCAACACACCCAATACACTTGTCAGATGTATAGGTGCACTAGTTCGGCGAAGAGATAGTGAAATACAAGTAGTATGGATGAATATGAGTGGTAATAGCAATCTGAAATAAATATGGCAGCGAGTAAACATGCAACAGAACTTGTTGGAAACGGTGTTTCAATGCTTAGAAACAAGGCCTAGGGATCATACTTTCACTAGTGGACACTCTCAACATTGCAATCATAAAGGAATATAAATAAGCACTTCACTATGCTATTCTAAATTACTCTTTGGCAAGATAACGAACTCTAATTCATCATGTACGCAAACCTTAAAGATGTATTCCCAAGTACTAATAAACACCCCACGTTGTCACTGTGAGCATTCATAGGAGGTACTAACACACCATAATTTCATAGAGACATCCAACTCAAATCATAACTCAGTGAATAAGTATTCTATGAAATATAGCCTAAGAGACCCACACAGTGCACACACTGTCACCTTTACACACGTGGGACAAGGAGTCTCCGGAGATCACATAAGTAAAATCCACTTGAATAGCATAACGACATCTAGATTACAAAGCTCATCATATGGATCTCAATCATGTAAGGCAGCTCATGAGATCATTGTATTGAAGTACATGGGAGAGAGGGATTAACCACATAGCTACCGGTACAGCCCTTAGCCTCGATGGAGAACTACTCCCTCCTCATGGGAGACAGCAGCGTTGATGGACATGGCGGTGGTGTCGATGGAGATGCCTTCCGGGGGCACTTCCCCGTCCCGGCAGCATGCCGGAACAGAGACTCCTGTCCCCCAGATCTTGGCTTCGCGATGGCGGCGGCTTTGGAAGGTTTCTCGTACCGTGGCTTATTTGTATCGAAGATTTAGGTCAGGGAGGCTTATATAGGTGAAGAGTCGGAGTCGGAAGGGGTCTGGGGCCCCCTCACAGTAGGGGGGCGCGCCCCCCCTCTGGCCGCGCCGCCACCATGTGTGGGGCCCTCAGGGCTCCCCTCTGGTCCCACTCTGGCTCTCTGGAAGCTTCCGGGAAAAATAAGGTTCTGGGCGTTGATTTCGTCCAATTCCGAGAATATTTCCTTACTAGGATTTCTGAAACCAAAAACACCAGAAAACAGGAACTGGCACTTCGGCACCTCGTCAATAGGTTAGTTCCGGAAAACGCATGAATATGACATAAAATGTGTATAAAACATGTGTACATCATCATAAAAGTAGCATGGAACATAAGAAATTATAGATACGTTGGAGACGTATCAGCATCCCCAAGCTTAGTTCCTACTCGTCCTCGAGTAGGTAAACGATAACAAAGATAATTTCTGAAGTGACATGCTACTTACATAATCTTGATCATACTAATGTAAAGCATATGAGATGAATGCAGCGATTCAAAGCAATGATAAAGATAATGATTAAACAACTGAATCATATAGCAAAGACTTTTCGTGAATAGTACTTTCAAGACAAGCATCAATAAGTCTTGCATCAGAGTTAACTCATAAAGCAATAGATTCAAAGTAAAGGCATTGAAGCAACACAAAGGAAGATATAAGTTTCAGCGGTTGATTTCAACTTGTAACATGTATATCTCATGGATAGTTGTCAACATAAAGTAATATGATGAATGCAAATATGCAAGTATGTAAGAGTCAATGCACAGTTAACACAAGTGTTTGCTTCTAAGATGGAAGGAAATAGGTAAACTGACTCAACATAAAAGTAGAAGAATGGCCCTTCCTAGAGGGAAGCATGGATTGCTATATTTGTGCTAGAGCTTTTTATTTTGAAAACAAGAAACAATTTTGTCAACGGTAGTGATAAAGCATATGTGTTATGTATAAGATATCCTACAAGTTGCAAGCCTCATGCATAAATTACCAATAGTGCCCGCACCTTGTCCTAATTAGCTTGGATTTACATGGATTATCATCGCATAACATATGTTTTAACCAAGTATCACAAAGGGGTACCTCTATGCCGCCTGTACAAAGGTCTAAGGAGAAAGCTCGCATTGGATTTCTCGCTTTTGATTATTCTCAACTTAGACATCCATACCGGGACAACATAGACAACAGATAATGGACTCCTCTTTAATGCATAAGCATTCAACAACAAATAATATTCTCATAAGAGATTGAGGATTGTTGTCCAAAACTAAAACTTCCACCATGGATCATGGCTTTAGTTAGCGGACCAATGTTCTTCTCTAACAATATGCATGCTCAAACCATTCAACTCATGATAAATCACCCTTACTTCAGACAAGACGAACATGCATAGCAACTCACATGATATTCAACAAAGATAGTTGATGGCGTCCCCAGGAACATGGTTATCGCACAACAAGCAACTTAATAAGAAATAAGATACATAAGTACATATTCAATACCACAATAGTTTTTAAGCTATTTTTCCCATGAGCTATATATTGCAAAGACAAAGAATAGAATTTTAAAGGTAGCACTCAAGCAATTTACTTTGGAATGGCAGAGAAATAACATGTAGTAGGTAGGTATGGTGGACACGAATGGCATAGTTTTTGGCTCAAGGATTTGGATGCACGAGAAGTAATCCCTCTCAATACAAGGCTTAGGCTAGCAAGGTTATTTGAAGCAAACACAAGTATGAACCGGTACAGAAAACTCACATAAGAACATATTGCAAGCATTATAAGACTCTACACTGTCTTCCTTGTTGTTCAAACCCTTACTAGAAAATATCTAGACCTTAGAGAGACCAATCATGCAAACCAAATTTTAGCAAGCTCTATGTATTTCTTCACTAATAGGTGCAAAGTATATGATGCAAGAGCTTAAACATGATCTATATGAGCACAACAATTGCCAAGTATCAAATTATTCAAGACATTATACCAATTACCACATGTAGCATTTTCTGTTTCCAACCATATAACAATTAACGAAGCAGTTTCAACCTCCGCCATGAACACTAAAAGCTAAGAACACAGGTGTTCATATGAACCAGCAGAGCGTGTCTCTCTCCCACACAAGCATTTATTCAGAGAATGAAAATAACAAAACGAAAATAAAAGCACACAGACGCTCCAAGTAAAGTACATAAGATGTGACGGAATAAAAATATAGTTTCAATAGAAGAAACCTGATAAATTGTTGATGAAGAAGGGGATGCCTTGGGCATCCCCAAGCTTAGACGCTTGAGACTTCTTGAAATATGCAGGGATGAACCACGGGGGCATCCCCAAGCTTAGACTTTTCACTCTTCTTAATCATATATCATCCTCTTCTCTTGACCCTTGAAAACTTCCTCCACACCAAACACAAAACAAACTCATTAGAGGGTTAGTGCATAATCAAAAATTCACATGTTCAGAGGTGACACAATCATTCTTAACACTTCTGGACATTGCCCAAAGCTACTGGAAGTTAATGGAACAAAGAAATCCATTCAACACAGCAAAAGAGGCAATGCGAAATAAAAGGCAGAATCTGTCAAAACAGAACAGTCCGTAAAGATGAATTTTTCAGGGGCACTAAACTTGCTCAGATGAAAATGCTCAAATTTAATGAAAGTTGCGTACATATCTGAGGATCACGCACGTAAATTGGCAGATTTTCCTGAGTTACCTACAGAGAACCCTGCCCAAATTCGTGACAGACAGAAATCTATTTCTGCGCAGTAATCCAAATCTAGTATCAACTCTACTATCAAAGACTTTACTTGGCACAACAATGCAATAAAATAAAGGTAAGGAGAGGTTGCTATAGTAGTAACAACTTCCAAGACTCAAATATAAAACAAAGGTACTGTAGTAAAATAAACACATGGGTTATCTCCCAAGAAGTGCTTTCTTTATAGCCATTAAGATGGGCTCAGCAGTTTTAATGATGCACTCGCAAGAAATAAGAGTTGAAGCAAAAGAGATCATCAAAAAGCAAATAAGAAACAAATTTAAGCCTAACCCACTTCCTATGAAAATGAATCTTGTAAATAAAAAAATTCATGAAGCATAATGCAACAAGCATGGAAAGATTAAACAAGTGTAACTTCAAGATTTTAAGCATATAGAGAGGTGTTTTAGTAACATGAAAATTTCTACAACCATATTTTCCTCTCTCATAAAGATTTTCAGTAGCATCATGAACAAACTCAATAATATAACTATCACATGAAGCATTCTTATCATGAGTCTCATGCATAAAATTATTACTCTCCACATAAGCATAATCAATTTTATTAGTAATAGTGGGAGCAAATTCAACAAAGTAGCTATCATTATTATTCTCATCAAGTGTAGGAGGCATAGTATAATCATAATAAAATTTACTCTCCATAGTAGGTGGCACCAAAAGACCACTATCATTATAATTATCATATATGGGAGGTAAAGTATCATCAAAGAAAATTTTCTCCTCAATTCTTGGGGGACTAAAAATATCATGCTCATCAAAACCAGCTTCCCCAAGCTTAGAATTTTCCATATCATTAGAAACAATGATGTTCAAAGCGTTCATACTAATATGTTCCATAGGTTTTTTAATTTTCGCATCAAACCATCCATGTCCTAACTCAGGAAATAGATTAAAAAGCTCCATGTTGCTTTCCATTATGCCTAACTAGTGAAATAAAACAAAAAACAAAAAGATGCAATTGCAGGATCTAAAGAAAATAGCTTTGAGCACTTACAACGGCACCAGAAAATAACTTAGTTACCTGGGACCGGAGTGTGAATGCCTTTTACCTTTCCTTCCCGGCAATGGCGCCAGAAAATAGCTTGCTATCTACTGTTGGCTTCTTTTCCTGTAGACAGTGTTGGGCCTCCAAGAGCAGAGGTTTGTAGAACAGCAGCAAGTTTTCCCTTAAGTGGATCACCCAAGGTTTATCGAACTCAGGGAGGAAGAGGTCAAAGATATCCCTCTCAAGCAACTCTGCAATCACGATACAAGAAGTCTCTTGTGTCCCCAACACACCCAATACACTTGTCAGATGTATAGGTGCACTAGTTCGGCGAAGAGATAGTGAAATACAAGTTGTATGGATGAATATGAGTGGTAATAGCAATCTGAAATAAATATGGCAGCGAGTAAACATGCAACAGAACTTGTTGGAAACGGTGTTTCAATGCTTAGAAACAAGGCCTAGGGATCATACTTTCACTAGTGGACACTCTCAACATAGCAATCATAAAGGAATATAAATAAGCACTTCACTATGCTATTCTGAATTACTCTTTGGCAAGATAACGAACTCTAATTCATCATGTAGGCAAACCTTAAAGATGTATTCCCAAGTACTAATAAACACCCCACGCTGTCACTGTGAGCATTCATAGGAGGTACTAACACACCATAATTTCATAGAGACATCCAACTCAAATCATAACTCAGTGAATAAGTATTCTGTGAAATATAGCCTAAGAGACCCACACGGTGCACACACTTTCACCTTTACACGCGTGGGACAAGGAGTCTCCGGAGATCACATAAGTAAAATCCACTTGAATAGCATAACGACATCTAGATTACAAAGCTCATCATATGGATCTCAATCATGTAAGGCAGCTCATGAGATCATTGTATTGAAGTACATGAGAGAGAGAGAGAGATTAACCACATAGCTACCGGTACAGCCGTTAGCCTCGATGGAGAACTACTCCCTCCTCATGGGAGACAGCAGCGTTGATGGAGATGGCGGTGGTGTCGATGGAGATGCCTTCCGGGGGCACTTCCCCGTCCCGGCGGCGTGCCGGAACAGAGACTCCTGTCCCCCAGATCTTGGCTTCGCGATGGCGGCAGCTCTGGAAGGTTTCTCGTACCATGGCTTATTCGTATCGAAGATTTAGGTCAGGGAGGCTTATATAGGCGAAGAGTCGGAGTCGGAAGGGGTCTGTGGCCCCCTCATAGTAGGGGGGCGCGCCCCCCCTCTCTGGCCGCGCCGCCACCATGTGTGGGGCCCTCAGGGCTCCCCTCTGGTCCCACTCTGGCTCTCTGGAAGCTTCCGGAAAAAATAAGGTTCTGGGCGTTGATTTCGTCCAATTCCGAGAATATTTCCTTACTAGGATTTCTGAAACCAAAAACAGCAGAAAACAGGAACTGGCACTTCGGCATCTCGTCAATAGGTTAGTTCCGGAAAACGCATAAATATGACATAAAGTGTGTATAAAACATGTTTATATCATCATAAAAGTAGCATGGAACATAAGAAATTATAGATACGTTGGAGACGTATCATTCATCGACCACGCGGAGAACCGCAAGCTCCTCCACGAGCATGTGGTATGCAGAAGGTAAGTGGGAACCGCGAGTGGAAAGTGAAAAGGAGTGGGTAAGTGGGAATTGAGAGGGAGATAGGTGGGTCAACGAGTTGAGGTTGAGCTAGACTCGTTGTTGGCACTCCCACCAGCTTCCCTCTATACAGGGGCTGACACGATACTGACATCATTTGCAGGATACTGACATCACTACTTGGAAATCCCTCTTCTGTGGCGCACATTTTTCGGCATATGTGGCGCATATGCAATGTGCCACAGAAGTCAAGCGGCAGGTATGCGCCAGGCAGGAATGCGCATGAAACTTCTGTGCCGCACCCAGTAGTGGTGCGCCATAGAATTATTTTTTTGAATTTAAAAAAATGGCAGCCATATCTAGATCTAGATCTGGGGCCTACAGAATTTCGCCGATTTTTTTTTTTGAAATTTTCCGGTCGGAGGTGGGTGGTTGGGACTTGGGTGGGTTGGGTGGGTGGTGGAGGAGGAGGAAGAAGAGGCCAGCCGGAGGTTGTTGGTGGAGGAGGAGGAGGTGGTGGGTGGGTGGAGGAGGACGAGGACGAGAAGGAGGTGGAGGTGGATGAGGTGGTGGTGGTGGTGGTGGTCGCCGGAGGAGGAGGAGGAGGAGGTGGTGGTTGCTGGAGGATGAAGTTGTGGTGGTGGTCACCGGAGGAGGAGCGGGTCGCTGGAGGAGGAGGAAGTGGTCGCCGGAGAAGGAGGAGGTTGTCAGGTGTGGGTGGAGGAGGAGGGAGAAGAAGGGAGGAGAAGGGAGGAGAAGGAGGGGAATGGAGAAGAAGGGAGGAGAAAGAGAAGAAGGGAGAAAAAGGAAGAAGGAGGAGAAGTGGAGGAGGAGAAGGGAGAAGAAGGAGAAGTGGAGGAGAAGTGGGGAGGAGGAGGAGGACGCCCCCGAAATTCAAAATTCAGCTAAAGAATTATGTGGCGCATTTTGGTGCGCCATAGATTTTCTTTTTCAAATTTTTTATTTTTCCAGGATTTTTATTTTATTTTTCGTAACTTTTACTCTTTTTGAATTTGCCGATTCTAAAAATTGGCTAACCGAGTAACCCCGGGTGAATTCGGATGTAGAATCTTCTCCTGGTCATTTTGATATATTATGCGTTTTTTCGAGTTCGTATGCAACCACAAATCCATTTTGTTGATTTTGCAACACAATTTTGCAAAAATAGTTGAAATTCATGTTTATTATTTCTCAGTGACATAATACATGGACACCTCGAAGGATTTTATTTTTTGAAATTTCTATTAATTTCTTTTGTATTTTACGGAGCTAAAAAAGACGATCTAGTGTGCACATTCTATGGCGCAAAGGCCAATATGCACTACAGAAAGTTAGACTTTTGTGGCGCATATTGGCATGCGCCACAAAAATGTGGCCTCGTACTGTCATGAGTGGGTGTTCCACAAGGAATTATGTGGCGCATACGCCAACATGCGCCACCGAAGTACAACTTCCTGTGGCGCATGTTTCGCACATGTGCAGTACTGGACCCCGCGTGGGCCCCATAGAGTTTCTACGGCGCATCACTTCACATGCGCCACAGAAAGCCACAATTCTGTGGTGCACCAATATTTTATGCGCCACAGAAATTTGAAAGTTCCGTGGAGCATATGTATCTATCCACAGAAATATTTTTGTGGAGCACACACTTTTAGGTGCGCCACAGAATACATTCGTATCTTTAATGGTTTTCCTAGTAGTGCATGGTCTCTATTTTGCACGGACCCCAAAGTCCATCTCGGTTGGGAGGGGGGTGCCGGTGACGGATGTATCTAGATACATATGTACCTAAAAAAAGTTATGATACTTAAGAGGTATTGCTGGGCTTTCAGATTATCATAACATTGTTTTGAGATCCCTAAACATCATTATTCAATAGTGCAAGCGTTGCATGATAGTAATCTGGTGGCATCATATCATCTCTTAGTTGTTGGAAACACTTTTGAGTAAGGTCACCTACTTGGATTAACAATTAGGATGTATTTTTATTTTGAATTTTCAAATTCAGAAAGCAATGTGTAATGTGTATCAGTCAGCCAGATGTGGTAGATTCTTGGATACATGTGCTCTCTCGATGGAAATATCACACTAGGGATATTTCTTGTGATATTATGGATCGATTTCATATATGAATTGTGGATCAATTTCGAATGTGCAACTTTATGCTACCAACATACAATTTTGGTGACTGTTACTTAGGAAAAAAAACATGGAAATGAGAATTAACAACTTTGTTTAGAAAAACTATAACCAAAACAGAAGTGTCCAATGTTTCTCACGAAAGCAGCTTGTGCAAGGGTAGCCCAACAAAATGAAGACCACCATGAACTTCAAAGACCTGCGGCCCACAGTAGTAGGCCACAGAGAAAATGCGGCGCCCAAATCCGGCTTGATTGCCTGAGTGCAAACAATGCAAATCATCATGGGCCAAAGGAACACAAGAAAGATTTCTGTTAAAGGATCTGCCTCAGATTTTACTCGGCTCACGATGATCATCATGGGCCAAAGGAACACAAGAAAGAAAGTAAACCTATGTGAACAGACAGTAAGAAAGGTAAGGAACAACTTCTAAAAGAAAATAGATGATTTTGTTCAAAAAATAAATAAAAGAAAATAGATGAGGAACATTCTACTACTGCAACTTCTTTATGGATCGATGAACCCCTGTGTCAGTGTTCCTCTGATGCTAAGTGATGGAGTACATTGATTTCCAACGAAAAGATGTATGATTTTGTCCCAAGAAAATCTACTGCCACCACCTTTATGTTAGGTCGTGAAAGCCCGAATATTTTTCCACACTTGCCCACTTTGCAAGCAGATGCTCTGGTCTTCTTACATCACGTTAGATTTTAGAAGGTAGAACTCCATCTACGTCATACGTGCTGGGTCACAACTCACAAATCCAATCTTAAAAGAAAACTATAGGTTAACTGACATTCCGGCAAAATCGCTGGCCACCGCTAGACTGCAACTTCCGTTCCGGACATCAGAAGACACAGAAGATTCTTGAGTGAAATTAACCTTGCATCGATCTTTATGTGCCAATGCAGCCATCTCGTACTTGCAATGCACAAAACCACTAGAGTAAAGATTGCCCGCTGCTTCGCCTACAAGGATGCTGCTCGATCTGATCATCTGACTCTGATCGCAAATAAAGTCAATTTTAAGTTTTTAACACACTAGAAATAGCCTGCTCGTCGCATGTTTATCATCACACATCTTACTTGGATTTCATTCATCTAAGAGACAGGTCCATAGATAGATGGAGTCAGCTCCGAGCGGCTTCAATCTCCGAGACCATGTTCTGGTTGTGTTCGTGCTAGCTCTACTGAGCTTGGCACACCACTCCATGGGAGCAAGGAGGCTCATGGAGCTGTACGAGCCCGAATCCAGCGAGCGCCTCACGTACCACAACGGCACCGTGCTGAGCGGCGACATCCCCGTGTCCATCCTCTGGTACGGGAACTTCACGGCGGCGCAGAAGGACATCGTCTCCGACTTCCTTTTCTCTCTCGCCGCCGCGCCGGGAGCGTACCCCTCCCCTTCCGTGCCGCAGTGGTGGAGCAGTATCGTCCAACTGTACCACTCCAAGGTGAAGGCCGTCGGCAAGAAGGGAGCCGAGAAGACGCGGGTGTTCCTCTCCGGCAACTTCTCCGACGAGGGGTGCTCGCTGGGACGGAGCCTGACACTGTCCCAGCTCCCGGCGCTGGCGTCAGCGGCGAAGCCCGCGAAAGGCGGCGTCGCGCTGGTGCTCACGGCGCAGGACGTGGCCGTGGAAGGGTTCTGCATGAGCCGGTGCGGCATGCACGGGTCGGACGCCAAGGCCGGCACCACCTACGTGTGGGTCGGCAACTCGGCGGCGCAGTGCCCCGCCCAGTGCGCGTGGCCGTTCAAGGAGGAGGATCCGGCGGTGGTGCCGCCGAACGGCGACCTGGGCATGGACGGCCTCGTGATCAACGTGGCCAGCATGCTCGCTGGCGCGGTGACCAACCCGTTCGGCGACGGGTTCTACCAGGGAGAACGCCAGGCGCCGCTGGAGGCCGCGACGGCGTGCCAGGGGGTATACGGTACCGGCGCGTACCCCGGGAACGCCGGCAAGCTATTGATTGATAAGGTGACCGGAGCGAGCTACAACGCCAACGGGGCGCGCGGGAGGAAGTGCCTGCTGCCTGCGCTGTTCGACCCCTTGACGTCCGGGTGTGCCACGCTGGTTTGAAGAGAACGCGTGATTCTTTTCAGTACGAAGTACGAACCTACCTGGGGGAATGGAATCTGGAAACTATCTTCAAAAGTGTGTGTGTTGTACGATGTCTTACATGATGGTTAATGTAATGATTTGCTTTTCCCAACGGAAATATTGTAATTGCAAGTCATGTAAGTTGCACATCACAAAAATATGAAATTGCATGAGAGCTTACCTTATTTGTGACAATGAGACTCACTCGATATGAAGGTAAGATCCGTGGATCGAATCTACCGGCCCGGAAATCGTATCCGTTGCGCTCTACTGGCTGATTTCCATTCCTGCGGCGTGGAGAAAAATCCCGATGCACGCGGTGGGTATCCTTTCACAAGCTAGAGTTTGACTGGACAAGGCCTTCGCAACACAGATCGAGCTACCCAGAATATACCATGTTCACTCAAGCTTGAGTAGGTTAGCGTTGTTTTTGCCTAGGAGCAAGCAATTGATCCGAGCCGTCAAGAGCACCAGATGCGTTAAGCCATCACCCATATGACTACTAGACATTTTAAAACATGCAAGATGCTTACCTAATGCACTATCGATTCTGTAGGTTTCTCCGTGTATGCATGATTATCAACTACAACTACACGATACATGACATGCGACTTTGAATCTCACTCGACATCGTCCCACCACATCTAGTTGGCTACTGGCCGTTTTAGTAGATGGCCGTTCCTACTGGTGTGGTGGAATAAGGGAAAATTCCTATAGTTTAACAAGGGTGGAATTAACTAACGAGGCAAGATTTGCTCCCTAGACACGCCGGAAAAGGAAAAAAAAGGAGGGATAGCTTCTTGGAGTTTCTCCAACCGGAGTTCATGTTTCTCTTGAATGCAAAAAAAATTAAAAAAAGTTGCGCCGGGCCACCTCTATGCGCAAATGGATATGCGGTCGAATTCGACTACTTCAGCCGATGCAGATGGTTAAGTTGGGCATCGTTTTGCGTCAGCCCACTGGTGATGCCCTTATATAATTATCAAGTACGACTACACGATACATGACTTTTAATTGTCCACTCGACATCAAGTGAAACTTGCCATATTTTAACGGGGGTTGGAATTGACTAACGAGCCAACATTTGCTCCATAGACCTTTTTTTTAAAATAAAATTGCTCCCTAGACACGTCCAAGAAAAGAGGAGGGATAGCTTGTAGTTTCTCCCCACCGGAGTCCATGAGCCAGTTTATCTATGAACATTAATAATTGAACTCAAAAAGAAGTGGCCTACACAACTTTACATAAACTGAACTGGCACATGGAGAATTAGTTTTCCGAAAACGCTGGGCCAATCTTTGTCTCTGACGTGACGAAAATATTGTACACTTTGAACAACTGATGGTATAGTCTGATACCGAGTCACCCACTGAAATGGGCGATGGATCAGAGCGTTCCGCAGTCGTAGTCGGGCATCATGAGGAGCCCCTTGGCGAGCACCCCGGACAGCAACTTGTCCCGCACAAACCTCACGATCGCGTGATCGCTCTGCTGCACGAACCCGACCATGTAGGACGCCGCGATCAGCTGGGCGCTCCTCCACCGCCTGATCCCTGCGTACTTGAGCAGCGCCGCCTCGACGCTCTCGCTCCCGTCTCCGACGATGGCGTCGCCGAGGCACCGCGCGAGGACGACGGCGTCCTCGAGCGCCGCGCACGCGCCCTGCGCAAGGTCCGGCGTCGTGGGGTGGAGCGCGTCGCCGGCCACGCACACGTTGCCCTTGGTGATGCTCGCGAGCAGGAGCGAAAGCGGCGGCCGGTAGCGCAGCGGCGCCACGAGCACGTCGTTCATCTGGCTCCTCTCCACAGCGTCCAGCACCTGGGGAGGGGCGTTGATGCTCGTCAGCTTGGTCAGCACGAACTGCTTCATCGCCGCCGCACTCTGCTCGACGTCATCCTTGCCTGGACAATGGACATATTAAGATTCAGATCCAATCTTTGATTAGATTAGATTCATGTCAAGTGCCTGCACTGGGAAGTGCACTCCTACTAACCATCTGCATCTGGACAGGAAGGAGACCATGTCAAAAACCAGTAGACGTCTGTCTCGCCGCAGGGCACCAGACCAGCACGGAAGCCTTTGCCGGTGAACTGCATGAACTTGGGCTGGAAACCATGGCCGTCAGGGTACTTGACATGTCCCCGCGTGACCCTGCGCCCTGAGTCGCACGGCTTGGCGAGCCCCAGCCAGTTCGCCACCACCGAGTTGATGCCGTCGCACCCGATCACAACCTTCGCCCTGAGAGTCGAGCCGTCGGCGAGGTGGAGGATCTTGGCATCGCTGCCGGTGTCTTGGTCGATGGAAACAATCTTGGAGGAGTAGCGGATGGTGTCTCTCGGCAGCTCCTCTTCAAGTGCCTGCAACAGAACATTGCGCTGCACGCACCGGGCTTCGTGCGGCCCGCTGCATCAGGGAGTACAAGAATCAGTTTCTTCACGGAAGAACAGAGTTGTTCAGTGTTCATGTGTAAAGGAAGCTCGGATTAAGGTCGTTCTCACCATTTTCCCTGAACCCGTATGTCAATTTCTCGCACTACTTCGCCGGTAATCGAAGACATGACACGCACCCTGTCAAGGACGACATCAGAGATCAGACAGTCATGCATCACGGCTGAAGAACGAACAGAAAGGTTGAGTGACTAGCTAGATCGAGATGTACCCTTGAACCTGCACATGCTGGCTCCTCATCTTGTCTCCTACCCCAAGGGCATCAAGCGCGCGGAAGGCGTTCGTCCATGTCATGAACGCGAACCCAGATGTCCGAAGCGACGGCGACGACTCCAGCACCACGCTCCGAACGCCTTTCCTGCATTCATGAAAAAAATTCAGACAGCATGCATGGAAAAATTAAACATGAGGAATTCAACTGATTCGAGGCATACCTGTGGAGGCCCAGGGCAACGCCGAGGCCGGCCAAGCCGGCGCCGGCAATGACGATGTCCTCGGTGGCGTCCTGCGGTTGCATTTTCTATGTACTGATCTCTGAGAACTATGGTGTGCTTGATCGTGAGCTTGAATTAATCCGATGGCTAAGCCGATTACCGAATGATTGTATATATGCCTGCAGCTTTTTGGAGTGGAGTGAGCAGCAGCACCAGAGTTTTCTTCAAGAAACAGAAGCAGCGGAGAAACTGACTTTGACATCATTGCTGACGACGCTGCCTGGCTGATAACCCCAGTGGCTGTGGTAAAACAATGGTCAACTTGGCAACTTGCTTGGGCATGGGGATAGTAGAACAATTGTCAACTTGGCAACTTTGTATAGTATCATACTCGTACCTTGTCCAATGCTTTTGGAGAGGAAAATATATACATGATACCACTTCTCAAATTTTAAATTTGTAAGTGTCAAAATAATTCAAAATAAATTTTTGGGTGATCAAACGGGGGCTAGTTAGTCCAACCTAACCTCCACCCAAAATAGGCAAGTGAATCCCATCCAACGCTCCTTTTTTGTGAAGGGCGGGAAGAAAACATCGCCCCACCACATACGTACCCATATCCAGTCCATATCCAGTACCGCATCTCTCCCTTCTCTAGGATCGTCATGGCCTCGTGGTTGATTGACTGATGACAATCGAAAAAATAAAGGCAATTTCCCAATGCTCCCAATGAAATAAAAAGTAAATCGCCCAAAGTTGGTCCCAAACTAACCTTTGTTGGATCCTAAGATCCAGGTGAATGCTGCAATTCTGAACTTAATACTCCCTCCGATCCTAAATATAAGCCATATAGTTTTTGGCACGGAAATTAAGAAACACACATTTAGAGAAAATTACACCATGTTTAGCTGTGATTAACCATAGGAAATTAATGTGAGCTACTAGAGGACTTTGTATAAGCTAAGAAAACATAATTGAATCACTAAAAATATTGTCCATATAAGTGGAGCAACGTCGTAAACCTTATATTATGGAATTTTTCTCAAAACACTATATGGCTTATATTTAGGACCGGAGGGAGTAATTCAGAGAAACCCTAAACCCTTGGCAAGAAGAAGAACTACACCTTTCAGAAACTTTATAGAATCCAAAGATCACAGGTGAATGCAATGAAGTGCAAGCATGCATGAACATAGGTGCAAAATACAAAGATGCCATAGATCTTCTGCATCGAAAAACAAACAATCCTTGCAACAACGTACTTTATTGGATCCAAATTAAGATCCCACATGAATGCAACAAAGTGCAGATCTGCATGAACTTAGGTACACAATTCAAATAAAACCCCAAATCATTGGCATAGAGAACAAACAACCCCTTGCAACAATTTTGATGATAAGTTCACCCCTATCTTCAGGCCTCCTTGATCTTGGTCTCCACCATCATATGCTCTACAACCGAAGATTTTCACCAAGAAAAACAACCGGGGATAGTCCTTCCCACCAAAGCAAGCAAGAAAATTACAAAGTTGTCATTACTAACTTGTTTATGTCTCTTGTCCAATATATAGGCCAAAGAAAAGATAAAGATGTCTTGTGGTATGGAAAATATATCTAGATCATCAACTTCATGAATAGCTAGTTGATACAACTTAGACATTATCCTTCAGACAACTTATCATCAATTCCTATGCAAATTATACAATGCGTACATATCAAATATTTATGAATGTTTCCACAACTTAAACATTACTCGGTAAACAACTTAGCATCAATGTTAAGACAACTTTAATATTACCTAGAAAGCAACTTAGCATCAATTCTTAGCCATGTTAAACATTACCATAAAGCAACTTAACAAAGTAGCAGTGAGTAAGTTAATTAAAATCGATAAGCAACTTACGCCGCACTGACCTCGCGAGTCGTGGGCGCCGGCCACCACCTACTCGAGCTAGGAGACATATACTCCTCAAGCACAGCGCTTGAGATGGTACTGGTTGTACAACCCGAGATGCACGCAAGGGCTTGAGCTTGCTACCCTCCCATGTGAGTTGGCCTTTTGTGGACAAGCTCAAGCCCTTGCATGTATCTGCCGGAAACCAAGTGGTCGAGCTCATGTATGGCAATGAGAAAAATAGCGAGGGAGACGAGAACAACACCACGAGAGGAGGATCCCCACGTGTTCCCAATTGGTTTTTGTTCGAAGAGCAAGCACTGCTGCAGAAATCCTTACTAGTGACAAGCACATTTTTCTCATTAACGACGAGCATCTAGCCCATCCCTAGTATGTATAGTGTCTAGTGACGGGCAGGATAGTAGGTGTATCTTGTGACATACATAAGAGATTTATGTCACTACCATTGATAAAAGGCCGCAAACATATTTGGTTTTCCAGTGGCTGGCCTATTATCCTGTGAGTCACTTGTATGAATTTTTGTATTATAAAATTATACAGTCACAAGCAGATTCCAACAAAAACATAGTATGGAACATAGTTAACCACCTGATTCGACATGAAACATAGACGCATGGAATGTAAACAAAGTCTTTTTCTCATAATTAGATACCACAAAATTAAATCAAGAATAGAGATATAAATGAAATATTACCTGAAAAATTTTGCACCTTCGTGACATCTCCGGCCGCTCACTAGACATGTACAACAGATAGGCAATGTGAATTTTATACACAAAAAATTACCACAACAACGACCATCATCGGCTCGGACAGCATCGGAGCCTGGCTCTCACTGGCGGACCGCCTGACCACCATTAAGCGTAGCAGCCATAGGGCCACGCCATTCACTATCGATCTGGCTGGAGAGGGTTGACCACGTCGTCAGCTGCGCCTCCGCCGAAGCAGCCATGCCATCGATATGGTGCGGGGACAAGATGAACCTTGTTGTTGCCCTCACAACTGCATTAGCCAGCCACCACCTGTTCCCTGCTCCATAAGAAGTTCATATCAGTAAATTTGTAAATGTCCACTGATAAAAATTAGTTTGATGTAGATGATCGTTTTAACTCCTGGAACATACATGATCATTGCTTACTGAGCAATGGCCAGTTAATTTCCTAGGTAATTTAGGGATGCCTAAAGGGATAGAACAATCTTCTTCAACTGTAGCTGGGACATTTACAGTAAATAGACAAGACACATTGATATGTTTAGATCAATCTTCAGTTAGTCTCTCTTGCCAGGCCTGTCTATTTTTCAAATTGAATGATACTACAAAGAAGTTAAGGTAAATAGTTACCTACTTAGTGTAAAAAATATTTTTTTTAAGTTGTTGGAAGGAAACAATTATCTATCCTATGCACCCGGGCCTCTTGTGCATCCGTGCATCCATCCATGCCTGGCCGTCTGATCCAAATCACACGCGCAACTGCTAAACGTGACTAAATTTGCATTTACACGCCTGCCTAGAAACTATGTTAGCGTATCATTCCAAATAAACCCCTGGATCGGTTGTCCTTCGTAGATTGAACAGTCTGACGGCGAGTCGGCCACCACACAGCGCAGCTTGCAGCAGCCGGCGGTGGCAGGGGAAAGCAGATAGCGCGGAGAGCGGTGGCGACTGGAGACCACTGAAGTTCCCAATGCGGCAGTCTGCAGCGGTCGTGCCGGCGACGACGACATACGGCCGGTGGCGACCATCAACGGCTCCATGACCATGAAGGGCTTGCAACATGCATGGATGCAACCTTACGTGCTTGTACATACAGCTGCTCATGCCTAGCACATGCGCGTATACCATATTCTGGGTTCCGGCCTGTCGCTGCAATACGAGTTCTAGATCACAGGATGGCAACTGCTGGTAGCACAAATGTCGATTGATCCATGACCACACAACGGTCAACGGGGAGGATGACGACGAGTCGGCATTCGGCAACCAGACAGCCCCGCTTGAGCGGCCCGGGGTGGCCACGGAAAGCAGGTGGTGTGGAGAGCGGTGGCGACCACCGAAGTTCTCCGCCGCTGCTACCGCCCCCGTCGCGGAACTGTACGGTCTAGCTCTGACCTAAACGATTGGATGGGTTTATTTACAAAGATTTTAGTAGCTTACGGGTCTAGCGGGCGTGTAAGTGTAAAATAATCACAATACCCATGTCCTGCGTGCGATTTAAATCGGAGAGTGGTGGATGGATGGATGGATGCACGGATACACATAAACCCGAGATGCATAGGATATGTTGCCTTATCCAACCAACAAATAGATATAGCATGAATGGATAAGTGTTCAATATCATTCAACCAATTTCCAAACATATTAATAATATTACCAGATGGAGTTATGTTAAATGTGAAATGAACAACTCCACACAGATCTCGGAAACGACAAGAAACAAATACATGTTCAAATGATGCCTGTGATAGTAGAAAGATCGATTGGGTTGTTTGACAATCAGGAGTAGTGACATAAAAAATATTACTGTTGCTCACTTTGCCAACCCATATGGTCTTTTTATTGCTCACTTTGCCAAAAACTAATAGTCAGAACTAAGCCGACTCTGAATATTCGTTTGAATACCTAGTTACATTTTGGTATGATTCATGCTAATAGTGGCATTCTTGGGTCCATGAAATAGAAGAGATAATTAAATTTATTAGGCTTTGAGTTTCTACTCTCGTTTAGTATTTAGGCAGTATCTCCCTTTCTTATGAAAAAATAATTGAAGAAACACTGATATAATTATTTGTGTTCCCTTCTGTTATATTGTGATCCAAATTCCAAGAAGAGGCTAACTTCTGACGAGCGGAGCGAGGCCCGTCGCCGGTAGGCTTGTACGGATCGTTGCCACCGTCTATATATTTTCTCTGTAAGCCGCCACTAGGGTTTTCTCGCATCATTGTACATCCACGGCGTTTGTAAACACCACCAAAATAGTGAAGTTTTACTGGCTGGCGCCCGTGGTTTTTCCCTTGTGTGTTGAAAGGGTTTTCCACGATAAAATCTCGTGTCCCCTGCAGTGTTTTACTTTTCGTTCTTCGTTTATTGTGCATCTCGATTATAACAAGTGGTATCAGAGCCCGTGTTCTTTGGATCTAGGGTTTACGAGATGTCGTCACTGAAGTTCGATCTACCGCAGCTGGACTACACCACGAGATTTGCTTTGTGGCAAGTGAAGATGAGGGCGATTCTCGCCCAATCTTCAGATCTGGATGAAGCGATCGATGCTTTCGGCGAGAAAGCGAAGGATACCTGGACCGATGCGGAGAAGCGGAAAGACCGTAAGGCTTTATCGTTGATTCAACCCCATCTGTCCAATAATATTCTGCAGGAAGTGCTGCAGGAGAAAACCACCACCGAGTTATGGGTCAAACTAGAGGAGATCTGTTTGTCCAAGGATCTCACGGGCAGATTGCACGTGAAGATGAAGCTATTCTCGCATAAGTTGCAAGAGGGAGGTTCGGTAATGAATCACCTATCTTCCTGGAAAGAGATTGTTTCTGATTTGCAGTCTATAGAAGTTAAGTATGAGGATGAGGATTTAGGTCTTCTTCTTTTATGCTCGCTGCCTAATTCTTTCAGTAATTTTCGTGACACCATATTATTGAGCCGCGACAAACTAACTCTCGCGGAAGTCTATGATGCTCTCCAACAAAAGGAGAAAATGAAATCTATGGTGCAGGCTGAAAGTTCGTCCTCCAAGGCGGAGGCATTAGAGGTCCGTGGCAGGCCTGAGCAGCGAGATAACTACTACCACAACAACAGAGATAAGAGCAAGGGCGACAGAGGTCGCTCAAAGTCCAAAGGACGTGATAAGTTCTGCAGGTATTGTAAGAAATCTAACCACAATATTGATGATTGTTGGAAGCTGCAGAACAAGGAGAAAAGGAACGGAACTTACCAACCGAAAAATAATGATGGTAATGGTAAGGCTGTCGTTGGCACCGGTAAGGGTGAGGCTGCTGTTGTTGCTGGTAATGATGGTAGTGATAGTTCTGATGGAGATTGCTTAGCTGTCTTGGCTGCATGTGTTTCACGTGATGATGAATGGATTCTTGATACTGCATGTTCGTTTCATATTTGCTGTAACAAAGATTGGTTCAGTTCTTATGAGTCTGTGCAGAGTGGAGATTTTGGGCGTGTGGGGAATGACAACCAGTGCAGCATTGTTGGCATTGGTTCTGTTCTGATCAAGACCCATGATGGGATGACACGCACGTTGACAGGAGTGAAACACATACCCTCCATGGCGAGGAATTTGATCTCTTTGAGTACCCTTGATTGTGACGGGTACAAGTACAAAGGTGGGAACAAACTTTTGAAGGTATCATCAGGTTCTCTCATTATTATGATTGGTGATATGAATTCTGCGAAATTATATATCCTTAGAGGTAGCACTTTGCCTGGTATTGCTGCTGCTGTTAGTTCTGATGAATCTAGTAAGACTAACCTTTGGCATAAGCGTCTTGGACATATGAGTGAGCTTGGCATGGCAGAATTGGCAAAGAGAGAGCTAATTGATGGCTGCGATTTAGGTAAGCTTGAGTTCTGTGAGCACTGCATCTTTGGTAAGCATAAAAGAGTAAAATTTAATGCTTCCGTTCATACCACCAAAGGCATTTTAGATTATGTACATGCTTATGTTTGGGGTCCGTCCCGTAGAACTTGTAATGGTGGTGCTAATTACATGCTTACTATTATTGATGATTACCCAAAGAAAGTGTGGCCATATTTCCTGAAACATAAATCTGATGTTTTTAATGCTTTTAAGAAGTGGAAAGTTATGGTAGAAATCCAAACTGAAAAGAAGGTTAAGATACTCCGTACTGACAATGGTATGGAATTTTGTTCAAATGAATTTGATGAGTTTTGCAGCAATGATGGGATGGTAAGACATCATACCATTCCGTACACCCCTCAACAGAATGGCGTGGCTGAACGCATGAACAGGACCATTATTTCGAGGGCTCGCTGCATGTTGTCTAATGCAAAGATGCATAGAAGTTTTTGGGATGAAGCAGCCTCCACCGCATGTTATCTCATCAACAGGTCACCTTCTGTTCCACTTGATAAGAGAACTCCAATTGAGGTGTGGTCTGGTTCGCCTGCTGATTATTCAGATCTGAGAGTTTTTGGTTGCACTGCTTACGCTCATGTTGATAATGGAAAGTTGGAGCCAAGGGCTGTTAAGTGCATCTTCCTTGGTTATGGTTCAGGAGTTAAGGCATATAGATTATGGAATCCTGAAACTAAGAAAATTGTGTTGAGCAGGAATGTCGTTTTTAATTAGGCGGTTATGTTTAATGATAGTCCGTCTACTGATATTTCTGATGCTATTGATTCTCCTGATGTTTCTGATGATGAGCAGCACAGAATTGGCGTGCAGGTGGAGCACACAAAGGAGAATGAAAATGTGGTTCCTGAAACCAACAATGATGATAATGGTGTTCCACCTTCACCACCTATTGTTCAGCGACAAGGACGATCTATTGCTGCTGACCGCCCTAAGAGAAATATTGCACCTCCTACCCGATTAATTCAAGAATGTGATATTATTGATTATGCTTTGAGTTGTGCTGAACAGGTGGAGCATGATATTGAACCAGCTACATATACTGAAGCCATTGCTTCGGTTGATAAAGAGAAGTGGGTAGGTGTGATGCAAGAAGAGATGCAATCGCTTGAGTAGAATGGCACATGGGATGTTGTGCACTTGCCTAAACAAAAGAAGGTTGTCCGCTGCAAGTGGATATTTAAAAGAAAGGAAGGTTTGTCTCCTAATGAGCCTCCACGGTTTAAGGCAAGGTTAGTAGCAAAAGGTTTCAGTAAAATGCCAGGTGTTGATTATAATGATGTATTCTCCCCGGTTGTGAAGCATAGTTCTATTCGTGCTTTCTTTGGTATTGTTGCTATGCATGATCTTGAGCTTGAGCAGCTAGATGTAAAGACTGCTTTTCTGCATGGTGAGTTGGAGGAGGAGATATATATGGACCAACCTAAAGGTTATGTTGTGCCTGGTAAGGAGGATCTTGTTTGCAAATTAAAGAGGTCCCTTTATGGTCTGAAACAGTCGCCACGACAATGGTATAAAAGGTTTGATTCATTTATGCTTACACATGGTTTTGAGAGATCTCAGTATGATAATTGTGTGTATATCAAGTTTGTTAATGGATCACCTATTTATCTACTGCTATATGTTGATGATATGTTGATTGCTGCCAAGAGCATGAAAGCGATCACTATTTTAAAGAATCAATTAAGTAGTGAGTTTGAGATGAAGGTTCTTGGTCCTGCTAAGAAAATACTAGGCATGGAAATTAAAAGGGACAAAAAGTCTAGTTTGTTGTTTCTTAGTCAGGAAAAGTACATTGAGAAAGTTCTTCATCGTTTTAATATGCATGATGCAAAGTCAGTTACTACTCCTATTGCTTCTCATTTCAAGTTGTCAGCTTTGCAATGTCCTAGCTCTGAAGATGATATTGAGTACATGTCTCGAGTTCTCTATTCTAGTGTTGTTGGTTCCTTGATGTATGCCATGGTTTGTTCACGTCCTGATCTGTCATATGCTATGAGTTTGGTCGGTCGATACATGGCTAATCCTGGTAAAGAACATTGGAAAGCTGTTCAGTGGATTTTCAGGTACCTTCGCGGCATATCAAAAGCTTGCTTAAGGTTTGGCAGGATTGGTGAGGGGCTCGCCGGATATGTGGATTCAGATTATGCTGGCGATTTGGATAAGAGAAGGTCCCTCACAGGTTATGTGTTTACTGTTGGTGGATGTGCTGTTAGCTGGAAGGCTACTTTGCAGGATGCTGTTGCACAATCTACTACTGAGGCTGAGTACATGGCTATTGCTGAGGCAGGTAAAGAGGCTGTTTGGCTGAAAGGTTTATATGCTGAGCTTTGTGGAGATAATTCTTGCATTAAGTTTTTCAGTGACAGTCAAAGTGCTATTTATCTTCCTAAAGATCAGATGTTCCATGAGAGGACAAAGCACATTGATATTAAGTACCACGCAATCAGATATGTGGTTGCAAAAGGTAAAATGAAGGTATGCAAGATTAGTACTCATGATAATCCTGCTGATATGATGACTAAGCCTGTCCTTGTGTCCAAGTTTGAGCTTTTCTCAAGCTTGGTTGGTATAACTGTTTAGCCGAAGTGGCTATTGACGCCAGCAAGTGTTTTCTTTGTTGATTCAGGTGATTGTTGAAGTTCATGCTACAAGGAATTTATCTCAAGGTGGACTTTGTTATATTGTGATCCAAATTACAAGAAGAGGCTAACTTCTGACGAGCGGAGCGAGACCCCATTAATAATATTACCAGATGGAGTTATGTTAAATGTGAAATGAACAACTCCACACAGATCTCGGAAACGACAAGAAACAAATACATGTTCAAATTATGCCTGTGATAGTAGAAAGATCGATTGGGTTGTTTGACAATCAGGAGTAGTGACATAAAAATATTACTATTGCTCACTTTGCCAACCCATATGGTCTTTTTATTGCTCACTTTGCCAAAAACTAATAGTCAGAACTAAGCCGACTCTGAATATTCGTTTGAATACCTAGTTACATTTTGGTATGATTCATGCTAATAGTGGCATTCTTGGGTCCATGAAATAGAAGAGATAATTAAATTTATTAGGCTTTGAGTTTCTACTGTCGTTTAGTATTTAGGCATTATCTCCCTTTCTTATGAAAAAATAATTGAAGAAACACTGATATAATTATTTTTGTTCCCTTCTGTTATATTGTGATCCAAATTCCAAGAAGAGGCTAACTTCTGACGAGCGGAGTGATACGTCTCCGACGTATCGATAATTTCTTATGTTCCATGCTTGTTTTATGACAATACCTCCATGTTTTGTTCACACTTTATATCGTTTTTATGCATTTTCCGGAACTAACCTATTGACGAGATGCCAAAGTGCCAGTTCCTGTTTTCTGCTGTTTTTGGTTTCAGAAATCCTAGTAAGGAAATATTCTCGGAATTGGACGAAATCAACGCCCAAGATCTTAAAATCCCACGAAGCTTCCAGAACACCCGAGATGTAATATCCCAAGTAATGGGGTTACAAAATATAGGAAATAGATGTGTGCATTGCATTCATGCATAGAAAATCTGGGGAATTTTCGCGCTTTAAAGTAAAATAGTCACAGTAAATGAAGTTTCACTTGACCTTGGTGGAATTGAAGTAGCTCATCAAGTCAAGCGCTATAAACCTCAATGTGACTTTGATAAAACCTTGTTTTGGGTAGAGATGATTTGATCTAAGGGGTTAGATCAAATGGAACTACTAATCAACACAACAACACTTTACTCAATGATCAATTGCTTGATCTTATAAAAGATCATAATATGGAATTCCCTGCCATAACATATGAACCTACAATTAATTGGAAATCAAGTAACAATAATTGGGAAACCATTCTTCACTTATCTTTTCCATGCCTTAAACTAATCCATGCTCTTATCATAAACCCTATGATATCCATTCTACTTTAATCTTGGAAATAAGACAAGGAGATCAACTCTAGAAATATATATTCTTCTCTATTCCAAATAGTTAAGCATCAAACCTAGAGAGGTGAGAGTTCTATTATAATTATTAGAGAAGCAATAACAAACCTTGAGCTAAACCTTGGATATACATCCAAGTATTCAATCACCATCTTTAAGATTAACCCTAGGATATTATTCAAGACATTCCTGGAGAGAGAAACCATTTATTTTTAAACATAGATATTGATGATCACATCAATCCATATGGAGCCTAACCTTAAGTTAGTATTAAAGTCCTTCCAAATGAGAGAGACCATTCATACCAATCTTAGATTTACCTATTTAAGAATAAAGGACAACCTTTGAACTAAAGTATTAGGAGGTAAACCATTTCATCTTGGAATGATGAGATAACCAAATACCACATGGAATAAGATGATATCCATGAATTGATAAAGTAAGGAGGAAACTAATTCAATTAAGTTAAACAATTGAATCTTCAGCTTAGCTACTAAACAAATATTAGGAGTACACCATAAACTCTAGAATAACTATTCCTATGAAAGAGAGCTCAAGCTATGATGCTACACTCAAGTTAGTTGAAGCAACACTTAAATCTAAGGGAGAAAAACTACCCATATGTCCTGATGATTAAATCATCATTCTTTAAGTAGAACCCTAACAGAATATCTCAGGCATTCTCCTGGGATATAATCTATTGAGGCAACCATAGTAGTCCCATTCGAGAAGGTAAATTAAAAGTACTATACCTAGTTGATCAACACAATGGAAGTAAGAAACCTATTTAATGAAAAATACCTTAGGAAGCCAAACCTTGATCATTATAAATTGAATAATGAGCATAAACCCTAAGAACTTGTAGTAGAAGCCATTAAGAACAAGTTGATCATGTCTAATCCATGATCAAACCTTGGAGATATATAACTACCAATTAAAAGTTAGTGGGTTAAGCAGATATCATCCAGTACAGGAAATCATAGGGGAACTACTAGCAAATCTAAACCATTTCACAAAGGTTAATTATAGAGACAACTGTATATTAACAATCTTTGTATAGTTCAGCCCTATATCCATCTAAATGATCTAGGAATTGATTCATATTATAAGTGGTGAGAAAGAGCAACACTAGCCAGAGTAATATGGTGTTAAGTCACATATAGAACCTATGCCCATATCTCAAACTAACTTGTGAATTATTTGATGATCACAAGTAAAACCCTAACCATATCTCAATTATTGTTTGTGTATCACTTGGGTGATCACAATTAAAACCTAGGCCATAATTGAGAGTTAAACCATTTGCTAGTAGATGAATATAATTAGAACCTTAGAATTTCTCACTAGCTAAATCCTATAATTAAAACCATGTGTGGGATCCACCACTTATCCTTATAATTAATTAAGACCTCATAATAATCCTTAAAATACTTTGAGTAGAAATCATCAACCCTAATCATTCAAAGGAGAGTGGTATTCCAAAGGAAAAAGGAACTTAAGATGAACACCTATAATCATGCTTAATTGATATTTTGAATAAGCCAAAAGTATGCAATATAACCAAATGTAAAATACTTGTTTCAAATAGAAACATGGTGTAATAATCATTACTCTACAACTCAATTGAAATTAAAATAGCCAAAAAACATTTGCAAGCAGAATGGAATTCAAATTTGAATTCAAAAATGAAATTGAAAACTGAAAATAAATAAAAAAACAGAAAAAGAAAAGAGATGAGAGAGGACTTACCTGACTTACCTGGCCACAGCAGCCCGAATGAGCCCAGCAGCAGCCTGCCTAGCAGCCCAACACCACAGCCCATAGGCAGCCCGTTACCCCTTCGTCCCAAAATATCGGGACGAGCTCGTCCTCATCCTCTCCAGCACGCATGGAGGACAGCGCGACGTCGTGGCCGTCTTTCCCTCGCCGCTGGCAGCTCCTCCGCGACCGTAGACGTGACGAGGCAGGCCATGGAGCTCTATAAAAGCTCCCGACGAACCCTGGTCTCCAATTTCTTCCTCCTCCGCTCGATTTCCTCCCCACACCGAACCCTGGCCGCACCGGTGACTTCAATCGCCGGCGATGGAAGCCTCCCCTAGCCAAATCGAGCACACCACCTTCCTCACCGTCCTCGACAAGCTCGGCCCATACAAGGAATCGCATCGAAGCATCCTCTATCGAGCCAATTCGAGGATTTCCCTGCGCCGGTGATCGCCGGTATCGACGAAACTCGGCTCGAATCCGACCCCAACCCTCACCGGCGACCACACCATCCGATCCAGGGTACAAATACGCACTCATAGCCCATTTATCTTTATCGTTTGGCATACAGTAGCCCGATTTTGTGACCTCGCCGGAGTTGTGCGCCGCATACATGAATTCCGGCGATGCTCCGGTGGTCTATTCGAGCAGCCAAACCTACCATCAGACTCAACGTGTAGAGGGGGTCCGGAAAATGTTAGTCGCGCGTCCCAGTAGGCCGAAAAACGGCGTCGCCGCCGTGTGTTGACTCGCCGACGGCGAGTGGACCGGCGTGGTCGATGTGGCAGTGGGGCCATCCCGCGTTCCTTGACCAGTCGTTGCCTACATGGCAACTGACTGGGTCAATGACCCCACCAGTCAGCCTCTGTGGGTAGACTAGCCCGGTATAACTAGTCATTTCGTTTTAATTTTCAAATTCATAAATTACTGCAACTTCAAATAATTGTAGAAAATTCATAAAAGCTCAGAAAAATACAAATGACATATCAAAATTCTTATAAAAGAAAAATCTATCCAATAAAAATATAAAATGAAATTTATATTTTTAATAGAAATTCAATTATTTAATACTTGTTATTTAAGCCTTATTTATTAATTCTAAATGCAATTAAAACTCAATAATTAAGAAAACTTTCCAAATTAAATAAAAACCAGTAAATAAATAAATAAAACATTAAAACTAAATTTTCTTTATTTATTATTTTGTTAAATCTTTATTAGTGGAAATTTAAAACCTGATTAATAATTACCCTAATTATTAATTGTTAAAAACAATAAATGCCAAATTCAATATTGTTCTTTACCTAGAAGTTATTAATAACTTCAAATTCAAAATGAAGTTATTAATCATAGAACTATATGGTAAATAGTAAACCCTAGTTCCATATGGAAGAAAACTAGGAACTCATCATTTCATGTGTAGTACTAAACCCTCAACTCATTTAGACCCTAGTTCCATTAGTATATGTGAACCCTAAATTGTCCTAAACCTAAAACCCTAGGTTAGAACATGTGATCATGATACCTACTTCTTTCAAATCATAGAACCATAGTAGCAATTAAATACTTGTCTTGGCCACATAAAATGTAAGAACCCTATTACTAGTTAATTGATATGCTATGTTCTTATTTAAATAAAACTTGTTGATCCAGTAGGATCAACCAAGTGTAAAACCCTAGTTCCTATTTCCTAGATCACCATCCTTAACTATCCATGATTAGCATCACACCATTGTGAGGAAACCAAATAACAACTATGCTTATTATCTTGTATTACCTAACCATTCTCCACTAAACCCCACTAGTGTTGGATAATTATCAACCATCCTATTTAGGAGTCAATCATTCCTTACTTAGTATATCCAATAGGAAAAACCTAGACAACCTCAACTCTAATTGATATACTTCTTATTACTTAAGAAGTATGTTCTTCAAAAGTTATTCTTTTGAAGAAAATAAGGAATCATCATCAACCACCTTATAAGAACCTATAAGTCCTAGCCAGCCATCACTAGCAAAATAAACCAACCTTGACCACAACCATGTATAATGAATTGCTTAGGATGCCTAGGCTTATCTTAACCAATCAAGCCTAGTTGCTGATGAATCCAACTATGTTGTGATCCATCTACTACTTACTCCAGAAACCAATTAGAACCATAGAAAACCATAGAACCCCACAAACCTAATTATCATACTTGTTCTTTATCAAAGTACATGTTCTTTAAAAGTTATTCTTTTAAAGTATATGATAATCAATCATTAACCATGCCATATAGTACTAAAACTGACCACTGTTTTTTACTTGATAACATTATGCCAATTGTCATTCTTTGTGTGCTCAATTGATTATTATGCTTTATTATCTACCTGTTTAAAATACCAAGTAAATCACAACTGAATAAGAACCTTGTATATGAATCACTCTAAAAGTGCAACACACCCTGAACCAATCATTACAACTCACTGATCCCAAATCATCGGGGTTAGGTCACGCTTAGAGCGATTGCATCTCATTCTTATGCATTATTGCATCCTTGCCAATCTTTTAAACATCGTCCTTACCGGACGATGATGCTATTTCAGAATTTGGAGTTATTGCGTATCGAAGACCTTGCCTGCATAATCTTGCAGTCAAGAAAGGCAAGTTCATCACTTGCTCATGTCATTTGAGTATTTCTATCAAATTACTTGCAAAGTATTATGGTTATCACTATTGCATAAAAATCAAAACCACTACTTTCATAACTATGAATATGACTATGTGGTGGGCAATGGAACCATGGATTGTGTTGATATGGTGGAGGTTCCATTGCAAGGGTTTATATCCATCTAGGATTAAACAACAAATGTCTTGATGATTCTTGTGCCGTAATACCCGTGTTAACCATAAGATCCGGAGTGGGACGGAGTAGTCAAAAGTGTTTCCACCTCTCGTTCATCAACGGATGCGCTCTACCGTAGTACACTTGTAATCCAAGGGGGCAAGCTGGTGAGGCTGGGGAGTCCTAAGTCCCCACGGCATAGTCCGTAGTACACTTGTCGCCCGAAGGAGCAAGATGGTGAGGCTGGGGAGTCCTAAGTCCCCACCGTATTGCGGTCTATGATGGGTTGCAGCTACCGGCGTAGGAGTGTATGGTAGAGCCCAAGATCGACGTCGTGGTCGGGGTCCACCTTGAAATCTACAGGAATAATGGGACCGGCGTGGACCCAGGGTCGGGGCATGCAACAAAGGGTGGGTGTTCGAGGTAGCGGAGGAACATGATTGGCTAGACCTTATACCGGGCCTCACACCAAAGGAAGTGTGGACGAGAACATGACTCGGTTGGCACCAAGGTTAAGATCTCTTATGGGTAAAGCAACACACCTCTGCAGAGTGTAAAGAACCGTGACCTGTCACTCCCTGTTCCGGGATATGGAACTGCGAACGCGGCCGGAAAGGAGCTCCATGAAGTTCTAGTAAACCGGTGAAGGCTGACGGACATAGTTCTTCTGAATAAAAGCAATCTCTTGAAGAAATGATTATGAAAACCTGCATTGGTATTAGACTTTCTGGTCTAATGCTGTAGCTAGTGCATTAAACACCTCTTTCATATAATGAACTTGTTGAGTACGCTCGTACTCATCCCACTCTTAAATCCCCTGCTTAGATATGGAGGCATCAAAAGAGGATCTACAGTGCAACTCGAAGACCGAGGAGTCAACATCTACTTCAAGAGACAGGACCATGTCAGAGGAGTCAGATACACAGACAACAAGGAGAAAAAACTAGTTTAGCCATAGAATGGAACTCGCTTCCTAAACCTAGCTCCTACTTAGCTAGAATCTATTCATAGCCTCTATAGCTAGTCAAATACTCTACAAATAGAGTTCGTGATAGGATTAGACTACGAGTCATTCTTCTGGAGTTTATTTGCAGATTTACCTCATTGTAAAGTAGGAGGTTGTGATGATCTTATGTAACAGAGTCAATGTTGTAATTCTATAGACATGCCTTGGACCCGCATATGTTTCTGTTGTACCACTCTGAGCGATGTAATACTAGTGGAACGGTGTTTCATTGGTGTTATATCAGACTTGCATACTACACCATGCAGTGGTATGCCGGGTCACCACAGTTGGTATCAGAGCAAATGCTTTGACCCTAGGATTAAAACCCTTTAAATGAGACCTATAGGATTGATAGTGTCTATAGGAAGTTGTGTTAGTTAAACCAAATCTTCTTATGACTTGAGATGGATATTCACTTGAGAATAATCCTGACACACTTGAGTCAACATTTCCTACCTATCCTTCCTAAGGGAGATTAGTTAGCTAATCCCAAGTATGTAGCATACCATTAAGTCCTTAAAACAATATATGAGTAGATCACAGTTGGTATACAATACATGGTAGTCCAAAGAGAGGATACAACCATAAGGAAGATATCCTATTGGAAGATGTGTACCAACACATTTATTATTAAATAAAATTATCCAGACCTGTAATAGGAGTAATATCAAAAGATGAAGGTAATTAAGATATCCTTATAGAAGATGTAGACCAAGATAAGTAATGAGTAAGTAAAATTATCTAGACATGTGAAACAATTGATAGTAAGTGGTAACTATGAATCATATGAGGTAGTTTATATAGACCATGATGAGTCAATCATGGGAGGTAAGGAAGAGAAATGGAAATAAATCATGTCTACTTACAGAGTAGAGTTGCTAATCATATATGATTCACCTGGGAATCGTTATGTGATGGATGATGAACATCTAAAGTATCTAGGAGGAGTACAATAAGAAGCCAAGTGCTAAACAATAGTGCAAGAATTGTGTTCCCAACACTATGGGAAGTGTGCCAAGCACATCATGACCATAGTCTTATGGTAGAAATACTTGGAAATATAGCAAGTATATTCCAATAGTTATGTGTCTAGATTAATGATGCTAGAAACAGACATATCATGTGAAGTAGTCCTCAACATAATGGAAGTTAAGTTAGTACTTTCAAAGAAAATTAGGTTAACCTTAACTATCCTAGACCAATTTGTTTCAAGTTTATCTCATTGCAATTGTGCAATTAAGGTAAAGGTTGAGACAAATAGTAGAATCCAATATATATGTGCTAAGTATCACAATATAAACCTATATTATGTGGTGTTATATACTACACATCAGAGCCTGATGTTTAGAGATGTCTTACTCAACTACTTTATTCAGGCTTATGATGGTGTGTACTATAAACACAAAGCTGAATCTTCTTGGATTTTAATGGATTTTTATTGTTTGACTAGATCCATACATGAAGTTTGACTTTGATATGCAAATGCATGTTGCAATATCAAGTTTTTACTTGATGCTATAGATCTAGAGGGTAATAGTATACGTGTGAGGAAGTGACAAATTCTGGAAGATTCTGAAGACAAGATGAAGGTGCATCAGAAAAAGGAAGTAAAGTTGTGGGAAGTAACCACAATACTCTGAAGGAAGTACCAATCAAAACTCATGCTTTACCTCAACATAGGAGTACTTTAGTACGGAAGAAGCATGAAGGTGAGAAATATGTTGATTATGGTGAAGCTCAAGCAGATCCATAGTTAATATAGAAGAGGGAATGCATGGGAAATCACTTCGAATACTATAATCATAGTGTTAGCTAGTGGTTTTCTTGCAACAATAAACCCTGAATGAAGGAAGATGATATATGAAACCATAGAAGATATAAGAAGACCATAGTTGATATCAGAAGAGCACAGTTGATATAGGATCAATACTGCTAGATAAAGTAGAAGATATCCTGATCAGTTGATCAGAACCTATATTAGAATCCATTCTTAGATAAAAAAATAGCCATAATTAGTATCAAGTAGTCCATTATTGGATTAATTGTACCAAGAAGTTGTGAACAAATAAAATTTTGTTAGCCAAATAACTAGGATTTATAATCATTTAGTCGAAGGATTCACATTGGACGTCCACAACTGAGTGGATATACCACAAACATTCTTCATGAGACCTTAGAAGAAGTATAAACCAAAGCTATACCTAGACCATTATTCTAATCATAAGTCCAATGGTTATAAGAAAAGGATTTGAAGACCATAAGAAAACTCTAAGGGGTAGAGTAAAGGTTGAGTTGGATATACAAGTACTCAATACTTTAAGCTAGATCAAAGAAGAAGGTCTGATCTGAGAGGATGTTCGATCTTATTTTCATAAGATTGTTGAACATTACTTTCAGAAAGATGTCAGACCAGAAGCCGAGATTCATACCTCGAGGAAAAAGAAGTGAACTTTAACTTGAGAAAGTGAGTAGTATTTACTCAAAAATACGAAAGCTCAAGTAAGTCAAGCATAAAGAAGTTGGATGAAGAAAATACCATAGACCAAATACAACTCAAGGAGGCCAAAGACTGAAGTAGATTGACCATACCAAAACTAAAGTCTAGTTGAATGATTCCTTTCATGGAACCTAAATAACCCAAAATAGTTATAGGTATCAATTATAAACCACGATTGGATGGACTAAATGAGTCTAATCCATTCTTAGAGGAATAAACCACCATGATCAATTCCATAGTAAGTACCTTACCAAGTACCATTATTGCAGTTTTGGTAGTAAGGGAAAACAAAGACCTATTTATCAATTAGGAGTTTATTATCAAATTAGTCTTCAGATAAGACTAGCAGCACCAGAATAAGTCCCAATCATTGAATCTTCAATGAGAAAGGAAACAAGATTATGATATTGAAAGAAATCAATGGAATTAAAGCTAGAAGCCATGGCTCAGAGACAGGTATTATTAGATTCCCGGAAGAAAATCATAGAACTGGAGTTAGAAACTAATGTTCAGAGATAAACCATAATGGATTCCAGGAAGAATCTGGACAAGGGATATATTCAATCATATCCAGTGAGATCACCACGGAGTTCGAGAAAAGTCGTAGTCTGCACAAGTCAGACCCACACTTCGGAAACGTGAGAGAGTTCAAACTTCGAGGACGAAGTTTAGTTTAAGGGGTAGCGACTGTAATATCCCAGGTAATGCAGTTACAAAATATAGGACATAGATGTGTGCATTGCATTCATGCATAGAAAATCTGGGGAATTTTCGCGCTTTAAAGTAAAACAGTCACAGTAAATGAAGTTTCACTTGACCTTGGTGGAATTGAAGTAGCTCATCAAGTCAAGCGCTATAAACCTCAATGTGACTTTGATAAAACCTTGTTTTGGGTAGAGATGATTTGATCTAAGGGGTTAGATCAAATGGAACTAATAATCAACACAACAACACTTTACTCAATGATCAATTGCTTGATCTTATAAAAGATCATAATATGGAATTCCCTGCCATAACATATGAACCTACAATTAATTGGAAATCAAGTAACAATAATTGGGAAACCATTCTTCACTTATCTTTTCCATGCCTTAAACTAATCCATGCTCTTATCATAAACCCTATGATATCCATTCTACTTTAATCTTGGAAATAAGACAAGGAGATCAACTCTAGAAATATATATTCTTCTCTATTCCAAATAGTTAAGCATCAAACCTAGAGAGGTGAGAGTTCTATTATAATTATTAGAGAAGCAATAACAAACCTTGAGCTAAACCTTGGATATACATCCAAGTATTCAATCACCATCTTTAAGATTAACCCTAGGATATTATTCAAGACATTCCTGGAGAGAGAAACCATTTATTTTTAAACATAGATATTGATGATCACATCAATCCATATGGAGCCTAACCTTAAGTTAGTATTAAAGTCCTTCCAAATGAGAGAGACCATTCATACCAATCTTAGATTTACCTATTTAAGAATAAAGGACAACCTTTGAACTAAAGTATTAGGAGGTAAACCATTTCATCTTGGAATGATGAGATAACCAAATACCACATGGAATAAGATGATATCCATGAATTGATAAAGTAAGGAGGAAACTAATTCAATTAAGTTAAACAATTGAATCTTCAGCTTAGCTACTTAAACAAATATTAGGAGTACACCATAAACTCTAGAATAACTATTCCTATGAAAGAGAGCTCAAGCTATGATGCTACACTCAAGTTAGTTGAAGCAACACTTAAATCTAAGGGAGAAAAACTACCCATATGTCCTGATGATTAAATCATCATTCTTTAAGTAGAACCCTAACAGAATATCTCAGGCATTCTCCTGGGATATAATCTATTGAGGCAACCATAGTAGTCCCATTCGAGAAGGTAAATTAAAAGTACTATACCTAGTTGATCAACACAATGGAAGTAAGAAACCTATTTAATGAAAAATACCTTAGGAAGCCAAACCTTGATCATTATAAATTGAGTAATGAGCATAAACCCTAAGAACTTGTAGTAGAAGCCATTAAGAACAAGTTGATCATGTCTAATTCATGATCAAACCTTGGAGATATATAACTACCAATTAAAACTTAGTGGGTTAAGCAGATATCATCCAGTACAGGAAATCATAGGGGAACTACTAGCAAATCTAAACCATTTCACAAAGGTTAATTATAGAGACAACTGTATATTAACAATCTTTGTATAGTTCAGCCCTATATCCATCTAAATGATCTAGGAATTGATTCATATTATAAGTGGTGAGAAAGAGCAACACTAGCCAGAGTAATATGGTGTTAAGTCACATATAGAACCTATGCCCATATCTCAAACTAACTTGTGAATTATTTGATGATCACAAGTAAAACCCTAACCATATCTCAATTATTGTTTGTGTATCACTTGGGTGATCACAATTAAAACCTAGGCCATAATTGAGAGTTAAACCATTTGCTAGTAGATGAATATAATTAGAACCTTAGAATTTCTCACTAGCTAAATCCTATAATTAAAACCATGTGTGGGATCCACCACTTATCCTTATAATTAATTAAGACCTCATAATAATCCTTAAAATACTTTGAGTAGAAATCATCAACCCTAATCATTCAAAGGAGAGTGGTATTCCAAAGGAAAAAGGAACTTAAGATGAACACCTATAATCATGCTTAATTGATATTTTGAATAAGCCAAAAGTTTGCAATATAACCAAATGTAAAATACTTGTTTCAAATAGAAACATGGTGTAATAATCATTACTCTACAACTCAATTGAAATTAAAATAGCCAAAAAACATTTGCAAGCAGAATGGAATTCAAATTTGAATTCAAAAATGAAATTGAAAACTGAAAATAAATAAAAAAATAGAAAAAGAAAAGAGATGAGAGAGGACTTACCTGACTTACCTGGCCACAGCAGCCCGAATGAGCCCAGCAGCAGCCTGCCTAGCAGCCCAACACCACAGCCCATAGGCAGCCCGTTACCCCTTCGTCCCAAAATATCGGGACGAGCTCGTCCTCATCCTCTCCAGCACGCATGGAGGACAGCGCGACGCCGTGGCCGTCTTTCCCTCGCCGCTGGCAGCTCCTCCGCGACCGTAGACGTGACGAGGCAGGCCATGGAGCTCTATAAAAGCTCCCGACGAACCCTGGTCTCCAATTTCTTCCTCCTCCGCTCGATTTCCTCCCCACACCGAACCCTGGCCGCACCAGTGACTTCAATCGCCAGCGATGGAAGCCTCCCCTAGCCAAATCGAGCACACCACCTTCCTCACCGTCCTCGACAAGCTCGGCCCATACAAGGAATCGCATCGAAGCATCCTCTATCGAGCCAATTCGAGGATTTCCCTGCGCCGGTGATCGCCGGTATCGGCGAAACTCGGCTCGAATCCGACCCCAACCCTCACCGGCGACCACACCATCCGATCCAGGGTACAAATATGCACTCATAGCCCATTTATCTTTATCGTTTGGCATACAGTAGCCCGATTTCGTGACCTCGCCGGAGTTGTGCGCCGCAGACATGAATTCCGGCGATGCTTCGGTGGTCTATTCGAGCAGCCAAACCTACCATCAGACTCAACGTGTAGAGGGGGTCCGGAAAATCTTAGTCGCGCGTCCCAGTAGGCCGAAAAACGGCGTCGCCGCCGTGTGTTGACTCGCCGACGGCGAGTGGACCGGCGTGGTCGACGTGGCAGTGGGGCCATCCCGCGTTCCTTGACCAGTCGTTGCCTACATGGCAACTGACTGGGTCAATGACCCCACCAGTCAGCCTCTGTGGGTAGACTAGCCCGGTATAACTAGTCATTTCGTTTTAATTTTCAAATTCATAAATTACTGCAACTTCAAATAATTGTAGAAAATTCATAAAAGCTCAGAAAAATACAAATGACATATCAAAATTCTTATAAAAGAAAAATCTATCCAATAAAAATATAAAATGAAATTTATATTTTTAATAGAAATTCAATTATTTAATACTTGTTATTTAAGCCTTATTTATTAATTCTAAATGCAATTAAAACTCAATAATTAAGAAAACTTTCCAAATTAAATAAAAACCAGTAAATAAATAAATAAAACATTAAAACTAAATTTTCTTTATTTATTATTTTGTTAAATCTTTATTAGTGGAAATTTAAAACCTGATTAATAATTACCCTAATTATTAATTGTTAAAAACAATAAATGCCAAATTCAATATTGTTCTTTACCTAGAAGTTATTAATAACTTCAAATTCAAAATGAAGTTATTAATCATAGAACTATATGGTAAATAGTAAACCCTAGTTCCATATGGAAGAAAACTAGGAACTCATCATTTCATGTGTAGTACTAAACCCTCAACTCATTTAGACCCTAGTTCCATTAGTATATGTGAACCCTAAATTGTCCTAAACCTAAAACCCTAGGTTAGAACATGTGATCATGATACCTACTTCTTTCAAATCATAGAACCGTAGTAGCAATTAAATACTTGTCTTGGCCACATAAAATGTAAGAACCCTATTACTAGTTAATTGATATGCTATGTTCTTATTTAAATAAAACTTGTTGATCCAGTAGGAT